>NC_067156.1:72896404-73496404 GCF_903995435.1 Acomys russatus | reverse complement strand
GAAATGTAATTATTTTATAATCTCAAAAATAAAAATAATTGTTTAATTGCATTTAAAGATATTTTTCATGTAACTTTTTCATATAGCCTTTGCTTTGGTTAACTGTTTCCCTCCTCTGTCTCCTCTACTCCCACACTGCCCTCTCTTTACTTAAATCATTTAATACCTAGCACTCCTCTACTTCCATGTCACCTATTTGCTGCCAATTCTTCCTTAAAATATCCCCCTTACCCATAACCTTTCTAATTTTCTGGCTTTTAAGGTACCCTAAGTTGAACATGCAAAACTAGAGAGTCAAAGCTAGCATTCATGTCTGAGGAAGGGAAGGCCGAATTTGTCTTTCTGGGCTTTGGTTACCTTTCTCAGTCAATTTCCCTAGTTCTAATCATTTAGCAGCAAATTTTATAATTTCATTAATTTTACAGTGAAATAAAATTTTATTATCCATTCATATGCAGGGCAACTTCATTATCCACTCATCAGCCCGTGAGCTTATAGGATGATTCTATTTCCTAGCTGCTTTGAGTAGAGAAACAATGAGCGTGACTAAGCAAGTATCTTGATAGTGAATACAGAGCCCTTTGGGTGTGTGTCCAGGAATGGAATAGGCTCATGTGGTAGTCTTTTTTCGAGATTTCCATAGTGCCTTCATTGGTTTGCACTCTTACCAATGTGAATAAAAATTTTCCTTTTCCTACATCCTGATCAACATTTTTTGTCATTTGATCTCCCTCCCTCCCTCCCTCCCTCCCTCTCTCCCTCCCTCCCTCTCTCTCTCTCTCTCTCTTTGTATAAATGACTTATTAAAAAAATCCCTCAGCAATTTAATATGTGCAATTAGCTTCATTTTCCCATGTTTACATCATATGGATAATAAAAATTGCCTTCATAACTAAGAGATATAAAAATAAACCAGTTGCCAAGATAACAACAAATTAATAACAAATCAGATGATTTCTTGATAGTCATTCTGACTAGTGTGAGATGGAATCTCAAAGTATTTTGAATTTTCATTTTCCTGATGATTAATGATTTTGAACATTTCTAAAAATGTTTATGAGCCATTTGTATTTCTTATTTTGAGAACACTCTCCAGATTTATAGCCCATTTACTGATTGTTGTTTTTTATGTTTTGTTTGAGCTCCCAGTATCTAGTTTGCCTCAAAAAAGAGAAATTTGATTTCTGTCTTCCACATGTTGCTTCAAGTGAGCGGAAAGAAGAGTTGTGCAGTTGTATGCACATGTGTCTTTTACAACATGTGTGTTTGTGTATGTGTATATATTCCTCTTTTTTCCATCTTCATCTCTCTTCCTTGGCTTATTTTTTTCTCTGAATTGTTTGAGGTCCTTGATGTATTTATTTACTTCTTCTTAACTGAAACATTCACTCCAGGAAGGAGAAGGAGGGTCTTAAGGTTTAGGAAACTAACTAAACTTACAAGACTCAAATATCTCACGACACTCAAAGGATTCACAAAACTCTGTGGTCTTTGATCCAGAGCCTCCATGTACTCAGATGTTAATTGCTTACCCACTGAGTTTCTTACTGTTCTGCGAGAAGACCCTCATGTACACCAAAGCAATGCTGTGTAACTTTGCCTCCTGAGTTATCCCTGATTGGTTAAATAAAGTTCCTATGTACTTGGATTGGGCAGAAGTGAGATAGGAGGAGCTAAGATTCTCAAGGCTTGGAGGACAGAGAATCATGGGAGGGGGAAAAGAGAGGAGAGAGCAGGGGAGAAGGAAGGAAAAAGGAGCAGAGTTGCCATGAGTTAGCGTGGAGAAGCATGAGGCCAGGAGGAGCCTACTCTAAGGATGGGCATGGCTGGAGAGAAGCAACTCAGACAGAAAGCATGCATGCAAGTATTTATGGGATGTTGGATAGGAAGTTGCTCAGATAGGAATGATTAGAACATGTCAGAGGATGTGGTACTGGGAGATAAAAGAGAGTTTGGGGGTTAGTTTCTGCCTAGTTCCAGCATATAGGCATATTAAAATCTATCTGGTGTCTGTATTTTATTGATATGAAAGCAGGTTAAATAGTAGCCACAGCAATAGTTATATGTACTAATAGTAAACATTGATATCATTTCCTACAACAAAACTCTTCTTCTAGGATCATTAACTATAGAATCATTAAGCTGTTTCTGGGGAGGAGGAGATTTGTGAGTGGAGCTGCCTAAAGAGAGCTCCAGGTATGTAGTTTTTCTGAGCTGCCACCAATGTTAGGATAGATGATTTACTGATTCATTAATTGAGAATTTCATACAATGTATTTTGAACGTACATATTTGCCTCCCCAACTCCTTTCATAACTACTCTTTCATCTTTCCCCACCCAACTCTGAGTTTTCTGCTTTTCACTTCCCCATAAAGTTTAGTTTGTGCTGCCCAGTTAGTCCTGGGAATGAACCCAATTACCCACCAGTGTTTTTGTCTCTTGGTGGTTTTGTCTTATCAATGAAAAAAATTAGATCAGACTAAAGTAGATACCCTAATATAGAACACATTACACGGACGAGTCACAAAACATGGGAAAATGAACCTGGTATTGATCTGGAAGCTTCACCTCTACTAGGTAGCTTTCATAGTCCTAAAAGATGATGTTTATTCTACCAGAGGAGAAAAATTATCATCTATTGTCTTCAGCTATGAGCCCATTATCCTATAATAACAATCTACGTGGAAATGTATGTCCACTGGTGCAACAGTAGCAGGAATGTCACGGGAGTAACAAATGGCACACTGGTTATATCTAAAGACTGATCCACAAGATGCAATTCATACCTGGGACTGCTAGTGGGGCCAAGAATCTCTGGAGAAGATAGGTCGTAGGCTCAAGGGAAAAATAACCTCCTCCTGTCGTTCTGTTAAATGCCCACTGTGTCAAACAGACTCCCCGTGACTTATCATATCCATGGATTAATTCATTTCTCAAGCCTCACCAGAGAAACTGCTTTTTCAGAAGGTTACAATTAACACAGAGACCCACACTGGTCAAGGTGAGGAGACTAGGGGACTATGGAGTGCTTGGCACTAATTGGGACAACTGTATCAAACTCTCCTCTTATGGCCTGGCAACCGTGGTAGAGGATACAGAAAGATTGTAAGAGAGAGTGAAAGATGTCCATAAGGAAACTATATTCTAGATACGGCAGGGCGCTTGCACATATAAGATCGTAGCAGGGGCTGGAGAGATGGCTCAGCGGTTAAGAGCACTGACTGCTCTTCTAGAGGTCATGAGTTCAATTCCCAGCAACCACATGGTGGCTCTCAACCATCCACAAGGAGATATGGTGCCTTCTTCTGGCCTGCAGGTGTACATGCAGGCAGAACATTGTATACATAATAAACAAATAAATATTAAAAAAAAAAAAAAAAAGATCGTAGCAGTTATCAGAGCATGGACAGGAACCGCACAAGCTCAAGCCAGAAAAATATCCCAGCATGAAGAGGGGGAAAATGGGTATGATGCCAATGGAGGCTGTCTGGAGAGAGAGTTATTTTCCTTTAAAGGTGTAACCTCTGGTGTGTCTGACGTGCTCCAGTGTATGGCCACAATACCATGAGTTTATAGGTTGCATCAATGGAATTCAGTGAGTTAACACAATGGTGAAGACACAAAATTGTGTGGGTATGGAATTGGGTGTGATCTGGGAGGAGGTGGAAAAAAGAAGCATGAAAATGTTCAGAACACAATGCCTGTGGGTTTTTAAAAAATATTTTTTAAAAAAGGAGAGGAAGAAAGGAAGAGGGAAAAGATATGGCTAATATTAAATCACAGTATGAATGCAGAGTGAAGCAATTGGGCTCCTATCTGAACTACTTAAGTCTGAAACACCAGGTAAGAATGAATCCAAGGGAACCTAATATAAAAATCTTTTAGGACTCTGCTTTTCAGGAAATGTGCCTTAGAAAAATCAGAATCCATTGGAGAAACATGATGCTGTAAAATTGATTTTTATGGGTCATTTGAAAAACTAGATTAAATTCTTATGAATAGAGACATATGGAATGAATGTGAAGTTAGTCAAATCTATGCATGTACGGTAAATTTTATTCTCTGAAAATATCATAGATACACAGAAATACCAATTTGATACCACATAGAATAGTGGGCTAAAAGTTTCAAAGCTGTAAATTGTTTTGAGTGTTTGAAATACCTTTTGATATGATAATTTCAGGTATGAGATTTAGTCAAGTAAAAAAATGTATGGAAATGTTAAAAACCATGTTACTTTTGAGTGCTAGGATAGTTTCATGTGTGCTTGATCACTTAAACGGCAGTAAAATATGCAGGCCAAGTGTAATTATTTCTACTTGGCAGCGATTTTCTGTAAAAAGTGGCAAGATAAATCACTGCTTATGGCTCACATTGACTCTTTTCGGGGAGAAAAAGACAAGTATCTTTATTACTATTGATATTTTTACTTCTTTGGATGAAATATTTCCCACACCACCAACTGTGCTCAGAAATAAATTCTGAGAAAAACCTCATTAGTTCATTTAAAGATCAATCCATTTTTCAAATTTATACAGTATCCATACAGTTAATAATAGATCTCAAACTACATGAGCCTAAACAACCAAATCTTCATATATTCTCATTTAGCATCTAAGAGGTAGTCATCTCATTTTGCCCAGTTCTGTTGATCCAGGATGTTCAAATGAAACCCAGCTTCATGAACTGGGGCTGGTATTGACCATGCATTAGCATATGCAATATGTATTCTTATTGTTAAGGATTCAGACCATTTCTATGTCTCTAAATGTCTATTGGCACAATCAATCTCAATCCTCCTTGAAGAAATAACCACGTGTAACTTGTTCAGCAGCTTCCAACAGTGCATGTATTGTTTCAGTTCTGTGGGGCACTGCAGGGCTGAAATAAAGTACCCCAGTGGCAGTTCACATCTCGGAACCAAGGTTGGCTTTTTCCTCATAGTGATAGTTGCAGAAGAAGTCTCCTCCTTGGTTTTCTATGTGGGCTTCTCGTCCCCTGTCTTCATGACAGCAGGACCCCACTGCCTGCCCATCTTTAAATATTCTCATTCCTTAGAATTTCTGCAGCTGTGACATCACTGTAAAACTTCTGCTTAGCATTTCTAAAATTAAGTCTATGAGAATTTCATGCAATGTATTTTGATCAAACTGACCTCCAACTCCCACTAACTTCTCCTAGATCAACCCTCACTTTCTACCCCTCCAACTTATTTCCTCCTTTAAAAAAATGTAATAGCCCACTCCTATTTGTGATGTCCGTGTGCTTCTGGGAAAGGGGCCATCCATTGGAATATGGTTGACCTAATTAGGAGCCAAAGCCTAAAAGAAAATCGCCTTTCAAACCCAGAAACTCTTAAC
The DNA here is from genome assembly GCF_903995435.1 of Acomys russatus. Taxonomy (NCBI): domain Eukaryota; kingdom Metazoa; phylum Chordata; class Mammalia; order Rodentia; family Muridae; genus Acomys; species Acomys russatus. Next base: position 73,491,043 of record NC_067156.1, on the reverse strand, counting down.
TGTCCAAAACTTTACAGTTAGGGCCAGAGCTCATGAGATCTCACTTGATGCTAGAATGCCGGCTGCCTTGGTCCTGTGAGACAACCACAGCTGTGAGTTCATGAACGCAGTGGTTTGGTCATGGCAGCGAGGCACTGTTTTGCATCATAGTTCCAGAGCTGATCTGGCTGGCTAGGTGGGTGTCCCCTTCCTCCCTCACCACTCCATGTGCGTCCCTCCAGAAGCTGTGCGCTCTGTCGAAGAGGACCACCTTCCCCGAATAGAGGAGGACCAGTCTTTGGTCAAGGGTATGCTAGTAGCTGCTAGAACCTCCAAACAAGCTCAAGACTGTTGATGATGCCTGAGCCCTGCAGTAACCTCCACAGTGCCTTCTAGCAGCATTGGAGCTAGTCAGCTGGGAAGAATCTTCCTGGCCAGCGGTGATTTGATTTTTCTGTATTTTGTGACCAATGTGAGTGGCCACGTGTCTTTGGCCATAGTACTTCACCATCAAGTACTGGTGGGGAACCAAGAGAATTGGCAATATTCTGCATTGTTTGGGGGGGGTCTCTGGGATACCTCTAAACAACAGCTCAAGAGAAGGTATCCTATGGCTGGCACTGGACTTTTTGCTTGGCAACCATTGACTTCTGGGACTAATAGCATCCCCTGTGTCGGGTAGCTCCAATTAAATGCATATATATCTCCTTCCGGGCTTGGCTTGTAGTTTTTTAGTGGAGATTAAAAATTTAGTGCAGTTAGATTTTTTTCCATTTTTTTTTTCCTTTATGCTGCTTGATGTTTTGTTTAAGAAAGCTTCACATTTTTCTCTAAGGCTATTAACAATTCTTCTGTTTTCCCCATACCATTGTGTTTCTTATGAGTCCTTCAATAGAACTGATGTGTTATTAGGGGAATTGGGGAGTATAAACTTAAAATAATGTATAGCCAGTCCCTTAAACTGACCTGTTGTCTCTCAGCATTTTTAGGTTCATATGCCCAGGGCTGGTTCTGAGTTTTCTAGGTCGTCTCCTTTGTCTTATTACCATTTATAACACCTTGCCAATGGTTTAGCTTTCTACAGTGCTGTATTACATCAGGCATACGTTTTATCCTTTTGCAAAATGTCTTGGCCTTTCCCATAATGTTTCCGTTGCAAAACTTTTAGGATGAACTTGAAAAGATCTGTAACATTCTTTAGAGTTAGGCCGTTTACTGAACCGCCCATCACTCAGCGTGCGAATTCACTTAGGGCCAGCCATCACCGCGTCCCATCACCGACGTGACAGCCAACGACCACACATAGAGGGGGTTGCCTTTTCCACCCATTCAGCTTGTCAGTTGGTCACACTTCAGAATACTTACCTGGATCTATGTCTGTCTCTAGAGAGACTTATTTTTTAAGTGTTTTTGTAGTTTACAAACAGTATCCTCTGGTGAATGGAACTTTTTGTTGTTTTGCCCATGTTTTTTCCCTGTATATAGGAAATGGATAATGTTTTCATGTTTACCTTTGTGTGAACCAGTGTTATGCTCTTTCCCCTACCTGTGGGGTTTATATGGTGGATGCTTTCCTGCGATCTCTCCATCTCGTTCTCTTCTTTAAAGAGTAGCTGCAGTGTCACCTGTTACGAAATTGTGATTTTGTTTTCAGTAAACATTTGAGGTAGTGTCCGTCCTTACATCCATAGCCTGGACTTATTTTTAGCACCTTCATTATCATATGGCTTGGTTCTAATAATTCTAAAATGACTTCTAATAAGCATATTATTTTCAGGGCTCAGTGGATAAAGTGCTTGTTATGCAAGCATGAGAAACTCTATGTGGATACCCAGCATGTGGAGCTATGTCTAAACCAGCGTGAGTCTATAATCCTAGCACTGAAAAGGTGGAAATAAGAGAATTTCCCAGTCACTGTAGGTGAAATGATGAGTTCCAGGTTCACTGAGAGATTCTGTGAGAAAATGAGATGGGGGAGGCGATAACGGGAGACAGGGGACATGTATCAGTGCGCCTCTGCACCTGTGTGCATGGATAAGTGCACCCATACTCCCACATATGTTCATACACACAAGCACATACATGCACCCTCTCCTCTGACAAATGAGTGTATGATTGCCAAGTATTTTTACTTTGTTATCTGCTTAAATTAATTAATGATCTCAATTTAGAGCTGTTCAGGATAGAATTTGAGATGAGAGCAAAGTTCTGGGAGAGCGGTCTTAGAATCATACTGTAAAGAATCCATGAGAGGCACGGGTGGGAAGTCTTTCCGCTCTGCATGCAATTTTCCTGGTCCTGGGTGTCACATTACCCCGGAGCATTTGCTGTCATAAGCAGAGTTGGTTTGCGAGTCTGAGACCCACGAGGTCAGATGCCCTGTGTGGCCGCATTTCCTATCACTGTTATTTACGTTCACAGTGCAAGCGAATTGGTTCCTTGTTTCACTTAATAATGTTTACATTGTGGAAATAAGATGGTAATAAAATTTCTTGGCCATTTTTAATCTAGCCAGTGAATTCTGTTGTCTCTGGAAACAGAGGAGGTGCTTGGGTGATTTTGTGGCCTCATTTTTCTCATTCCTCTCCTAGCCTGCATCACTCACCCCTACTTTCCAATCAGATTCTGCATGTCGACCTGCATCACCTCAGCTGTGTGCTTCTAGAAACCCGGCGCATTTGTATCAGCTGAGCTGAACAGTGGACTTTGGGGATTAGTTACCAAGTACAGACACATTTAAAGAATATCTGGAAGAATTTAAAATGCTTTCATGTGGGCTTAGTGGAAGGGAGCTTGAATCAGCTGCAGTCATTAAATTGCTAAGGTTAGAAATCACACTTTATGTGAAGCTGTGAGTGACTTTATGATGCACTTTCTTCTTTTCCTTTTCTTTTTCTTTTTTTGCAGAGATCATGAATATCTCCTTGTGATTTTGTTTATAAGCACAAGAAATGTATAATTAAACACTTCAAATCATGTTTCATGTGTCTGTGGAGCTGTATCATCTCAAACAATTCATGTCTTAATTTTATATCATAAGCATTTTTCTTAGTGTAAGCATGCATAATAGCAAAGCTCCTGGTACACAGGCTCAGCATCTGATGAGGAGCTGCCAAGGGTACCTGGCATGTTCTCTGAGAAAGGAGACTGCCACTCATCTGCAAAGAGTAAAGGGGAAGTGGGTTCAGCCCATGTTCTCTTCCCAGTTTATGTTGGTGATCAGGGCTCTGTTCACAGAGGTAATCTCTCTTTTGCTCTCTACCTTCAAAATTCCGCTCCACCCCCAAGGAGCCATAGGAATCTGTGAGTAATTGAAATATTTTGTATAATATTTTCATTTTAGGATTTGACTCTGGTGTGAATTTTATGCCTTTAGCATATTTTTAGATATTCATGCTGGGCCCTGTAATTGAGATTTACAAACATTCCTTTTTAGCTAGGCAGTCGGAAGCACATACTTGTGGAAATGTAGCTTTTGAAAAAAAATACACTACAGGATACCTGATGATAAGACGCTGTCCTTTTCTTTTGCAGTGACTCCAAATAGAACTTTGCATTCCAGTCAGGTTAAAGGCAACAAGAACAAGTAAAATGTCATGCACAGGCTAATTAGTAACACTCTCCTATCAGAGGACCCTAGCCTTGAACTTCATGCTACTTTGCCACTTAACTTTCCCTCTTAATTGTCATAATTTATTTTTCCACAGTAGTTCAGCTTCATTCTTAATGCTGTTTGCTATACAACCACTCTGTGAAAAATGCTACCATAACACCTATCTATACAGTTAGAGAAGTTTACACACACACACACACACACACACACACACACAGACACACACACACACAGACACACACACACACAGACACACACACACACACACCACATAAATATGTATATATGTATGTGTGTATGACGTGTGTATGTATTTATCCATATGTGCAGATCTATATGGAGAAATAGTTCTTCCTCCAAATTCCTAGAGGAGGAATTTCTTCTTATTCTAAACTGGAGGTGGTGTGCCTGAGTGCCTGTAAGCTGGAGCCGAAGTGCCATGGCTCAGCCTCACAGCACTGATAGCATTTTTTCTATTGTTATGCGGCTCATGGTCATCTGGGTAAAGGCTTTTGGGGAGCATGAGGTGAGGGAAAATCCTGTTGTCCACGGGTTTGATGGGAAACTTAAAGATACAAAAGGGCCTTTTTCTTTTGCAAATCAGTTTTGGAATCTCCCTCCCCCCTCTCCCCTTCCTTCCCTCCCCCTCCCTCTGTGGTGTGTGCTAGGATGCTATCCTGTTGGTATATATGTGGATCAAGAGTCCACATCTAGGTATCTTCTATTGTTCTATATGTAAACATTACTAAATTATTTTTTGGTTATGTAAATACCAGGGTATGACACTTGATAGGCCAACCGTGATGCAGGGCAGGCTCTACACCCTGGAGTATTTGGACAGCACATAGTGGAGTCCACGGGGATAGGGAAGGGAAGAACAGAAATTTGAGTAAGTTGGGGTAGATTTGCAAGGAGTTGTGGGACAAATATATTTCTTTGAAAATTTGAAAGAATTAAAAATACTATTAAAAACGTAAGAGGCCACACAATATACTTTGATCATATTCTTTTCCCTCCTTCAACTTTCCCAGGTACTATCCTACTGCCTAGCCACCCAGATTCTCAAAAAAGAAGTGCAAAGCCACTCTGATTTTGGGAACAGATCAGTGCCTTCCTCAGCAATCATCAGAGAAGTATCCTTCTGCAGAGCATGCGAACAAGAACAGAGACTCACAGCCAGGCAGTGCATAGACAGTGAGATCCCTTGGAGCACCTGCCCCTAAGTGGGATATCTCCATCAACTGTATCCTCCCAGAGCTCAGGGAACCCCATGGGAAAGTAGACAGAAAGAGCATAAGATCCAGAAGAGATGGAGGATACCAGGAGAACAAGGTCCCCTGAATCAACTGAGCAAAGCTCATATGAACTCTCAAAGACTGAGGCTACCAGCACAGGGCCTGCACAGGTCCGCACCAGGTTCTCAGCATATAGACTACGGCTTCCAATTTAGTGTTTTTATGTGAATTAGCAGGTTTCTGATACTTATGCCTTCTCTTGGCCTCTTCTTTTTGGTTTGTTTGTCTTTTCAACTCTGATGTGTCAGTTTTTGTTTTATCATTAGTATAGTACAGTATAGTATAGTATACAGCACAGTACAGTATAGTGATTAGCATAGTATAGCATAGTGTGTAGCATAGGATAATGTATAGTATAGTATAGTATACAGCACAGTACAGTCTAGTGTATAGCATAGTACAGTATAGTGTATCGTATAGAATAGTGTATAGCATAACTTACCTAGTGTATAGCATAGTATAGCATAGTGTGTAGCATAGGATAATGTATAGTCTAGTATAGTATACAGCACAGTACAGTCTAGTGTATAGCATAGTATAGTATAGTGTATAGTATAGAATAGTGTATAGTATAGAATAGTGTATAGCATAACTTACCTAGTGTACAGCATAGCATGGTATAGTGTAGTATATAGTACAGTATAGTAGCATATAGCACAGTACAGTATAGTGTATGGCACAGTGTGGTGTAGTGTATGGCATAGTACAGCATAGTACAGTGTGGCTTAGGATAGGGCATAGCATAGGATATAGCATAGTACGGTATATTGTAGTGTATAGTATAATTTCTTATGAGCAAGTTTGTTTTCTAATGAGAAAGAGAAAAGAGTGGGTCTGGATGAAAGGGGAAGTAGTGAGGAACTGGGAGGAGTAGAGGGAGGGAAAACCATAATCAGGATATATTATGTGAGAAGAAAGTCCATTTTTAGTAAAAGGAAACAAGCAAGCAAGCAAACGAAATACCAAAACCATAAAAACAAGACAAAGGAAAACCAAACAAAATAAAACACACACACACACACACACACACACACACACACACAAGAAAGCACACAAACTCGGGAGTATGTTTTGTGTTGGTCAGCCACTCCTGAGCGTGAGGCCTTCTCTGGAGTGTGGTTAACGTTACTTAGTGCTGCTCCATAGAGACGCCTGGCTTCTTCCTCTCTCAGTAGGGGCCATTTGCAAACAGCCTCTTTCTACCTTACTTTTAAAGACAGGGCCTCCAATGGGACCTGGAGTTTGGCACTGACTATCAACACAGCTTGTCCCAGTCTCTGAATCCCCAGTGAGGTTTATGGATGTGTGCTGCCATGTTTTCTTACATGCTTGCACAGCAAGAATCTCACCCACTGAGCATCTTTCTAGACCCATTTCTGAGTTTTATTGGCTTTGGTGTCAGAGACTTTGCTCTCCTATTAGTTTAGTGAGAAACATTAACACTAAACAAAAATGATGACTCCTGGTGAAGATGAAATAAACTCTGTACTTCCATGGGGCAACTGGGGACCTACTCTTCTGCCTTGGTGAAAGCAGACCGTTCTATAGGCTTCCTAGTTATCAGTGCAGTTACATAGTTCTTATCTTCCCAAGTTGTGTAAATGTACCACAGTTTCTTTATGTATTCTTCCATTTAGGGACATCTAGGTTGTTTCTAGCTTCTGGCTATTACAAATAAAGCTGCTATAGGTGAGGAAATGCCCTTGTGGTAACACACAGCATCTTTCAGGTATATGCCCAGGAGTGCTATAGCTGGGCCTTGAGGTAGAACTATTCCCAATTTTCTGAGGAACCTCCAGATTGATTTCCACATTTGTTGTACAAATTTGCGCTTCCTCCTGCAGTGAAGGAGTGTTCCCCTTTTCCACATCCTTGACAGCATGTGCTGTCACTTGAATTTTTGATCTTAGCCATTCTGATGGGTGTAAGATGAAATCTCAAGGTTGTTCTGATTTGCATTTCCCTGATGACTAAGGAAGTTGAACATTTCTCCTTCCTTCCTTTCTTTCTTCCTTTCTTTCTTTCTTTCTTTTCTTTCTTTCTTTCTTTCTTTCTTTCTTTCTTTCACATCCTGATTGCAATCCCCCTCCTTTCCTGCCAGTCTACCCTCTCACACACCCCTCTACCCCATACTCCTCTCTCCTCCTTAGAGAAGTGGGGAGGTCCCCCATAGATAACAATTCACACACTAAGCAACTACAGGACTAGGTCCATTCTCTCTCACTGAGGTCAGACAAGGTAGCCCACTTAGGGGGACAGGCATCAGAGTCAGACAGGGCCTCTGTTCCAGTGAGCCTAGGGCCAGTCCATGCAAGATCTTTGGTTGGTGTTCAGTCTCTGTGAGCACCCATGGACTCAGGTTAGTTGACTCTGTAGGTCTTCTTGTGAGTTCCTAAATCCAATCAGGCTCCCCCAGTCATTCTCCCAACTCTTCCATGTGACTCCCTGAGCTCTGTCTAATGTTTGGCTGTATCTACATCTGCTTTCATCACCTACTGGGTGAAGCCTCTTAGAGCTAGGCTCCTGTCTACAATAGAGCAGCGTAGCATTAATAGTTTCAGGGATTGGTTGTCTCTCATACATGAGTCTCAAGTTTGGCAAGTCTTTGGTTGGCAATTCCCTCAATCATTGCTCTATCTTTGTCCCTGCACATCTTGTAGGCAGTACATATTTTGGGTTGAAAGGTTTGTGGATGGGTTCTACTGGAAGTCCTGTCTGGCTATAGGAGGCTCTGTATCCCGCACTGCTAGGAGTCTCAGCTATGTCACCCCCATAGATCTCCTGGGACCTCCCCTAAACCAGGTCTCTGGCACATCCCACAGACAGCCTTACCCCAGATTTCCATTCTCTGAGGTGTCCCTCTCTCCCCAGATCTCCCTACTCCTAATTCTTACCCTTGCTCCCCCTCCCCATACCCTCTCTTACTCAGTTCCTTCCCTCCATCCACCTCCAATGCCTATTTTATTTCCCATCTGAGTGAGGTTCAAGCATCCTCCCTTGGGCTCTCCTTAAGCTTTTGACAAAATGCAACACACCTCCATGTTAAAAGTCTTGGAGAGATCAGAGATACAATGCACATACCTAAACACAGTAAAATCAATACACAGCAAGCCTATAGCCAACATCAAATTAAATGGAGAGAAACTTAAAGCAATTCCACTAAAACCAGGGACCAGACAAGGCTGCCTACACCCTGGTATCTCTTCAATACAGTACTTGAAGTCCTAGCTGGAGCAATAGCACAATGAAAAGAGATCAAGGGGATACAAATTGGAAAGGAAGAAGTCAAAGTATCTCTATTAACAGATGATCAGATAGTGTACCTAAGTGACCCCCAAAATTCTATCAGAGAACCCGTACAGCTGATAAACACCTTCAGCAAAGTGGCTGAAGCTTTTCCATTTCATGAGGTCTAGTTTATTAATTGTTGATCTTAGTATTGAGCTGTTAGTGTTCCTTTCAGAAAGTTGTCTGCTGTGCCAGTGCATTCAAGGCTCTTCCCCACTTTCTCTTCTATTAGAATCAATGTAACTGGTTTTATGCTTATGAAGTCTGGGTTATTGTTGGTTTTCCAGACTGTCTTCTGGAGGCAGTGGCACCAAATCCACTTGGTTTATAACAGGATGGCTTCCTAGGCTGATTGTATAGACACTGGGTTGGAATTCTATTTTTACATGTCGTCTCTTTATTGTTTATTTTTATATGCAGTCTCTCATAGTTTTCAGGGTGCTGATGGTGATAATTAAAATACTGAAACACATGAAAAGCCTCTTCATCACAGGGGCAAACTCCCCAGAGATTTATTTATGTGTAAGAGACTCCCTTCACAGTCACAGTGCTTCACAGTGTTCTTGGAGCGGTTCTGATCTTAATTTTTAGGACCTATCCAGACCAAAACTAGAAATGTTTAACTGAAAGAGAAGCTTCCAAAATGACAATGAAGGAATCTAATTTATTTAGCCTTGCAACTGGAACAAACGAGATTGGTGAAGACAAGGCAAATGATAAATCATTTCAGAGAAAAAATGTGGAGAGATGCAAATAAAACCAAGGAAGAAAAGATTCTGAAAGTGGAAGTCAGGACAAAGACAAGCTCAGAGGTCTCTGCGAAAGTAATGGATGCCTTACAGGCAAGGCATGTGATCAGCTCCCACGCAGAATGGAATTAAAAAGACCAGTAGAAAATTACAAAAGCGCAAGAAGTAATTATAAGGAGAACCAGAAATGAGATTGAAAAGTGCGCTACAAGGAAAGAAGAGCTTGGTATCTGCAACAAACCGTAAAGTAGGAGTTCCATCAGGAAGGATGCTAAAATTGCCCTGTGCTTCACAGGAAATACACGTTTTGATCTGGGGTAGTTTGAGTAAAGGTTGGGTGATTTTCATTATGGAAGAGACCTTTTCCTTTTCTTTTTGTGAAAGCTTTTAAAAAGGTAGAGTAACTACAAGTTCAATAATAATCAAAATAGCAGGAAGAAAAAAAAAATAGAAGGAGGGAGGAATAGACACCGAACTTTCCATGCCTTGCAAAGCTTTTAACTTTGACCCACAAAAGCTCAGCTGCCCTCATGTGTGCTGCTGCTTCCGTGAGGCCTTAGGTTGCTCTGGTTTTAATTAGGCTTGTGAATGGCTCTGTGTGTGTGTGTGTGTGTGTGTGTGTGTGTGCGTGCGTGCGCGTACGTGCATGTATGTGATGTCATGTTTCTGTACATGTCTGTGGATTTGCCACATGGAAGCCAAAGAAAAGACTAGGTGTTTTCATCTATTTTTCACCATATTACTTTTGAGATGAAGCCTTTTATTGAAGGTCACCATTTTGGTGATGATGGTTGTGTGGTGAGCTTCCAAGATCTACCTGTCTCCACCCACCAATTACGGTGTCACAGCCACCAAGCTTCCATGTAGGTGCTGTGGATCACAACTCCAGTTGGTATGCTTTCAGAGCAAGCACTTCACCCACTGAGCTATCTCCCTAACTGGTCTCAGTGTTTTCTCTTCTTTTTGTTTTGTAGTAAATAAATACAGCATAAAATTTACTTATTCAAGTAAAATTGCAAAGTTATAGAAGTTAGCCATAGAAGGACAAATATATTATGATTATACTTAAGTTTATTGACACAGAAGGTGTAAGGGTAGGTGCAAGGGTCTGGGAAGGGGCACTGGATGGCATTTTGTGTGTGTCCAGAGTTACTGTTTGGGGAGATGGAAAAAGTGCAGAAAGTGCACAATGGGTGACAGTTGTTCACTGCTGAAAAACACCCAATCTTGTGCCTTTTAAAAAGTCCTAACCATTTATGGGCATTTCTCCCTTTGTGTTGTTATGTCTATAATATGTCTATGTTATGTCTACATTTCATGTCTGTGTTCAGAATACTTGACACAATGTTCCTTTTCTATATTTCTGCAAGAGTTTGCTTTGAGAGCTCTATTACTATTCTCCACCATAACCATCTGCTTTCATTTGCTCTTTCTAGCAGCAGGAGCGATCGGTGATACAACTGACTGAGACATTTGGGATTTGCTCCATGTCTACTTGTGAGCTGCTGTGTCCTCTTGCCAGGCTATGAACTGAGTATCATGTTGAGGTATGTCTCCAAGCCTAGCACTCAGTATCTACAGCAGTTTTACCCACCAGATAGTTTTGGTGAACCAGGTGGCATGCTCTTACCTCATTTCCTCTTGTTCTCCAGTGCTGCATGCATAAACTGGGTCTATGTGACAGACTAAGCACACAGAATTTTAAATGAAAATATGCACCACTGCATATCCTATCCTTGTTAAATCTTCTTTTAATATTCTTGTTTAGCGTGTGCTTTATAGATTTGGAAGTATTATTGCAAGTTCTTCTTCCTACTCCAGTTGTCACCCAGATGTTGCAGTCTTGACTCACACAAGGAAAATTACAAATGAAGGAAGGACAAAACTCTGTTATACTTTCAGACAGACAGACAAATAGCTGTACCCTGAGATTCTTTAAGAAGAGAAGGATGTAACACAATCTAGTGAACTATTCTAGGCTGGTTCTGTGGGCAGAAGGGGCATGCTTCAACCAAGCTGTGAGATCTCTTTGTTTGTTTTCTAATGAGAACTATTACGTATTTATTTCTGTGAAATCATCTAATTATTTAACCACAAAATATGACTAAAACAAAGCTAAAAAATTATGACCCAATAAAGCCTGGTGTGGAGATTCAAAGATAGCTGGCCTGTGTCTGGACTATAGTCCAGCTATTGCCAAGGGAAAGAAGCAATGTTATCAATTGTGTTGGAATGATGAGTTTTTTTTTCACCATGTTATTATCAATGCCTTAGTTTGTGATGTGATGCTGAGTCCCATTTCTTTTTATTTATTTTTAAACACTAAATATAGCATCAAAATCAAATACTTCTTTTTTGGTGCATGAACAATTTCTTAATTTTTTGTAGATGAATTAAGTAATATAAAAAGAATTGATTTTGTAAGCATTAGATTTAGGCTAACTATGACATTATGAATTCTGTCAATATTCTCATCCCTTTCAACAATAGATTTCATGTATAAAGTAACTCATTCTGTTCTAGAATTTCATATACTTGTGTTCTGTGACTTTCTGTTTTATCAAGAATTATTAAGTTAAAAACAAACTAGATCAGCTCCTTACAGAATGCCTAAAGATGTACTAAAAGGGCATGTCTTGGTCCTGTTGCTGTTTCTGCAGGAAATGGAAGCTAGGCTCTCAGGACCATGACTGTTTGGTTCATAGGAATCTGCACCCAAAAGTTCCTGACTCCTAGATACAAGGCATACACTTCCCCCTGAATGAGACAGCCAAGGAAGGACAAATTACAACAGTCTGGGTGGTTTAAATGATAGAAATACTTTTCATAGTTTGGGAGACTGGAGGCTAGTTTCTGGTGAGACTTTCATACTGGTGTGTGGAAGGTCGCCCTTTTGTCATGTCCTCATGCCTTCAAGGAAGGTGGCCTCTTTTTAAGAGGACACAGACCTATCATATGTGTCCATTCTTAAGACTTCACTTTGCTATAATTATCTTTCCAACAGACTTCTCTCTAAATGGAGTCATACTGGAGTTAAAGACATAATGTATGAATTTTCTTTGGGATAAATTCAATTTAATCCAGCTATCATATAGATAATACTGATCAAGGAAATCCACAGATTTTTTTTTCAGTGTTAGTGCAGTAAAAGAACCCATGTTATCTAAGAATAGATCATGACCTGGAATCACAGAAATGACTACATGTGTGTCTGGGTTCAGAAATTGGATATTCTTATATTTCCTTACTCATACTGATAGAGGGAGCAGGAAGCTTTTGAGATTGTTCAACCAAAACAAATTAATATATTTTAAAATGGCTAAGATTTCATTTTAAACACACACACACACACACACACCCACACACACACACACACACACACACACACACACACACACACACACACACGACACGGGGAGAAAGTGCTTCCAGCTAGCCGATATTCAAAATTTAATTGTGCATATTGCTTAACCCAAGAGATGTTGCCTGATGTGCTTATTTTGGAAGTAATTACGACATAGAAAATGTCTTTTTAATTGGGAGAGAGAGGCTTATGGAATAAAGAAAATGAATTAGTAAAATAGTTGGCATTGCACACCTTTTGTAAATGGGAGAATCCATTTTTCTAAACAGTAACAGACTCAGTACACAGTCTTGGATAATAACACAAGCAAACAGCAGACTTTTCAGAGAAGGGTACTTTTCTCTAGGTAACTGGTTAGTTAGCTGTCTTCTGCAAGTTAATTTACTAAGTTGGTTACCATATTGCCTTTGTCTGTACTGGGCTTTGGGCAATGAACTGAGTTCTCAGACATATCATTGATACCAATTATAAGGAAAAGTATATGACCTGTAAGACAGTTTATCTAAAATGTTCAATTAAGGCAGTAGCAGAGAGCTGTAAATACTGAAAATGTCTTTGTCTTCATTTGGGGTGAGTCTGTCACAATGTTCAGACACATCAGGGCCACAACAAGAAAGTCTCCACTAACTACAATGGCCATCCATTAAGCCATGGGCATGCCCATCAGAAGTCTGGAGGAAAAACGCGTGGGATCAGATCCAGGAGTCCTCTTAGCGTGTAGTCATAGCTCAACATTTGCCTGCTGGGTCAGGGAATGTTGCCAGTATGCTGCACTTTTTAGTCTCTGAAAACAAGAATTATGGCTTAATAATACACAGACATTTCAGTTAAATCACGACGATCAGCGAGTGACCTCAGTCAGTACACACAGCCTTAGAAGCAAGCTTGAAAAGGTGAAGGGATCCAGGTGACTGCTGCCGTCTGCTTTCTATGCAGCCCCGAAAGTGTTTGTGTAAGTTAGCACACTGCAACAAGTTCCTCAATGAGCCTTACAGCTTGTTTTTCTTAAAAGACTGTACTTAATTTGGCCATAATATGTCTTTTATTGAAACTTTATTTCAGCTCCAGCTCATACAGACAAGAAAATTTAATTCCAAGAGGGTGAAATATCAAGAAGAGGGAAAGGGATTCCAGTGAAAGGTGATGGAGGAACGGAGTGCAGTCTGACAGGTGGAGGCAGGTGAACCTTTGTACATGTGGAGGAATTGTTTCCTCTACCTTTAAATGATGATTTCTTTTCTCGGCACAGGAGAGTGCTCTTCATGGGGTTTTGCTGACAAAGCTCCTATCTCCTTCCAGTGAGGCTCAGCTTTGCTTATTTATTTGACTGCTGTAAAAGCAGGCATGGGGTGATCTAAAAAAGCCTTCATTTCCATGAGATAATGAAGGAGCCAGAAGGATTCCTGTGTGTGTGTCAAAAAGAAGTGCGTGATAAATGAAGGGCTTTCTGTGTTCAAAGTCTGCAGTTGGGACTTAGGTGCAATTGAATGATAGGGCTTGCATTATTATTATTTTTATACAGAAAGCATAATTCAATATAGTGTATTTCCTTTTGGAGGTCCTTTATTGTATTTGATAATTAAAACATAAAGAATTTACGTAGATTATTGAAATAGTGACATTAATACAAATTATCTTTCTTCCATTTGCAGCTTGTGACAGCATAACTATAGGCACAAAAATGCTGTAAGATATAGGCCAGGCAGGACACAGGATGTTCCCACTGGCTGTCTAGCTCTCGGGAAATGCATGCTCAGAGAATACTGATACACACAAGCAATACTTTTCTCCAAGATTATTGCTTGACAGCTATTTTTGTCTACCTTTTCCTCTTCTGACCATTGTGAAAAACTTTCCTTTTTTGGACAAAAGTTACATTTGTACATAGCATTATACAGACTAGAATTCAAGAAGAAACTGTATAGAAACTTTCATATATTGTATACCCCAAGACACAACATGGCAACAGCTTTCTACGCAGTAAATATATACAATGATTTATATGTAGACGGTGAGGTGAAAATGTGGCTAAAGGTGGCTGTTATGATCAAAATGTTCATATTTGTCTCCAAATTCATGCATTGAAATGTAATAAATGTGATATTATTTTTGAGGTGAGTCTTTCTGGAAGGGGCTTATGTGATGAGTGAGATTAGTGCCTTTATGGCAGAGACCCCAGACCACTGTCTTGTCTCCTTGTACCATTCAAACATAGTGAGAAGGGCTCGTATTACGTGTTGAAGCTCCTGACCGACTAAGTGAAGACTTCCCAGCTTCAAGAACCGAGTTCCCGTTGTTCACATGCCACTTAGACTAAGGTAATTTTGATGGCCGGCTAAGTGCTCTATGATGGTGTATGCTGTACAGGATATCTTAAGAACTGTTTTCTTCTTTATAGAGGTGTAGGTGTCAGGTAATTTTTGACTTTAGAATGCCCCTTCATCTGCATTTTTCTTTAGAATCCCAAGTTGAGCTTTCAGGCACTCCCACCATAAAATTGTTACTTGGAACTTGGCTGAGCTCATCTTTTCTGGCCTAGCTGGGAAGAAAGCGCTGTATAAAATACCCTTTCTCTTTTTCCCAGTAGCCTTAGACAGAGCCTGTTGCTGTGTAGTCATTTCCTCTAGACTGAAACATTTCCTTGTAGAAATGAGGAGTGGCTCAAGAAACTCATCAGGACTCACAAAAAATGTACAAGATTCAAGAAGCATCCCTGAAGTTATAGAAGGCGTTACTAAAGTTAGCAAAGGGGAGGATACTGGTGGAATTGCCAACCAGTTGAGCAAGGAGTTCTAGGGATGTAAATCTCACAGCTTTCACCCATGCTTCTATAAGTAACCCCAACAAATTGGTTTGCCAAGCTATATCTGGATATGGAGTTAATTCTTTGACATGCTGTCAGTACACAGCCCTCATGCATATGTTCTCATCTCCCCATCACAAGTCACACAATAACTGAAAATGCCATGTAAATGCATAGTGTTTATTGATTATCCTGAATGTGCAATCTCTCAAGTTCAATAGTATACTGTGTTTAAAAATGGGCTCCACATGGACTGGCTTGTTTCAGAGTTGTCTTCTTTAATGCGTGCTTGTACATTCTCACTTCAAAAATTATAGAAGGCATAAATATTTTCCAATGAAAGAAATAGACTCTGCAGCCTGTGCCTGTGAGAGACAAGCAACAATCTTTGAAATAGCAAAGTTCTAGACAACACCAAAACGAAAGGAATCATTTATTAATAAGTTTGCATAAATGGTTATTCTTTCTGAGAAAGTTCATGAGTGGCCATAGGACTAAATATATATGAACATAGTTCTATCATTGTTTAGACCGTGAAACATGTCTAAACTAACTTTCTTCACTTTGGTTATGTACTGGGAAGGAGAAGCACTTTTATTTTCTAAAATATAACTTTATTTATTCTTTGAGAACTCCACATAGACATCTAAGACGTGCTTAGATAATATTCAGCCCTTACTCTTCTGAAAACCCCCGTGTCCCTCTCTTCCCTTCTCCCCTCCAAGCTTCATGAAGTATTTCTTATTTTTATGACACACTGAGTGTATACACGAGTTAAGACTATCAACTAGGGCCTGAGCAACCCCCTAGGGCCATGCTCCTGAAGAAAGCCATCTTTTTTTCCTGCAGCATCCATCAACTGTCAGTTGTTTCTCCTATAGGGGTGGCAGCTGTGTGCTTCTCCCCGGTCAATGCTGGAGGGTTAACTGGCTTCCTCTTGTGTGGGTCTTGTGCAGACAAGCACATGCTTGTGAGTTCAGGGGCACAGTGGTCCTGTCATGTCCAGAAGACACTTTCACATCAATCCTCCCTGACTTCTGGATCTTAAAATATTTCCAGTCACTCTTTTGTTACGCTCCCTGAACACTGCAGGGATGGAATGTGATATGGATGCCTTACTTTGTTCTTCTTAGCGCTGATTGCTTCACAGACACTTGTTCTCCTCATGCTGGCCAGCTATGTGTCTCTATGTTAATCATTGAGCAGACAAGGAGCACTTTTAGAAAATAACTTCTTAGGCACATCTCTAGGTTTTGTGAACATTGCAAGTTTATAACAATTTTCCACCTGGGAATTTGATGTAACCAACATTTCTAGTGATTTGACTTGGGTGTAATTCACTAGCCATGAAGGGGAAGGGATCCAATTGACTCAGAAGCCCAGTCTTTAGTGGGTGGGCTAAGCACCAACATTCTCCCCATAACCAACTGGGAGATTGATTAATGTGGATCATAGTAGTGTTTGCTTAGTTACGGGGACAACAAAGAAAATTGAATCTCCCAAAATTCAGTTCCCTTGGGAAAATTGTGAGTCTATGCTGGTGATTTGGCCTGAGAGTTCAAGTGATAAGATAGTTTCTATAGGATGATGCAAGAACGGCCTCTGAATTTACCCATTAACACAGTGGATGTACTGTGAGAGTCACTGATGTGATGTCTGTGTTCTCTTTTGTCATCTTGACAGGAGCTATCTTGAAAGAAGAACCTCAATTTAGAAAATACTTTCATGAGGTTGCCTGTATTAATTTCCTTTTTTTAAATTTAAATTTTCTTTTTAAAAATTATTTTATTTTATTTATTTATTTTTTTAATAAATTGAGATATTTATTTATTTATTATATATACAGTGTTTTGCCTGTACACATGTACACCAGAAGAAGGCACCAGATCTCATTATAGGTGGTTGGGAGCCACCATGTGGTCGCTGGGGATTGAACTCAGGATCTTTAGGAAGAATAGTCAGTGCTCTTAACCTCTGAGCCATCTCTCCAGCATTTTATTTTTGTACAGATACATTTATATTATTATACATATATACAATAGATTACCTATGGCAGGAAGAACCGTGACACATTCAGGAATTATATCAGTGTTACATTCTTAGTGTTTTGGCTACTTGTATTTTACAGCATTGAAGAAGACATCTTTCCTATCTTGGTGCATCTAAATTTCTGGATGTAAACCCATATCCATCACATATTGTCATTATCAACTTAGAGCACCCATCTAGACATAAAAACATCTTAACCCCCTAAACAATTAAGCTTCATTGTAAAACTAAGCTATGGAATAGCTCAGCTTACTGATGGTTGTGCCATTCCAGTTCAGGTAGGTCTGGGTTGCCCAGGAAAGCTGGTTGGACAAACCGTGGGGAACAAGCCACCAAGCAGTGTTCATTAATGGTCTCTGCTTCAGTGCTTGCTACTAGTTCCTGTCCTGACTTCTCTTCATGATAGACTATAAGCTGCAAGATTAAATAAACCAATTTCCCCCCAAGTTGATTTGGTTTTATCACAGCAGTACAAAGTAAACTAAGACATCAGGAGAGTATAAAATAAAAATAAGAGCAGTTTCATCATTCATTGTGAGCGTTGGTGGCCGCTGTGTTGGGGCGTAAACTAACAGGCACGTTCCAGCTTCAGAACGTGGAGAGTCACTCAAAGCCGCACGAATGTGTTGTTCATATTGGATTCTGCAGGTTCTGTGCTTTGCATGTCAGAACAGTGGCGTGAGATCTCCCTGGACTAAGAAGTCCTGGTTTCATGATGATTCGCATGTTGTATGAGGGTGGTAATCTCAGGAAAATGAAACCTCCTATTAGACATGGTGATCAAGTGATTGACTGCTTTGGGGAAAAGAAGAGAATTGAGCCACATTTGTTAAGCCTCTTTGACTAATTGTGACCTTCCAGTTCCTTAGTCTGTGGTTACTTAACAAAGAATGCTGTGTCTAATATGAAGGCATAGTTCTTCCCCAATTTTTAAAAACCAGAATTATTCTTATCATCCTCCATTGAGACAGCAGTGAATTCTAAATACATTTACTGATCACTGAAGAGTGATTTCATAGAACCATAATGAGAATGGATTTCTTAGCCTTAATGTTTCAGAGTAGTTGGTAGAAGAAATAATAGCTCTGCTGGAAAATGTCGTTTAAGACCCAAGGGCCAGGTTCATCTTAGAGAATAAAATAAATGGCACTTTACCAAATATGAATTGAAAGAAGAAACAGGAATGTTAAAAATTATTGTGGAAAATCCTCACATTCTAGAGAGTGGGTATTATATAGCTCAAAATTCAAGAATATGTTTGGTTTTTCTTTTTGTATCTCAGCTAGAGCTATATTTGAGCAAACTGTGGTTTCAGAAAGAAAGGTTTGTATAAAGGCATTACATGTCAAATAGAGACACACATATACATGCTATGCACCACACAATGACCTTCACTGGGTGCACACAACGACCTTGAGAGCTTCCTAAGGTGACTAAGGGGGAATATAGAAGAGGGAAATTAGAGGTCCATGAGAGTCTCTGGCTAGATCATCAACCACAGAGTCTGATTTGGGGATCTGAGGCTTCATCTTAGAATTGTGCCTCATGGCTAAGTGAGGAGCTAGGCATTTTTTGTCTGTGTCATTTCAGCACAGAGCCTCAGCATAATAGAAATGGAACCAATTTTATATTTAGGCAAAGAGAGATGGAGAAAGATTTCTTAGTCACCTATGACCTGTTGCGACCCTTCCGACCAGTGGAAAATAAGGACGTGACCCGAAGGTTCTTCTCCAGGCAGTTTATTCAGGAACCTTTTCAGCAAGCTTCTTCTTTTCCTTCTTTTTTCCTCCTCCCTCCAACACCCCAGCGTCCCTTTTATATCCTCTGCCTCACCCAATCAGCAGCTCTTACGTCGGTAGCTCCAATTGGTTCCCAACAAGGCGGGGTGCATACGTCAGAGCAAAGTGCGGCCCACAACCCAAATAAGGACTTGTTTACCAGGAGCAGAATTGCAAGTCATCCTTCCTGGCAGGTTGCCAGGCGCCATCTTAGCGAGGGCGATAGCTTCAGCTTCCCACAGTTCCCCCTTCTTTATTTTAAAACGCAACAGGCGGGAGGTCTCAGCAAGGGCCACAGCAGCTCCTCTTTCAGCGCCGCCTTGAGCACGCCCTGGCCCGCCACGTCTGCCCACTGCACCGGGGGCCCGCAGTCCACCATCTTGCTGGTCACCCGCTCCAGCGTCCCCGGGTCCACACCCTTGGTAGGCTCCCCCGACGTCGCCATGAAGTCTCCGTGGGCGGCTGGGACCCGCTCAGTGAACTTGTCAAAGGGCTCGAGTTGTGGGGTGTAGGCGGGGGAGCCCAGGATCTTGAGAGGGCCGCCGCCGCCATACTTGCCCGCACCCTCCTCTGTAGCTCCGGGTGGTTTCGCGCGGAACCTGTTGCCCTGACACTCGGCGTCGTCCGTGGTGGGGGTAAGCCGCGCCATTGGCCGCGGGGGCCTTGGGCGGCTCGTAAGCGTACTTGTGATAGCGAGCCGCCATGCCCTCGTCCACCGCCTTGCGCTTCCAGAAAAACAGGAAAGCACTGATGGGTCCGTGCCTCTCTCCACACCTCTGGGCAAAAGGTACGTCCTGTCCCCGAGCCGTTCTCTCGAATGTAGGGAGGAGGCCGAAGCAACTCAGATAGAGGCGGCCCAGGAGCCGAAGGCTCTACCCCGGATTCTAGCTTCTCCATTTTCCGGATCAGCTTTTCTACTTCCTCTTCTGAGTCCTCCCCCACTGAATCCGATGATGTTACAGATTTTGCAGGTTTTGCTCTCAACAAGTCTTTAAGTGCGATAAACACAGGGCTGAATGGTAAATTTCCCATTTTACTTTCGCTTTTGTCCGCTGTCGGGAACTTTAGCGCTCGTACCGAGTCTTTATAGTCCTAACCGGAACCTTATAGTCTCTGTATCCGAGAACTTTATTCGTCCCTTGCTTACCAGGGAACCTACCAGTCGACTGCCCTGACCACCAGGAGTTCTGAACGCTCGAAAATGACAAAAGACGTCCCCGTAAGGGCCACCACTTGTCGCAACCCTTCCAACCAGCGAAAAATAAGGACGCGACCCGAACATTCTTCTCCAGGCAGTTTATTCAGGAACCTTTTCAGCAAGCTTCTTCTTTTCCCTCTTTTTTCCTTTCTCCCTTTTCTTCCCCCCCCCAACACCCCAGCATCCGTTTTATATCCTCTGCTTCACCCAATCAGCAGCCCTTACGTCGGTAGCTCCAATTGGTTCCCGACAAGGCGGGGTGCATACGTCAGAGCAAAGCGCGGCCCACAACCCAAATAAGGACTTGTTTACCAGGAGCAGAATTGCAAGTCATCCTTCCTGGCAGGTTGCCAGGCGCCATCTTAGCGAGGGCGATAGCTTCAGCTTCCCACAATGACCCAGTGCAGAGAGAGAGAGGACAGTAGGTGGGTTTAATGTTGAAGTACTTGGTGTTTTTTTGTTTGTTTGTTTTTATTTGTTTGTTTGTTTGTTTGGAGAGTGATGGGATGTTGGGATGAATAGAGAGACTGATGAAACTATGGCATTTGGAATTCTAGTGGGATAAGATGAAAAGTGGGAATGTCCGAAAATGTATCAGAAAGGCATGGGCTTAAAACTCCAACAGTTGTGTCTTGTCATATTATTCTTGCCTGTTCCCATATTCAGTTTGTTATCATTGCTACACAAGGAAAAAAACCTCTGAATTCATTTGTGAAGGAAACAGAAATGTACACACACTCATTTATTTACTGATAGTAGCACGTGTCTCTTGGATTTGTGGATTCTAAATAAGGCTTTACATTAGAAAATTTTAAACTGATGAATATGGCATATGTTGAATAAAACCCATATCAGTTTAGTCTCAAATGATCTAGAACAGGTTGATGTCCTTGGAAGGGAGAAGAAATAGGAGAGTGCTTATTTGGTCGGTGCAGAGGACAAACATGGATGGTCAGACTTTATAGCTGGACCCACTTCCTCTTAGCATCTGGTTTATACATCAGCAAATTTCAAATTTAGAAGCAGCTTAGCAGCAGTCAATTTCCTAGCTGCAAAAGCAGTACTCAATACTTCTTGGTGTGGAATTGCTACTGTGTTACTTGGTACCTTGAGTGTTTCAGAATTTGGCTCCTGGACAAACCTTACCCTCAGAATATGTGTGTATCTGTGGATGCTTAAGTCCTTCCCATAAAATGTGGCATTTGTATATGACCTATACACATCCTTCTATATTCTCATAACACATCTTTATACTACAGATAAAACCTACAATGTAGAGTCTCTGTAAGAATTTTTTATGTAGTATAAATTAGAAATAATAAGAAGAAAAAGTTTGCACATGCTCAGTATTGGTGTAGTTTTTTCTTTTTCTTTTTCTTTTTTACCTCTCCTTGGTTGAATCTATTAGATGGGACGTGTGAATACTGACTACTGATATATTATGAAGGAACTATCTCTTTGACAGTATATACCATGCTTATTGGGTCAAGACTCAAGGGACATTTCATTTTATGGACAACCATAAAAATGTAGAACAGAAGAAATATCTGTTTGCTTCCAGATAGGTCTGGTAATTTGTGTCAGGAACAACAGCTGGTTTCAGCATCAGAGCACTCATATTTCTGCTCCTCAACATGGACAGAACAACAGTGTTGTCAAAAGAACAACCCATCGGATAAGCTTTGATGTCAGCTGAGGTACTGACCACAGGCTGTGTGCAAATGGAAAACAGAAGTGCGGGAAGCCTCTTAGAAAATGTGTCCCCAACACTGCATATGAAGACTTTCCTTCAAGCCCACAATTTCTTCTGGGCTATTTCATTATGTCTTGTGAAAACCTCAATATTGAGGGCTCAATAAAAGCTTATTTGTTTTGGTTCCCTGTTGTGAATCTATCTTATGTCTGAGAGTTATTTGCTCAATTAGGCCTTTGAACGTGAATATATTGCAGAGATTAAACGCAACCACATTAGGTTTTCCATTTAATACAGAGTTTTCAGTATGCATGATTCATGACGGATATTTTATATTTGCCATTTTCCTCTAAAACCTAGGGAATTGTTATACAAGTTATAAGTGATGTGTCTGCAAGAACAAAGCAATATGGCATAAACAGCTCAAAATCATTTTTTTTGAGAGCCCCACTCTGTTTAATTTGCACACAGCCTAGAAACAATTCTTGCTTTCCCCTGGGAATATGTGAAATGCGATGCCCAAATAGAACCATAAGTTGTTAATATGAGCATTTGTTCTTTCCCAAATTTCCTTGTAAGTACAAGAAAGAACATTGGCCTAAAGGTTAGAAGAGGGAAACTCTGAGCCTGGTTCTGCTGAGTCTCACTTGGATCACCTCAGACAAGTCATGGCTTCTCTGAGAAAAAATTTCCTCCTTAAAAAGTGTAAACTTGTATCTATTCAATATTTTTCTAAGTTATGAAAAAATCAAGGACAAATATTAGGTAGAGCCAAGTTTGGTCTAGAGACATAATGAGAGATCAAGAAACAAGTTTAGTATGTGGATCATAATAGGTAAATGGATGATTTACCCTGTCCAAGTTCCAGCCCACCCTCCAGGCTGATACTGTGGTTTTCATAAGTCCACTTAAGTTATCCATCTTCCTTTAGAGCTTTATTTTCTGGAGATCGCAAAAGCTAACTAGGCTATTTCTATTGCCACTGTTTGCATTCCAGAAAGGTAAGATTTGATTGCTGAAGATACCACACACTTAGAGAAAAGACTTAGAAAAAAATAATTTGCATGCAACCTAGAAATCTTCTTCATCATCCCTGGAACTAGTTCTCATAGTACTGGAAGGCGCTATGCCAGCTGCCAAAGGGGGGAAAACATTCAATAGTCCTTCCAGTTACAATACCTATAAACTATAGTGACCGACATGGCAATATATTCCAAAAAGGCGCAGTAGTGGCATTCATATCCTGGGAGTAACCAACAGTCATCTCATTAGATTTAAGGCCTACTCAATAGGAGGCAACTCATACCTGGCACTGTAAACCCAGCCAAGTACCCATGACTTGGTGAGGCCGTGGAACCTAAAGGAGATTCTACTACCATCCCTTTCTTAAACAAGCACAACCGTAACTGCATCCTCAGTGCTTGTGCTTATATCACAGAGTAACGTAGCTCTTGACCCCTCATCAAAGGAGCTTCTTTTTAATAGTAGACAGACGCCATTGCATAAAGTTAGAACAACTCAAAGGGGACAAGCAGCTCTTGGTTGCCTGTCCCCTGTTGTTGTATTTACAACATAACCCTTATATCTAATGCTGAGGGGACATTGTAGAACAGGGGGAAGAAAGGTTGTAAGAGTCAGAGGATAAAGATGTCTTCTGAGAGATAGTGTCTTAAAAAAAAAATAAAGACAAAGCATACTAAGTGGAGGAGGAAATGGGGGAGATCTGGGAAGACTAGGGGGAGAAGTAGGGAGTGAATATAATCAAAATAGGTTGTTTTAAGATTTTTCAGAGAACGGAAATTGTACATTATTAAAGTTATGTGACACTTCACCTGGTACCTCAAGTACCAGTTGTCAAGGTGGCTCAAGTTGTCAGAATCCACTAAAAATGGAAACTCTATAAAGTTTGCAAGTTATTAATTCCTACAGTGAATATTCTATTATTCCACATCTAGTAGATTTTGAAGGTAACATTGTTGAATTCACATATCCATCTCTCCGGCTTGATGGTAGAGTTATTTCAAAGCTCTACCTTTGAGAACAATATTGCTATAATTTAGAAGATTTCATTTGCGGTGTGTGTGTGTGTGTGTGTGTGTGTGTGTGTGTGTGTGTGTGTGTGTGTGTGTATGTGTGTGCGCGCGTGTCTTTTTGTCTGCTTCTCTAGGTGAAAGTTCTTAGACTTTTTTGTTTATTGTTTCAGTCAACGAGTCTTTACCTGATAAAAGGAAAGCACTAGATTGGTAGCTTCACACACCCTCAGTGATGTTCTCCTGACATGTGCTGCCCCAGTTTTGTAAATGAGAAGCCCGGCCATCTCAGTGCTGTCTCTAAGCAGTACCAGCTGTCTTCTCGTTCCAACACTGCAGAGAGGCTTTGAAGCGACGGGTGAATCGTTGGCAACACAAGCACAGAAAGATGTACAGAACGTCATAGCTGGGAAAGGTTACCCAGCCTCACATAATTGACTACGGCAGTATAAAATATTGCCTGCTCTGTTTGGAAACAAAGCAGATATTGCTTTTTTTCCTGTTTGAAAGGGAACAAAGCAAACAGAATTGCCTTTGTTGTTAAGTTTCTAGGTTAAAAGTTGAAAATCTGGGTTGTAAAGTATGCCTTTACTGGCGGTGCTAGGGAAATTGTCACGCCACCCTTCTTTTCGCACAACATGTTTCCAGCCTAATGAATCCTGCACGTTGTTGTATTTTCACCAACTATTTAGAACAGGGCAAAGGGCCTTCTAAGATCAGTGGTGATATAAATCAGTCATTTCAAAGTGTTTACCTCTACATAACTGTCAGGTAAAACCACTTCAATTCTTTTTCTTTCCTTCCTTTTTTCTTTCTTTTTAAACCCCAAGAGATGATGTTTACCTATTTTGGACTTTCCTTGTTCAAGAAAAATTAAAACAGAATCACAATCTAAAGTTACTTTGCACAGCAGAAATTGCTAGTCAAGTTTTAATCCCATTTAGACCTAAGGGTCTAGAAGTAAATTTTTAGTGAAAAAAATTTCTTTGTTCCTGCTACCATTGCATTATTTGAAATCAAAGGGTGAGTTAGACCTAATCTTGCTTTTGCTTTGTGTGGTCTCAGGGCTATTTGCTTGCTGGAGTCTGACAGGCATCTAGGAAAGCAGCCATGAAAGGACCAGCTTTGTTCTCTCCATACTCATTACTGTACCTTTAAAAATGAATGTGACAAGACAGCCTTAAACAACAAGGCCATTATAGGGACTCCTCTGAGGAGCTGTTAATAATTCAAGCGTTAGTCAAACAGTTTCTGTAAGACAAAACCACTCTGGAGCACTTTAGAAACACATAGAGAGGCAAAATAAAAATGTTCCTTTGCATTTATATGTTAAATCAAGGAAAGAGGATCAAATTCATTCTGAGCTGGAATGTAAGTGGTGGTTAGTGGGTACTATCTGGGTTTACAAAGGCAAAGAACAATAAAAACACCCTCTTTCCTAGACACTACAGGTAACACAAATAGTTCTCCAAAGAGAAACATGAAATATTTATTGATGAGTACACAGCACACTCCCGAGTTCCACAGGGCCATGACAATGATTAAACGTGTGGTGGCTGTGAAGACAGGTGCTGAGGTTTTAATGTACAAGATATTGATTAACTGATGAATCGCAACAGTTTGCTTCCTGCACTTGCTAGCAACATAGGGAGAGATGAAAATGATGTGAATTTTTGAGGACTATATTTTATGCAAAATAAAGCTAGTGAGCTAAATGAATGGTGATTTTTCTTGTCCCATTCATAGATGTAAGTATTGGACAATAAATTGCCCCATTTGAAATGAGAAAATGTAACTACAGTGGTTATTAAAAATTCTAACAAAAATGATTTTTTTCAAGGTCAACTTTGAAACTACCCTCTTTATTTTGCTTTCATCTGATGTGCCCATGAGAAATGTACTTACTTGGATTGACCCAGGGGTAGGGTCCCAGAGTCAAAAATAGACAGGTGCCCCATGTAAACAGAAACATAGGAAATAAATCACATATTTCAAAATCTTTCAGTGATATTCTTGATTTCAGAGGACCTGAATAATTTGGAGCCATGTGGATGGTGTTAGAACCTATGCACATTCCTGGTTGTCTCACCATCTGTCCCTTTCTCTATTGCTTAGATCATAACATACTGTTTTCAATATAGTTATACCAATGTGAGTCGATATTCTAAAAGGGAGATGTGTCCACAGGGTCAGCAGCAGAGCTGTAAGGAGCTCAGAGCTCAAAGGTGATTAAAACAAGTTTCCTGTTTGCTTCCTTAGCTCACTCAGCCCGGCATGCTCCAGTGTACACAGAATTTCCCACTGATAATAATGATGTAGGATTAGAAGGGCAGATCCTAGGGCCTCTATTTGTGAATTTTGTTTAGTGTTCATGGAAGAATAAAGCAGAGTCAATTGTCAAAGTGTCTTGGGGAGGGGCTCATTCAGAACCACCCCTTTCCCCTGAACTATCAGGTAATGCTAAGTTCATGGAGAGGGTTAGTCATTATCTTCATTGTGTACCTGCTGGTGAGCCCACCAGACTCCAGTGGACAGTCTTGTGGTCACACAGATAATCCTGTTACTAGTGGGGGACAAAATAAAACAAAAGACATGAGCATGGAAGAAAAGTTTGTGACAGGGAGAGAGAATTGACAAGAGTGTGAGAGATAAAAGAGTGTGGGGAATGAGAGTAAATGTGTATGAAATTATTAAAGCACAAATTTAATTTTTAAAAATGTCACTTTAGTAGATGATGAAAGTGTGAGTTCTGAGTGAGGGGTAATGAGCAGTAGTTAAGACCCAGAAATAAATCCACACACGTGTGGACACTTGATTTTTGACAAGGAAGCCAAATCTATTCAATGGAAAACAGATAGCATCTTCAACAAATGGTGCTGGTCTAACTGGATGTAGAAAAATGCAAATAGACCCATATTTATCACCATGCACAAAATGCAAGTCCAAGTGGATTAAAGGCCTCAACATAAAACCAGAGACTCTAAATCTGTTAGTAGAAAAAGTGGGGAAGAGCCTGGAACACATTGGCACAGGAGACAACTTCCTGAACAGAACTACAACAGCCCAGGCCTTAAGGTCAACAATTAATAAATGGGACCTCATGAGGCTGAGAAGCTTCTGTAAGGCAGGAGACACTGTCAACAGAACAAATCAACAGCCTACAGACTGGGAAAAGATCTTCACCAACCCTAAATCTGACAAAAGTCTAATATCCAAAATATATAAAGAACTCAAGAAATTAAACACCCCCAAACCAAAAAGCCCAATTAACAAATGGGGCTCAGAGTTAGACAGAGAATTCTCAACAGAGGAATATCAAATGGCTGAGAAACACTTAAAGAAATGCTCAACATCTTTAGTTGTCAGAGAAATGCAAATCAAAACAACTCTGAGATTCCATTTTACACCCATCAAAATGGCTAAGATCAAAAACTCAAGTGACATCACATGCTGGCAGGGATGTGGAGATGGGGAACACCCCTTCATTGCTGATGGGAGTGCAAACGTACAACCACTTTGGAAATAAATCAATCTGGTTCTTTCTCAGAAAACTGGGAATAGGACTACCTCAAGACCCAGCTATTCCACTACTTGGAATATACCCAGAAGATGCTCTACCACACAACAAGGACATATGCTCAACCGTGTTCGTAGTAGCCTTATTCATAATAGCCAGAAACTGGAAACAACCTAAATGCCCCTCAGTAGAAGAATGGATAAAGAAACTGTGTGTGGTACATTTACACTATAGAATACTACTCAGCTATTAAAAACAAGGAAATGCTAAAATTTGCGGGCAAATGGATGGAACTAGAAATGATCATACTGAATGGGTTAATCCAGACCCAGAAAGACTCACATGCTATATACTCACTCATACTTGGAAACTAGCCCAAAAGGGATGCCCCATGAAAGTTTTTACTTACCAGGAGATTGGGATAGATGCAGAAACTTCCTACTGGTGAGAGAAGTATGGGAGAACGGGGAAATAGAAGGAGCCAGAGGGTCCTAAAAACCTACAAGAAGAATATCATGACGGGCAGATCTGGGCCCAGGGAGGTCTGCTCAAACTACTGCACCAACCAAGGACAATACATGTAGTAAACCCTGAACTACTATTCAGATCTAGCCAATGGACAGGACATTCTCCACAGTTGTGTGGAGAGCAGCGACTGGCTCTGACATGAACTCTGGTACCCCATATTTGGCCACTTCTCCTTGGTGGGGCGGCCTGGTGGCACTCAGAGAAAGGATAAGCAGGCTATCAGGATGAGACTTGATAGGCTGTGACCATATGGTGGGGAAGGAGGTCCCCTTCTGTCACAGACCTAGGGGAAAAGGGTGAAAGGGGGGGGGGGAGGGAGGAACGGAAGGAGACAAGTGAGTTGATAACAGTTGAGATGTAATCTGAATAAATTAAGTAAATAAAAAAGAAAGAAAAAAAGAACTGTGTTCCAGGATGTCAATATCTGTGCATATATTATACCAAGTCATGCATATATATTTTAGATATCATGGAGTATATCTGTATTTATGTATTTGGTATAAGTGTCAAATTCTTTGTGATTATTATGTAGGACTAATATAGTATATGCAATATACAATAAATTATATACTTTCATATATGTATTTGTAGTAGATAAGATGTTAGGCTAATTTTTATTAGTGTATATTAATTACAAAATAGTGTGCTTCACTGTGGCATTTTCTTTTTTTAATATTAATTTTTAAATTAATTTATTCTTGTTACATCTCAATGGTTATCCCATCCCTTGTATCCTCCCATTCTTCCCTCCCTCCCATTTTCCCCTTACTCCCCTCCCCTATGACTGTGCCTAAGGGGGATTACCTCCCCCTGTATATGCTCATAGGGTATCAAGTCTCTTTTTGGTAGCCTGCTGTCTTTCCTCTGAGTGCCACCAGGTCTCTCCATCCAGGGGACATGGTCGAATATGAGGCACCAGAGTACATGTGAAAGTCATACCCCAGGGCTGGAGAGATGGCTCAGTGGTTAAGAGCACTGACTGCTCTTGCAGAGGTACTGAGTTCAATTCCCAGCACCACATGGTGGCTCACAACCATCTATAATGTGATCGGATGCATACTGTATACATAATAAATAAACTTAAAAAAAAAAAAAAAGAAAGTCATACCCCAGTCTCCACTCAACTGTGGAGAATGTCCTGATGATCATAATGAGTGAGTTAACCCAGAAGCCGAAAGAATCAAATGGTATATACTCACTTATATCTGCATACTAGCCCAAGCGGCATGTCCCATGAAAGTCGTCACTTACCAGGAAACTGGGACAGAGGAGAGGACATCCTAGTGGGACTCTAGATGAGAGAAGCATGGGAGAATAGCAAAGTAGAAGGATCCAGAGGGTCCTAGAAACCTACAAGAAGAACATTATGATAGGCAGATTTGGGCCCAGGGGTCCTGCTCAAACTATGGCACCAGCCAAGGACAATGCAGGCTGTAAACTTCAAACCACTGTGGCATTTTCATTCATGCATATAATGTATTCTGGTCATCTTCACTCTCATAATAAACTTAGGTGTGCTGGTTTCTCCACTGTGTACTGACTTTGATTCCATCTGGTGTGCACCCAGGAGTAGTACAGCTGGACCAAATGGTTGTTCTGTTTTGTTTTATCCATCACAAGGTATCCAAGGCTTGTAGCACATTCCTCAAGCATCATGTATATGCATTCTGTTTTCATCTCTGCATCAGACAAGAGTCACCCTCTCCTTCTGTGCAGTATGTCCTAGTGTCTCCGTTACAACACTGCTCTTACACTTTGAGACAATTATAAAATAAAGATCACTTGAAATATAAACAGTAGAAAGCCACGGCAGCCATTCTGATTACCATTCGATAACTACAAGGCAACTAATGCATGAATAGCACATAAAAACATGATTTATATCCCAGGCTCGAGGCATGAGAGCCCAGCATTCTATCCAGAATGGTGTGCAATTTGAATGTGTGACTTTTTTATTTCTGGAAATTTACACTTAACATAGTCAGAATATGATTAACTGCAGATAACTTGAACCATGGAAAGAAAAACTAAATATGGGTGCAAAACTCTAAAATTTTTATTAACAAAGCTGATCATTTATATTTGAGAGCATACTACCCAAAACCTTTATTTCAAATTAGGGATTATCAATGTATGATCAGTTTTGATCTATCTAAATACCACTTTTTCCTTGACCCGGGGATTATTTTGAGGTAAATATTGGACATATTATCATTTGCTTAAACATTTTATCTATATTACAAAGGGAAATTGTTTGAAAAATAATACTGCTCTAGTATTTCCACAGTTGAAAATAAGCAACAATTCCTGATCATCAAATTAATGATTCTCATCAACTATTGGCCTTAAGGCTCCTCCCAAGTGCTTTTACACATGCCTCAACCCACCTCACACCCAGGGGAGATCAGCTTTTAAAATAATTACTCCTATTAGTAAAGGTTATGGCTTTTTGAGTGTAGAAATTCACTTGGTGCAAATATCTCTGATGTTTCAGCTTTCTTTTCATAGATTTGGTTAATTTTCATGAAAACATTTGTCTCTTCTTAGCTGCTTTCTTAAGACCATCTTCTGAGGTATTGCCTTCCGTTTGCAGACCTCACAAAAGAATCACAACTGTCTAAACAAACAGTGACCCAAGTGTCCAGTGACATTTAATCTGAGTGCTTACCGTTTCTGTGGCGACCACAGCTCCAGAGGGTCTTCAGCGTGTTCTTTCATCTATCTTATCTTGTCAGAAATCTCAGTTTGACCTTTTCTTTCCCCTGCAACCTATACGTACAGTACAATTCTAAAATTATTTTTGGCAATCAAGTTCCCCTTCTGATCTTTGTGTGAAAAAAGAAACATTTATGATCTTGAAAAAGCATATGTTAACTTCCTTTGAATTCTTTAGATCAGCTAAAAGAAAAATTTGCCATTTTAAGAGTATAACATTGAAAAGATTAGTCTTCAAAGGGGACCCAGGCAATAGTGCTTTTTTTTATCATAGGGAATTTATATTTTTTTAAAGGAAACAGCAACTAAATTTGAAAACCAGAGGGCATTCAATGGATCAATGTTTCAAAGAGCCATGTCTCAAAAAATAGAGCTTTTGATTTCTTAGAATGATCTCTGAAGTCCCGTCTTGAAATACATAAATCAACAAATTGAATTTTAATGGAAAATCAAGGGTATATTTTGAAAGGCTTTCGGATGAGGCTTTGAAAAACCTGGAGTCAGAGAATTATCAGCTGGTATGACAGCACTGACTTCACCCCCAACAACTCCGTTTTTAAGTAAGAGGGTAAAATATGAAGGACAAATGAAGAAACTTGTTTAGAATAACAGCCTGAGCACTTCACCTTTCTTTTTCAGTGCCTTCACCATCTGCCTGCTCAGCCCTTTGGCTGTCCTTCGCCCTCTAGATTCTTACCCTCATGTTCTTCATGCACGTCAGGGAAGTAAGAGCTGTTTATGATTGCTATCATGTACTTGATATTTGATGACAAAGATCAATTAGAAAGTCATGCCATCATGTTGTATCCAATGATCTATTGAAATATCAGTAGTCTTTCCTCTAAGTGATACAATAATAAAATACTAAAGATACAGAAGCATATCGGTTCATGTCCATGAAGTGTTCCACAGTCGTTCTGTGAGACCCATGTGGAAGTGGGTGCTCCAAAGCCATTGAGTCAGATGACCTAGGCCTTGCTGGCTAGTAGCTGTCAGTGACATTCTCCTTCGGTGCTACTGAGGATTGAGCTTGGGCCCTCAGGCATGTCACGAGAGTGCTCTATTAATGAGCTACAACCCCAGCCCTTTGGGGGAATAATTCAGGTTTTGGAATTATGACTTGGAATTTGTGTTTGCATTTTCACTTAACTGACTGGTTTTTTTCCCTATGAATTCATGTCAGAAAACACAAAATTTGAAAAAAAATAAGAATTTCTGGCTAAGAAGAACTTCTCATTGAGAAAAACTGGAAAAAAAGTAAGTATGGGAGGATCCAAGATGGCGGCGAGCAGTGTGGACCGCGTTTGGAGGCACCAGTGAACAATTCACGGAATTGCACAGATTTCTGAGCCAGGAACACCGAGGTCCGAACATCACGGCAGCAGGAGTGCTCCACGGTTCGGAGGGACCAGGGTGCGGAGGACCTGCGTGCCCCTGCACACGGGAGGAGCGTGGTTTTTCTCTGATCGGAGCGGCAGCGGTAGAGGCGGCAGCACCAGCGGCAGCAGCAGCGGCGGCTGAGGTTTGCAGCTCATAGCCTTCCGGTGGAGGCAATTGGTGTGGTGGCTGGTGGGATTTGCTGCGGGAGAGGGGACTCGGGGCAGGATTTGGGTCGCGTGGAGCCTTTGGACCCAGATTGGACTCGGCGGACAGTTCGGCCCCAGAGTCCCGGGTATTGGCCCGGCCCAGCAAACAATTCTGCCTGAGGCACTAACTCAGCGTGGCCATAGCTCCCCTGCTGTGGCGCAGGCTTAGTTGAGCACGCTGCTCCACACTAGGCACCACCTCAGCTCAGCGGCAGCTCCCCTGCGGTGACACAGTCCGGGCGGAGCACTTGGTTTCACCACAGGCGCTAACTCAGAGCAGCCGCAGTTCTCCTGCTGTGGCGCAGGCTTGGTGACGTGCTCGGTTCCATCCTAGGCACCACCTCAGCTCAGCGGCAGCTCCCCTGCGGGGACACAGTCTGGGCGGAGCACTTGTCCCACCACTGGCGCTAACTCAGAGCAGCCGCAGTTCTCCTGCTGTGGCGCAGGCTTGGTGACGTGCTCGGTTCCATCCTAGGCACCACCTCAGCTCAGCGGCAGCTCCCCTGCGGGGACACAGTCTGGGCGGAGCACTTGTCCCACCACTGGCGCTAACTCAGAGCAGCCGCAGTTCTCCTGCTGTGGCGCAGGCTTGGTGACGTGCTCGGTTCCATCCTAGGCACCACCTCAGCTCAGCGGCAGCTCCCCTGCGGGGACACAGTCCGGGCGGAGCACTTGTTCCACCACTGGCGCTAACTCAGAGCAGCCGCAGTTCTCCTGCTGTGGCGCAGGCTTGGTGACGTGCTCGGTTCCATCCTAGGCACCACCTCAGCTCAGCGGCAGCTCCCCTGCGGTGACACAGTCCGGGCGGAGCACTTGTTCCACCACTGGCGCTAACTCAGAGCAGCCGCAGTTCTCCTGCTGTGGCGCAGGCTGGACAGAGCTCTCGGTTCCACCAGCTCTAAGACTCTGGTTGGACACAGTGTACAGTTTGAATCCAGAATTCCTGGCTGAGATTGGTGGTCAGTTCGGGCCCTGAGTCAATAACTGACCACAGCACGCACTTTGGGCCAAAAGGCCCTAGTGGAGCTTGGTGCGTAGTCCCAGCCCAAAAATTCTGGCTGGGCCCTGTGTGCATTTTGGGCCCAAAATCCCTAGCTGAGTTTGGCAGACGGTTCTGGCCCTGAGAATCTAGCTGAGTTCTGCCCGTGGTTCGGTCCCAGTGCTCCTGGCTGGACTTGGCAGGGAACACAGAAGGCTGTGGATACCTTGGCCTGACCCAACGCTCATTCAGAGACCCAGAACAATTGCAGGATCCACAGCAGAGAGGGACTGAGGATCACTGGCTGTGAGAGACCAGAACAACAGGGCTAACCTCCTAACATCCACACCAGTGAAGCTTTGAGCTCGCAGCCTAGGGAAATCGTAAGAAAACAAGTGAATCTATCATCAGACACCCTCCATTCAACTCTGGAAGCTACCCAACAAAAACAAAGACGGCAAGATGTCTAAAGGACAACGAAAAAGCATACGCAAAAAACCCCAAACAACATGGCGTCTCCAGTTTCCAGCTATCCCAAAGAAAACCACCCAGAGAACTCAAATACAACGGAAATACAAGAAAATGACCTCAAAGCCTTAGTAATGAGGATGATAATGGAGGAAACAAATAAAATTCGTAATCAAATGCAGGAAGACGCAGACAAACAGGTGAGAGACATAAAAGAAGCACATAGAGTGGAACTGGAAAAATTGCAGGAAAATGCAAACAACCAGATGAAAGAAATAACTAAAACGGTTCAAGCTCTGAAGACCTATAAGAGGCAATGGAAGAAACTCAGGAATATACAAAAAATCAGATGAAAGAAATCAAAAAATCAGTTCAAGATCTGAAAATGAAGATGGATTCAATGATAAACACACAGACAGAAGAAAAACGAGAACGTGAGACCTCAGAGAAGAAGGCGAGCAACACCGAGGTGAGCTTTTCTAACAGAATCCAAGAGATGGAAGAACGAATCTCAGGGCTAGAAGATACAATCACAGATATTGAATCAACCATTAAAGAAAATGCCAAATCTGGAAAACTCCTGACACAAAACATCCAAGAAATTAAGGACACCATGAAAAGAAGAAATTTGCGGATAATAGGCATTGAAGAAAGAGAAGACATCAGACTCCAGGGCCCAGAAACTATTCTCAACAAAATCATAGAAGAAAATTTCCCCAATCTAAAGAAAGAGATGCCTATAAACATACAAGAGGCCTACAGAACACCAAATAGAATTGACCAGAAAAGAAAAACTGCCCGCCACATAATAATCAAAACACAAAACATGCAGAACAAAGAAAAAATATTAAAGCTGCAAGGGAAAAGGGCCAAATAACATTTAATGGTAAACCTATCAGAATTACACCTGACTTCTCAGCAGAGACCATAAAAGCCAGAAGGTCCTGGACAGAGATCCTGCAAACCCTAAGAGAACACAGATGCCAGGCCAGACTACTTTACCCAGCAAAATTATCAATAACCATTGATGGAGAAAACAAAATATTCCATGACAAAAACAAATTCAAACAGTACCTATCCACAACCCAGCTTTACAGAAGGTACTAGAAGGAAAACTCCATCCCAAAGGGTCAAGCTACAACCAAAACTACCCAGGAAATAGATAACTATCCCATGGCAAAAACACAACTACACAAACGCTCGACTGGAAACAACATCAAAATTAAGACTCTTAACAGTCACTGGTCATTAATATCTCTCAACATCAATGGCCTCAATTCTCCAATAAAAAGACACAGACTAACCGAATGGGTACATAAACAAGACCCAACATTCTTCTGCATCCAAGAAACACATCTCACCCATAATGAAAGGCATTACCTCAGGGTAAAAGGTTGGAAAAAAATATTCCAAGCAAATGGTCACAAGAAGCAAGCAGGTGTAGCCATTTTAGTATCGAACAAAATAGACTTTCAACCAAAATTAATCAAAAGGGATGAGGAAGGACACTTCATACTCATCAAAGGTAAAGTCAACCAAGATGACATCACAATTCTGAACATCTATGCTCCCAATACAAGGGCACCCACATATGTAAAAGATCTCCTAAAAAAGCTTAAACCACACATCGATCCCCACACAATAATAGTGGGAGACTTCAACACCCCACTCTCACTGAAGGATAAGTCATTGAAACAGAAACTAAGCCGAGAAATAACATCATTAACCAATGCCATGGGTCAAATGGATCTAACAGATATCTATAGAACCTTTCACCCAAACAAGAAAGAATACACCTTCTTCTCTGCACCCCATGGAACCTTCTCCAAAATTGATCACATCGTAGGTCACAAAGCAAGCCTCAACAGATACAAGAGGATTGAAATAATACCTTGTATCCTATCAGATCACCATGCTCTTAGGCTGCAATTCAACAACAACAGAAATAACAAAAAGCCTACACGTTTGTGGAAACTAAACAACTCTCTGCTAAATGACACCTGGGTCAGGGAAGAAATAAAGAAAGAAATCAAGGAGTTTCTGAAATTCAATGAAAATGAAGAAACAACATACCCAAATTTGTGGGATACATTGAAAGCAGTGCTAAGAGGAAAATTCATAGCACTAAGTGCCTTTAAAAAGAAATTGGAAACATCGCACATAAGCATCTTAACAACACAACTGGAAGCCCTAGAAAAAAAAGAAGCAGAAACACCCAAGAGGAGTAGACGCCTGGAAATTATCAAACTCAGGGCTGAAATTAACAAATTAGAAACTAAGAAAACAGTCCAAAGAATCAACAAAACCAAAAGCTGGTTCTTTGAGAAAATCAACAAGATAGACAGACCATTAGCCAAACTAACTAAAAGGCAGAGAGACAGTATTGAAATCAACAAAATCAGAAATGAAAAGGGAGACATAACAACAGACACTGAAGAAATTCAAAGAATCATAAGATCCTACTTTGAAGGCATATACGCCACAAAATTTGAAAATCTAAGGGAAATGGACGATTTTCTTGATCAAGTTCACTTGCCAAAGTTGAATGAAGAACAGATAAACAAGTTAAATAGTCCCATTTCCCCGACAGAAATAGAAGCAATCATCGATGGTCTCCCAACCAAAAAAGCCCAGGGCCAGATGGTTTCAGTGCAGAATTCTACCAGACCTTTAAGGGCGAGCTAATACCGATACTCTTCAAGCTACTCCAAAAGATAGAAATGGATGGAAAATTACCAAATTCATTCTATGAGGCCATAGTCTCATTGATACCTAAACCTCACAAAGACTCAACAAAGAAAGAGAATTTCAGACCAATTTCTCTTATGAACATAGATGCAAAATACTAAATAAATACTTGCAAAACGAATACAGGAGCACATCAAAGATATCATTCATCATGACCAAGTAGGCTTCATTCCAGGCATGCAGGGATGGTTTAATATACGGAAATCCATCAATGTAATCCATCATATAAACAAACTGAAAATAAAAAACCACATGATTATCTCCTTGGATGCAGAGAAAGCATTTGATAAAATTCAACACCCATTCATGTTTAAAGTTTTAGAGAGATCGGGGATACAAGGCACTTTCCTCAACATAATAAAGGCTATATACAGCAAGCCAATAGCCAAAATCAAAGTAAATGGTGAGATACTCAAGGAAATTCCTCTCAAATCGGGAACAAGGCAAGGCTGCCCACTCTCTCCATATCTCTTCAATATAGTACTCGAAGTTCTAGCCAGAGCAATAAGACAACAAAAGGAGATCAAGGGGATCCAAATGGGAAAGGAGGAAGTCAAATTATCCCTCTTTGCAGATGATATGATAGTGTACATAAGTGACCCTCAAAACTCCACCAGAGAACTCCTAAAGCTGATAAACACCTTCAGCAAATTGGCTGGATACAAAATTAACTCAAAAAAGTCTGTAGCCTTCCTATACACAAATGACAAGCTTGCAGAGGAAGAAATTAGGAAAACCACACCCTTCACATTAGCCACAAGCAATATAAAATATCTAGGAGTTACCCTAACTAAGCAAGTGAAGGACTTGTATGAAAAAAATTTCAAAACTCTGAAGAAAGAGATTGAAGATGACCTGAGAAGATGGCGTGATCTTCCTTGCTCATGGATCGGGAGAATTAACATAGTAAAAATGGCCATCCTACCAAAAGCAATCTACAGATTCAATGCAATCCCTATCAAAATAACTACACAATTTTTTAAAGACATTGAAAGTTCAATTCTGAACTTCATATGGAAAAACAAAAAACCCAGAATAGCTAAAACAATCTTGTACAATAAAAGATGCTCCGGAGGAATCTCCATACCTGATCTCAAACTGTACTATAAAGCATAGTACTTAAAACAGCATGGTACTGGCACAGCAACAGGCTGGTTGATCAGTGGAATCGAATCGAAGACCCAGATATGAATCCACACACATATGGTCACTTGATTTTTGACAAAGAAGCCAAATCCATTCAATGGAAAAAGGATAGCATCTTCAACAAATGGTGCTGGTCTAACTGGAGGTCTATGTGTAAAAAAATGAAACTGGACCCATATTTGTCACCTTGCACAAAACTCAAATCCAAGTGGATTAAAGACCTCAACATAAAACCAGAGACACTAACTCACTTAGAAGAAAAAGTGGGAAAGAGCCTGGAACATATTGGCACAGGAGACAACTTCCTGAACAGAACACCTACGGCCCAGGCCTTAATGTCAACCATTAATAAATGGGACCTCATGAGGCTGAGAAGCTTCTGTAAGGCAGGAGACACTGTCAAGAGAACAAAGCGACAGCCTACAGACTGGGAAAAAATCTTCACCAACCCTACATCTGACAAAGGTCTAATATCCAAAATATATAAAGAACTCAAGAAATTAAACACCACCAAACCGAATAACCCAATTGAGAAATGGGGCTTGGAACTAAACAGAGAATTCTCAACAGAGGAGTATCAAATGGCTGAGAAACACTTAAAGAAATGCTCAACCTCCTTAGTCATCAGGGAAATGCAAATCAAAACAACTCTGAGATTCCATCTTACACCCATCAGAATGGCTAAGATCAAAAATTCAAGCGACACCACATGCTGGCGAGGATGTGGGGAGAGAGGAACACTCCTTCATTGCTGGTGGGAATGCAAACTAGTACAGCCACTTTGGAAATCTATCTGGTGCTATCTCAGAAAAATGGGAATAGGGCTTCCTCAAGACCCAGCTATTCCACTCCTTGGAATATACCCAGAAGATGCTCCAGCACACAACAAGAAAATTTGCTCAACCATGTTCATAGCAGCCTTATTCATAATAGCCAGAACATGGAAACAGCCTAAGTGTCCCTCAGTAGAAGAGTGGATAAAGAAACTGTGGTACATATACACTATGGAATACTACTCAGATATTAAAAACAAGGAATTCCCGAAATTTGTGGATAAATGGATTGAGCTAGAAATGATCATAATGAGTGAGTTAACCCAGAAGCAGAAAGAATCAAATGGTATATACTCACTTATATCTGCATACTAGCCCAAGGGGCATGTCCCACGAAAGCCTTCACTTACCAGGAAACTGGGACAGAGGGGAAGGCATCCTATTGGGACTCTAAATGAGAGACGCATGGGAGAACAGCAAAATAAAAGGATACAGAGGGTCCTAGAAATCTACAAGTAGAACAATATGATAGGCAGATTTGGGCCCAGGGGTCCCGCTCAAACTAAGGCACCAGCCAAGGACAATACAGGAGGTAAACTTTAAACCCCTTCCCAGATCTAGCCAATGGTCAGAATATTCTCCACAGTTGAGTGGAGAGTGTGATATGACTTTCTCACATACTCTGGTGCATCACATTTGACCATGTCCCCTGGAGGGGAGACCTGGTGGCACTCAGAGGAAGGACAGCAAGTAGCCAAGAAGAGACTTGATACCCTATGAGAATATATAGGGGGACGTAATCCCCCTCAGGAACAGTCATAGGGGAGGGGAATAATGGGAAAATGGGGGGGGGGAGGAATGGGAGGATACAAGGGATGGGATAAACATTGAGATGTAACAAGAATAAATTAATTAATAAAAAAAAAAAAAAGTAAGTATGAAGTAGAAAATTGAGATTCATTATACAATATACTAGAAAATGCTCTTTAGAGTGTAATTAGGGTCTGGGAGTTAGGTATGTACTCCTAATTTTCTATTCCCACATGTTTTCTTAAGGGACACAAGGGCTGCACTTTCACTTTCTGCGAAGATTCCTTCATAGGATATTTACGAACAAAATGTAGTCATTAAGAAATTATGTTATTTTTCACCTAGGACTGTGATAATAGATGTGATAATATGTCATGAACAAAGGAGATTATTAAATCTTAAATTCAAATGCCTGCAGATAATGAGGCAATATGTCACACAGTATGCCTTAGTTTTGAATATGTATATATTTCATTCATATTTTAATGGGAATTCTCTGTGTGGAAGGGGCTAAAACGGGACGCACCATCTTTCTCGCCGTCTGTACAATCCGCTCTTGACTATTTAATTCGGTTTCATCTATTCCTGACACCCATTCTCTCTTGTTGTAGAATAGTTTCACTTAACTGTGACGTGTGGGCTTATATAAAACCCTTAGAAGTGCTCTGGGTTTAGGGTGCTATGGACTATAGTTTTCATTTTATAAAGTAGAAGGTTTTCTCATCAGACCACCTTCTGATATTATCAGATCAAAGTATTTTAATATTGTTACTTTGATAATATTTTTGCTTCTTCCTGTAAAATAAAAGATATAAGAGCTCTTGGTGGTTTGAAAAATCACTACAGGAACTTCAAGGACTCAGTAGAGTTTATAAAAAGTATTTCTTTTATTTTGTCTGAGATTATATTGTAGTTATATCATTTCTCCATCCCCTTGCTGGTGGACCCACATGAAGCCTGAACTACCTGTCAGCTACCCTTATTTAGAGGACCTAGATTCAGGCCATTCATGGTCCTTGGTTGTTACTTCAGACTCCACAGGCCCCTCTGTTGCTCTTCTTGTGGAGCTCTTGTTACCTCTAGGTCCTTTTATTTCTCCCCCACTTTCCCACTAGACTCCCTATGTTTTGCCCTATGTTTGGCTGTGAGTCTCAGCATCTGTTTCAAAATGCTGTTGGGTAGAGCCTCTTAGAGGACAACTGTGATTGACTCCTGTGTGCAAGCAGAGCAGAGTATCATTGATAATGTCAGGGATTGGCTTTCTTCCATTTGGTGGGTCTTGGAGTGAGGGGAACTGCAAATCAAAAGGACTCTGAGATTCCATCTTATACCTGTCAGAATGGCTGTGGTCATAAACTCAAGTGGCAGCACATGATGGCGAAGATGTGGATGAAGAGGAACACTCCTCCATTGCTGGTGGGAGTTCAAACTTGTACAATAACTGTGGAAACAAATCTGGAACTCTTTCAGAAATCTGGGAGTAGTGCTACCTCAAGACCTAGTTATACCACTCCTGGGCATTTGCTCAAATGATGCTCCACCATACAGCAAGGACATTTGCTCAACTATGTTCATAGCAGCTTTATTTTTTTGCATTATAATTTTTTATTAATTCATTCATATTACATCTCAATGGTTATCCTCTCCCTTGTATCCTCCCATTCCTCCCTCCTTCCCATTTTCCCCTTACTCCCCTCCCCTATGACTGTGACTGAGGGGGACCTCCTCCCCCTGTATATGCTCATAGGGTATCAAGTCTCTTCTTGGTAACCTGCTATCTTTCCTCTGAGTGCCACCAGGTCTACCCATTTCTAATAGGCAGAATCTGGAAATAGCCCAGATGTCCCTCAACTGAAGAATGGATAAAGAAACTGTGGTACATTTACACAATGGAATACTACTTAGCCATTGAAAACAAGGAAATCATGCAATTTTCAGGCAAATTGATAGAAATAGAAAGGATTATCCTTAGGGAGATAACCCAGACCCAGATAGGCATGCATGGTATGTACTCACTTATAAGTGGATTTTAGCCATTTAGTACAGGATTAACATACTACAATGCACAGATCCTAAGAAGATAAGTATCATGGAGAACCCAAGGTAGGATATTAAATCTCACTCAGAAGGGGAAATAGAATACAAGAGAGGAACAAGGGGGAACAAGGTAGGAGATGGGATACAGAAGATCACACCTGGGGACAGTGGGGGTGGGAGGACAGAAGACATGCAGAGAAAGGGGAAACTGTGGGTGGGGCATCTCTGTGACGAGATGGTGACCCAAGTCAGCATAGGCCTCTGGGAGGATATGAGGGGAACTCTAGCTAAGACTCCTAGTATCAGGAACCATGGAGACTGAAGAAGACACCCCATAACTAGACAAGAGTCCTAGTGGAGTGCTAGTGCCTGAGCTGTTGCTATTCTGTTCAGGTAGTTGTCTCCTGTGCCAATGAGTTCAAGGCTCTTCCCCAAGTGAATGAATGAATGAATAAATATAAATGAATGAAAAAAGAAATGTATGTGAAAACATCATTGTGCTAGGTTAACACACACACACACACACACACACACACACACACACACACACACACACAGAATTTCCACGGATATTTTTGTTTAGAATCCTGTGTACTATGATCGTCAATCTTGATCATAAACTTGATTAGATCTAGAATGAACTAAAAGGGTGTTTTGGGGCATTTACAGGAAGGACCGTCTGAGTGGAGACCCTCTGCTCTAGTCTGGAGTGGGCAGAGCCTTCTCACCTGTGGTCCAGATATGAAGAGGGTCGAGAAGAGGTAATGCCATAGATAGGGCCACCTACCTGTCCACAGTGACCTCTGCTGCTGGTGTCTGCACTCTTCTTCTGCTGCCGTGTCTCTGCACCTGTCCTCCCCTGCATCAGACTTCACACTGACCCTTCAGAGTGGACTGAAGATCAATAACTCTCCAGGAATCTTCAGACCTCCAGTGTCAGACTAGGACTGGTGCAGATTCTGACTTCTTGGAATGAACTGCTACTGGGTTTTCAGTGTCTCAAGCTTAGAGCTAACCAATGTTGGACTTACGCAGCCTATGCTGTGTAAGCCATTCGAGTAAAAATTTTAAAACTTTATTTTTTTCTAGTGAAGTCTGCCTAAGTATATGAGGTGACTGATG
The DNA here is from genome assembly GCF_903995435.1 of Acomys russatus. Classification (NCBI taxonomy): domain Eukaryota; kingdom Metazoa; phylum Chordata; class Mammalia; order Rodentia; family Muridae; genus Acomys; species Acomys russatus. The sequence continues at coordinate 73,448,775 of NC_067156.1, read as the reverse complement.
TGCTTACTTACCATTTGGTCCAGATATTCTTGTGCGATATGCACTCCTAACCCACAGGAGTGATGGGCAACATGTAAGCCAGCAGTAGAAAGGGACAATCAAGTCTTTATACTGCAAGTGGACTAGTGCTCCATGCAGGGAGTCTATGTACTACAGCTGTCTGGCTGTGATGCAGTCTGTGAACCTGTGTGTAACTTCCACAGTTTTCAGGTGTGCCTCTTTCACTTTTTTTGCTGTGTTCTTGATATCTCATTTTGTTTGACAGCTATTTGTTTAGCTTGTAATTTAAGAAAACATGTTTTAATTTTTTATTTCTATTACTGGAATTTCTCCCCCATTTTATAGAATTTAGTTTGCCACCAGGTATTTGTCCACTATTTCCTCCCTTTCCACAGTTTGTTGCTATATTTTCCAATGGTCTTTTAGTGTTTATTATTTCTTATTTTTTCTTTTTTATTATCTTTCTCTTTTACATATACATTTATATTATTACATATATATAGAATAAACTACCCATAGCAAGAAGAACCACGAATATTATTTCTTATTTTTAATTTAGTCTATGACTAATGTTACTCCCCAACTCACACTTTTTCTACTTTTCGTTTTATAGGTTTGTGAATTGTTTTTATGCTCTATTCCCTTAACATTTTTAAGCATGCTGACACAGATCATTTTAAAGATACTTACATTTCTTACACTAAATGATTAATTTGTGTGCATTTGTGAGGTCATAGGACAATGTTCAGAAGTTGATTCTCTCCTGCATGTAGGTTCTGGGATCAAACTCAGGTCATCAGGCCTGTTGGCGAGCACATTTATCCACTCAACCAAGTCACTGGCTCTTTAACGGTATTTTAATTGCTCATATCTTTTCTTATTCTGTTCTTGGATTTAAACATTTTTCATTTGTGTTTCTAACATTGGCTTTATTTTCAGTACATTTATGTCTAATCACTGTGCTCATCATGAACATAGTTTTCTTACAAAATTAAATTATAATTCCAGGAGCTGGAGAGATGGTTCAGTGGTCATGCCAGCTCTTACAGAAGACCTGAGTTCAGGTCCCAGGACCTACACCAGGTGTCTCACAACTGCCTGTAACCCAAGCTCCAAGGGATCTGATGCCGTAATTAAAAATATAACACATCTTAATTTATAATTCAACCTCTTCCGCCTCTCTCTGTGTGTGTTCACATGGTGCAAATGCACCTGTAGGGATCGCCATTCACATTGAGGCCACTCAGCTTCTGGTGTTATTTCTCAGGAGCTGTTTGTTCACTTTGTTTTGAGACAGAGTCTCTCCCTGAAAACAATGGCTCACTCAATAGGCAGACTTGCCAGGAGACTTCCACGTCTACCTGTCCAGTGTTGGTATTACAATAATTTCCCACTGCTTCTGATTTGCCGCTGGGATCAAACATGGGGAGGAACAAGCACTATACCAACTGATACCCCTCCCAAACTCTCATAAACCTGATTTTGAATGACATTTGAGGTCATGACAGTAAAGACATATAGCTACGAGGCTAACTCTTGTAAGACTTCATATTGCACAAAGGGACTCAGGCATAGCTTTCTTTATTTGGTCCCAAATCCATTAATCCCACCTAATCTTGTTAGGTTTACTCTCTTTGCTGATCAGTGATTCTCAGACTAAATGCACATTCTCTCTGTCTAGGATGATCATGACGTTCATGAACAGAACTTATATTATATTGCCATCCCTTGAATTTGAGCGTGATTCTCTTTCTGAGCAAAATGATGTTGAAAAGCTTTGCTTTATGATATAAAAGAAATATTATAGTTTGGGGAAAACTTTATTAACAATTTTGGGAGTCACAGTACAGTACAATCTCAAAGAGGATTTGAAAAACTATTAAGAAATGCCGTGTTTCTTAATTAGTGCAACTGAAGCTCAAGGAGCCCAACATTGTCTTGTCTCTTGCATTAAGTTGAGGGCTCCTAATCACTTTATAGTAGCATACAGGCATAGTGATGAGGGCCAACGCCACTGAGAAGAGCTGTGGCACCATCAGGTGTCCCCGTCCCGCGGGTTTAGTTATTCGGGTTCTCGAAGGGGGTCGCGGCCTGTAAATAAGAACGGGTGGGAGAGAGACACGACCCTTGAAAGGTTGGTCTTATCAAGAGTCATTTACTGAAAGCAGGTGTATGATTTTTAAAGTGTGCTTCAGGAAGGGCGGGGGAAGGAGGGAGAGCAGTGGGAGAGTACAGAATCTTCTGGGGTAGGAACCCCTGGGACAATGTATGGGGCGGGGGGAGAAGACAGGTGGCCCCGCGGTCCTCTCCCAGAGAGCACAGCACGTCAGATGTTCATGTACCGTGACTCCTGTGAAAGGCTACAAAGCCACGGTACGCTGAGTGTTCCTTTTCTCAGGGCCAAGTTCCTTCTCCTAGGGCCAAGCATGACGTTTGCGGTTTGTCCGTTGCCAGGCAAAATGTTTGATAAGTTCTTTCTGTATAGGCTGGCTGGAAAGGGTCAGCTGGAGTTCAACGCAACCAGGGTCTCTCAGCTCAGCCAGGGTCTCTCGGCTCCCGACAATCAGGCTTGTACAGAGTCTTGACCAGCACTCTCTACATTAAGTAGTAACTCATATATTTGTCCTAATTAAAACCATATTGTTTTCATTGTTCCCTAAATAGTTACACCAAATGTGTGGCTTCCTTTTAGCTCAAGGTATTGTATAGTGGGAAAAACAGGCTAGGATGAGAGTCATTCCAGGTAGAGAATTTTTGTCATGTTTTTTCTCTAAGTGAATTTATAAAGTAATTATCAATAAATCATCTGTGCATCATATTAAACAAACAAACAAACAGAAATGACAGATGTTTTTCAATAAGCCATCACAGGCCCCAGCGTTTGTGAGAAATCAGAGAGAGGTGGCAAAGGATATTGAGTTCTACTAGTTCACCTAGAATAAGAACAAAGAACCATTTTATTACATTTATTGTGTGTGTAGGTTGCATGTGCATGCTTTTGTGTATGTGTGTGTGTGTGCGTGCACATGTGCGTGCATGCATTCCTGTGTGTGAGTTCATGCGTGCGTGCATGCACGTGCATGCCAAGGTGGATGTGTGGACGTCAGAGGTCAGCTTGAGGGAATCAGTTCTTTTCTTCCACCTTGTAGGTCCCTGGTATCAACTGAAGTCATCTGGCTTGGCAGCAGACACTTTTACCTTCTGGACCATCTTATCAGCCCCAGGTTACCATTTCAGGAAGCTTAACTCTGATGTTTCAGGCTACAGTGCACAGAAGATGGAGGTGTTTAGCCTCTATCTCTCTTTCTCTACTAAGTTTTTCAGGGAATCCTATGTAACTCTGAATGATCAATGAGAGAAAAACACATAGCTGCTGACATTGCCACTAATGAGGTACGCTGACATGCCCTCTACCTGATGGAGGCTTCATGCACTAACTATCCCTGGAAGCCTTCCCTTTCCTCTGACCTGATAATCATCCACATGATCTTAAGTGACACTAAGCTCAGCTCCAAAATGACACTGTCGATAGAGTCTCTTATTTTACAGATAGGAACTGAAGGACCTACACCATCCATAGCAAAGATGAGGCCAGTTTCATATGTTGACAGATATTCTTCTAATGTGGATATTTCAATGACATAACATTTCCTAGAATTATAGCTAGTGCCAATAGAGAAGCAATCTAGAGAATTCGGTTGAACAAAGCCAAGAAAAATTATCTCCTATATTTACAGCCCCAGACAGATTGCTCTTGCTATTTAGGACTCCCAGTAATTTGGGAAATTAGCAGAGGAAACAATGACTGGTGATTCAGCTAGCTCAGGCTTTCGATGAACATCTCTTCTGCTCTTGCCACAGTGCACTAAAGGCTCTTCTACATGTCTTAAAATTGAAATTATTTCAGATTCTTGGGATATCTGGGCATAGAAGAATGGTCTTTCAAGTAGTATTTATTCATTATTGAGCATATCTACAGGCTTGAATTAGCAGGGGTCTCTCTTCTGGGCTTTGACATTGCTTCCCCAAAGGCAGTTCTAAGTGATAAATACCAGTTGGAATTTTCTAATAATGGAGGTGACTTTTTTTGCTGTTCTTTCTTGGTGGTCACAGAGAACTGTTGGAAAGAAAAGCCTCTAGTTGGGCCACCTATCACTTTCTTCTGTTTTCCAGCTAAACCCCAGAAACAAATGGGGCCTCTCCTGTATTTGAAATGCTCTAGAGAGGGAGTCATTGTGAATACTTACTGCTTTCTTTCTCTTCTAGAGTTTTATTGCAAACTCTGGAAGTAGTCAGTTCCGTGTCGCCCTCCCCCGCCTCTTTTCCTTTCTTTTGTTTCTCTTCCCCTCCCTTCTCACTTTCCTTCTCTTTCTTAAATTATCATTCTTTTTTTTTTTCTTCACTGGGGACTGAAACCAGGGCCTTTTGAAGCAAGGCTAGAGCCTTACCACTTGCCTATGCTCTCAACGTAGTCAGTTTCTACCCCTCCTTCTTAAATCAATACTCTAGGACACAAGTATAAAAAATTATATTTGTGAAAATTAATACAAATGATGAAATTATTATTTAAGAAAATGTTTTACTGACCTGACACTTTAATTTTAAAGATTAAGAATGCCATTAAGGACATTTAAAGTGTGCTCGCTGCGCTTGTTATATCACTTCTTTAATAATTTAAGCATGATATGTAAAGTGATCAATGAATAAAACTAGTACTTGGGACATTGTTTTTGTGATTATTAAGACTCTGATAAGCTTCCACCTGAGGTCCTGGCCTCTCAAAATTAGTTGCCTTGAGAGAAGGAACAGCTTTCTTATTTTCATCATTACTTCAAAATGAATAAAATTGCACACCGTTATTCTTTTGACATTTCCAGTATTGTAATATAATTGTCCCACTGTTTTCAACTGCTCCTCTAATAGTCTACCCTACTAAATTAAAGTGAGAAAACCCAAAATGAGTAACAGTTTGAATTGTAATAGGATTTCAGCTGGATGACTGGTTGTTCTCTAAATGTATATGTCCATGTGGCAAGAGGCGTTATGCCATGAGCTAAGCAATCAGCTACACTATTGATTCCTCACACTTAGGTTTTCAATGAAACTCATTTGCAAGAGCACATTAATAAAGCATCTTGGCTTCTAACTGCAGTATGGACAGAAGTTGACTATCCTGTGTGTGCCTCTCTCCCCCTCCCTCCCTCCTTCCCTCCCTCTGTCCGTCCCTCCCTTTCTCTACGTGTGAGTTCATACACGTGTGTATGTGTGTGTGTGTGTGTGTGTGTGTGTGTGTGTGTGTATAATGATTTGACACAGTTCCTCAAAGCTTGCATGTGTCAATGTAGTTGAAAGTGAAGTTAAAGAGTGACCCATTTCCAAATCGTGAAGTTAGATTCCAAGTGCAGCATCAAGTGAAAGTCTTGCTAACAGAGTGTAGAAAGCACTAGGCAGGGGACTGAGCATTAACTAGTAACAATACAAGGCTCTCTGCAGTGCTCAATAATATACCCTCTTTTAGTGGCTGAAAATAGTACAGTGGGTGACACTCTTGGGCTTTGTAATGACGTTGGGTTATTTATTCCCCCAGTGTCCTCATACAAACACTATTTGCACAATCAGAGTAGCAACAATGATCAGCTGATCTAATTATACCCCTTTTAGTTATATAGCCTTCATACATTTTCTTCTTTTGGGAGGGGACTTTTAAGAGATATTATAAATGTGGTATTATTCATACTCAGATTATTAAAGTACTTTGAATTTTATAGCACTTGAGACAACATTGCCAAGAAGTAGTGCATCCAATTTTATCTTCCCAACAAAGCTCTTTGGAAAGTAGGTCAGGAGTTAGTGGTTCACGTTAGAATATCATTTAAATATTTAAGTGGAACCATGTGAACATGACAGCTCATGTTGGGTTTGCTTCCGCAGTCACGTTCTCTGTAATTTGATGCTCTCAGTGGTTTACCTGTAATCATTTTATAAAATGTCTAAGCTCTATATCAATTATGGGTCTAAACACCCACAAGTTGAGTATGCATTTTTACAGATGAATATTTGCACACATCATGTTGCATACTGGTTGCTTTTTTTTTAATTTAACCACAAACTTACACTGTGACACCTATTTTGTGGTACAATTTGCTCTCCCACTTGACTTACAAAGCTCAACTATGTAATTCAAAACACGTAGCTATTATGCAGACAAAGCTTAACTTTTGAGTATTTCATTGTTTGTGAAGAGTTCCTATCTGGGTTATTCTAATTGCTCACATATTTGTATGCACTGCTAAAGAATGATTTTTGTATGTGTAACATATGTAAGTATGCATGTTTGTGTCTGCACTTGAGCATGTACATGAGCTTGACAGTGGATATATTCCTCTAGGTCACGCCACCTAATATATTTATTGTTTGCTTTAGAGACACGGTCTCTCACTGAACCTGACATTACTGATTCTATAAAACTAGTTGTCCAGAGATTCTCAGCAACCCTCCTATCTCTTCACACCTACATCGACGCCCAACCAGCTCTGAGGTCACAGGCGTGAGCCGGCGTGCCCGGCTCTGAGGTCACAGGCGTGAGCCGCCGTGCCCGGCTCTGAGGTCACAGGCGTGAGCCGCCATTCATGGCCTTTTATTTCAGTGCTAGAGAGCTGAGCTCAGTGACTGGCCTGTATGCTAAGCACTTTTCCAACAGAGCTGTCTCCTTCTCGCTTGCATCTGTTTTACTTGTGTTTTCTCTGTTACTAGTGAAGTTTTGCCACCTTTAATATTTTTAGTAATCATTTGAATTTTATTTCTTCATTCACTCATAAATATTTTAGCTTTTTATTTCTTTGCTTTTCCCTATTTTAATTTGTTTATTTTCTTAATTATTTTGAATATTAACAATATTCTCTCCTTTCTGTTTGTTATTTAACTTTGCTTATGATATATTAGCTATACTAAAGTTTGTATAGTATGTTCTCAATTTATTTCTTTCACTATGAAAGCCTCTGCAACTCCCTCACATTGATCAAAGGTCCCTACAAATGATAAATGCTTTATCTATATTTATTATACACATTTCTTGTACAGTTTTTGTAGCTTTAGCCATCAAAGTGTGTGGTTTGAAGCTCTAGTGTCTATCATAAGGTTGCAGTCTAACTTTTCCTCTTCCCGACTGATAGTCAGTTGTTCTAACACTGTTCATTCACTTATTAACACATAGAGGTGAAACGGCTCCTTATCATAGACTAGGTATTTCCTTAGCTCCTGCCCTTTCCCTGTATTTCTGGAATGTTATATCATTTATTTGCTGTATTTTTGTTCTAGTTTGTCTTTCGGTGCATGGTAAAATACTGATCAAAATCAACTTGGGGGAGGAAAGGGTTTTCTCGGCTTACTCTGTCGCTGAGGTAAGTCAGGACAGGAACTCACTGCACAGCAGAGGCTGGAAGCATGGAGGAACACTGCTTACTGACATGCTTCCTCCCACGTGATCAGCCGCTGTTTATATGGTCCAAGTCCACTTGTCTAGGGACAGAACTATTCACAGTGGCCTGGGTCCTCCTGCATAAGTTAACAACATAGAAGTGGCCCCGTAGACATGCCCACGAGCAATAGCCTCTGATAGAGGCAATCCTTCAACTGAAGTTCCTTATTACAAGGTGACTGTAGTTTGTCTTGACAAAAATTAGCCAGCACAGATAATCTTCTTCATATTAGCATCACTTTACATATCCAAGTTCTCTTTTAAAAATCCAACCAAGGACAATGCATACAGTAAACCTAGTCCTGTTTAGATCTAGCTGATGGACAGCTCATTCTCCAAGTTCTCTTTAAAAATCCAGTTTCTTTGCAGGCCCTAAGTCTGTCAACTGTAGGCTACTGTGGAATGAAAAATAAGTTACATACTTCTTATTCTAAGAGGGAGTAACCCAAGAACAGTTACACAAAGATCAAAGTACAAGTGACGCCCAGCAGCATTTGTCGAAGCCTGCAGCTCAATGTCCTTTGACTCATCTGTGATCTTTTGAGGTGGGCAGTTCCTCTGCTCCAGCTTGGCCATGCACACCACGATTTGTCTGGTGGGCTCAGGTTGCCCCCCCCCACATCTGCTGGTGTCCTCAGCAGTCATTCTACAGTCCTGACATCTCCAACAGGCCAAGGTCTCCACAGCAACTGAGGCTGCACCGTCAGCAATGATGTCTCATGGTCTCAGGGATTCTGTCCCAGCCACACGATGCCAGGTCTTAGCTTCTTTCCAGAGTTTCCACTGTAACGGAGGCTGTACCTATACAAAAGGCCTTTCCTGGCTTCTGTTCAGGGAGGGTCTGACTATGAAACACAGTGCCAGGTCTCAGGAGCTGTCCACGACTCCGTCACACCTTCAATACCATGTGAGAGACTCTTACACATGAAGGCTGTCTGCTATCGTGACCATCTCTGGATCACACTGTCCATGTGCCAACCCCAAGGAAATACTTGCCAGAATATTTTGTATCAGTGATCCTGGTTTTCTATTAACCAGGGCTGATTTTTTAGCTCTAGCTAATCAGTATCTATTATGCCAGTAAATCACAAGACAGCTGTGTTTCTACAGATTCTTCTTGTAGATACCACATGAACAGCCCTGATAGTCTTTAAGAGATTCTCAAACGTCCCTTTGAAGCTCCCCAAGCCAGGCCGCCACTGCTCTCAGCCCCCCCTCCCTCCAGGAAAGGGTTTCTCTGTGTAGCCTTGGCTGTCCTGGACTTGCTTTGTAGACCACACTGGCCTTGAACTCACAGAGATTCATCTGCTTCTGCCTCCCTGAGTCCTGGGAATAAAGGTGTGTGCCACCGGGCCCAGCTCAGCATTGTCTTATAAGTTCTCACAACAGTTTATTAAGATCTTAGTTCTCAAGTTATTCCCCCACAAGCTCCAAAGTTCTCCATCTTTCTCCCATAAAACAGTCCAAGACATAAGAGCCACATGGTCATGTCTATCACAGCAATACCCACTCTAGCACAATTTTCTGTCCTAGTTTGGACTCTGATGCTGTGATAAAACACTGACCGAAACATACTTGAGGAGGAAACTTATCCTTTCATCTCACGACTCCCATGAGAGCTGTAATCCATCAGTTAGAGAGCACACTTTAGGAATCCAGCCAACAACCTAGAGTCAGGAACTGAAGGAGAGACCACAGAGGAATGCTGCTTACCGGAATACTTTCTATGGTTTGCAAAGCGCCTTTTCTTATACAGCCCAGGCAAACTCTCTAGGGATGGTACCACTCACAGTGGGCTGGGCCCTCCTGCATCAATTAGCACTTAAGAAAACGACTCTCAAACATGCCCACAAGCCATTACACCCGATGGAGAGAATTCTTGAATTGAGGTTTTTCTCTTTCCAGGTGATTCTGGTCACGATGACAGAAACTCCCCGGCAGGTTCTTCTTTTCTAATTTCAAAATTAGAGGTTTTTGTGTTTTTGCTCTGTTTCTTGTTCCCTCTTTGACAAGCGGGGAATCAACATTTCAGTCACTCTGAAAAACACAGTTGGAATTTGGAGTGAGACTAAATAACATGCTGTTTAAACATTTTTAATATTTCATCATATTATGTATTATTTTGTAGTTTCATAACAAATACAGTGTATTTGGGTCAGATTTTCCCAGTCTCCTATCCAACAGCTCCTAGAGCCTACTACCACCATACTGGGTCTTCCTACAAATTTCATTCCTCCTTTTCTTCCTCCTCCTCTTCCTCCTCCTGGTCCTCCTCCTCCTCCTTCTCCTTCTTCTCCTCCATAACCCACTGAATACAATCAGTACTGCCCTTATGAACATAGGTGTAGGACCATTTGCTGTAGCATGGGCAGCCTACCATGGACTATCGTATTAAAAGTGTTTCCTAATAATTATCACATATTTTTGTCTTTTTTAAGTATTTGAGCATAATGAGGAGGAAAGTTCAGTGTTATATTGTGATATTTTTTTAAAAGTAGAAACTGCTCCAAGCTTTGTTTTATATACATTTTTAATAATATTTTCTGAGACAAGAGTTTTACTGTAGTCTTTGTTGGCTTAGGTTTCCCAGTGTAGCCAGGCTGGTCCTGGACTGTGATCCTCTTGTGTCTGCCTCCTGAATGCTGGGGCTACAGGCAGGTGCCATGTCACAAGTGGCTTACACTTTTTATATGCAGGCATTAGGGTATTTAAAAAAATACTGTTTTCTCTAATTTCATTTTCTATATAACAGATGATGTTCACAACATTTAAAAATCACATAATTTATCATATGTTAAATTTCTGCTGTGCTTGGATTTATTTTTCTAATTTCTGCTTTTATCTACTAATAGATTTGTCTAAGCCTACATGTATCGTCTTATTTGAAGCAATTTTGTCATTCATTGTGCTATTTATACAAGTAATTCCAATTTACTCATTATTTTCTTTCCTTATATTCTTTCTGAAGATAATAATTATTGTTAATATTTTTTTACAAATGTTCTTTTGTCTTTTTACCCCAAATCTTGTTGAGAATCTAACTGAATGCACTAAAAGTATGTAAAAACATTTTGTAGTGGGTAAACTCTTTTTCCCATAGGGGACAAATACTAAGTGGCTGGAATATTTTGAGGTATTGCCAGTTGAATACATGCTACCTTTGCTCTTTTCAAATGACTGAGAAGTTGCATATATGATCTCAGGGCATACTAAGTACCATGCCCAGTCTGAGAGATACCTAAGAAGTGTGGTGAGAGCCTCCCCAGTGGAGACTCCAAACAACACCAGGACTGTGAAAATTAGGTGCTTTCAGCAGCATGGTCAATTCAAGGAGTCAGGGACTCAGGCATCTCTTCTTCTCAAAGCATTGCTTATTCAGTCATTCTGATGGCTCTGAAAGAATCACTAGCACACCAAAAATCCTCTTTGTATATGTAAGAGAAAGCTCATGGACAACAGTTATTATACTTTATAGGTTTGTGCACATGTGTGTGTGTGTATAAGTTTGTGTTCATGTGTCTCTGTGTATTGGATGCACACAAAGTCAGAGAATAATATGTGGTGTCTGTCTCTGCCTTATTGTCTTGAGACAGGATTTTTTTCTATTTTTTTAATACTTTTGTTTTATTACACATGTATAAAACAAACTACATACAGCAGGGAGAACTGCGTGACAATCATGAGAATAATGAGTTCTATACATGTTACATTCGTAGGGACTTGGCCATCTGCATTCGTCTCGTTTGAAGTCAGTGTTTTTCCTGTTTTGTTGGGTCTAAATTTCCGAACGAGATTCAATATCTATCCTATCTGAACTCTAGTAACTTAACTTCTTTATCTTGGTCTAAAACAATCTTGTCCCCTAACCAGCTAAACTTGATTATAAAACTATACTATCTTGTCTTCAATGCCCCTCAGAGACTTGAGAAGGAATAAAACTTAAGTTCCTGAGTGAACCAGCAGTGTGGGTTAGCAGCTTCCAAAATGTACAAATTGACTTAAGACAGTTTACTGCCTGACCAGTCACCCAATACACTTTATAACGTTGGAGCCTCATCTTCAGTTTTCTGGTCTAATATCTCTACCAGACTTGTTCACAGGGCAGCAACTATTGAGGACTTGCTTACCCTGACTTGGCAGAGTGCGGCGTCGACTCTGCCTGCATCTAAGTTGCCCATTTTTAGGCAGATTCTGTTTGTGGCAAGAACGAAGACATTTTGCCCCATGGTTGGTTTGCCACCTTTGAAGCCATCTCCATAAGGAGGTTCTTTGAAGCTCATCATCTTCTTTGAGGTTGGCTGGGTGTTGTCAGGAGTTACCTTGTCTTGTTGTTGAAGAAATTTAGGATTGTAAGAACAGCTTTAAATGCCATATCCTGTGTGTCTCTGAGGCTTTTGAAGACCTCATTCAAGTATTTTACCTCATATATCGATAGAGTCATATCTGTTAGACTTAGGATATATATTCTTGTGTTAAAATCTGCCAAATATTTGACATGGCCATATTTTGTATCAATATGCTAAATTCTTTAACAATGGCTTAGACATAACCTTCATTATAAGTAACAATTAAGGCCTTGAGTTAAGGAGTAGGTTCAATCATCTAGCTTTTGTTCTATCCTCCATGTTTCTAAATCTCCCTTTCTTTTAGGCTCCCATCCCCCTGCCTATATATGCAAGATAAAGGCAAAGTGAGACGTTCCTGCACTTCCCCTAATTTTTTCTCTGTGTAAGACCAATGATGACTTATGACCTCCCTATGAGAATAGGCATTTGTAGATCAAGCGAGCGTACAGCAACCCATACAACCCTCCCCCCCTTTTGAGGGAATGGGGCATCGTTCTCTTAAGGTTTCTTCAGGTTCAATTTGGGCACGTATTACTTTGGAGTGGGCCCCCCAAAATTGGAAAGAATGGTTAAGCAATCTAGTGACTGCATTTGTGGTTCAGTTTCTAAATGTTGAGAGACTCCAGGCTTAGTAGGAGATTGAAATGGTGGTCCAAATTGGATCAGAAGTTTTCCACAATGTTGTCCAGGAAGCTGTCCAACTCTGATGAGTAAAAGCAACAGAATCATCCAGGACTGGATCTAGGAGGATGCAGGATGTCAGTGTCCATCGTGCTGGGAGGAATGATTCCTGTCAGGTCTGATCCAGCTGGTTATTTTGTTCTGAAAACATAATTTCTCACAAGTATTATACAATTCTAACATTATAATTGTATGAGGTGTGCGGGACGCACAGAACAATTAAAGCTAGTTTTCTGGTCATTGTATGAGTCGATGTAAGGCATTTACAAATCTTCCTTCTTGCCTTACTAGTAATGGCCTCTAATAGTAAGTCACAGAGAATCTGTGGTCAATATGAGGCCTCTCTATGCCTTTACATTTGTATCTCTGCCAGTCTCAGAACTATTCCCATGTAGTGGGATTAGAAATATAAATTACCTGCTTGTTCTGTAGTTTGAGTTTTTCACATCTCAATTGTGGCCCCCTTTCTCATCCCCTCCTGATCCCACCCCCTCCCTCATCTACCCCTGATCCCATCTCCTCTCTCATCCCCTTTCCCTCCCTCCCCTAGTCCTTAGATAGGGGAGCTCTCCTCCCCTAACATCTGATCTTAGTTTATCTAGTATCCCTTGAGACAGGATTTTTTATTGAACCAGAAATTTGGTCTAGACTGGCTGTCCACCAAAGCTCTTAGAATCTGGTTATCTCTATTGCCCAGTGTCCGGGTTAGAGACACATACATCCATGGCTGGAGCGTCATACGAGTGCTTGGGATTTGAAAACAGGTCTTTATGTCTGGAGAGCAAGCACTCTTACTCACTGAGCTATCCTTCCATCCTCTATATCTGCTACTTTAGATGGAGACAATACATGGAGCCCATTCTGGGAGAGAATTTTAGCATCACTTATCTGGAGAACATGGGAAAGTGAAAATTTCCATTCTTAATATTTGGAAGAGTAAACAACTCATTAACATTCGATATGAACTCTTTGTTCTTGGCACTACCTTATAGCCATATCTGGGGGGATGTTTTTAACTCACATAGCCACCCTAGGTGGAACAATGCAAAAGAACTATCTAGGCCATCAATTATAAAGGCAAGTTTTTTTTTTTCTGCCTTAAATTAGGAAGGGTGATGTATATTAACCATTGTGCTTGAAATATTGCAGAGGGAATAGTAACATTTCACTGTATATGGAAATAAGATCTCAACGATTTAAAAATAGGTGTTGTCTAGGTAAAATTGAGTTGAAAGGCTTTTACATTTGTCATATGGAAAATCCTCATTTACATATTAAGCAAAGTTGAGGTGAAACATAAGTATTCATATCCTTGTGTTGGGATTGCATCTACAGAAAAAAAAATCAGTGCAGGTAGGTCCACTGGGGGCTGAAGAAAGGCTGATAAATGCCTGTCTGTCCAAAACATTATGCAAAGGGTGATATTCTTCTGATTGGATAATTCCTATAGAGATTGCCTGACAAAAGCTTTGACCCTGACGCATAGAGTTCTTTGTGTACATAACAAGGGTAATTCCTCAAGGTCAATCTTAAAGTGCTTTCTTGCCCTGCTTTTTGAGGAAGTTGTTCTAACTTGGGGATTGAAATGTCAGTCATTCATTCTCTTGACAAAAAATATCTTTAAATAATAGGAATCAACCATTTTATATGCAGATGTATATTATCCAGACAGGACTTGGGAGACCAGACTATGAACTTACTGATATTTGAGAAATAGCTGGTGTTTGTGAATCCTTCATCCTGGAGTAGTGTGGTCTTAAGTCTTAGAAGAATCTAGATATTTGGGAATGATGTTTATTGCTGATTGTCAACTTGACAGACTCATAAATCACATAGGTGACAGGACTTCAGGCATGCCTGTGAGAGTCTGTTTAGGTTAGGTTATCTTCTGGACATGTCTGTGAGGGATTATTTCTATTAGTTTAATTGGGATAAGGAGATTTTTCCCTAAAGGAGGGAAGCCCCATTCATTGGGCTAGGATCCCCAACTATATAAAAAGAACAAGCTAACTAGGGTTAGATGTTCATCTCCATTTGCCTCCTGTCTGAGGTGCAATCCTGTCACTTCTAGTTCCTGCTGCCAGGACTTCCCCACTGTGAACCTTACCCCCTTCAAACTGTGAGCCAAAATAAACCTTTTCTCCCTTAATATGATTAAGATGTATTTTATTTAATTTAACATAATTGTGTGTGTGCTTGATTGTATATATGCACCATGTGTGTGCAGTGCCCATGGAAGTCAGAGATGCTGGATCCCCTGGGACTGAAGTTATGGATGTTGTGAGCCACCATGTGGGTGCTGGGAATGGAATTCTGGTCCTTTACAACAGCAGTGAGTTTTCTTGGCTACCACTGATCTCTCCAGCTCCAACCCCTGTACTTGCTTACCTCAGGTTATTTTGTCACAGAAAACAGAAAAATAACCAAGACACCAACGGACCAGTCATTATTTTAAATAGCATAACTGCGTTTAAGTGAAAGTGAGAGAGAATGATTACTACTACTACTACAAACTTCCGCAGAATTCATGAAGCTATTTATTTTTCAGTTGGGTGGGAAATGTAGGTTTAAAAGTCCCCTTCTTGCTTATCATTTCAGTGTTTACAATATTTCATAAGATTTGGCCAGAAGAGCCAATTCATTCTCAAAACAATTATTGTTTATTTATTTTTTGTATCTTGATATAGGGTTTCTCTGTGTGGCCCTGGCTGTCCTAGATTTGCTTTGTAGACCAAGCTGGCCTCGAACTCACAGCGATCTGCCTGCCTCTGCCTCCCAAGTGCTGGTATTAAAGGTGTGTACCACCATTAACCAGCTCTTCCATCCATTTCTAACTAAGCATTTCTGACAGTACAATTTTTTTTTAAAGAGGGGGATCAACTCCATATTTGTGCAAGAAAGGAAATGATCAAGTTACAAATTTGAGAGAATAATCAGTTCTGAAAGCAATGGGAATCACAGCATTAATGCTTTCCTGGTAAATACTGAGTCTCTACGAATCTGAAACTGTTTATGCCCAGGCTGAGTTTTCAGTGCAAATCTCCTATGGAGGGACACAGGAAAGTCAGTGCCATGGCTCAGAGGAGAACAAAAGTTAGCTTTCAAAGAGCCCAAGACACACCAAGTGATGACCCAAGTCTTGCTCCCTCTGTTATTCCTGTTAGGCTAGAAAACTAATTAAAAATCTCAGCTGGCACAAATGTGTGCTTGGTGTTCTAAGATCAGTCACCTCCAAAAAGGCTGACAATCGAAGCTGCTGAGGGAGGCTTTGGCTCAGCTTTGCCTTCATGTGTTCACTGATGCTGACCTTAAAAATGCCAAAATTCTGTCCTTACAAGACCCGAACATTTTGCCTAAGAAATTTGTTGAAAGCCTGAAAACATTTTTAACCAAGTGGCTAAAACCAAGAAGGTGATTATTTCTAGTCTCATTAATGACTAAAGAAAAAAAAAATGAAACAATCCCCACAATTTATTTGATTGTCTAATTATCTGTTTTCAAATCCTGTTTCCTAGAAACACTGCATAAAGCTCTTTAATCATCGTATCCTTTGAAGACAACTCGATGGTCCATAAATGAAACAATGATGACATTTTGTAGTTTGATGAGATCTATATAATGGTAATGAAGATGAGGGAAGTTAATAAGATGACTGAGGTACAAAGCTACTTAAACATCTCACCACTCTGTGATCTATATCCATCACAAAAACATGACAACTGGATTACAAGTGCTAATTTTAGTCAATCACCATGCTTATATTTTCTTTTTCAATGGCCTGATTAATGTTGGAGACAAATGTTCAAAGGTTGGGTTAGATTATACAGCAAAATCTTGCAGCATTTAAAGGAGCAATATGAGTGTGAGACTACATCTGGAGATATTTGGTGATACATATGAACACTCTTGCTACACATGAAGATGCTAGCAATGGGAACTATGCACAATAGATACTACAGAGCACTGCATGAGCCATTTGACAGAGTTGGGCATAACATCCCAGAACATGTGAAGGAATGACAGAAGTTTGAACAACAGGGCAATACATTGCCTGCATCTGTTGCCTGGAGATGTGTGTGCAGGGGCTTTGCAAAGGAACATTCGGCTTTCTCTTTGTGCCTTATTTTCAAGAAATTAAGAAAATGAATGATGGAGCAAAGAAAACTATACTCATACCATTTTAAGCTGGAATGAGAATAAGAAATTTGATCTCAAATGTGTGCCATGCAACCAAAGGTGACTGGACATTTCACATTATGTGCACGTGTGTGTGTGTGTGCGCGCATGCGTGTTTGGTTTTTTGAGACAAGATTTCTCTATGTAGCCTTGGTTGTCCTGGATTCATTTTGTATACCAGGCTGGCCTTGAACTCACAGAGATACACTTGCCTTTGTCTCCCCAAATGCTGGGATCATCACGCGCGGTTGTCTGTCATAGTTTTCAGTCTAGTTTGGTAAACATTATAGAATACAGTCTCTATTGTCTTAAGTCCCCTGGAGGTAAAGGCAATGTATTATGTTCTGTTTCATATTTTTAGATCTCTGGAATAGAATTAAGATACAGAATACAAGTCAGAATTGCAACAAAGGAGGCCTCAGTGTGTGCCCTCCTACCAGGCATGGTTGTTACCATTTGCAATTTACTGGAACATCTGTTCACTGGTCCTTATTCTCTCTGCTACTGGTTTACTGTTGGTTTTTGTGGGATTTACCTATGGACTTATGGGACAAGTGAATGTTATTATATTGTTCTGATGTTGAACTTTAACTTCACATTTCTTCTAAGATAGGAGTACATCCTGGTTAGGTTTTTTTTTTTTTTTTCTGTCAACTTCACAGAACCTATAGTAATCTGGGTAAAGGGAACATCAATTGAGAAAATGCACCCATCAGATTGGCCTATAGGTAAGTCTGTGGGGACATGTTCTTGATTAAGGTAAATGATTGATCTGAGAGGGCTTAGCTCACTGTGTCCCACCCCTGGGAAGCAATTCTGGGATGTATAGGAGAGCAGAATGAGCAAATCCTGGAGAGTAGGTCACTAAGTGGTTCATCTCTCTGGTTCACTAAGTGGTGATCCTCTGTGGTTCAGTAAGTGGTGCTCCTTCTGTGGTTCAGTAAGTGGTGCTCCTCTGTGGCTCAGTAAGTAGTGCTCCTCTGTGGTTCAGTAAGTGATATCCTTCTGTGGCTCAGTAAGTAGTGCTCCTCTGTGGTTTAGTAAGTGATGTTCGTCTGTGGTTTAGTAAGTAATGCTCCCTCTGTGGTTCAGTAAGTGGTGCTCCTTCTGTGGTTCAGTAAGTGGTGCTCCTTCTGTGGTTCAGTAAGTGGTGCTCTTCTGTGCTTCAGTAAGTGGTGCTCCTTCTGTGATTCAGTAAGTGATGTTCATCCGTGGTTCAGTAAGTGGTGCTCCTTTGTGGTTCAGTAAGTGGTGTTCCCTTTGTGGTTCAGTAAGTGGTGCTCTTCTGTGGTTCAGTAAGTGGTGCTCCTCTATGGTTCAGTAAGTGGTGCTTTCTCTGTGGTTCAGTAAGTGGTGCTCCCCTCTTTGGTTCAGTAAGTAGTGTTTCTCTGTGGTTTAGTAGGTTGTGCTCCTCTGTGGTTCAGTAAGTGCTGCTCCTCTGTGGTTCAGTAAGTGGTGCTCCCTCTGTGGTTCAGTAAGTGGTGCTCTCTCTGTGGTTCTCTTTAGCTCCTGCCTCCAGGATCCTGCCCTTAGTTCCTGCCCTGACTTCCCTCAAGGGTGAATTGTAATTGGGTGTGGAAGCCAAGTAAATACTTTCTTTTCCAAGTTGCTTTTGGTCAGAATGTTTTATCAGAGCAATATAAAGCAAACTAGGACAGAAAACCTCAATTATATACATAAACTACTGGGCATTTTAATACCTTAATATTAATTTTATGGGTGACAATGTTTATTCTTTTACTACTTTACTAATTTTTATTTAACATTACACCTACTCACCTGCAAGCAGTGGTGATAGGCATTCTTTTTTCACCTTTAATTGTGCCTTAATAGTCTTTGCTTTGTCCTGTCATTTTACAAATACATTTTATTTAAAATAAAATTACACCAAGTCCTCAATAGTTCCTGCCTCACAAATATGTCTGTCAGATACACTGGACCAGAAGGCTGAGATGATGCTCCAACGTTATATATAGTTTTAGGTGACTGTTCAGGCAGTAAATTGTGTCTGTCATTTTTTCATTTTGGAAGCTGCCAACCTGCACTTCCGGTTTACTCAGGTAATTAAGTTTTATTCCTTCTCAAGTCTCTGATGGGGTTGAAGACCTGATGGTTTAGTCTTACAATTAAGCTTAGTTGGTTACAGGTTAAGATGTTTTTAGGTCTAGGTGGGTATTTTAAGTTGATAATGACAAGATGTGATAGAGATTGATTTACATTCTGAAATTTAGACTCACCAAGATAGGAAAGATGTTTACTTCAAGTTTTCCCAATATGAAGAGCCAAATCACTATGAATGTAACATTTATATAATTCCTGATTGATTTTTGGTTCTTCCTGCTCTATGTGGCTTATTTTACTTATGTGTAATAATATAAATGTATCTGTTAAAAAAAGAAACATAATAAAATAAACAATAGAACTATATCATTTCCTTCTTCCCCATTCTCTCTCCACCCCACCCATGCACCTCTCAAATCCATAGCCTCTCTTTAAGATTTATTTTCATCCACCCATCCATCCATATTCATGCACTTTGCATTCTACTTTTATTCTCCTACATCTCTTCCAAGGTGTCTGCTCTCCACAGTAAATGCACATCTCTAGGACGGCATTTTAGTTCCTTCATCATGTACTCACCTCAGCATTCTGTCCTCTCCTTCTATGATATCCCTTTCTTTGCCCTGGTGGCCAGTCTTCCTTGACCCCAGTCTACGTCCACTTCACAGCGTACTTTAGTGTGATCTTCCTTGAATAATCACCCTCCATGATTTATCTTTTGGCTTGTCCTTTCCACTGTATCTTTCTTTTCCTTAAATGCTACAGTTTCATCGAAGCATAGAGCAATTGCAATCCTCCTGCCCCAACTTCTTAAACCTCTTTATTTCCCCCTTACATGATTAATTTTATACTGTAGCCATGGCTGCCATTCATTATGTTAGTTATTTTGTTTTTTGCATTCCACCTCCAATCCTTCTACCTCCAATATTAATGCAGACCTTCAATATAGAAGTTAGTGACCAATGCTTTTTTTTTTTTTTTAAATTCTGTCATTAGCACCAACAAAATACTGCCAGATACACAGAAGAGACCCAGGAAATGTTCAAAGTAAATAAAAACGATGTGATTCATTGAGAAAAAAATTGCTTTTCTTTTGATTGTGAATTTAGTGTATATTACACATTTTATCTGTTTGTAGCTTACAGCTATGAATAACTCATTCCTTTTGAATATGTTACTAAAAGACAGAACCATAAGGCCTTCAAATATAGCAAACAAAAACTTTACATGGATTACATATTGTTTTATGTATTCACTATTTAGTCACTATTAATAATCTAAAATGCCAACACCGACTGAAATATTTATTTTCAGGAATTTTATTTTTGTTTTATTGTGGTAACAACTCCACAATGAAGTGCATCTTCTGGAAATACCTTTTATATGTGCACAATGCAGCACTGTTAACTATACGCGTAGCCTTGTAGTAGATTTCTGGGACTTATTGGAATACTTTTTAAAGCATTTGGTCAGTTTTTCGAAAAGTACAAATTCCCAACGTGATACTAACAAAGGAGATGGGCCAGAAGTGGTTTGTGCGTAATTATGAGCAACTAATGAGCTGGTGCATCTGAGCACCCGTTGCTCCCTGCTGCTGGCACGCCGAGGGAGGAGCACAGCCCCTTCTGACTCCTAGGAAAAGGCAGCGAGCAGAAGCGCGTATTGAGCATAATCAGGTAAACTAAACCTAAACCACGTTTCTACCTGGCTCACTTCTTTCTCTGAGAAAGTAGCGTGTCCATAGAGAGGTAACCAAGCTAGGTGCCGTGCACACAGAACATGGCAGCAGCAGTGAGGAAATCGGGGCAACATATTTATTCTTTCCTGCACACCAGACCCAGGAGCACAATAGTCCCACACAAGGGTCTATTTTGGGTGTCACTGATAACACAAACAAAGTACTTTTTTGGTTATCAGAAAATGTCAGATACTGATCTAAAGCCCCACATCCCCAAACCGACCCAGTAAATCCTGATGGACACTGTTCCTTTCCCATTGGCAGAAGAGGCAAGCACACCCATAGAAGGCAAGGGGTTGGCTCTTCTTTCAGTGTCTCAGGAGGCAAACGGACTTGAACTGAGGTTGAATTGCTCTCGTCCAGGCTCCTCAGAACGTTGCCTTTGGGAAAGTGACTTCCATTTCCACTACGTGTCAGTGCCCCTGACTGCTGTGTGAACTTGCCACACCGAGTGAAGCGTCTTTCTGACTTTATTCTGCTCACATTGGGCGACAACGTCTCGATCACCACCCACCCCTATTTTGCTCTGTTGACGTCTTCTGTATTTATCCGTCTTTATTTTATTTTATTTTATTTTATTTCCTCTTCTGAGTGAGATTCCCTTGGGCCCTCTTTTTATTTTTATTTATTTATTTTAACTTTTAACTTTTGTTATAGTGTATTCACATTACATCTCAATTGTAACCCCTTCATTCTTTTTTCCCCTTTTTTATTATTAATTTATTCATATTACATCTCAGTTGTTAGCCCACCCCTGTATCCTCCCATTCCTCCCTCCCTCCTGCTCCCCCCTATTCCCCTCCCCTATGACTGTGACTGAGGGGGACCTCCTTTCCCTGTATATGCTCATAGGGTATCGAGTCTCTTCTTGGTGACCTATTATCCTTCCTCTGAGTGCCACCAGGTGTCCCCATCCAAGGGACATGGTCAAATATGGGGTACCAGAGTTTGTGTGAAAGTCAGATCTTCTTCTCCACTTAACGGTGGAGAATGTCCTGTCCCTCGGCTAGTCTGGGTAGGGGTATATTTTCCTTGGCTGGTGTCATAGTTTGAGGAGGACCTCAGGGCCCAGACCCGCCTGTAGATTTCCAGGACCCTCTGGATCCTTCTATTTCCTCATTCTCCCAGGCTTCTCACACCTAAAGTCTCAATAGGATGTCCTCCCCTCTGACCCACTTTCCTGGTAGGTAAAGCTTTTCATGGGGACGTACCCCTTGGACTAGTGTCTCGATATAAGTGAGTATATACCATTTAACTCTTTTTGCTTCTGGGTTAACTCACTCATTATGATCATTTCTAGCTCAGTCCATTTATCCACAAATTTCAGGAATTCCTTGTTTTTAGTAGCTGAGTAGTATTCCATAGTGTATATGTACCATAGTTTCTTTATCCATTCTTCTACTGAGGGACACTTAGGCTGTTTCCATGTTCTGGCTATTATGAATAAGGCTGCTTTGAACATGGTTGAGCATATGTCCCTGTTGTGTGGTAGGACATCTTCTGGGTATATTCCAAGGAGTGGAATAGCTGGGTTTTGAGGAAGCCCTATTCCCATTTTTCTGAGAAAGCGCCAGATAGATTTCCAAAGTGGTTGTACTAGTTTGCATTCCCACCAGCAGTGAAGGAGTGTTCCTCTTTCTCCACATCTTCGCCAGCATGTGGTGTCAGTTGAGTTATTGATCTTAGCCATTCTGATGGGTGTAAGATAGAATCTCAGTGTCGTTTTGATTTGCATTTTTCTGATGACTAAGAAGGTCGAGCATTTCTTTAAGTGTTTCTCAGCCATTTGATATTCCTCTGTGGAGAATTCTCTGTTTAGTTCTGAGCCCCATTTCTCAATTGGGTTATTTGGTTTGGTGGTGTTTAATTTCTTGAGTTCTTTATATATTTTGGATATTAGACCTTTGTCAGATGAAGGGTTGGTGAAGATCTTTTCCCAGTCTGTAGGCTGTCGCTTTGTTCTCTTGACAGTGTCACCTGCCTTACAGAAGCATCTCAGCCTCATGAGGTCCCATTTATTAATTGTTGATGTTAAGGCCTGGGCTGTTGGTGTTCTGTTCAGGAAGTTGTCTCCTCTGCCTATGTGTTCCAGACTCTTCCCCACTTTTTCCTCTAACTGGATTAATGTCTCTGGTTTTATGTTGAGGTCTTTAATCCACTTGGACTTGAGTTTTGTGCATGGTGACAAATAGGGGTCTAATTGCATTTTTCTACATGTAGACATCCAGTTAGACCAGCACCATTTGTTGAAGATGCTGTTGTTTTTCCATTGAATGGATTTGGCTTCTTTGTCAAAAATCAAGTGACCACATGTGTGTGGATTCATCTCTGGGTCTTCAGTTCGATTCCATTGACCCACTAGCCTATTGCTGTGCCAGTACCATGCTGTTTTAATTACTGTTGCTCTATAGTACTGCTTGAGATCAGGTATGGAGATTCCTCCAGAGGATCTTTTATTGTATAGGATTGTTTCTGCTATTCTGGGCTTTTTGTTTCTCCATATGAAGTTGAGAATTTTTCTTTCAATATCTCCAAAATATTTTGTAGGTATTCTGATAGGGATTGCATTGAATCTGTAAATTGCTTTTGGTAAGATGGCCATTTTTACTATGTTAATTCTCCTGATCCATGAACAAGGTAGATCCCACCATCTTCTGATGTTATTTTCAATCTCTTTCTTCAGAGATGTAAAGTTTTTTTCAAATAGGTCCTTCACTTGCTTGGTTAGGGTTACTCCTAGATATTTCATATTGCTTGTGGCTATCGTGAAGGGAGTAATTTTCCTAATTTCTTCCTCTGCCTGTTTGTCATTTGTATATAGGAAAGTGTTTATCAGCTGTAGAAGTTCTCTGGTGGAATTTTGGGGGTCATTTATATACACACTATCATATCATCTGCAAATAGGTATTTATCTGTCTCTTTTGGATCTGTTTTTCAAAATCACTGAAGCTTATGCACCAGGAGATAATGACTTACCTTCCTTCCGGGAAGTAGTTGGGCCAATGGATGCGTTTCTACACAGGTACTTATTTCAAGGTCGGTCTCTGGTAATTAACAGGAAGGGAGTGAGAGTCATGTAAGAACAACCCTGGCCTAGAGAGTGATGTCAGATAGGGCAGTTCAGCTAATTTTCCTAATCATCCATGATTTATTACCTGTTTTTTCTTGTGGTAGACATGCAATAATTGCAGTGAGGTATCTTTTCATGTTACCGATAATATGAAGCGTCTCATGACCGTCATTTTTAATCAGCTTTAAATCCTGTAGTGCTACATTTTTATGAAATGAATAACAAGGTTCTAATCTTTACACTTGAAACTTTTAGTACATTAAGAAATTTAGAGACTTAATTTAACCTACTGGATGGTAATCTGAAACATATACTCTATTTACAGAAAAGAAACATAGCAGGCATTTTCCCAGGCCTCATACAGTGGTAAGGATAAACCACAGGATTTTATGGAAGGGCTTTATTATGCTATTTCCTTAAGCAGAAATATGATGCTGCTAAGTTTTGCCCAGGCCTGTAGACAGATGTGCAGTCACCTGCCACTGTCTCCGAGTGCTTTTTCTTTTCCACCTCTGCAAACACTTAAGAGGTTGGAGGCCAAGATGGAACATTTTAACAAGAGATGGGTATCATCCCATTGTATTCATGAAGTTTTAATACATTTTAGATAAAATTGTTCTCTATTTTAAAATACACTGTAAGATTTATGTCAAAATAAATGAAAAGGCTTGTCCTATGAAGCTTGGGGCTATAATTGGTTTTCTCAGTGGTTTGTGACAATGAAGGAACGTTTATGAACTAGAAATTACTCTCAATTGTTCTGTCTGACCTTTCTTAAGGCTCTGCTCTAATAATATGCTAAATTACAAAAACTGTGATCCTAAATAAAAAATATGGATTTTTCTTATGCATTCATCTGAACTGTAATTGATTGTATAACATGGAAACCATGCTATGTGAATTATTTGGCACAGTGCTAATATTTGCTAATTTAGAATGTAATTATAATCAGCATGGGTCCTTTCAAATGCACTTATGAACTTAGCCACAGCGGAAAAGCTTATTGGACCTCCCACCATGTAGGAATCCCTTGGACTATTAGGGGATGTATAGTCCAAGGTTTTAATTATATTCTGCTGGAGTTCTTTTTTAATTTTATCTCCTAACAAGGAATGGATTTTAATATGACAAAGGTGATGCTTATGCTGTAAAAGAAGCACATTAAATTGAGTTTATGATGCTTCCAACTGAGATGAGTTTTAACGTTTAAAACAAGGAAATGACTGTTCTTTCATTCTAATTTTGATCAATTTGAAAGATATCCAGAGGAAGAATTAAATATCATCTTGATAAGATAAGCTTACCATATTTCAGATATATATAATGCTAACTTATTTAGATAATCTTTGTAGTGTCTAGAATTTGTGTCCTGAAGTTGCAGGAAAACAATTTACATACTTTTTCTCCAACTCATAAAAGACAGGTTTACTGATTTTCCATAATGTCCCCAACACAGAATTAATATTTTAGTATTTCCTTGTTTACTAGAAAAATTGCTTGGGTATATTTGAGTTAATAGATACACTTGCATTTTGTTTCCATGGTACATTAAACATACTAGTAACTACGATTGACTTTTAAACAAATTTTTAAAATCCCTTTCTTTAAACCTAATTAGGTTTTTCATAAAATCGAGAAATTCTGTTTTGCTATTTAAGATCACTAAAAACAACATGAATTTGGAAGGATATTTATTTAGCTTTTGGCATTCTTCTTGGAGACTATCATGAGAAGGTAGATTGATGCTGGCAAGCATGAACACACAAAAGCATCTTCTAACAGTAAGCATGAGGACAGTAGCTGCTCAAAAACCAGTCTGTTATGCTAATTACTTGACTTTTCCCCTTTACAATAATGAATTTCCAACTGAACTGTGCATCAAAACACCTGGAGGGTGTGCTGATATATAAATTGCAGGGCTGCATACCCATAGTTTCTGATTCATTTAGCCCCTAGTTGTGTATGAGATGTTGTTTGCCTAAAAACAGAGAGCTATTATATTTGCTTTGAGGATTCTACTTTTTTTTTTTTTTTTTTTTTTTTTTTTTTTTTTTTTTTTTTTGCTATTTATTTATTTATTTATTTATTTTTTTTATTAATTTATTCTTGTTACATCTCAATGTTTATCCCATCCCTTGTATCCTCCCATTCCTCCCCCCCCCCATTTTCCCATTATTCCCCTCCCCTATGACTGTTCCTGAGGGGGATTACGTCCCCCTATATATTCTCATAGGGTATCAAGTCTCTTCTTGGCTACTTGCTGTCCTTCCTCTGAGTGCCACCAGGTCTCCCCCTCCAGGGGACATGGTCAAATGTGAGGCACCAGAGTATGTGAGAAAGTCGTATCACACTCTCCACTCAACTGTGGAGAATATTCTGACCATTGGCTAGATCTGGGAAGGGGTTTAAAGTTTACCTCCTGTATTGTCCTTGGCTGGTGCCTTAGTTTGAGCGGGACCCCTGGGCCCAAATCTGCCTATCATATTGTTCTACTTGTAGATTTCTAGGACCCTCTGGATCCTTTTATTTTGCTGTTCTCCCATGCGTCTCTAATTTAGAGTCCCAATAGGATGCCTTCCCCTCTGTCCCAGTTTCCTGGTAAGTGAAGGCTTTCGTGGGACATGCCCCTTGGGCTAGTATGCAGATATAAGTGAGTATATACCATTTGATTCTTTCTGCTTCTGGGTTAACTCACTCATTATGATCATTTCTAGCTCAATCCATTTATCCACAAATTTCGGGAATTCCTTGTTTTTAATAGCTGAGTAGTATTCCATAGTGTATATGTACCACAGTTTCTTTATCCACTCTTCTACTGAGGGACACTTAGGCTGTTTCCATGTTCTGGCTATTATGAATAAGGCTGCTATGAACATGGTTGAGCAAATTTTCTTGTTGTGTGCTGGAGCATCTTCTGGGTATATTCCAAGGAGTGGAATAGCTGGGTCTTGAGGAAGCCCTATTCCCATTTTTCTGAGATAGCACCAGATAGATTTCCAAAGTGGCTGTACTAGTTTGCATTCCCACCAGCAATGAAGGAGTGTTCCTCTCTCCCCACATCCTCGCCAGCATGTGGTGTCGCTTGAATTTTTGATCTTAGCCATTCTGATGGGTGTAAGATGGAATCTCAGAGTTGTTTTGATTTGCATTTCCCTGATGACTAAGGAGGTTGAGCATTTCTTTAAGTGTTTCTCAGCCATTTGATACTCCTCTGTTGAGAATTCTCTGTTTAGTTCCAAGCCCCATTTCTCAATTGGGTTATTCGGTTTGGTGGTGTTTAATTTCTTGAGTTCTTTATATATTTTGGATATTAGACCTTTGTCAGATGTAGGGTTGGTGAAGATTTTTTCCCAGTCTGTAGGCTGTCGCTTTGTTCTCTTGACAGTGTCTCCTGCCTTACAGAAGCTTCTCAGCCTCATGAGGTCCCATTTATTAATGGTTGACATTAAGGCCTGGGCCGTTGGTGTTCTGTTCAGGAAGTTGTCTCCTGTGCCAATATGTTCCAGGCTCTTTCCCACTTTAAAATCACTCTTGTAGATACAGAGGGAAGGTCAAGTGCTTGAAATGTGAAGCAGGCTGGCAAGACCCAGAGGAGAAGGAGCTGCTGTGGGGAAGACAATTACTTTTAGCATTTATGAGCCCCTTATTTAGAATCATGGCAGCAGACAGAGCAGGTAAATGAGCATCTCATCTGTTTCCTTATGAGTTGTCCGTGCATGTGAAGTCACTGGTGCAGCTCTGTGGGTGGAATTTGACAGAATTTATCTAATGCTGTTTGAGCTCACCTCATTTAACCCTCAAATCATATTTTTTGAAATTGCTTTATATTTTTTCTTGGTAACCACTTTCTGACTTTCTGTAGAACCATTATGATTAGCACTGAAACATGCTCTACTTTCTCTTATCTTTAGAAAAATGGATGGTGCCAGCAATGTGGCAAAATAGTAGCTTCCTGTCAGCATAGCCATCAAAAGCAGAAGACTGACGGCAGCGCACGATAAGAGAATCTTGGTGCAAGTCCTAGAGACAAAGGGAGACATGCCAGTACCATGCCACAGCAAAATGGAAAGAAAAAAATTTATTTTGCCCATGCCAACCCATACCCAAAGTGGCATACAGGAATTCCAAATAAAGCCTATAATTTCTGTAGTGGAGAAAAATGACACCATGCTGAGAGCGTTTCTGGTGCTATCTTCCTAAGAACTCCCCCTTTTCACACAGATCACAGTTGAATGGTTTGGGGTCAGGGAGTAGAAGAGAGAGCATGAACCAAGACTCTCAAAGACGGATGGTGCACATAGTTTGCAAAAAATAACTTGCTGTACTCTTCAGGACTGCAAGGAGGCACAGAATGAGTATTGGCCAGCATCACTTCACAGGAGACTAAGAGGAGGCTCTCAGCATTTGGCTTCTGGGGTTAGACAAAGACAATCTCAGATGGTTCATGAGAGGAGACAAGAGTTGCAGAGAAAGCTCACCCCTAACAGCTATCTAAGACAGTGTAGCTGAGTTAACTGCTCAAAGTACTTCCCTTCCAAAACCCGATAAGCATCAAAGAGAATACTGTTTCTTCTTACTTAAAACAGCAACACAAAACTTTAAGGAACATGAAAAATCAAGGAAATATGCCATCACAAAAAAAGCAATATGTGTTTTGGCGAAGAATGGCAACTCATTACACTTCTTCTCAGGTGCCCTGGTTTAAGGACAGATTTGAAAATTGTTTGGAGTCATGTTAATGATAGGCTTATTTGTATGCTCTATACTTATTTAAATGTATATATACAAATTTCTTACCATTTACAGATTCATCTTATGAATATTTTTTATTAAGTACTATTCATGATTTGGCCTCTGACTTAAGAAAATAGCAATTACTTGCCTCAACAGTGTTAAGAATTGTGTTGATGTTGTTGTTACTGGAAGTATGCTTCAAACATGTTTTTAAGAAATGAGTTATGTGTATGTCAAACTTGTTAAATAATAAAACTTTATTTTGTAAGCATAAAAATTTTAGATCATTGGGCTTATCTGGCACATCAAAATATGTTTGGTTTATAAGGGTTTCATTTTTTTTCTCAGTTTAAATAGCCCACCTTAGAGATCTAACAAACTGGCATGGTCTTTTCTGTTTTCTAATTAGATATTACCAGATTGTCAAAAGTGCACTTACTGAACAATATGTATATATATATATATGCATGTGTGTATGTTTGTAGTTTTAAAAAGTAGCCCAACTGCCTTGTAATTATCTCTACATTGTAGCGTGCATACATATAGATGATTATGTCCTTAGGGCTCAGGTGGCAGGTTTTCAACATAAATCCCTTGAGACTTTTACAAGGTACTGTGCACAGCTGATCATTAGAACTTCTGAATGTTGAATGTCAATGTTTCTCAGAGAATGGGGACAAATGCCACAGAATGTCATTGCAGAGTTTTGTATTAAAATATTGATGCAATTCCATTTCACAGATGCAACATACATCGTCAGTTACCAGAGCGACAGACTGTCCTAACTTGGACTGCCACCAGCTGGGTGACCTGAAGAAAGACACTTAATTTTAATAGTCTTCAAGTTTCAATGTTGCCTCACAGGTGTACCTCACCAAATCTGAGAACACATCAACATTTTAAAGATAATAACATGATTTTTTTATATGATTTCCTGATATTCATTCATTAATTTTAATGACATTGGGGCATGGTAACAAATGATTGTTTTATAATTAAGATAGACACTCTATAAATGAACAAATCTATACTAAAATTTTAATATTTTACATTTTATTTTTAAAGACAGGGCTTCTCTGTGTAATAGTCCTAGATATCCTGGAACTCTCTTTGAAGACCAGGCTGGCCTTTAACTCACAGAGGTGCACCTGCCTCTGCATCCAAGGGTGTTGGGAATATAGGCATGAGCCAGTGCTTTTGGCTTATAAATTGTAATTTTATATTCTCTGTTGTTTTTGTCTTTGATTGGAAAAACTCCTATTGAGAGTTATTCTTTACCTATAAGTAGTAGCCAAAGTGTTTAGTAACAGATAAAAGACCTGAGTGGCTACAGACACAGCTCAGTAGTTATAGAGCTTGCCTTGCATGCATGAAGACCAGAGCTCAAATCTCCAGAACCCACATAAGACGCAGAGAAATCCTCAAGCAAGCTGGTTACAGAGGTTAGGCATATCTGTGAGATTTATCTTTCAGTGAATAAGGTGGGAGGGGACTAGAGGGTGACGCCCAACATCAACCTTGGGCCTCTGAATGCATCACACATACTTGTAATCACACATGTGTGTGTCCACACATGCAAATATCCACAAACACACACATGATACACACACACACACACACACACACACAAAATAGGAAAAAGGGAAACAATTAGGAAGGTAGAGTTCACATTCTTTCTCCTCAACACAGCTGGACTCTAAGACTGTCCTGCCCAATGCATTATGACAGAACTTATGCTGTACTAGGACTTATATCACCTATTTCTTAGGAAAATTATAGCACCTACTTATAGTCCTGTTTCTTGGAATGTTATCTGTGGGCCCTGGCTACAGACAGTGTGAGCTTTCCAACACTCCTGTGCTACAGAGCTGCAGCTCAGTGAGGATCCTGGCTCACCTCAGACATGGTCCCAGCCCAGTGAGTGAAGTTCTCTCAAAACACCGGAACAATTGCCTTTTCTGCCAGGTAACCCCAGACATCAGTGTGAGTGGAACAAGAGGACTAAGGTCAACTGTGGGCTCTCACCTAAAGGCGACATTTGCCAATAGGACTGGTAGGTTTAGGCTAATGTGTTGGGGCAGTAACTTGTCATACAGATATAGGGCAAAACAAGCTTTCTAAAAATAAATGTAGGAGGCAAAGTTGTGGGAAGCTGAAGCTCCTGGCAACCTGCCAGGCAAGATGACTTGCAATTCTGCTCCTGGCTGGTAAACAAGTCCTTATTTGGGTTGTGGGCCGTGCTTTGCTCTGACGTATGCACCCCGCCTTGTCGGGAACCATTTGGAGCTACCGACGTAAGAGCTGCTGATTGGGTGAGGCAGAGGATATAAGAGGGGCGTTGGGGTGCAGGAGAAGATGCTTGCTGAAAAGGTTCCTGAATAAACTGCCTAGAGAAGAACGTTCAGGTCGTGTCCTTATTTTCCGCTGGTCGGAAGGGTCGCGACAAGTGGTAGCCCGTACGGGGACCCTTGTCATTTATGAGCGCTCAGAACTCCTGGTGGTCAGGGCAGTCGACTGGTAAGTTCCCTGGTAAGTGAGGGACTAGCTAAGTTCTCGGATACAGAGACTATAAGGTTCCAGTTAGGACTATAAAAACTAGTTATGAGCGATAAAGTTCCCTGATAAGCAAGGGACGAATAAGGTTCTCAGGTACAGAGGCAATAAAGTTCCAGTTAGGACTATAAAGACTCAGTACAAGCAATAAGGCTCCCGGTAGAGGACGAAGTGAAACAGAAAGTAAAATGGGAAATTTACCATTCACACCTGTGTGCGTTTGGCCTCCCTTCCTTTTTATGGTTTATGGTGGTGGTCATTCGGGAGCCCGGACCAGTGTTCCCCCAATGCCTGCTTTTGTGCTTTGTTTTGGGATGCTACCCAGTGCTCCTCTGCTTTGGTTGCCCGTGTGCCTGGATTTGTTCCCTGGCCTGTGGAGGCACCCTCAGCTGTGACCTTGTTTGGAGCCAAGGGAGATTTCAGTATCACTGCAGCTATTGTTGCCGCTATAGCTGTTTCTGCCACAACGGCCACCGCTGCTGCTGTGGCCCTTACTTCTACTGTGCCGACTGCTGCTGCAGTGAATAATATGTCTGCTAGCGTGGCCACTGCGCTAGACACTCAGCAAAATATCAACTCTCACCCGAGAGCAGGAATTATGTTACTTAATCAGCGTGTGGACCTGCTGCAAGACCAGGTGCATGTGCTCGCCGAGATAGCCCAGCTTGGATGTCAATGGAAGTATTCGGGTCTCTGTGTAACATCTATCCCCTTTAATAACATGTCCCATTCTGCTAACTTGTCCAGACAATTGTCTAGGTATCTTGCAGGTAGTTGGACTGGAGAGTTTGGGCTCCTACTAAAGGATGTGAGGACTTCAGTTGTTTGCATTGGTTCCACGTGGGTTGACCTCACCATGACTACCGACCTTTCACATTGGATTGCTCAACCCATGGGCCATCTCCGGGAATGGGCAGACGTGGGGGCATTGGGCCTGTGCCTCATTCTTATCGGCTGCTTAGCGTTCTGGTTTGTGTGCCGATTGCGCATTCAACAACAAAGAGCAAATGCCATGGTTGTCCAAACTTTTGCAACCCTAGAGGGTGGCCAATCTCCACAGATTTGCCTTGGTTATATGAAGGATCTATGAGCAGTCCCCCAGATCGTCATGCTCAGGATGCGAGGCTTAGCACTGCAGGGATGGCGCTGCATGAAGACCAGCGTCATCCTGAGGAGCATGTTTGATTGCATACGGGTTAGTGTCCCAGACCCCGTCTCCAGGAAAAAGGCACTGGGTTGGGTGTGGCCAAGCCAGACTCCCTGAGTGGGGTTTGGCTGGGCCATTACAATCTCCCATTTTGACAACTGGAGATCAGACCTCTACTCCCGCCTGTTGCGTTTTAAAATAAAGAGGGGGGAACTGTGGGAAGCTGAAGCTCCTGGCAACCTGCCAGGCAAGATGACTTGCAATTCTGCTCCTGGCTGGTAAACAAGTCCTTATTTGGGTTGTGGGCCGTGCTTTGCTTTGATGTATGCACCCCGCCTTGTTGGGAACCAGTTGGAGCTACCGACGTAAGAGCTGCTGATTGGGTGAGGCAGAGGATATAAGAGGGGCGCTGGGGTGCAGGAGAAGATGCTTGCTGAAAAGGTTCCTGAATAAACTGCCTGGAGAAGAACGTTCGGGTCATGTCCTTATTTTCCGCTGGTCGGAAGGGTCGCGACACAAAGTCATTGTAGCACATTGAAATTGTGCTAAAAAACTGATTACAAAAATCATGTTTTTATCTTGTGATTTTTTTTATATGAGCTCATTCTGTTTGATATAATTGAATATGAACATTGTGTCAAAGAGCTGGCATTTGAAAGAAAAGAAAATGTACTAGTGTCATATCCAGGCCCACATCTCACCACTTTAGAAACCTTTTTGCTTCTGGATTAACTCACTCATTATGATCATTTCTAGCTCAACCCATTTATCCACAAATTTCGGGAATTCCTTGTTTTTAATAGTTGAGTAGTATTCCATAGTGTGTATGTACCACAGTTTCTTTATCCATTCTTCTACTGAGGGACACGTAGGCTGTTTCCATGTTCTGGCTATTATGAATAAGGCTGCTATGAACATGGTTGAGCAAATTTTCTTGTTGTGTGCTGGAGATCTAGCCAATGGTCAGAACATTCTCCACAGTTGAGTGGAGAGTGGGATATGACTTTCTCATGTACTCTGGTGCCTCACATTTGACCATGTCCCCTGGAGGGGGAGACCTGGTGGCACTCAGAGGAAGAACAGCAGGTTGCCAAGAAGAGACTTGATACCCTATGAGCATATACAGGGGGAGGTAATCCCCCTCAGGAACAGTCATAGGGGAGGGGAATAATGGGAAAATGGGAGGGAGGGAAGAATGGGAGGATACAAGGGATGGGATAAACATTGAGATGTAACAAGAATAAATTAATAAAAAAAAAAAAAGAAAACTTTTGACTCTTCCTAGAATACCTGTCAATTTTCATTGCCATTTATTAAAAGAAAAAAAGATTGCTTCTGCTTACTCTATGGGAATTTGCAGTGAATGATCAGACTGAGTTGTAAGGCAAGCAATTCTAATGTGGAGGCAAAGGAAATACAGAAGAGTGAACGTTAGAGAGGTGGAGTGTTTGTGAGAAAACCCATATGTAATGGATTTTTATTTGGTAATAATGTTTGTGAAGGTTTCTGAGATGAGAGAAAAGCTGACCATTAGAGGTAAGACTTAGCAGGACTACGTAAGGGCCACATCCCACCACTGTTCCCCGAGCCCATTAATGGCCGCCTTCTTGTCTCCTGTGGCCTTTGAAGTCAAAGGGGACTATTAGCTGCAGCAGTGAGGGCTGTACCGATCCTGTGGGAGAGAAGTTGACACCGCAGGAAGCAGTTATTGTTGTATGTTCCAATTGCTAACAGAATCATGTGCTTCTGACTCAGCAACAGGGAATCGGTTTTCGCTTATAAGTGAGAATTTGTGCTTTCAAGTTCAGTGCTGTTCTGTCAGAAACAGTCATGGCTTAAAACGTCCACATTATCAAGAGAAATTGCAGTGGACTTCAGTGTTTATAAGCATATGTGCATATCCATGTTCTGAGATGTCCTCAGTTTACCTTAAGACTCGAGTTCTAGATTCCTTTTTCTTTTATTTTATTTGATTTACTTCCTCAACTCTAAGCTGCTAATTGTTTGATTTTTTTTTTTTTTTTTTTTACTTTTTTGGTGCACTTATCAGAGAACAGTTAGTAGCAAAACATAAAGCAATTAGCCTGAACTTTTCTACTAAAACAACTTTAATGGCATAGTGTTGAAACTGACAAGATCACTCAATTACTGTCATATTTCAATTTTTTATGGAGCTGTCTTATCATATGAATTTATTTTAAATTTCATTGTGTGGAAGGAAGGACTTCTAGGCAACACACAAAGTACTTTGTCTTTCTCTGCATAACTGATGTCTAACCTCCTTTGTAATGCATAATTATATTTGGTAAATCAAACTATTAGTACTTTGTTTTGTTGCATTATTTTTAGTTATCAAAGGACAAAGAATGGGTGAGACATAAATACAGCTTACATATTCAGTGAAATTATAAGTACTAAGAAAGAAAAGGAGAATTTAAGTGCATAAGTTTCAAAGAAACATTCTTAAAAAATGAAATGTCAACATTTTTGAAATGCTAATTTAATAGACTTTTGAGATTTTATAAGCATGCATCATCTGCTAAAAACTAATAACTTTCTGACAGATGCAGGTTTTTATTATCACTGACAAGAAAATATCTGCAACTAAATATTCTGCAACTTGAGAAAAATATTATAAGCTTTCAAGCATCCAGTGCTTTAGTCAGGAAATGTTATCAAATTTTGTACTTAGAGAACTGTTTTAGCTTGAGCTGGTTAGAATCTTACATGTGTGTGTAATAAATGTGGCAGGTAATTTTATAATCTTTGTAGATAATATCTATTTATATAAGGATATTGATAAACTTCCATAGAAATGAAATTAATCCAAGTTCTTGTGTTTTTTTGAGGATTGTATCATGTCCGTTTATTTGTGCATTTTTCTGTGTAGAAAAGTGAAGGCCAGTCACTGGGGCTCTGGTGGTCTGTTGGTGATGTGGCTGCCTTCAAGGCATCCACGTTATTGTAGGGAACCCCTCGCCCACCCCTGTGTAAGTAATGGCAATAAACTTATTGATTCACTGAGTTGGACTTTGATGGAATCATTGCTTTGATGTGTTGTTGGTGCCTTATTTGGGGTGAATAGACATTTGTTCATATCTCCCTAGGAAAAGTTAACACAACAGATATTACATAACTAGCTGTCACATTTGACGTAGACCATCCTAAGTTATGATAGGAGAATGTTTGAATACCCAATTTTAATGTGTCTTCAAATCCTCACATTTTAACTAAAATTTCAATAAGACAGATCTAATAAAACCTTTTTACTTTAAAGCTGATATACTTTTATTATGTTAACATCTACAGCACATAATTGAAATAATTTTATCATTTTAGCTATGTGTCCTTTATTTTTTATTAGTTCTTTGGGAATTTCATACAATGAATTTTGACCATATTTAGCCTTACCAGATCCAATTCTGTCCCACATTCTCTGAACTTTGGATCTTATTTTGTTTGTTTTCACCCACCAACAGTCTGTGTGTGTGTGTGTGTGTGTGTGTGTGTGTGTGTGTGTGTGTGTCTGTGTGTCTGTGTTTTAATTGGTGTGTGGCCTTCTGCTGGAGCATGGTCAGTCTTCCAGAGACAACACCCTTAAAGAAAACTGGCTTTCCTATTCCAGCAGCTAGCAATCACCGGGTACTGTCAGATTAATTTCCCATCTGCATGCTGGGGTTTGGTATGGCTTGAGGTTGCCTGGGGCTTGTGCATGCTGACATACCAGATGTGAGTTTGTGTGCAACTGTCCTGCTCTCTGGATGATATTGTTTCCTGGTATTAATTCACCACCACTGGTTCCTACAGTCTTTCTGCACATTATTCAATATTGATCCTCAGCCTAGGGAGGAGGATGTGCAGTACAGTTTGGAATAAGCATTCTTCAGTCTCTTACACTTTGCACCTCCACCAGTTGTGAGTTTTTGTCTTAAGCACCATCTACTGACACTAGAAGCTTCTCTGATTAGGGTTGAGAGAAGACTAATTTAGGGTTGTGATGATGTCATCAGGAGTAAGCTTAATACTATGTCTATTTAGCAGACTAATAGTAGGAGGCTCCCCCTAAGGCCTATGACCTGACCAGCCACAGCTTCTTGGCTGAACAGTGATATCAGGTATAGCTTTTATCTTGTGGATCAGGATTTAAATTCCATCTGCTAGTGGGTTATTTCCATGGTGTTTGAGCTACAGTGGAGCCAGTGGGCATGCTTTGCCAGAGCAGTCATTATTGTAGTTTACCAGGTTCTCATTGAATAATATTGATGATTTTCTTTCTTGTATTCATTTTAATCACTTAAAATATACAACTCAATGGCACTAAGTACATTCATATTGTGCGGCACTGTCATCACTATCCTTGACCTGAATGGTTTCAACTTTCAAAAATAAGGTTCTGTGTCCATTAAACGGGTAACTTCTCATTCTCTTCTCTGTCCTGTTTCTGGTAACTTTCTGTCTTTTTGTATTTGACTATTAAATCTAGGTCATACACTAGGAAATATACAAATTACAGATAAATTAGAAAGAAGCTACTTTTTTTTTTGGCTTTTTAAAAAAATATTGATTTATTCAGATTACATCTCAATTGTTATCCCATTACTTATACCCTCCTGTTCCTCCTTCCCTCCCTCTCACTTTCACCCTATTCTCCTCCCCTATATCTGTAACAGAAGGGAACATCCTCTCCCACCATATGGTCAAAGCCTATAAAGTCTCATCTTGGTCGCCTGCTTACCTTACCCTTCCTCTGAGTGCCACCAGGCCTCCCCACCAAGGGGAAGTGGTCAAATATGGGGCACCAGAGTTCATGTCAGAGTGAGCCCCACTCTCCACACAACTGCGGATAATGTCTTGTCCATTGGCTAGATCTGAGTAGGGGTTTAATGTTTACTGCATATATTGTCCTTGGTGCGGTAGTTTGAGCAGAACCCCTGGGCCCAGATCTGCCCATCATGATATTCTTCTTGTAGGTTTCTAGGATCCTCTGTATCCTTCTGTTTTCCCCATTCTCCCATACTTCTCTCACCTAGAGCCCCAATAGGAAGTCTCCACATCCAGCCCAATCTCCTGGTAAGTGAAGACTTTCATGGGGCATCCTTTTTGGGTAGTGTCCAATTAGAAGTGAGTATATACCATGCGAGTCTTTCTGTGTCTGGGTTAACTCACTCAGTATGATCATTTCTAGTTCCATCCATTAGCCCATAAATTTCAGGATTTCCTTGTTTTTAATAGCTGAGTAGTATTCCATAGTGTAAATGTACCACAGTTGAAAGAAGCTGCTTTTTTCTGATCTGGGGAAAATGAATAAAAACTAAGAGCAATATATTCTATTGTTATGAGAGAAAGAGCTGAAGAAAAGGTAAAGAAAAGAAGCCTAGGTAAGATCTCCACAAAGAAGTAGCTGTAAGTTTCTGTCAACACATGACCTGCTTCCTTGGGTGTCTTCTAGTATGGTGCTCTCTCTTCCTGGAGAACAGCTAGACAGAGAGAAATTGTCTGGGATGTTAAGAAGCAGCCAGCAGGTGGATACCACATGAGGAGAGAGGCAGCTGAAGTTATGTAGATAGACAAAACTGGCCTAATCGGAGACTCTACCCCAGTGTCCTGGATTTAATGATTCAAGATGTCATCTCTCCAGCTGTTACCTGGGCAAGCAACAACATGGGAGCTGGTGAAGCAGCTGAACTTGGTGTGTGCTCGTTATTGGGCCTGGATTAGAAAAGATGACCCAGTGAGAAAGGTAAATACAAGCAGGACAAGCCTTCCATTTTATCTCAGAGACTCAGTCACAAAAATCTTGGCCTATGGAAAGAATGATTCTGAAAATGCAGGAATTAAACTGACATGTGGTGACTCTAGACTAGGGAATTCTGGCAGTGAGAGCAATGCCCATACACAAATCCCTCTAATCATGAAGGACACTTAACAAACTTAACTTGACTGAATTACTGAGGTTCACTGCCCTCCCCCTACCTGCAGACACTTCTGCAAAAGACAATCTAGGAAGAGGAAGATGGCACATTCTTTCTAAGCAGGAAGCAATATTAAATGAGGTCATTCTATCTTCTATACCATTCTATTTCTTTTTTTAAAAAATGCTTATTTTTAGTTTATTCACTTTACATCCCGATTGTAGCCCCCTCCTTGGCCTCCTCCCAGTCCTATCCTCCCTCCCTCTTCCCCTGGATTCCGCTCCTCCAGTCCTCAGAAAGGGAGACCTCTCCTCCCCCACCAACTGGCCCCAGCCTACCAAGTCTCATCAAGACTGCCTGCATTCTCTTCCTCTGCCTTGCCAGGGAGAAGTGATGGAAGAACAGGCGACAGAGCCCATGGCAGAGATAGGCCCTGCTCCCTTTACTTAGGGAAGATATACGGAGACTGAGCTGCCTGTTACATCTGAGCAGGGGCCTAGGTCCTCTCCATGCATGGTCCTTGGTTGGTGCATCAGTCTCTGTAGGCCCCCTGGGCTCAAATTTGTTGGCTCTGTTGGTCTTCTGGTAGAGCTCTTGCCCACTCCAGCTCCTCCTTCTCTCCTCACACTCTTCCATAAGACTCGCTGTGCTCTGCCCAAAGTTTGGCTGTGGTCTCAACATCTGCTTCCATTCCCTGCTGGATGAAGTCTTTCACAGGACATCTGTGGTAGGCTCCAGTTTTGTTCCCTCTCTTCAATCACTTCCAGTGTCTGTTCTATTTGCCCTTCTGAAAGAGAACTAAGCATTCTCTCCAGGGTCCTCCTTGTTATTAGCTTCTCTAGGTCTGTGGATTGTAGTGTGGTTATCCTGTATTATGTGGCTAATATCCACTTATAAGTAAATATATACCATGAATGTCCTTCTGGGTCTGGGTTATCTTACTCAGGATGATCTTTTCCAGATCCATTCGTTTCCCTGAAAATTTTTTGATTTTCTTGCTTTTAATAGTGAATAGTATTCCATTGTGTTATAATGTCTACAAGAGAAGGAAAGCTTTCCTAACTGAGAACTCTGATATTGTGTAAGTTTTGGTTTGCCTCTCCCTGGATAGGCTTTTACAATGTCCTTGATTTCTTTGCTCCCTGGATAGGCTTTTACAATGTCCTTTATTTCTTTGCACCATCTGCAGTTTGCTCTCTGTTATTTCTCTGGCATCCAACATATGTTTTTCCCCTCTTATTCATGTTTTATGTTCTGCTTTCCTGTTGCTTCATTATTTTACTATTTAATTATTAATATAAATTTCAACAAAAACTATAAAATACACTTTTCTAGTCCAACTAATGCTGTCCATATATGTATGGGTGTGGGACTATCCACTGCTACGTGGGAAACATACCAGGGACTACATCCTCAAAAAAGGATAATTCTTCCTCTCCCAGAAGCGATCATGTGACAATAGGGGGTTTGGGGAGTATCTACCTCATCTACGCCCGAACTTTGGCTGGCTTGATCTTGTGCAGGCTTTGCCAGGTAGCCACAGTTATTATGAACTCATGAGTGCAGTAGCCGTTTTATATTATGGAGGCAGCATCTGACAGCACCCCATGAGATATCAAGGAACCTAAGGACGTACCTCACGAGGCCCTGGAAGAATAAGAATGAGTGAAATACCAAAGCAGGGCATGGCAAGAAATAAAAAAATCAGAGTATATTCACTTTATGAATAACTTCATTTCACAGAAGACAGTCAATGAAGAAAATGAATTAAGTTGGATATAGATGTCCAGGCATGTAATCTCAGTGCTGGAAACCTATCATGAGGCAGGAA
Source organism: Acomys russatus (assembly GCF_903995435.1). Taxonomy (NCBI): domain Eukaryota; kingdom Metazoa; phylum Chordata; class Mammalia; order Rodentia; family Muridae; genus Acomys; species Acomys russatus. Next base: position 73,409,049 of record NC_067156.1, on the reverse strand, counting down.
TGCAAGTTTCAGGACTGCTTGGGCTATATGGTGAGACCTCATTTCAAAAAAGAAATCAATAAGTGATAAAATGATAAAGCTCATAAGAAAGCAAACAAATACTTTTATTTGAAAAACATAATCACCTACATAAATTTCAAAGAAATGCAAACACACACACACTCACACACACACACACAAAGTAGAGAAAACAAAATATATTTAACAAGATTTAGAAGAAAAGCTCAAAGTACAAAATTGATTTGATTTGTTTCTTTATAAAGATGAGCAGTAAATGTCAAAATGTGATGTTTCCTGGTGCTTAAACAGTAGCTTCATCCTCTTGTTAAGCTGAAATTTAACACTAACAGTCACTACTCTGTTGGAAAAAGCTATCGTTTACTTTAACAATTAATGACTGTGAAAAGTAGAGCTTGTGCTTCTGTTCCCTTAGTGGCACCAAATGGTGCTCCGCATATCATTAATATGCTATGCAAATGATGTACTTGGCTCCTGTTCCTCAGTTTAGGGTAACCTTGTCAGTCAGTGTGCTGGAAGTAATGAGCTATCTGATGAGAGCCAGCCCAGCTGTTGCGAAGGTCATGGGAAAAAAATCTCACCTCCCTTTTCTGGCGTACATCTATTTCACAAATATGATGGAAAAGGAAACACCTTTGATTAACATTTAGCTGAAGTCACCTGAGTGTTACCTAAGGCCTTGTGGAGATCTTACTGGAATATTTTCTCAAAGATAAAGAGCATCCATATCTCTGATAAATTCTCAACAGTAAAAACAAAAGCAGAAAAAAAACTATGGTGTGCCTGAATGATCATCTGTAGCTTGTAAGGAAACTTCTGGGCATCAGGCTTATTTTACACAGAAATCTCCTGAAGAGGAGGGGTGTGTGATGGAAGAAGGCCCAGCCTGGCTTGGGTGTTGTGTGTTTTCAGCTAGGTATAGCAGGGCAAAGAAGTCCCACTTAAGTCATGGAGTTGGATTTGTGACGCCCCACCAAGAATACCCAATGGGTGGAATTGGTGGTCATGTGTCTGGATTTAAATGGATTCATTTGATGGCTTTTCGGAATCTCTAGAGGTACTGGTAATCAGTTGAAAAGTAAAACTTACCCACAGTGCTTTCTGTGTATTGACTTAGTGGAGTAAAATATCCCAAACACTCATAAAATACATATCTCTGTGAGTAAATCTTTTCCTTTATCTGCTGCAAAGTGGGTTCTCATTTTCAATTTGCTCGCTTTTGTTAATATCCTATGATGTTTGCAATAGTAAATAAAATGTTTCATGCATAGTTTATAAAAAATGTGTTCCAAACTCAATGCTTTCTATCATATATTAGTGTATATTATATATAAAAATATATTATATGTCTTTAATATGTGTGTGTGTTTCTGATGTGTGTGTTTGTGAATGTGTGTGTATGTGTGTTTGTGTATCTATGGTTATATGCATGTTGGTTATGTGTGTGTATGTGTATGTTTGTGTATGTGAGTGTATATTTGTACAGTATATGTAGTTGTGAGTACTTGTGTTTGGGTCTTTTATCTTATTCCATTGATCTAGTTGTAAGTTTTGGGGCAGTGATGCATTTTTTTAAACATTTAAAATAATTTTATTTATTATTATTATTAGAACATTGTATATATATATATTTTAAATATTATATTGTGATCACATCTACCCCAAATTTCCTAGTTCATATTCCCATGGGACTCTATCAACAGATTCCCGTCACTACTCAGTCTTTAAAGTTTTTAGATAGCAGAGTCCAGTTAATGCTGTCCAGGTGTACATGTAAGCCATAATTTTCCCCTCTGAATTCTTTTGGTATACACTTTTCAATATAGAGTGTTACAGTGTAAGTGTTGTTTACATTTCCTCATATGAGAGGATGAGATGAGAGCCATACTCAAGCTTTGCAAACACATGGCTTGTGCTGAGCCTAGAGTGTTTTTATCTAATTATTCTTATGCCTAAGTCTAGAGGCTTCAAGCCTCTGAACAATCTTTTTCCTTTTTTTTTAATTTTTTTTTATTAAATAATTCTTGTTACATCTCAATGTTTATCCCATCCCTTGTATCCTCCCATTCCTCCCTTCCTCCCACCTCAGTGATGGATTTTTTATTACTATAATTCCACAATATATCTTGAAGTTCGGAGTAGCAACTGCTCCATTATTCTTTTTGTTCAACATTGCTTTGCCTATCTGGGATCTTTTCTGGTTCCATATAAATTACAGGATTAAAAAATATATTCCTGTGAAGAATGTTGTGAGTATTTTGATTGGGATCTCATTCCATCTGTCAATTACTTTTGGGAGGAAGATCATTTTCACAATATTGATTATATCTATCTTTTTGAACATGACTTCATTTGCCAAAGAATTAAGACCAATAACCAACAACTATGACATTATAAAACTTAAAAGCTTCTGTAAACCTAAGGAATCAATAGTGCGAAGAGGAAACTCAAAGAATTGGATAGACTTTGCCAACCATACAACTGACAGAGGAGTAATATTCGGAATATACAAAGATAACAAATAAATGAACAAATAAACCATAGCAACAAAAAAAGCAGAGTCAAAGACATGACACAATCAAAAATAAAATAGAGATTTAAAATGGGAAGTTCCCAATAGAAGAAATAAAAAAGCCTAAGAAATACTCCAAAATGTATTCATCATCCTTAGCAATGAGGAAAATGCAAACTAAAACAAACTGAGAATTCACCAAATCCTAAGCAGAACGGAAGGATAATGCTCCCCAGACTAATTACAGACTAACGAAAACCCTAGACTCCAGACACAAGAAAGCTCCTTCTGGAGGGTTGTTCAGGGTATTACAAGTGACTCCTTGAACATATACTGACAAGCTTCTTGTTACAGAAAACGGAGATCAATACTCAAAACCACAACTGCACTCAGTGGAGAGATCAATGTATGGTGGAAAGCCCATCCTGATGTATCATTTCATCACAATTCCTGCATATTTTGCTTAGAGAACATCATAGAATAAGAGACCAGAAGACCGAGGGCCAGAATATCAGGATGACTGCTGTGGAATAATCAGTTCTAGACATGGGTGCATAAACAATAGCAATATCAATGGACATATTAATGTGGAAGAGGGTAGTGTTTGAATAGTCTCACCCCTTATCACAAACTACGGGCAACTAGTGACTGCTGGGAGAAATGCAATCAACCTCTTCCCAGTGTTTTTAACTAACTAATTAATTGTTTTCCACTTTACATCCTGTTCATAGCCCCTCCCTCCTCTCCTCCTGTTCCCACCCTTCCTTCCTCTTCCTTCTTCCTCAGAAAAGGGGAGCCCCCCTTACCAACTCACCCCAGCTCCTCGAGCCCGTCAGGACTGAGTGTGTCCTCTGTCGAGGCAGCCCTGCCAGGAGGAAATGATCGAAGGACAGGCAATAGAGTCCATGTCGGAGACAGTCCTCATTTCCCTTACTAGGGGCCCACATGAAGCCTGAGTTGCCCATTGGCTACATCTGTGTAGAGGGCCTAGGTCCTTGACTGGGTGCTTCAGTCTCTGCAAGGCCCTCTGGGCGCTGGTTAGTTGGCTCTGTTGGTCTTTTGTGGAGCTCTTGTCCTTTTCAGGTCCTTCTATCCATCTCGCCACCTTTGTACAAAACTCCCCACACTTCATCCAAAGTTTGGCTATGAGTCTCAGCATCTGTTTTGATCTACTGCTGGATGGAGCCTCTCAGAGGACAGCTATGTTAAGCTCCTGTGTGTGTGCAAAGCAGATTATCATTAATAGTGTCAGGGATTGGCTCTCTCCCATGGGGTGGGTCTCAGGTTGAGCCAGGCGTGGGCTGAACAGTCGCCTCAATCTCTGCTCTATCTTTATCCCTGCACATCTTATAGGCAGAGTAAATTTGGGTCAGAATTTTTGTGGACAGGTTGGTGTTCTCCTCTCTCCTTTAGTTAGAAAGTGTCCTCTTCAGTTTCCATGACTCCTGCTACTAAGAGGTTCAGCTGGAGTCACCCCATATCTTCTTAGAAGCCTACCGTATTGCAGGTCTCCAGATTGTCACAGAGAATAAAATAAATATCTGGAGTATACCTTAGAATTGGTTTGTAGCTGACTTCACAGTTTATTAACTTGTCCCCCTACTGTATCAATTTCACCAGGTATATCATCATACCATGCCTTCAAAGTGATGGAGATATGGAACTGCTCCCAGTTGAGTATATAAATAAACATGTGCTTTTTATCCATGCATCTGTGGATCTGCTCTATCTGCCACTAACGTTTTCTTCAGAACCATTTTCCAGTCAAGGCATGATCTTCTCCTGCTAATACCAAAGCATGGGATCAACCACACCAGAATATTTTGTTTTGTGTCATGTCTACAAACAAATAGCCTTAGCTAAAGCACATCCCATGTAGAACTCCAAGATACCCATCCATTATGCATTTATTTCAACTATTTTTTTTTACATACAATAGTTCTTCTTCATTTTCTTTTATCATTTTATACTTTTAAATACAGGACACTCTGACCCACGCAAATATTTTGTGTATCATATTAATTTAAAGTTCTTGACCTAGCTATTACAATACTGATGTTGCACATTGGAATTTGTTCCCTTTATTATTTTTCTTTATAGGGGTTGTGTTCCCCAAGTTCCCTGTGACTTGGTTTTGTGGCCAAGCTCCTAAAGAGTTCTTGGGAAGTAGGTAATAAATGTCAGGGTGTAGATCCTATCAGGGAGAGTAGAACCAATCACCCTTTATATGTTAAGTCAATAGCTGTGAGGGTTTGGTGGACAAGGAGAGAAACATGATTAATTATTTCTGGCTGCTTACCTTAGCTCTGCACCCTCACGTGGATTTGTCATTGCTATGACTTCACTGGTACTTGTTGATGACTTAAGTGACTGAGATGAGCAGGGTGTTTCCCACAGTGAAATCATGTACTTGGGAACCTCTGGCTTGGAATTCTATGCAGCTATGTCATTCACCATTGCCTCTGGCCCTGCTCTGGGACTTCTGTGTTCTGCTGAGAATGACTTCCAGTTGGGCATAATGTGATTTGTCTGTACCCTGAATTTCCTACTCATGTTTGGATGACACCCCTCTCTCAGTAGTATCTCACAAAATGCTGATGGCACAGGATGAAGTATTAGAAAATGTTAAATAAAGAAATCCAAGCATTTAGAGTCAATTGTAGGTTTGTGCATTTAGGGTTCAATGGGATTCAGCTTTGCATTGCTGTTTGGGATCCTTCTACAGTTGCTCATAACTTAAAGTAACTCTTAGGAGCATCATAAGTCAACCTGGTCTTTAAATATAAGGAATCCTGTGAGTACTGGAGGGAATCTGTTTATATATATATATATATATATATATATATATATATATATATATATATATATATATATATATATATTCCTGGCTCTTTCACTCTAATGCCAAATGTCATTGTAAAACAAATGAAATGTCTTTCTAAAATATTTATTAGGTTCTCAAAGTGAAGTACTGGCTATGCTTTAGTCATAAGTCTGATAAAATCTTTTAGATAGCACTAATATGGTTCTGCATTCTTTCCCTTTCTGATGGCATAAGCCTTGTCTTCACGCTAAAGCACAGGGGTGTTAATTGACATATAAACCTATGTATGAAAATTATTTGTAGCATACACAGCTATAGCAGAAATCCCTGTACCAAGTCTAATGGCACCTTCACCTCTGCTTTCCATGGACTTTGCTTTGATGAGGACCAATGAGGTTCTTTGAGGTCTGCAGGGAGCCTCAGTAGTAGCTCTGCTGTCAGGATGTCAGATAAGAATGAGAATTTGTTTAACAAAAAGTCCCCTTCTATTTTCCTGATTATACTGATTTTATATAAAATAAATTTTATTCCTCACCACACACAAAATATTATTAACTGTGTCTTAAGGAAGGAGGCAAGGAATTCCATGTGGAGACAACAGAAACTTCCATGCTTGGCCATGGCACCCTCACAGAAGCGACAGAGCAAATGGCTCCTAAGTAGTGACAGCTGATGGACACCCGTGATTATATATCATGAAAATAGTTTAGTCTGCGTCCAGCATTCTTCTCTTGCCCAAACACTTTTATGTCATTTTAAGTCCCTCCCGGTGGAATTGGAGAGTGCAAACATAGTATGAAGTGGAGGGTACAGCAAGGACTATTACACAATGCAGCCTGGGGTGCAGAGTGCTATGAAAGCAGAAGCAGATGAGGAAAGGGTGTGTATGGCCTAAACCTCAATCAGACAAGTTTAAAATGCGGACGTCTTCTGTAAGATTCCAAAGAGACAAATATGTGTCATGAACACCACAAACAGAAAATACATAAGATAGGGAAGTAATAAAAATATTGAATGGCTTGAAGATCAGAAAAGGGCAGGTACTATAACCTAGAGACGCATGAGCTCAGTTGAGAGAAAAGGAAAGACGATGATTTTACCATCCCTGAAAGGGACAGTGACTGTGTTGCCAGTGTCAGAAGGCATACTGGTCATCCAGCAATGCCACCTGCAAGCCTGTGCTAGCATCGTAGGCCAGTGCTTCAGGTGAGTGATGGGGGATGGAGCTAGCTGTTTAGTTCCTGATGGAGCCTCATGCTGCACAGCATTGTGACTCAGAAGCACCCCAGAGACACTGGCAGAGGAAAATTTGGGTAATAGGAGAAAACTCAGCATTTACTACTATAGTTTACAAGTCATACAGATAGTAAAATTCATAGCAAGCCAGTGGACAAACTTGGGATACATAATTTTTTTTTCTCTTTTTAAAGATTTATTTATTTATTACATATACAGTGTTCTGCCTGCATACCAGAAGAGGGCACCAGATCTCATTATAGATGGTTATAAGCTACTATGTGGTTGCTGGGAATAGAACTCAAAACCTCTGGAAGAGCAGCCAGTGTTCTTAACCACTGAGCCACCTCTCCAGCCCACATAGTTTTTTCTTTAAAGAGATTTCCCAGTAGTATAGTAGAGCCAGTTATATAAGAGGTCAGTTAATCAGACTTTTGTTGCTGTAACAAAGTACCTAGAGGAGTCACGTCAGGGATGAAGGCCAGTTTCACTGCCTAGCTTCATAGGCTTCAGGTAGGGAAACTATGGCAGGGCTGAGCAGCTCAGATCACGGCAGAAGAGGCAGAGGGTGAAGATGTGTGTGCCAGCAAACTCTCTTCTTTCTCCCCTTCAGTTCACATAGGTCTTTATTATCTGGGATGACACCTCCCACTCACATTCACTGTGGATTATTTCCTCTTGTTAATTCTTCACACACATAGACATGCCAAGAGATGTGCATTACTTATCACCTAGGGTCTTCTCAGTTAAGCCAAGTTGCCATTCAAAAATCAACCATCAATAAATACAGATAGTTTCAAGGTTAACATGAAAGTAAACAAAGCATTTGTCTTGCTACCAGGATCCCACACAATCTTCTTTCTGCCCATAGTCTTTAAAACCATTACTCAAAGTCACGTGCAGTCAAATGAAGTAGCTGCTTGGTTTCAAAAACCTGTTTCTCAATGGAGTTTTTATCTCATGCTGCCAGAGGTTAATTAAGTTAGTGTACTGCTACTCAAAACCACAGCTTACTAGATATCTGTTTCCCACTGCTAATAAAGAGATCACTCTTCTCAACCCAGAGATCTGTGGATCAATACTGGACTGCCAGCTTTGAGGGTTACTTCCTGAGAACACAGCTGGCCTCACATGCTGTATAATTCAGGGTCTTTAAAAAGAATAAATACATAGATACTCAATAGGGACAGTACTTACTCAAAGGAGAAGCTAAAAAAAAAAAAAAAAAAAAAAAAATCAGCAGAGCTGAAGACAGTGAAAGTGGAAAGAGCAAGTTAACCTAAAACTTGATAATGTGATAAAATTGCTTCCACTTACAGATGTCAACACACACACACACACACACACACACACACACACACACGCAAAGGGAGAAGACGCTATTATCAAGAGTCTGGAAAAATTAGTTCTAGGAATTAAATGTTTTTTCCCCTTCATTTATTCCTTGATCCAATTATCATTCACTAGAATGCTTTTTGGTTTCTAGGAGTTAGTGTCCTATTGTGGTGTCCATTGCTGTTGACATTCAGCTTTAACCTGTTGTGTCAGATACAATTCAGGATGCTGTTTATCTTATATTTGTGGAGGTTTTTTTGGTGTGTCTTAATATATGGCTGATTTTGGAGTAAGTTGGGTAGGCTGCTGAGACTGAGGTGTTTTCTTCAGTGATTGTATACACATGTTAGGTCCATTTGACATATGATGTCATTGAGTTGAAGAGTCTCTCCAGATAACTTATGTACTGGTGAGAATGGGGTTTTGACGCCACCTACTATCACTGTGTTGTTGAAGATCTTTGGTTTTAGATATAATAGGTTTTCTCTGATGAAATTGGGTGTGCCTATGTTTGGTAAGTGTGTCTTAGAAATGTAATAAATATCTAGTTGGTGAATTTTTCATTTCATGAGTATGAATGCCACTTTTTTGTCCTTTGTCATTAACTGCAGTTTGAAGTTCATTTTGTGACATGTAAGAATAATTACATCAGCTTTTTCTTTAGTTCCATTAGCTCAGAATGAATTTTTTCTATCCTTGTTTCTGGGGTGGCTTCTATTTCTAAGTCTGAGGCATATGTATGTTTCTTCGAAATAGAAAAGCATGAACTCCACACTCTAGCAAAATCTGCTAGTTGGTGTCTTTGTCGAGGTATTAAGATAATTCAATTCATACTGTTATTAAAATATGTATATTAATTCCTATCATTTTGTTGATTTTGTCTTTTTTTTTTTCAGATATCTTTTGGTTATAAGTTCTGGCATTGGATTTTTATTCCCTATGATCTCTTAGAAGTCTTTTTCTTGTCTTTAATATTTCTTCTATATCTTCTGTAGAACTGGCTTAGCAGTCATAAATCATTTTAAGCTATTTTATTTATTTATTTATTTTTATTAAAAATAGATTTCTTTTTACTATAACACACCCTGATCTCAGTTTTCTCCTCCCTCCACTCCTCCAAATTTCTCCACTCTTCAACCTGTCTCTGGATACACTCCTTTCCTGTCTTTTACCAGAAAACAGGCCTCGAAGAGACAACATCATACATGACAAAACAAACCATCACATCAAAGTTGAACATGGAAGAGCAGTCACACTGATATAGTTTGTGCTTCATCTTACTGAATGCAACCCAGTCCTACCTTTGGATACCTTCTCTGGCTATAAAAGATGGCAGTTGAGACTCCATCCCTCGTAATGGAGTCCTCATTAGGATCACCTTCATACATTCCAGAGAGCTTCCACTGCACTAGGTTTCCACACCCACTCCCTCCAAATCCTCCACAATTCTAGCTATCTCCCCCTGCACTTCCCCCAATCTATCCATCTCCTTGTTCTACCCCCTGCCCACTGCTCCTGTCCCCACCTGCCCCCAGGACACCCGTAAAATCTACTTTCCCCTCCTACAGAGATGCACGTGTCTCTCATAGACCCCGCCCCTTTCCCAAACCTCTGTGGATCTACAGACTGCAGCTGGTTATCATTTACCCTGTGGTTAGTACCCACTAATAAGTGAATACATATCTTATTTATCTTCTTGGGTTTGGGTAACCTTACTCAGGATGATTTTTTCCCTAGTTCTATTAATTTACGTGCAGATTTCATGATGCCATTTTTCTTTTATCAGCCAGTTTTCATTATTGTGTAAGTGTACTATATTTTCTTTATCTATTCTTCTATTGAGGGACACCTAGGTTGTTTCCAGTTTCTGGTTATTATGAATAACCCTGCAACGAGCATGGCCGAACACGTGTCCTTGGGAGAGGATGGAATGTCTCTGGGGAAATATCCAAGAGTGATAAAGCTGGGGCTTGAGGCAGATAGATTCCCAGTTTTCTGAGGAACTGCTACATTGATTTCCATAGCTGCTGTACAAGTCTGCACTCCCACAAGCAATGGAGGTATGCTCTCCTTGCTCCACATCCTCACCAGAATGAACTGTCGCTTTAGTTATTGATCCTAGACAGGCTTAATATGAAATCTCAAAAGAGTTTTGATTTACATTTCCCTGGTAGCTAACGATGTTGACTATTTCAATTTTTTCCCAGACATTTGAGTTTCCTCTGTTGAGAATTCTCTGTTTAGATATTTTGCTCATTTTAAATTAGATTACTTGGTTTTATTTTTTAAATATCTAGTTTCTTAAGTTCTTTATATATCTCAAATACTAGTCCTCTGTCAGGCATGAAGTTATTAAAAATCTTTTCCCATTCTGTAGGCTGGTATTACGTCCATGTGATGGTGTCCTTTGTCTCACATTAGGTAAACTTTTCAGTTTCATGAGGTCACATTTATTAATTGTTGATCTTAGTGCCTGTACTATCAATTCTCTGTTCAGAAAAGATGCACTGAACCTGATAGAAGAGAAATTTGGGTATAGTCTTGAATGCATTGCCATAGGAGATGATGTTCTGAACAGAACACCTATAGCACAGACACGAGGATCAATAATTAATAAATGGGTACCCTACCATGTTTATTTTTGAGTACCTAGCACCTGCTCTGTAATTGTTGTCTGGTTCACATGAAATAAAAATCAGAGTTGAATATTTTTGATATTTTGCACACTAGGACACTTTCCTAGCTTAAGATGGGAGAGGCAGAACTCTGCTGAGCAAGTATGTGCTTGCAATTTTAGGGCAACAAATCATGGGACTTTCTTTTTAAAAAATATTTTATTTTCAATTTGTTCACCTTATATCTGGATTTCAGGCCCCTCCGTTGTTACCTCCCAGTCCCACCCTCCTTCCACTATATGTTCTTTCTCTTCCTCACCTAGTCCTCAGAAAAGGGAGCTCTCCTCCCCTAACATCTGACCTCACCCTATCAAGTCTCATCTGGACTGTCTGTATCTTCTTCTTCTGTGGCCTGACAAGGCTGCCACACCAGGAGCAAGTGATCAACATGTGGGGGACAGAGTCCATGTCAGAGGTGGCCCCTACTCCCCATATCATGGGACCCACAAGGAGACTGTGCTGCTTATCTACTACATCTGAGCAGAAGGTCTAGGTCCTCACCATGCGTGGTCCTTGGTTGGTGCATCAGTCTCTGCAGCACACCCCCTCCTCTGCCAGATTTGTTGACTCCATTGGTTTCCTTGTGGAGCTCCTGTCCCCTCCAGGTGCCTCTATTCCACAACTTTTCCATAAGACTCCCTGTGCTCCACCCAGGATTTTGGCTGTGTGTCTCAGGAGCTACTTGAATCTCCTGCCAGGTGGAGTCCTTCGCAGGATCTCTATGGTAGGCTCCCTTCCTGTTTCTTCACCCCAACTACTTCCAGTGTCTATTGTATTTGTCCTTTTGAATAAGAACTAAGCATTCGCCCTTGAGGTAAACTTTAAACCCCTTCCCAGATATAGCCAATGATCAGAATATTCTCCACAGTTGAGTGGAGAGTGTGATATGACTTTCTCACGTACTCTGGTGCCTCACATTTGACCATGTCCCCTGGAGGGGGAGACCTGGTGGCACTCAGAGGAAGGACAGCAGGTTGCCAAGAAGAGACTTGAGACCCTATGAGAATATACAGGGGAGGTAATCCCCCTCAGGAACAGTCATAGGGGAGGGGAATAATGGGAAAATGGGGGGGGGGAATGGGAGGATACAAGGGATGGGATAAACATTGAGATGTAACAAGAATAAATTAATAAAAAGAAAAAAAAGAGAAAAAAAAAAGAACTAAGCATTCTTTGATGTTGAGCATCTTCTTTGAGGTAGGGTGGGTATTTCCAGGAATTAACTTGTCTTGTTGTCAAAGAATCTTTAGAATAATAAAAACATCTTTAAATACCATATTCTGTAGTTCTCTAAACAAGTCTCTGGGCAAAATGCCCTCATTTATACCACAGACAGAATTCTGCCTAAAAATGGGCAAGCTTAGATGTAGGCAGAGTCAATGGCCGAACTCTGCCAAGACAGGGAAAGCAAGTCCTCAATAGTTCCTTCCTCGCAAATATGTCTGGTAGAGATATTGGCAGAGGCTGAAGATGATGTTCCAATATTAAAGACAGTGTCAGGTGAGTGTTCAGGCAGTAAACTGTCTCAGACATTTTTTTCTTTTCATTTTGGAAGCTGCTAACCTGCACTTCCAGTTCACTCAGATAGTTAAGTTTTATTCGTTTTCAAGTCTCTGATGGGGTTGAAGACCAACCAGGTAGTTTAGTCTTAAAAGTAAGCTTAGTTGGTTAGAGGATACGATGTTTTTAGATCAAGATAGATGATTTAAATTAATAGAAATGAGATATAATAGATATTGATTTCCATTTGGAAATTTAGATGCAACAAGATAGGAAAAATGTTTACTTCAAGTTTGACCAATTCAAATAGCCAAATCACTATGAATGTAACATTTATATAACTCATGATTTTTCTGTCTTTCATGGTTCTTCCTGCTGTATGTAGTTTATTTTATTCATGTGTAATAATATAAATGTATATGTTAAAAATAAACATAATAAAAAATGAAAAAAAATAGAATTAAGCATTCTCCCTTGGGTCCTCTTTGTTCTTTAGTTTCTTTAGGTCTGTGTATTGTAGTGTGGCTATTCTGTATTATTTTGGTTAATACCTGCTTATAAATGAGTATATACCTTTGTGTCTTTCTGGGTCTGGGTTACCTCACTCAGGATGGTCTTTTCTAGTTCCATCCATTTGCCTGCAAACTTTAAGCTTTCCTTGTTTTTAATAGCTAAATAGAATTCCATTGTGTAAATGTACCACAGTTTCTTTACCCATTCTTCAGCTGAGGGACATTTGGGTTGTTTCCAGATTCTGCCTATTACAAATAAAGCTTCTATGAACATAGTTGAGCAAATGTCATTGTTGTATGTTGGAGCATCTTTCAGGTATATTCCCAGGAGTGGTATGGCTGGGTCTTGAGGTAGAACTATTCCCAATTTTCTGAGAAAGCACTAGATTGATTTCCAAAGTGGTTGTACAAGTTTGCACTCCCACCAGCCATGGAGAAGTGTTCCCTTTTCTACACATCCATGCCTGCATGTGCTGTCACCTGAGTTTTTGATCTTAGCCATTCTGATAGGTATAAGGTGGAATCTCAAAATCATTTTGATTTGCATTTCCCTGATGACTAAGGACATTGAGCATTTCTTTAAGTGTTTCTAAGCCATTTGATATTTCTCTGTTAAGAATTCTATGTTTAGTTCTGTACCCCATTTCTGATTGGATTATTTTGTTTGGTGGTATATAATTTCTTGAGTTCTTTGTATATTTTGGCTATTAGCTGTCAGATGTAGGGTTGGTGAAGATATTTTCCCAGTCTGGAGGCTCTTGTTTTGTTTTGTTGACAGTGTTCTTTGTCTTACAGGAGCTTTTCAGTTTCATGAGGTCCCTTTTATTACTTGTTGATCTAAGAGCCTGAGCTATTGCTATTCTGTTGTCTCCTGTGCCAATGAGCTCAAGGCTCTTCTCCACTTTTTCTTTTAACAGATTTAGTGTGTCTGGTTTTATGTAGAGGTCGGTCTTTAATCTACTTAGACTTTAGTGTTCTGAAGGATGATAAATAAGGGTCTATTTGCATTTTCTACAAGTAGACATCCAGTTAGACCAGTGCCATTTGTTGAAGATGTTATCTTTTCCACATTGTATAGTTTTGGCTTCCTTGTCAAAATATCAAGTGTCCATAGGTGTGTGGGTTTATATCTGGGTCTTTGATTCGATTCGATTGATCCACCTGTCTGTTTCTATGGCAGTACCATGCCATTTTTGTTACTGTTGCTTTATAGTACAGCCTGATATTAGGGATGTAGATACCTCCAGAAGATCTTTTATTGTATAGCATTGTCTTACCTATTTGGATTTTTTTGTTTGTTTGTTCTTCGAGACAGGGTCTTTTTGTGTAGCTTTGACTGTCCTGGACTCGCTTTGTAGACCAGGCTGGTCTCGAACTCACAGTGATCTGCCTGCCTTTGCCTCCCCAGTGCTGGGATTGAAGGCGTGTGCCACCATGCCCGGCTTTCTATTTTTTTTTCCAAATGAAGTTGAACATTGTTCTTTCTAGGTCTGTAAAAAGTTGTGTGGCATTTTGATGGGAATTGCATTGAATCTGTAGATTGCTTTTGGTAAGATGGCCATTTTTACTATGTTAATCCTACCAATCCATGAGCATGGGGAGATATTTTCATCTTATATCTTCTTCCATTTCTTTCTTACAGACTTGATGTTTTTTCATACAGGTCTTTCACTTGCTTGATTAGAGTTACACCAAGATACTTTGTGCTTTTTATGGCTGTTGTGGAAGGTGTTTTCTTTCTCTAATTTATTTCTCAGCCTGTTTGTCTTTTGTATAAAGGAGGGCTACCATGGTTTTTTTTTAATTGACTTTGTATCCAATCACTTTGCTGAAGGTGTTTATCAGCTATAGGAGTTCCTTAGTAGAACTCTTGGGGTCACTTATGGACTTTTAAGTCCTATATTGAAGAGATATGGAGAGAGTGGGCAGCCTTGTCGTGTCCCTAATTTCAGAGGAATTGATTTAAGTTTCTGTTCATTTAGTTTTATGTTGGCTATATGCTTTCTGTATACTGCCTTTACTGTGCTTAGGTATGTGCCTTCTATCCTTGATCTCTTCAAGACTTTTAACATGAATGGGTGTTGGATTTTGTCTAATTATTTTTCAGCTTCTAAGCAGACGATCATGTGAGTTTTTCTTTTTTTTTTTTAAACCATCATTTCTTTCTTTCTTTCTTTTTTACATTTATTTATTTTGTAGACAATGTAGACAATGCCTGCATGTGTGCCTGCCCTCCAGAAGAGGGCACTAGATCTCATTATAGATGGTTGTGAGCCTCTATGTGATTGCTGGGAATTGAACTCAGGACCTTTGGAAGAGCAGCCAGTGCTCTTAACCTCTGAGCCATCTCTCCAACCCCATGTTTTTTTTCTTTCAGTTGGTTTATATCATGGATTAATTGATGGCTTTCTGCATGAGATTTTCACACATTGGCTATCTGCTGAGATTCTGCTTCCCAGGAATAAAAAAGCAAGCTACTTGCAAAAAGCTATTTGAAACTTTCTAAGAACAGAGTAGCAATTTTTTTAAATGTACTTTCATGAACCAACTTTAATTTATAGTGGAATTATAATGTTTTCTTCCAGGAAACCTCTGTGCTCATCGATCCTAATAAAATACCACATATTTAGAATGACCTTCCAATGTCAAGGTCAAGAATAAGAGATACTGAATGTTGAGGTACATGACTCATATGAAGAATATTCACAGAAACTTGAATATCTATGGATGAATGAACGCTAAGTAATTTTTGTTTAAAAATAGACATAGTGATTGAAAACAGAAATGTAGTCATGAAACTTGTCTTACTTGTCTTGTCTGTTCTGTTTTGGATACATTTCCAGTCATTACTAGATTATGGAAGTTGTAGGAAAAATAAAACATATGAAGGGCTAACCATTTGGGTTTGTAGTTCTGTGAAAATGACAGCCCCATTCTTTTTTCTGGAAAAATTTGTGTGATATTAAGAGAAAGATGCAGCCTTGGAATCAGATGAAAGATGAGCTGTCAAGAAAGATTTGATTTTCAAATACACAGAGGTAATAACAGATGAAATCAAGGATGGACTTTCTTACAGGTATAAGAAGAGTGGTAAATGGAAGATTGGATTTGGGAGAAGTGCCCAGGTGGAGCCTGGGAAAGGGGATGGGGTTCCTGTGCAGCATCGAGTGGCTGAGTAGCTGTGCTTGGAGGATAGAAGACGAAGTTTGGGGATTGTGAGCAAGCCAAGGAGGCACTTCAAGAGAGAGAGGGTGTTAAACAGTTTGAAATGAAAAAAAAATCAAGGGGAATGAGGATTGAAAAATGCACCATTAGATTTTGTGAGAAATAGGTCATTCCTTTATTTCCCAGGGCATTTTGAGGGTGAACCTGTTTTCTGCTTCTCTCCAGGTGAGCACGGAGGGCCAGTTATGATTTAAGCTGACTTTTCCAGGACACTTTTAAAAATAGAAAATGTAGATTCAACCAGAGAATACGATGAAGCATGCTCTCACCAGAGTAGTGTTATGGTGCTATTTACAAGAGAAACTTGGTGTTTTGTTTTTTGTTATTTTCATTTAAAATTGAGAGGATAATGAGACAAACCAGGACAGTCACTTTTACACAGGTGTGAATGATCCATTAAAAGAAAATGTCAAGTGGATGTCCACCAACAGATGAAGGAATGCAAAAATGTGATACATGCACACAATGGAATTTTACTCAGATAAATAATAATAAAATTGTGAAATTTGGGGGCAATATGGATGGATCTGGAAATTACTATTTTGTTAACGTGACACAGACTCAGAAAGACAAATACCACACATTCTTACAGATTTTTAATCCTACTTTTTAATGTATATGTAGTGATAAGTTGTGGCTGTAAATAATGAAATAAGGAAGGACAGTGACGGGGGAAGTGGAATTGGGTGTTATTAAAACACATATGACATGAAATGTGAAAAGATGAGAAAGAAGAAGAAGGAAGGAGAATCAAGAAACTCAAATACATACACAGATGGCATAAGAAAGTCTAATATCTTGTATACTAATTATCAAAGTAAAAATTTAAAATGGTGAGAAATAAATAATGATGTTAAAATTTGGAGACAGAGAAAATGCACTGACTGTATTTGCCCAAGTGAACTATTAGAGAATTTTCTACTAAAAAAAAAAAAAAAAAAAAAAAAAAAAAAAAAAAAAAAAAGCAAAGTCAGAGAGGGCTTCTGTTGCAGTTATTGGTGGCTCCACATGAAGAGTAAGCTGTGCATCTGCCACATATGTGTAGGGGCCCTAGGACTAGTCCATGCATGCTCTTTGGTTGGTGGTTCAATCTCTGTGAGCCCCCATGGGCCTAGGCCAGTTTACTCTCCAGATAGTTTTGGAGAAGGGAGATGGGGGAGGGGTGTGCACTGTGGGACTGGTAGGAGAGGGAGGCTGTAATCAGGATATAAAGTGAATAAATAACATTTAAAAAGTATATAAACAAAACAAAATATATTCATGTGAAATTCCCTCCTCCCTTGGACATCCTATTGGGACTCTTGGTGAGAGAAGTATGGGAGAATGGGGAAATAGATGGATCCAGAGGGTCTTAGAAACCTCTAAGAAGAACATCATGATGGGTGGATCGGAGCCCAGAGGAGTCTTCTCAAACTATTGCACTAACCAAGGACAATACAATAGTAAACATCGAACCTCTACTCTGATCTGCCCAATGGACAGGACATTCTCCACAGTTATGTGGAGAGCGGGGACTGACTTTGACATGAATTCTGGTGATCCATACTTGACCACCTCCCCTTGGTGAGGAGGCCTGGTGGCACTCAAAGAAAGAATAAGCAGGCTACCAAGATGAGAATTGATAGCCTAAGACCATATAGTGGGGAATAGACCTAGGGGAGGGGAATAGGGTGAAAGTGGGAGGGAGGGAGGAAGGGGAGGATACAAATGATGGGATAACAACTGAGTTTTAATCTGAATAAATTAATAAAAATTACAAAAAAGAAATTCCCTCCTCCTTCAACTTACCAGAGTGCCTTGTGCTCATTAAAAAGATCTTTTGGGTATTGTCAAACCTTGCCTCACAAATTGCTCCTGATTGGCAAATAAAGGTGCCTACACCTGAGCTGGACAGGAGAAAGGTCTGGGAAGCCTAGATTCATGGGCTTTGGGTAGATGGGGTAGCACATAAGGACCATGGAGAGGAGAGCAAGGAGGAAGAAAGGAGCAGTCACTGGGGGTTGGTGTGAACTAGAAGCATGTGACCAGGAGGAGCTTGCTCTGAGGATTGGCATGATGGAGAGAAGCAGCTGAAATGGAAACATGCAAGGATTTATGGGAAATTTGCCTAGGAATATCGACAAGTGAGCTTAGAGGGTTAATATCTGTCCATCCCCACTGTATTAAGGCTTATCAAAAATCTAAAAAAAGAAAAAATTCTCTTGAGTAAGTCAGTGCCGATAGAATTCATAATACTGAAAATCTTGTTTCCTTTAAAATAATAACTAATGCAGCAGCTCCTTGTTTTCCTCTGCAGAGAGTGCTCACATGATGAGAAGTTGGAGGTCTTGCTGCTGGCATTTAACACACTCCTTTCCAATGAGGGTGGTGTGTGAGAGCCACACCATTATGGACCCCGGCTTTCACTTTGCCTCTTCCATGCCTATTACTGGAAACTGCTTCTGGTGTGGCCTAATCCACACCAAACTTCCCTCTCACATTGTGTTTTACTCCCATTGTTTCTACCCAAAGGAAAGATATAAAGAATCTATATCTTTGCTTGTTAAAAACCAGGAATAATGTCATTCCACACGTTCTAAACCACATTGATTGGGGCAATCAAGAGTGTAGATAAATTTTCTCAAATAGACAAACTTAAAAATCCTATAGATGTTTTTATTTTTTAAAGAAATAATTGGGATAAATAAGAATAACAGATAACTGTCCCATTAAAAAGCACAGCTGGCTAGAGAGAGAAAAGAAAACAATAGAAAGGATTCATGCAGAAATTAACAGCAAAAGTTGTTTCCTGAATCTTACTTCCAAACTGTGTAGCATGCTGTTTTCTTTTGGTCCTCTCATTTTCCACCTGGGGTTAGTCCTTTCACCGGGAATGGTAGGGCATTTTGCTCTTAAGCTTGCAGTCAATCAGTAGAAATTAGAATTTTAGGATTGCTAGAGTGGAGCAAAAATTCAAAAGTAGGACAGGAGTGTTGGACATTCTCTACCACCTACTCAGATAGTCCTCACTCCAACCATGGAGTCCCAGAATCCTTGCTGGTTGTTCAAGGTCACCCTGCTCTCTATTTCAGCATTCTGAGATGTAAACATCTCTAAACTTCCTGACTCCTGAGAATGGGTACCTATGTATTCCTGCTGTGCTGAGTGGTGGCAAGACTGACTCTGTTAACCTAGGCTAGCGTGCATCATAGAAAACTACTCGTGCGTATGAATCTATTTTAGAGGAGACATTATAGAGACTAATACTTTATGTTCAAATGTTGATTTGTTTGATGAGAATAATTGACTGTTAAGTGTTAAGCCCTAAATAGGACATCTATAGTATACCCTCCTAGTACACTATAAATCTATAGTATACCCTCCTAGGTCCAGGGAAGGAACACTGAAGATGAGTGGAAAAACTGTAAGAGCTAGAGTGCTATGAATAGGCTGGATACAGGTGACATGGCCATTGCATGAACACCCAGTAGCTGTGGCTACCTGAACACAGGTGACACCAAAGTAGGGGGAAGAATAGCTGAGAAAGAGAAGGAGCCAGCAGTAGTAAGAAGGTAAGAGAGTAATAGAAGAGAGTAATAGAAGAGGAGAGTAATAGAAGAGAGTAATAGAAGAGAGTAATAGAAGAGAGTAATAGAAGAGAGTAATAGAAGAGAGTAACAGAAGAGAGTAATAGAGATAAGAAGGTTATATGTTTTAGATGCGTGTGAAATGGTAAAGTAGCAAAAGTAAATAAAAATAAAAATAAATGGATAAAAGAATGCCCTTGTCAAGATTTCTAGGCCAGTTGGCTATGAGAGACACTTAACTCTTATACAACAAATCATAGCATTATCACAGGCACTGGCAAGTGGCTTCTCCCTGCAGCCATTGCTGACAAATGGAGAGTTTGGGGAAGATGGGTTGTTTAGCCTTTTATCCTTTTGCAACCCCTCTGTGGAATGTAATAGCATTTTGGCTCTTCTCACTGGCAAACAATAAATGTTTGCTCCAGAAAGTTGGACATCCTAATGATAAATATTCCAGCATTTGAATTATGAATTGTAGCCTGCCTGGTGTGCTTGATAGTGCCAGCTGGCTTATCTTAAGCCTATGACATTTGAGTGCCTTTTGCTTTCCTTTGAACAAGTTATCTCTTAACTGTCTGTCTTATAAAGTGAAAATAAATAGCTGCTACTCAATCTTGCCTTGTAATGCATTGTCTTTCTCAGTCAGTGAGTCATCATGAAACTCAGGGATGATATAATGATACACAGGGCAAGATGCCTGATAGGCCCTTTTAAGATGTTAAGCTTAAAGGTGATTTACTGAGAGCAAATGCTACCTTCTATTAACTTTCTGTTTTCCAGAACCTTAAATATCTGCTTGTCTAACAAGTGAAGTGGTTTCCTTCACTGCACTTGAAGTTTCCTGCATAGCCCCAGAGCTTACTTTGAAATAGAACGAGTGCTGTGCAGACGAGAGAAGATGAATGGCAAGGCAGGGGCCGCTCTGGGAAGGGGGACTCCGACAGCTGCTCGTTTACTTCTTCAGTACTCTTGCTTTTAAGAAAGATGGAACGGAAGGGCATTCCAGTGTCGGATAACCACACTTGAGCTTCACAGTTCAGGCACAGAGCAAAGGATCTATGTCCCTGGAATCGATTCAATGTGGTTATTTGCTAAGTTTTCATGAATACAAAAAGGAAAAGTTCGGCTCACATAAAAATGCAGCACAATGGTTCCCTCAGGGGCTGGGCACTGGGAGGGTCTGCATTATTGCTTTCTGATCTTCCGTTTATCCTTTTCTGAATATGAATAAAAGATACTTTGA
The DNA here is from genome assembly GCF_903995435.1 of Acomys russatus. Lineage (NCBI taxonomy): Eukaryota > Metazoa > Chordata > Mammalia > Rodentia > Muridae > Acomys > Acomys russatus. Next base: position 73,388,403 of record NC_067156.1, on the reverse strand, counting down.
GATTTAGCTGTAAATTAAGGAAAATTAGTGGTCCCTTTTGAAATGCAGGTTCTGCCATGCTATTAATCTTTAAGAAAGTTAAGAAACTCTTCAAACTTTAATTAGAACTCCACACTTCTGTTTCTTTTTCACTCTTTTTCTCATTTTTTAATTAATTTATTCATATTACATCTCAATGGTTATTCCATCCCTTGTATCCTTCCATCCTCCCTCCCTCCCATTTTCCCCTCACTCCCCTCCCCTATGACTGTGACTGAGGGGGACTTCCTCCCCTGTATATGCTCATAGGGTATCAAGTCTCTTTCTTTTTCACTCTTAAGTGATTATTATTTATATTTTTTTTCCAAAGGGGAGAGGCACACCAATTTACCTTGGCTATTGAGTTGGAATAGTGTTCAGTACATACAGCTGTGGAGGCTACAGGGTTGAATGAGACATGATCATGTCTAATTTTATGGAGAATGTTGGTCTTGCTAATAGACCCCAGAGAAGGAACTTTAACATGTGTGCAATGAATCTTGGAAAACCAGAGGCAGTTTTATTGTTTGGCAAAGTAGTAGTGGCTTGAGCACTTCTCAACTAAAATATCTGCGAACTGCAATGTATTAATCGGCTAGTGGAAGAAATACAAAACAAAATGGAGCCTATTGTATGTGTATCACATCCTCACTAAGCAGACAGAAATGTACTTACAGCTACATCTTCATGCATTGATTTTAAAATGTAGTGAGTGAAAGCCAATGAAACTTTCATTTCCCTGTAGTGCTAACCTCTAGTTAATAAGGTCACAAATGTATAGTGGAATTGCCCCAGGGAGAAGGGCATAGTGACAGTATGGATAACCTGGCATTAAAGCACAGACATCTAATATTTTAAACTTTTCATAGTAAAGCGAATTGGGATGACTAAACCAGCCTTGCTTCAGAGTGATGCAAATTAGAGGAGAAAACCTACAGGAAATGGCAATAGTGATGTCATCAGCAAGGCAATACATGCCCAGAGTTCTACTGGTGATGGTGGTTCTGATGGCTGAGGACATAAGGTTCCAAGGCAATGTTCAAGACTTGGCCTTGGATAAGACTGGTGGTATAGAACTCTAACCCCAGCTAACGAGAGACTCAGCCAGGAGGATCATCTGGGATACAACCTGATTTTCAGACCACCCTATCCAAGATAAAAGTGTAATAGGGCTGTGGTACAGGTTAGTGGTGGATGGTTTAGTCAGCATGTGCAAGGCCTTATGTTCCATTTCTAGCCCATGTACACACATGCTTGCTTGCATGTGCGCGCGTGTGTGTGTGTGCGTGCGCACACACCTTACAGCAAGATGACGAAGGATAATGTACAAATCCTAGGTGTTCTCATTTGTAAAAGAGAGATATTAACATGTGCATTACATGAATCTTAATTGATATTTAACTTTGTTCAATAACAACATGAAACAAACTCATGAAATAGCTCTGTCACACTGCATGGTACTGTATACGGAGGCTGTATGCTTAGTCAACAGTACCACAGATGACAGGAGTGGCAGGGATGGTTCTCTATCTCTATTTCCTTCTCATCAGAACTCATGGACAGGGCAGATTTTTGAGCATGGAGCCATCACTATTCTGCTTTCCTGGATTGTAAATATTCTAATACCACAGAAATATGATTTGGAGACAACCATATCTTATGCATTCCATCTATACACTTCTATAAGTGAGTGTATTTCAACCTTTCAAGGGAATTAACCCCAGTACTAAACCTTCTAGGTTGGTACAACTCAGTGACTAAGACTGTTTAAGAAACTCTTTCCCTTTGATGAGACTGTTTCATAGTCTTCTGTAATATATCATATATGCCATTGCTGTTTCTGGCTTCCATAGCTTTCATTTATCTTTTATTATGTATAGAATGTCTTTTCTCTTGTATTCTCTATATGTTAGCACCAAGTTGGGTATATTTTTTCGTATACACAAACAACAAAGAATGCTTTCATGATTACTATTGTTCTACAGTAAAGATGAGTGTAGAAAGTCTTTGAAGAGCTTGTAACTTAGTGATGCATATGTGTACAACTTATTTCTTAAACTAATTCTGAGTTATTTTTGGAAAACAACACACTTGAACTACCATTCTAATAAAACGTTGAAAACATATGACAGGAGGGCTAAATAAATAAGATCATTGACCATGGTAGAAAATGGTTAATTTGCCAAAAGAAAACAGAAAAGAAACCTCATATATTTGATGAAAATAGTTTTGAAAATAAAAAATTTGGTGAATTTGAGATTAATGTACTGACTATATAGACCATTTATATATGAACAAGAATTTTTAGAGAAAGAAAACATTAAGTATTTTAAAAGCAAATGAGAGAAAAATTAGACAAATTAAGGGACAGCTGACTAACTTCTCTTACTTGTCTCTCATTTTTTCAATGCAGTGTAACTTTTTATTATTTTTTAGATAGAAAAGCTAATGTATAGTCTCCCCCTTGCAAACTACATGCTGGACTTTCTTTCTAGAGGAATCATCTCTCTGCATCAAAATATTCTGCTGATAGGGGCATTTTAAGCATTTTATGTAATTTTTTGAGGTTCCAAGAGGGAAAGAAACTCATGATTGATACATCATTTTATTTCGTATTTAAAGTGTAATATCCTTCTTATCAATCCCTGTGAAGCAAAGTCAAAATGCTGAACAGAGGCCATTAGGATCAGCCTCTCTTGCCTGAGAGTTACTAATGGCACTCACCACTGCATAGTGTATTGTATTACTTATTTCTCCCAAGAGTTTCAGGCAATAATAAGACAATTTGCTTTTTCATTCTGTAGAGATGCATTACCTAAAATAAAATGACTTACATTATCAAATCCTTTAATGTCATTTTACCATATTAGGTTGACCTGTGCCTTTACCCCCTAGAGACTCTTACTTTATTGTACTCTTAGAAACACTGATTTTTAGAGACCAGTCAACAGTGACCGCTGCTCATGGGCACCATTCTTCCTGTCACTGGGTGGACTGTAGACAATCTGCATATATCTTTCCCAGAACAGAAAAGTGTTAATTGGCCTTTGAGGATCAGATTTTGAAAAATTATCAACAAATTGAGTCAATTGGAGGACTTCCTCCTCTTCCTAGTCCTTCAAGCCTTCACACTCAGTTTTCCTCAGTTACACTTCAGTATTTTACTACATTCAATATTTGTATGCAGTGACTGGGAGCCATACTTTCAGAGGTCTGGGCATGATTTTAGAGTGAGCCCCTCGTTCTCTTAATCATTGACCTGATCATTTTGGCATAACTTTTGTAAGAATTCCGTAAAACTGGCTTGGCCAAAAGAACATACCTTCTTTTTGCTTCAATTTAGTCATTTCCCACTCTATGGCCCACCCTGCTTTTTGGCTATAAGTCACCACTCATCTGTATGCACTGAGAACTGAGCATGTTGCAATGAAGTCTTTCCCCCTGCTACTCCGTTAGTTACTAATTAAAGCTTGCTCTCTCTCTGCTTTACTGCACAGCTCTTTTTTACTTCCATGGGTGTTACAACTACTTCTCGGATCCCCACTTAGTATGTAAGCTTGGGCAGGCAGTAGATTGTTTTGTGATCTCCTCATTCCATACTTTAGGAAAAATATAAAACTTTCTCTGAGAATCACTACCGTACTCACAGGGCTTTTGGTTTAGGACCAAGTAGTAATAACGTAGAGTAAATAAAAATAAGAAATGAGAAATGTCTATTCTATTGATGATTGCTTTTTGTATCTGGGATGTGTTATTAAAGTAAATATATTCCTTTTATATTAATTTAGTTTTATACCAAAATATAAATACTTCATGAAGACAGAAGACTGGAAACATTAAGGCAAACTTTTATTTGATTGTTCTTTGCTTTCTCAGCATTCCAGCAATAAACAAAATGTCAGTAATGAGATTTTTTTTCCATTTTTAACTTTCTCCAGAAAGTCCCCTCCTTAGGTTTCATGTCATAACTTTATTACCCTTTATTTTTACCTCTTATTTCAAATCTACTTTCCGCCCTTTCATGATCCTCTTCATAGCATCAATGAACACATACTGTATAGACAAGAACACATGAGGTGTTGTCTTCATAGCATCAGTGCACAAACACTGCATAGTGAGAACACATGAGGTGTTTGTCTTTCTGAGTCATGTTTGTTTCTACTAACATAATAATTTCCACTCCTATTAAAAATGACATGATTTCATCTATAAAAATATTTCTTGGCAAATGAATGAGCTATATGTAAGGAACATGCTATTTTATGAGTAATTGGGAAAACAATGATGCATGTATCTGAGTCCCTAGTAAATCAATTCATATGCTTGCCCAATTATATTATCATTTTAAGCAAAAGACAAAAAACTGAAATAACCCCCCCCCCCCCCCCCCGTCAAAAACACAAGACAGACACAACAAAGCAGAAACACACATCAAGGCACACCTGAAGGGAAAGAAAGCTTGGAGCTGAATGACTTTCGAAGGATCTGCACTCATGCACCCACAGTGGGGTCCTTAGAACTCTGATTCACTCATGTTATTTCAGTTGGAGACGCCCTACTGAAGTAACGGTGACAAGTTACAAGGAAGAGAATACTACTCTGAGCTAAACAGAGCTATGCCAGTTAGATACCCACAGCTTCTAGAACTCTACCTGCTTCCTCTGCTGTCTAGGCCTAAGAGAATATTTTTTTTCTGTAGCTCACAGTGAGGATGGCAGCAACACTGAGGATCAAGACAGCATGGCTTCCTTCATCACCAGTGACGTTGACTTACCCACTGTTACTGTTTGCATAGCTTCCTATGCTGGCCCTGCCCCTGGAACAGTCTTATGATGGAGATGTTAGCTATGTTCTCCCTATATGCTCACGTCCAATACCACGGGCACAGCCCCTTGTGGCAGTTTGAATCACTGTAGTACATGTAGTATGGCTGGAACTAGCTTCTTTTTTTTTCCATTTTAGTAGAATATAAGTTGAATCAGTAAACTTGTTAGTGTCTCCCATGTGGAAAGCTGTAGCTCTATACTTTAGCCACTGTTCCAAGCTGTAGAAATGTAGAGTCAGATTCCAACAGCATGGAAACCCAATCCCAAACAACACAGGGCTTACCTCCTTGAGTCTGTGATGAGTTTCTCATGATCGTACTCTTCTTTTTCTCCCCCTCCCATCCTCCCTCTCCCCTGGCAACATCCTCCCCAAATAAAAACAAATAAACAAAACAAATAAAACAAAGCATAGAAAACATCTCATCCTGGAAGCTGCAATGTGTCACAGTGTGTCCCACATCTTCATTTGCAAATGTTCATTGCAATGAGTCATTGGTCTGGTGCCAGGGCTGTGGCTTCTGTGGCACTATCACTATTAAATCCTCACTGGGATTCCCCCTGGTTATCCTGCTGTTGCCCTGTGTCATGGAGACCTCATAGCTTTGGATTAGCAGGGCCAGCCCTTTCACATGGCCCAAAAGTTCACAGATGATGTAGATTTTGTGATGGGACAACTCAAAAGCTTGGATCTGAGCTTGGGTGGTAGCTGAACACATCAGCCTGCCATTTCTCCCTTATCCACACCATCAGGGAAAGCTCTCCAGCACTGCTCTGGCTAGGCCAACCAATGCTGCCTTTATCAGGAAGCAGGTCAGCAGGGTACTGCTCTCATGCCTTCAAGGGCTGACTCACCCACACCCACACCTCCAAAGCCAACTCCATTGTACTGTCCAGTTGAGGCACAGGGCACACTCTTACAAGTGTGGCAGCCAGCAAGAGACTGGGCCTGTTCTGCTCTCACACCCTTGGCCTGGCTCACCTGTGCTTTCACCCGCTCCACTGTGTTACCCAGGCAGGGTGCACGACCTGCTCTTCTGAATGCTGCAGCAGAAATGCAGTTCTGCACAGCCCTTGAACATCTACCTTGAACCAGACCAGTGACATCCCTACGCTCTTTAGTGCTAATGTGAGCCATGGACATCAACATTGACCCCTGGAGCTGTAAGCCACAGGCCAAGACATGACCCTCAGTGGCAACACAGGCTGAGACTTCATCATGGCCTCAGGTGGAGGGACTGGTTACTCACAACAGGCTCTTCCTCTCTACCCTCAAGTCTCTCATTCCATCTCTCTTCATAATGCTCAGCCTGCTCTGCTTCTCTTTCTCTAGCATCTGCCCACCACACACGTGCACATTCTAGTGGCTCCTGCTACACACAGGCCATAGGGCTGGTGGGCCTCTGTGTGGCCTCCTATGTCTGCACTGAACAGGTGTCTAGGTGTTTACAGCTCACCTGTTTGGCATGGCGGTGGGCAGGTCTCTGGCTGTCTTCCTCTTTCTGTGCTGGGCTGCGTGGCCATGGGACAAGCATCGTCTTCTTTAGCAGAATATCTTGGTTGTAACTAGGAGTCATTATTTGGTTGGCCTGTTCTTGGCATAATTCTGTTAAGTAATGAGGAAGATGTCACATCGAGGTGACAAATTCACTTTCTAGAGAGTCTCAGTACAGCAATGTTTTTAGAAGCCCAAAGTAATGCAAATTACTATGTATAGACTTTTTTCTTTTTTAGAAGATTGAAATATAAACCTCTCCATCCTCCACAATAATTTGCAGGACAATGGCCAGACCAGTGTGTGGACTTTATTCAGGAAAAAGTTCTGGGCTAATTTCAGTAGATCATCTGGCAAAACAAATAACTAATCCCTTATTTGAATATTTCTGTTAACCAATCAAAGATTTCTGTCTTTGGACACAGTTTATATTAATTTATGTTGGGTTGAATTTCTTGTCATTTTTGATTCCCAATATAATAACACAGCTACCTTACATAAGAGACAGCTGTAGGAGAAGGAGAGAAATGATCCTGTCCACTCAGAAAAAGCACATGATATTTCTACTTCATGTGCTGTTAGGAGGCTCAAATGTAGGCAAGAAAGGCCCATGGGTTGTGATTCTGCTTGTTGGATCTGCTTGACTTTGAGCTCCCTGTTAAGCAGAAGCAATAAAACGCACCATAGTCAGCACAAACAGGGCCAATGATGTTTCCTTTCCTTCTTACCCTATTTTCCAAAGGTACAGCATGTCTTTTAAAGGCTGGAAAGTCTGCTAATATGAGAATCATGAAGAGTGTTCCCCGACGCCACGGTCAAGACTCTCTTGCCAATCTGGGTATGCTGCAGCAGATGAGTGGTCCTCTTCTTAATGCGGTGTCAGTGATATGTATTGTTTTTCTTTTCTTTTCTTTCTTTCTTCTTTTTTTTTTTTTTTGAGGGGGAGTAGAGCATGATCTGGGTGACTAGGGATGTGAGCAGGATTTCCAGAGAAGTTGTGGAAAGGAAAAAGATGTGATAAAATACATTGTAGGAAAATTTAAATAATAATAAAAATAGAAAGAATGGCTTAAGATCAATATCTCTGAAAACCTAGTCTTTATATTTTGGAAGATATTCTTTTTTTTTTTTTTTTTGATAGTTGAGTTTGTTTATTCATTTTTTTAAAGTCTCCACTCTAGAAAACATATTAAGAACACAATTAAATGTATAATAGGATCAACATAACTTTCTCCTTTATAGGTTCAGAATTCTTACAAAGATACATAAGTTTTCTCCACCATCCCTCACACCTGTGAACCAATAAAATAGTAGCTATTTCCATCTTCTTTGACTATTCAGAGCTTTGGAAGGTATTCTTTAAATATAATTGTCATACAGTTAAAACTCTTAGACAGTGGTCCAATTCATTTAGCTATTTGGGATTACATTTTTAAAAATCAAATTTATCTTAGAGGTGCACCAAGAACTTACCTTCATTAACATGAGGTGTCCTTTGAGTACAGTATTGTAAAGGCTGCCAACAGGATAATTTTCAAGACCTAGTCTAAAAGTTCTCCAGTATAAAATGGTTATGTAAGTGCTGCGCTGAAGATTATTGAGACTACCTTTTGTTTGAGTGTACCTGGGACTATTTGCTGAGAAGAAATGAATCTGTTAACCTCCCCTTGCCAACCTGCATATGTTACTTGCAGAACTTTCTACTCAAGTGTAAGTCCTTCACTTTTATTAGGTCAAAATTGTGGGACTTTTTGTTGTTGTTTAGGAGAAAAATGAATCAATTTGTGCCTAATAAATTATTTCCAAGGAACTTTATTCCTTATTTTACCAGTAGGAGCCCAGCCTAGAATGTTAGCCAAGATTATTAAGTATATTCAATAATTTATCCTTACTGTTATAAATTCTATTCTTGGATAAAGTCAGATGCTAGAAAGTCACCCATATAATCAGATAATAGCTTTGACCTTTTGTGTCTAAATTACAGTTTTTCTGTAGTTGTACGCACATGATCATGTCACAGATACCATGAGAGCAAGGCTGTCAGGGTAGCTGCAACTGATGGCACAGATATTGTGCTGTACATAGAGCTTGTCCTTCATGGAGACTCACATTGTGGATATCTCATGCCTGATCAAGATGAGTCTATTGTCACCATGTTTGAGCCTCATGAGTCATTCTCAAACTGTATTCTTCAGAAATTTTTTCAAAACAAGAGTTAGTGGTCTGAGCCATCTGTGACCTACATTATACAAGCTTATCTGTATATACAATCAACAGTGAAGAAGAAACAGAAATTCATTGTAATTTTCTACTTGAGTTTTTTATGAGTACTTTTATTAATTAATTAATTAATTTATTCACTTTACATCCTGGTCATAGTCCCCTTCCTTCTCTCCTCCCAATCACATCCTCTGCCCAATGTTCTCTTTCCTATTCCTCAGAAAAGGAGAGCCCTCCTACCCATGCACCCCAGCTAATCAGGTCACATCAGGACTGAGTTCATCCTCTTCCCCTGTGGCCTGGCAAGGCAGTCCCATCATGGGGAAGTAGTCAAAAGCTAGGCAACAGAGTTCATGTCAGAGACTAATCCTGTTCCACTACTAGTGGACTCACATGAAGCCTGAGCTCCCCGTTGGCTACATCTATGTAGAGGACCTATGTCCAGGCCATGCACGGTGTTTGGTTGGCGCTTCAGATTCCACAGTCCCCTCTTGGCCCTGGTCAGTTGGCTCTGTTGGTCTTCTTGTAGTGCTCTTGTCACCTCCAGGCCCTTTTATCCTCCCCCGACCCCTGTGCACTTTTTCACTAGACTCTCTACACTTAGCCCAAGGTGTGGCTGTGAGTCTCAGCATCTGTTTTGATCCTCTGCTGGTTGGAACTTCTCAGAGGACAACTCTAATAGGATCCTGTCTGCAAACACAGCAGAATATCATTAATAGTATCAGGGGTTGTCTATCTTCCAGATGGTGGGTCTCAGTTTGGGCCAGGCATTGGTTGGACATTCCCTCAATCTCTGCTCTATCTGTTCTGTCTTTATCCCTGTTTGCTTTATAGGCAGGGTAAATTTTGGTGGGTTGGTGTTTTCCTCCCTCCTCTAAGAGTCTTGTCTAGTTAGAGAGTGTCCTCTTCAGTCTCCATGGCCTCTTCTACTCAGCTAGAGTCATCCTTACCCCATATCCTTCAAGATGCTCACCCTGACTTATGTCTCCATCTTATCACAGAGATGCCCTGCTTGCTGTTTTCTGTTTTATCTGCAGGCCTTCTGTCTTCCTGCTCTGGCTCTCCCCAGGTCTGGTCTCCACCCGCATTTCTCTCTGCATTCTCTCTCCTACCTTGTTCCCTCTCTTCGTCCACTACTGGTGCCTATTTCTATTTCCTCTGAGTGAGATTTAAGCATCCTCTCTTGGGTCCTCCTTGTTACTTATCTTTGTTGGGTTTGTGTATTGTAGTATGTTTATCCTGTTACAAATGGCTAAAAATCACTTATAAGTGAGCACACACCATGTGTATCTTTCTAGGCCTGGGTTACCTCACTTAGGATGATCTTTTCTAGTTTCATCCTTTTGCCTGCAAATTTCATAATTTCTTTGTTTGTGATATATATATATATATATATATATATATATATATATATATATATATATATATATATATATATATGTATGTTACATTAATAGTGTTTTGGCTATTGGTATTTGTCAACCTTGAAGAAAAAAATCTGTCCTACCTTGGTGAGTCTAAAATTCTGAATGTAAATCAATGTCTATCATATCTCATCTCTATCAACTTAAAACATCTCTCTAGATCTAAAAAATCTTAACCCCTAAACAACTAAGCTTAATGGTAAGACTAAACTCTCTGGTCTTCAACCCCATCAGAGATGTAAGAAGGAATAAAACTTAATTACCTGAGTAAACTGGAAGTGCAGGTTAGCAGCTTCCAAAATGAAAAAAAGACAGAGACAGTTGGCTGCCTGAACAGTCACTCAACCTTGTTTTTAATAGCTGAATAGTTTTCCATTGTGTAAATCTACCATACTTCCTTTATCCATTCTTTAGCTGAGGGACATTTAGGTTGTTTGCTGATCTGACTACTACAAATGAAGCTCCTATGACACAGTTGAGCACATGTCCTCCTATTTGTGGTTTCCCCCCACCCGCGCCATGTATGTGAATATACTTGACAATTAAATTAACAGACAGATTTAAGTGGAGAAGATATAGGTGAGATTGCATGATTATCCCTTTACCTACCTCTTTTCCTTTGTTTTGTCACAAAGAGGCTCAAAGCAAAAACAAAATGTAAGTGCTCCTGCGACCTACACTTGGTGGCCATGGATATGTCAGTGGAAGTTCATCTTGTACTCCATCCCATTTTCCTGGGAACAGCATCAAAGCCAGTGCTGCTAGGATCTCTGATGCTACCCACATGTAGAACTTTTGGTTCCTCTTTTCTGCTCTTATGGCTGTGGATTCTGTCCTAGTTCTGTGCTTGTTTTAACTACTCATCTTTCTCCATTTTAGGCTGACAAGATTGTTAACTTCTGTTTTACATAGTTCTTTCACAGATTCATGGTGAAGATAAGTCTGTAGATTTATCAACCCAGCTTACGTTTTCTTCTGTTTCCACAGCCTTACTCTCCAACATTTCCTTCTGTGCTCCATACACTTTATGTTCAGGGCGGACTCTGCCATCTCCACATGTCTTCTTATCTCCTTTATTCTAGCATTTTATTTCCCCTCTCCTAATTTTTCTTTTCTTCAAAATCCCAGTGTGGTTATCATTATCTTGCTTTCTTATTTATGCTTTGTAATGTGGTCTGAGTTCTTTATTTAGTGAGTTGACAGTATAAGGAAGATATTGATTATGTTTGTAATTAAATATATTAGCCTCTTGCTACTACAAACAGGAGTAAAGTCAGAAAAAGTGGTATAGTTGCTCAGTGGGTGGAGAATCTGGAGAGTCATTGGGAAGATTGAGGTGTGCTGGGTGAACTGAAGTGAGCACTCAATCTTTGGGACGTCATGAAATAAGAACGTGTTCATTGGGGTAGAGATGGCTAGGCTGTTAAGAGCACTTGCTGCTTTTATAGAAGACAGAGGTTTTGTTTCCAGCACCCAAGTCAGCTTACAACTGTCTATAACTCCAGCTTTGGTGGATTAAGTGTTCTTTCCTGGCCTTCATAGGCACCTGAACACATGTGACATACATACATATACACACAATAATAATAAAATTAAAAATAAATCTTAAGTAAAAAATAATTAAGGGCACCCTTCAACTTAGTTAGGGTTTCTATTGCTGCAATGAAATACCATGACCAAAAAACAAGTTGTGAAGGAAATGGTTTATTTGGATTATACTTCCATATCCCTGTTCATCGTCAAAGGATGTCAGGGTAGGAACCCAATCAGGGAAGAAGCCTGGAGACCATGGAGGAGTCCTGCTTACTGACTTGCTTCCCATGGCTTTCTCATCTTGCTTCCTTATGGAACCTATAACCACCAGCCCAGAGGTAGCACCACCACCCACAATGGACTGCACCCTCTTCCATCAATAGCTAATTAATAAAATGATTTACAGCTGGATCTTATGGAGGCATTTTCTCTATTAAGGTTTAATTCATTCATATAACTCTAGTTTGTGTATCAAGTTGGTGTAATACTATGGAGAACACATGGTGTTACTGAAGCAGAAAGCTCATCTCTGCCCCTGGCTGGTTGTGCCACCTTTCAGAACATCGTGAAGGGAATTTCAGCAATGCTGGCACTGATCCCTCAGAATTAATCTTCTAGTGCATGTGAATTTGGTATTTTGCTCCACAGAGCAAGCGGTTTCGATCTCCTGCCTGCCTATGGGGCCTTTGCCATTCGTCTGCCATCTCTGTTTCCACTGTAGTCAAAGTGTTGGCTGTAGCTAGTGCACTGCATTTAGGAGTAAATTCCTTCAGTAGACATTTAATTTATCAAAAAATTCTCCATTCTGATGTCTAGTGATCCACACTTTGCCCACTTGCTGTTTATTCAAAGGTGACAGGTAGGAGATGATGGAAATAGTCATTTAAGTATCAAACAGTGTCCAGTGTGTGAATTATTTGATTCAAATTCCACAAATGTATTTCTTCACTAATGCTCCATCTTCTCTCTGGAGCTTTGAATTGTCAACACCTGTTTGTATTTTTCAATCCTTAAGACAAGAAGAACATCAAAGTTTAATTTGTCATACATAGCAATGAGCACAACTCCTTTGTGTGACTGAGCTTCCCGCTTTTCTCCCAGTTTTCTCTGAATAGCTCTGTTTGTTTAGTGGCTCTGAAATAGATCTTCAATTACCTTGGCTTCAGCATACAGCCCTTTAAGCCCCTTGATAACTGAAGTTAAAACACACTTCTCTTTTTGATTTCTATTCTTTAACAGTTCAGACCAGCTTTTCGTTTTCAGTCTTGGTTTGCAAGAATATTTCCTTTCACAACCCACATGCTGCAGCCACACTGACTTCCTGAGGCTTTGCTTTACATATATGTTTTAACATGTTGCAATACAACTCCTCACAGCCATGACGTTAGTCGTATAATAGGGGTGAGGTTATAATCTATGAAGATAATGGTGACCACAGAAAAGCATTTCAGGAACACACTATCTCAGTTTCTTTTCCTGCTACTATGCTAAAATTCCCTACAAAAGAAACTAGGAGGAGAAAGGGTTTGCTCTGTCCTACAGTTCAAGGTGGGAAAGCCGAAGAGGCAGGAGTTCGAAAGAGCAGAAACTCAAAGCAGCTGGCCACATCATATTCACAATGCATAACAAAGAGTAATGTGTGCATATTGATGCTTAGATGGCTCTCTTCACTTAATTGCACAGGGTCCCAGTTAGAGAATGATGCCACCCACAGTGGGTGGGCCTTCTTACCATAATTAACACAACCAACATGTCTCCCACAGGCATGTCCAAAGGCCCATATCACAGGTAACTCTAGACTCTCTCAAACTGACCACATTAACTGTTGCATATGCCCTCCCCCTATATTGTCTGAATATTTAGCTTTTGCCTCCCTCTCTCTTCCTGCACTCCACCTGACCTCCACTTATCCTAAAGTCATTTTAAGTCTTCTCGGGTCTTTTCTCCCTGTTAAACTTCCTGAACAACTGGATAGGAACACACTCTTTTCTGGGAGACTCTGATTCTACTATTCAATCATTGAAACCTCACATCCATGGCAATTCCGTGTACTCTTGTCTCAGATAATTTCTTTGTTAGTAGGAGTGGCTGGTGTGCATGTCTTTATTACAAATTGTGCCTTGTTCTGAATATTTTGTGAGATATGGAAATTATGTGTAAGAAATTAGTTTCTAGGTATACATTGTACTTCCCCGAACACTCATACCCAGAAACTAGGAGCAACTGTGGGAGGAACAAGGGAACTTGCAAATACATGCCAAGTGCTATGCTAAGTGCTCTCTGTCTTCTGTTGTTCAGTCTACTTCTTGAGTCTCTCTTCCTCTCCTTCCTTTTTGTTTCTCCTCCTTCCTCATTATTGGGACACATCCATATTGATGGGCTTTTCAGTCTGAAGGCGGCAAATGGATGCTGTAAATTGATGGGTGCTGCACGTTGAGTAGCATCAGCCCAGCTCCACTTAAAAAGATACCCAGTAATTCAGCAAACTTACACAAAGCAGAATTTTGTTGGTAGGTTGTTATTTCATTGCTTTCTTAATTTGAAAATAGTTTTAAATATAATCTTATACTTTTCTGACATGTTTGGGCAAAATTCTGCAGAGTACAGATGATAATACAGAAGTACAGAGTACAGATGATAGTATAGAAGAGATTCTATACTAAGGATAGAGTTGAGAAGGCTTTAATCTATCAGATAATTTTGTGATTTATAGCCACATTCCAATGAGATGAATAGAAATTTTTTGTCTTCTAATTTTAACAGTTTGGTCATAATTTCTCTGAAAAAAAAAAAAGGCTGTGTAATTTTTTTACTAAGGGAAGCCAGGGAGTTCTTTGAAATGTATAAAAACAAAACAAAACAAAACAAAACAAACAAAAAACCCCAGGCACATACTGTAATGTGGACCTCCTGTGTGCCTGGGTGCATCAGTAGGATACCTTTTCTCTCCCTCAGCAGATCACCTGCACATCATCAATTTGGAAGAAATGTGGGTCTCACTTTGAGATTCAACCTACTTCTGGTTTATTGAGAATCTCCTTAAGTATTGTTAAAATAATTGTCACTTAATTACGATGACATTTCTTTTTCTTGATCATCTTTGCTTTCCACCCATTTGTTTTATTTTATTTTTTATGATCAATTTTACACACTGTATGTGTGACGTTAGGTAAGGTGAAAGACATTTGTTTACATCCATATCATATCTTTAAAGTATGAGTCAGTGTAGAAACTAACAATCAGTACGTACAAGTTTGTGTCTTTGCTAGATATGATGGTTAATCAGGGCACATGACACTGTGTTATTTTCTGAATTTTATTGCATGGGCAGTCTGTCCTCATCACCTGAAAAGCCTTTAGATGCAGTGGTTTCTGTGTGCTGCTCATGCTGTGACTTTGTACTTTGACGCAAGAGAGGAAAAAACATCAATGAGATTGAGACAGAGGCTCCATCTAGTCCAGGAATACAGGAGGAAAAGAATCCATAAAACATTCTCAAATACTAGCCAAGGGACAGAACATTCTCCACAGTTAAGTGGAGACTGAGGACTGACTTTCACAAGATCTCTGGTGCCCCATATTTGGCCATGTCCCTTTGTTGGGGAGGCCCAATGGCACTCTGAGGAAGGATAGCAGACTACCAAGAAGAGACTTGATACCCTAGCACCATATTCAGGGGGAGGAGGTCCCCCTCGGTCACAGTCATAGGGAAGGGGGATTGGGGTGAAAGTGGGAGGGAGGGAGGAATGGGAGGATGCATGGGATGGGATAGAAAATAAGATGTAATATGAATTATTTTATTTTTCAATAAAAATGTGTTTAAAAAACATTCTCAAATAATCCCTCTTTGTTGTCAGTGTTGTTTTCATTTTAAGATATTCTCTCTCTCTCTCTCTCTCTCTCTCTCTCTCTCTCTCTCTCTCTCTCATCCATCTATTATCTTTCTATCTATCTATCTATCTATCTATCATCTATCTCTCATTTATCTATCTACGTATCTATTATCTATCATCTATCTATCAATCATATCTATCTATCATCTATCTTTATATATATATATATATATATCTACCATCTCTATCTATCTGTCTGTCTATCTATCTATCTATCTATCTATCTATCTATCTATCTATCTATGTATCATCTATCATCCATCATTTTTTAATTGTACATATGTATGGGCACATGTATGCCATTGTGTATGTGCTGACAACTTGGGGGAGTAGGTTCTTTCCTTCTATCATGTGGGACAGGGGACACATGCTTGGCAGCAAGTGCTTTTACCCACAGATTAGTTTCACTGGACCCCTTTTTATTATATTACTTGTGCCTATTATTATTATTTTCACCCAAGTCAGCACATTTCACAGAGATAATTTTAGTAGTATCAAATATTGGGGAGTTTGAACCTATCAAGTTCTTCTGTACAGCAGTCTTTTTGTTATTTTTCTTCTCCTTTTAAGACTTTGTGGTTAGATTTATAGTAACCGAGGACGTGCCAATACAGAGTTACTGAACTAAGTGCTATAGCAAACAAATGTAAGATCAGCAGACTACCTACACGGGTTTAGTCATGACTTTATGATTTTTTTTTGTGACAGATCTGAGTTTTCTTTAAATACTCAGCCTTGTTTGAAGAGAAGAACAGATTTGTAGTATGCAATCATGAAATCAAGTATGGGGAGTGCTAATAATAAAGGGAATATTAGGAGTTAAAAGGGCAGTAAGGAAGATTATAGACTAGAATGGAGAGAGAGAGAGAGAGAGAGAGAGAGAGAGAGAGAGAGAGAGAGAGAGAGAGAGAGAGAGAGAGAGAGAGACAGAGAGAGACAGAGAGAGAGACAGAGAGAGAGACAGAGAGACAGAGAGACAGAGACAGAGACAGAGACAGAGACACAGAGAATTTTGTCAAAGCAGCTTCTAGAGGAAGAATGATATAAACATATATATTGAAGTCTTGGTCTTGAGGAAGTCTAGATGTTCTGTGTGCTTTGGCCTGAGGGTGCTGGACAGGGACATCACAGATTGTAGAAAACAGAGTGGAAATGACAGCTAGACAGGAATCTACCAACATAAACTTATAGAATATCTTCCCCAACCAGGTTATTAACAAGTAATACATCTATAATTTGTGTTAATTATGGAGGAACCTGGAAATTTGTCTACAAAAGGATGTTAGCCACTCATTGTTAATGCTTTTTTGTCACTTTTTCCTTATAATACAATGTTGTTAGAGATTTTCAGCTTGGATATTATGTAAAACAATAAACTATGATTAAAGCAGCTGGGAAACACTAAGAATTTAAGAGTGTAAACTTGGAACAATATGGACAGGAAGCTCACATGCTTGGGTGAAAAATAATCCAAGGAATTTATATCCTGCTTATAATTTAGCAATTTAACAATTACAAAAAGTAATGTTTAGACTTATGATAAAATAGATATAATAAAAATATTTATCTATTACTCTTAGACTGAAAACCATTACTGTATGCTCTATCTTTTAATCCCTAGAGATAAATACATTATGCAACATTGTAATTACCTTCATTCCTAGAAATTTGTCTGGGCTCCAGATTTTTCCAAGATGTCTGGCAAGTACCAGCTGTTCTCATTGCAAAGTGTGACCGATCATACGTTGTGTCTGTTTTTGTCATAAACAGAGACATGGTCTCTGAAAGTATAATTTCCCCTAATTTCTAAAAAATGGAAAATAAAATGCACTTGATCAGTATATTTCAAAAGCATGTTACCATCAACAGGAAACTGAAAGAGAGATAAACATGTTTTTTGTTTACATCACAAGTAGGGGATGAGAAAAAGACTTGTGAGAGAGCAGGTGATGCTTATCCCCTTAGAAGTCGAACCACCATGTGGGGAAGATTGGTTATTAAGCAGCTGAAAAACATCCTTGAACAAATGCTGAAAGGAGGTATAAATGTGAACCAAAAACAAGAGGTGGGGCCTTTGGAGACTTGGGATAGTTTTAGCTGTTCATTGCTCCACTTCGAGATGCTCCTATAGAGAACAGCTTGAGGGAAGGCTTCGGGGTTCCGGGCTCCAGCTGAGGTTCCGGGGTCTGGTTGCTCCAGGTTCCAGCAGAAGAAATCCTGCTGACTACACCAGGAGAATTGTTCCTCAGAACTGATATCCTTACGGCTTCATTATTGTATTCTTTAATCTCCTTTTCCTATTGTTTAGGTTAGTCAGGTTATAAGTGAGGTACCCTAAGTTAATAAGTTCATAATAAAATATATTTGCTAAGAAAACTGAGCCTACAGGAAACATTTTGTTAATTTTTCTACTACACTGGACTCAAGATATTTGGTAAGGAACTTTCAGAAATTCTTTAGAGACCTTTACATCTGCATGTATGTCTTTCCATAAAGTATAAATAAGATGGTTTAAAAAATGTCAACCATCATTTGTGGAACACAGGCTTAGAATTTTGCTTAATTCACATCTCCACCAGCTGCAGCCACTCCTGTTTACACATATTTCACAGATAGGATCTGAATCCAAGTAGGAAATAAGAGAATATGGCTATCTTGTGGAAGTGAGGGTGGGGCTGGTAGACAGCCCCCATGACAGACACTCCAGTTTCAAAGCTTCATGTGTGTTTTCTTTTACATTTGATTTAATTCAATTGGGCTGTATCCTACACACAGGTCAGTAGTATGCATTTTTCTCTTAACACGATAGGCATTTAGCACTGCACAAATTGAGCTAAAAGTCTTCTATCATAGGTAATAAGAGCATTGATAACATTGTTTTATCACTCTTGAGAAACTAACTAGATTTTAGCTCTAATGTCATTTTTGTGGCAGTATTCTGAGAGTCTTTGTATTTAAGGTACCTAGGGTGAAGAACGGGTTTTGTTTCAAAACATACTTGTGAGATTGATGAAGTAAATGCGGATGTTTACTAAGTAATCTTGGCAAAGTACCGATAATAGCTGCTCCTAGAGGATGAGAAATTTTTGGGGTTATTATACAATTCTCCACATTCTGAGCACATTTAAGCACCTCTATGGTAGAGACTTAATGGCTGTCAATGCACTTAATTTTTATGATTCCATTATATTTATAGTATGGATATATAGTAACAGTTAATAAACTTTAGATATTTTAGCTTGATTAAGTTTTAAACAGCATATAAACTATAGCAATTAATATTTCCTTATATGTGAGATTGTATCCTTATTTAAATTTTCTTCACAGGAAGACATTTTGTGGTGTTGTGTTACTATGTTTATGACTATTATCATCAAATGTAACATATGAGCTTGGGACATGGCTTGGTAGCTAAGAAAAAAAAGTTGTATAACCATGATGACTGGAAGAGTTTGAGCCCAGCATCCAGGTAGCAAAGCAGGCATTTATGGCATGCTACTAAGTATGGTGCTGAGGAAGGAAGAGACAGTGGGGTTTGGGGTAGAAGTGTGCCTTCTGGCTTCAAATCCAGCTAAGAAAACATGAAGCATAAAATGTAGAGGGGAAGACTAATAGTTGAGATCACTTGATAACTTCCTCAGGCCTTCACATGTGCCCAGATGTAATTAAATCCTTCAGAAAGGTGATATGTTAGCTGTTTCTAGGTAGATTACACTTGTCTACAATACTTTTGAGAGTACCAGAATCATTATACTGTTAGGATTGCTAGTCATTTAAAAACATGTCCTAAATTAATATGTCATGTTATTAAGACCATTAAAAGAATAGATAATTCTTGAAAGACTCACATACTGGTAGAAAATTTGCAGAGTTCAGAAACATCTCAACTCTAAGATGAAAAACAGTAATGTAATATGGATATTTCATAACAGTCCTCTTCCAAAATATCATGAAATGTTCTCTGCTCTTCAGTTATAATGATAGCTGGAGGCATCATACTGCTTTATTTTGTAACTTATTTTAGTATGGATGTTAAGAATTTCACATCTATTATTTAGCAGTTCTATGTCAAATAAAGTTAGAGAGAAGTCTAAGAAAGGAAAATAAATTTGCAAAAGACTGTAGTCACCTAGACTGAAGGTGACACAGGGAGCTGTTACACACTGCAGTGGGTAGAAAAGAGAGCGAGGAGTGGAGCAGCAGGGCCTTCTAGTAAGTTCCCTGAGGCATGTGCTCCTGGTCTCTTCCTGACACCCAGGTGAAGATATTACTAACTATGTGTGGGGACATAAACTCAGCCTTGGGTGTTGATACTTTTTTAGTTTTTAAAATTTTAATACATTTTAAGTTTTGTTCGGCAATTTTAGAATGTGTGTGTTAAACCATTTAAATTTTTCGCCATGGGAATGAAGGTCAGAGGACAGCTTTTAGGAGTCAATTCTCTTTCACTTCGCTATGTGGGTTCTAGCAATTGAACTCAGGTTACTAGGATAGCAAATAAGCAGACACATGGAATGAGAGAAAGAGAAAAGCAATAGTGAAGCATGCTGAAATCAAGGGAAGAGTTGCAAAAAGAGTTCAAAGGAGTCTATTGACTATGTCCTTCTTCAGGCAGGCAGCCTTTTTCATGAGAACCTATCTGAAAGTTTTAAAAGGGAGCACAGCTATTCTTATATCCTTACTGGTCCTTTACTGTTAATGATGTTCATTCTCTTCAGCTGAACCAATAGCTTTGGAAGTGATGCACATACAATGATGAGCAAAGGAGACATCTGGAATGCCGTCCAGATCAGCTGAACCAATCCTGGTGATCCTTAGGGTGATAGATATTGCAGCCAGATCTCCTTCATATCTGGAAATCATTTTTTCCTATTAAATGTTTCAACTGTTGGGTAAGGCTCATCTACACTGGAGAAAATTGTGATTTACCCACTGATTTACATGTTAATCTCATCTCCATGGCACATGTAAAAGCATGTTCGACCAGTTATGTGCAACTCTGATTTTGTCAAATAACATGGAATTACTACCACTTCACCAGAAGTGAAGAATTGAATAAATGATTGTCTTAAATTTTGAGAAATGCCAAAGATGACACAATTGCTTTACTACTGTGCATTAAAGATGAATTTTAATACAGGACCATGGCTACTCTGGCAAGGCATGAATCCAAAGACCTAGGTCTGTGTGTCTTTCTGGAATACAGACACACCCTTAGTGTACACCTTTTGCCTTTCTGGCTGGACTATAGACATGACACAACTTTACTCCCTCTGGCTGGAATACAGACACAACTCTAGTACACACCTTTAATCTCAAACAATGATGTTTAATTGAGAGACAAGCCAAGTGATGAATCAGAGAAAGATTTGACAGAATGAATCAGAGATAGGATATGCACAACTCTCACAAGAACAGACAGGAACATGAAGCTACTTAAGTGCAGCACAGAGAGCGTAGAGAGGAGTAGAGTACAGTACAGCACCAGAGGAGAGTTTCTGCAACTAGTACAGTTCACTGAAGTTTTGTTGAGTTCAGTGCAGGCAGTTAAGTATAGTTCAGTTCATGGAATTCAGAGTTTTTCCTAGCAGAGTAATTCAATGAGAAGCCTAGAGAAGCCATTTTGAATCAGTCATCTTGGAGATGAGTTTTGAGCTAAACAGCTGAGTGGAACCAGCCAGCCAGAGTTCAGAAAGGACTAGAAATTGTGAACTTATTTAAGAGTAAGTCTTGGAGGCTGAAAACATTCTAGGCCAAGGTTAGCAAATGGAGGCTGGAAGATGAAGTCTTTAAGGTCCAGGTTTATAGAAAACTAGATGGTATGGAGGCTAGACTCTTCCAGGCCTAGGCCTAGGCATAGTCAGAAAGAGATAGAAACACGCTGGGCTCAGCTCAAGGTGTGTATTCATAAAGCTTATATATGGCTGTTATAATATCCACCATCTGAGGAAATAAAAACATTTACAGTGCCTTGTGATGAATTTTAAAATACAGTCATTTTTTTCTCCCTGTTTCTAGTGTTCTCTAGATGTGGCTTAACTTTGAGTGTGTGTGTTTGTGCATGTGTGTGTATGTGTGTGTGTGTGTGTACCACTTAAATTTGTCTCCAAACTTCAAAATCCCAGTCAATGCTGTTGCCTTCTTTTTAAAAGCCAATTGTTTATAAAAGTTTAGATTAATGTGTGTCCTCAATTCTATTACATTCATCAATGATCTGGTTTTTATACCAGTACTATGCTGTTTACAGTAGTATGGTTTGGTTGTGTTACTTTACATCTGGAATGTAGAAGCCCACAGCAATTATCCTGTCCATCCATGAGCACTGGAGATACTTACATCTTCTGGACTCTTTTTCACTTTATTCTTTAGTGCCTCAATTTTTTCACTAAATAATTATTTCATTTCCTTGGTCAGATTTACTCCAACATATATTTTAGACTACTGTGAATGACACTGTTTTCATGATTAAATCCTCTGCATTTGTCATTTGTATATAGAAAGGCTACTGCTTTTTGTATACTACAACTTTGTTAAGTGTGTCAGCTGTATGAGATTTCTGATGAAGTCTTTAGGTTTTTACACACACAATCCATAAGTAAGGATACATAGATGTCTTCTTTTCCTATTTGCATCCTATTTATCTTCTTCACTTCTCTTATTTGCTCTTATTTTAAGCAACATATTGAGCAACAGTGGATAGAGTAGCTGTCATTGTCTTATCCCTAACTTTGATGAGAGAGCTTTGTGAGTTTTCATTTTTCTCCATTTCACAAGATATTGGCTTTGACTTTGTTAGATATTGCCTTCATTATGTTGAGCTGTGTCCCATTTATCACTAGATTTTATAGGCCTTTTGTAATGAAGTTATATTGGATTTTTAATCCAATATAATAATCTAATGAGATTATTATTTGGGTTCTGTCCTTGAGTCTATTTATGCAGTGAATTACATTGACTGATATATGCATATTGAACCATCCTTGCATCTGAAATTGACTTGATCTGGTGTGTTCTTGAATTTGATTAATAAGTATTTTAATGAGAACTTTTGCATCCCTGTTCATACGAGGCAATGGCCTATCATTTCTTTCTTTTGTTGTTGTTCTATTTGTTTTGTTTCAGCATAAGAAAAAAATAGCACCTTTAATAAATTGTGCTAGTCAAACTGGACAGCTACTTGGAAAAGAAATAGAAACTTTTTTCTCGCCCAGCGTAGAACTCAATTCCAGATCCGTTGAGTAGTTCAACCTTGATATCCTGAATCTGAAAGAAAAGAAGGTAAGGAATACATTTGTGACCATTGATCCAGTAAAGGGTTTTCTGAACAGGACTCTAGTATCACAGACATTGACCAAGAATCAGGAGTGACATCTCATGAAACTAAAATAATTTTGCAGATATAAGTGAGTATATACCATTTGACTCTTTCTGCTTCTGGGTTAACTCACTCATTATGATCATTTCTAGCTCAATCCATTTATCCACAAATTTCGGGAATTCCTTGTTTTTAATAGCTGAGTAGTATTCCATAGTGTATATGTACCACAGTTTCTTTATCCATTCTTCTACTGAGGGACACTTAGGCTGTTTCCATGTTCTGGCTATTATGAATAAGGCTGCTATGAACATGGTTGAGCAAATTTTCTTGTTGTGTGCTGGAGCATCTTCTGGGTATATTCCAAGGAGTGGAATAGCTGGGTCTTGAGGAAGCCCTATTCCCATTTTTCTGAGATAGCACCAGATAGATTTCCAAAGTGGCTGTACTAGTTTGCATTCCCACCAGCAATGAAGGAGTGTTCCTCTCTCCCCACATCCTCGCCAGCATGTGGTGTCGCTGGAGTTTTTGATCTTAGCCATTCTGATGGGTGTAAGATGGAATCTCAGAGTTGTTTTGATTTGCCCAAGGGGCATGTCCCACGAAAGCCTTCACTTACCAGGAAACTGGGACAGAGGGGAAGGCATCCTATTGGGACTCTAAATGAGAGACGCATGGGAGAATAGCAAAATAAAAGGATCCAGAGGGTCCTAGAAACCTACAAGTAGAACAATATGATAGGCAGATTTGGGCCCAGGGGTCCCGCTCAAACTAAGGCACCAGCCAAGGACAATACAGGAGGTAAACTTTAAACCCCTTCCCAGATCTAGCCAATGGTCAGAATATTCTCCACAGTTGAGTGGAGAGTGTGATATGACTTTCTCACGTACTATGGTGCCTCACATTTGACCATGTCCCCTGGAGGGGGAGACCTGGTGGCACTCAGAGGAAGGACAGCAGGTTACCAAGAAGAGACTTGATACCCTATGAGAATATACAGGGGGAGGTGATCCCCCTCAGGAACAGTCATAGGGGAGGGGAATAATGGGAAAAAGGGGGGGGGGGAGGAATGGGAGGATACAAGGGATGGGATAACCATTGAGATGTAACAAGAATAAATTAATAAAAAAAATAAAAAAAAATAATTTTGCATAGCAAAGAATTCTTTTTGAGTGAAGAACCATCCTACAGGACAGGAAAATATAGCACGTAGCTGACAAAGTGTCTAGAATAGCCAAAGAACTAAAGAATGAAAACCAAGAAAATAAACAACCCAATCAAACACTAGGGTATGGAACTAAACACACTCTACAAAAGGTGAAATTCAAATACTTGAGAACACTTTAAAAATGTCTAAGATTCTTAGCTATCAGAGAAATGTAAATTAAATGTACTTTGAGATTTCATCTTACCCCAGTCAGAATGGAAACGTAATGGTGGCAAATGCTGGCATGAGTAATGCTTATTCATTATTGGTGAGTGTACCAAATAGTGAAGCCACTATGAAAACTAGTGTGGTAGTTCCTCCAACAAACAAACAAAAAGGAAAGAGTGAAAGAAAGAATAGATTTAACACATAATCCAGCTATATCACCATTGAGCATATAATTAAGCCGTTCTGTGTCCTACTATAGAGATACTTGCTCCTCCAGAGAGAACCTACTACAATTACTTTGGTAAATGGACATAGTATTAAACAAACTTTTAATGACTAATTGTTATACCTACAGATTGATGCATGTCTTATCCATCATTAGAGGAACTTCTATTTATAGTAGATGATGACTGACACAGAGATTCAAAACTAACAACGATGCAGAGAAAAAGAGATTGTGGAAACACTTTTCCCTAAGTGGGATATCTATATCACATTCCTTGCTCATAAGATTCAGGGAACATTGTGGGAGAGGGGGAAAGAAAGAACCAGAAGCAATTCATGAATAAAAGAGAGCTGTTCCCTGGGCACAACAGGCTAAACTACATATAGGAACATTATAGATGCCTTTAACGGTGTCTGTACATGACCTTTGTGACAGTTCTCTTCTAGGGCCCTTCTTCCCTGTGCCTATAGGACAAATAAGTAGTGTGCCCTGCACACATGACAGGTCCATACTGTTTAGTACAAATGAAATATACTGTGAATACCTATAAGAGTACCTGGCTGCTTCCCTTTCCCTATATACTCCCCTTACCTCTGCAGCTGGTCCTGGAAGCTATTCCACTGCTGTGTTCATGACCTTCTGAGCCCTGTTCCTTGCCTCTGTTCCTCTTGCCCTTATGGGCTGGTGGCCAACAGATCTCCATGGAAAAGGAGACCTACAACCATACCCCAGCAAGGAGAGGGATGGTGGACATGAGCTCCCATTCCTAGATGAAGAGTTATTGGC
The DNA here is from genome assembly GCF_903995435.1 of Acomys russatus. NCBI lineage: Eukaryota > Metazoa > Chordata > Mammalia > Rodentia > Muridae > Acomys > Acomys russatus. The sequence goes on along the minus strand of NC_067156.1, from coordinate 73,363,295 downwards.
AATTAACACCTACCAGTAGAGCGAGAGTCAATTTTCTTTGAATGTTACCAGTTAGGATGATCATACTCCAGTGAAGGTCACACATTCAAGAACATGAGAAACAAAAATTGCAATTGATGAGCAAAAAGGAAAGTGCACACACATTTGGATGGATAGAGAAGGGAAGTATTGATCAGGGAAAAATAGAGGGAAGGGATAAACATGCTCAAAAACTCACACTATGAAATCCTGAGAGACCAGCAACAATAACAGCAACAAAGAAAAAAAGAAAGAAAGGAAAAATCACAATTAAATTGCAATTGAATAAAATGATTAGATACAATACATTCATATAGGAAGAATCTCAGTTGGAGAAAAAGTAGGTGGAACACCAGATATGCTGTCTTTTTAATAGGAGTCTAGTGCAGTGTTGAAGGAGGGAGCATTGAGAGGTCATCTGTTCGAACACTCTGTCCTGAGTATTAGCTTTGAAGCTCTTTTTCACACTCGGCAGCAGCAGTTCATTTTTTCCTAATAACACAGCTAAATCAAACTTGTTGAACAGCAGGATATTCAAATTGTAACACAATGATGTCGAGTACAGAACAAAATTTAATTATTTTCCATAATAAGATTAATTGAGAATCTATGCGAAAAACTCCAGAGATACAAAACTAACCATGATGTGGAGAGAAAGAGATAGCAGAATGCTTATTCCTAAGTGCGATATCTGTGCCAAATTCTTTTCTTACAGGAGTCAGGGAGAGGGGACAGAAAAAGTGTAAGTACTGGAAGCACTTTCTCACCGGATGTAAGTTTAAAAAGAGGGGGCAACTTTCCTTCAGAGTTCTCTACTTATGAAGTTGATTTTTATTGTGCTACAGAGAAAAATAACTGACACAAAATGCTTCACTACTTTTAGAGTGTTGGAGACATGTATATTTTATCCTAATATGTCACGTTTGAAAAGATAACTTAAAATATTCAGATTTTTGGCTTTTCTGCAGTGATATTAATTTATGTAGTAGTTCTTAGTGCCTCAGTCCTCCACTAGGGACTTGGAAGAAAGTGGTCAATACAATAAACACAGTCCTTTGTCTTTGTATGCTCAATGGACTCAGAGAAAGTCATATTCTGCCTTTCACAGACAGTCAAAAATGGTGGAAAGTATCTAAAAAGTAATAGCCATGTCTCAATCTATGGCCTTGGTTGTAACAATTTCCTGGTAGCATCACTGAGGCATGGTCTCTCCACCCAAGTTTGTCTGAGGTTGAAAGGTGATTCCTCTAGAATCTGCTTCTGGTGAGGATTCCTTATATAGAACAGGCTCCAGGGAACCAGGAACTAGACATCACACCAATATGTCCCTCTTGCCCATCCAGACAATGTAGAGGCTTCTTTTATTTTGCAAATGTTCAGTGTCAAAAGGAAAATCATATTTGGTGAACCATTAAACTTAGCTCAGGGGCCCTGGAATAGGCTGTTTATAAATTATTGAAATTAGCTCATAGAAAACATGCTGCAACCTTGTCAGAAGGAAGTGTGTTTGCCCAGATGTACCACCTGAATTCTCCCTGGTTTCAGAACATCATGGAAAAGTACCAAATGCTTCAAATTTCCAAAAATGATAATTTACAAAAAACGCTTAGCATATTTGGCAAAAGCATTTGAACTTCAAACATGCTGAACCTCTAACAGACAGAAAACAAAACTCTCTAGCATCTGTATATAAACTCCAGCCTTGGATAACAAATCTGTGCACCAAATGCTTCATTCTTTAATGAAGATCTCTAGGGATGCTGGGTTTGACAGTGATTGAAGGGAAGAAAAGCAACCCACATCCAGGGTAAGCGTCCATTGCTTCCTATGCTGTGGCTAAAAAGGCTGGTTGTACAAAACTGTTCTTGAAGATATGAGGGTTTTAAAAAAATGTTCCAGGGAATTTCAAGTGTTAAAAGTTAATGGCTTCTAAATTTGGCAGAACAGACTTCTGCAAAAGATCTTTTAGGATCTGGCTGTGAGGCAAGGAATGCCCGCAGTACAGCCCAAAGAAAAGCCAAGACAAAAAAGTGAAGCTGACCTCTTGTCCCCAGATGCAGCACTTGCCTGCCACTCAGTCAACACTTTAATTAAGTGATACTGTCCTAAATCTCCTCCTCAGGTGTAGACCCACCTTCACTCTGTAGCAGGACAAAACAGGTCTGGTTCTAGGACAGGCAGACCAGCCAAGAGAGATATTTTAGTCCCCTTTCCTGACCTGAGACTCCCTCTCTCTCAGACTGCAGACAGTTCCATGAAAACTGTTCAGGACCTTTGGGGTCCCAGGTTGGTTTAATGCTGGTCATCTTTGGAGACAGAATTAAAAACCACAAAGATACTTCCCTCTAGGCTTCAAAGTACCAGCAAGGGGGACATATGACAGAAGTTTTCTGTTAAAAAAGTGTTAGCAGAGCTTGGTGTGAGCCAATTTTCAGACACAGGCACACAAAGGAAAGGCTGCTCAGCTCACTTGTAGTAGAGTTTCGACTTTGCAAGTTGACCTGTGTGCTCAATGTGTTTGTTCAATGTCTGGCCAAATGAATAAAATGACTCAAGATCCAGTTTATATACATGTACTTCATGATTGCATATCTGTTCTCTCCATTCCTTCAAGAATGTCTAGACATACGTCCATTGTTTAAGTAGGTAGTATTATGTAATTGTGTGGATCATTCATCATGTCTTTAAGATGGAGCACACTGCAAACAGAATAAAATACCAAGGAATGACTTGTTTATCAAACATTTCCATGCCAACAAACAAACAAACAAACAAAATATCACAAAAAGAAATATACTATAATCTCAATAGAAAATTATCTCCAATGTTAAAACAAAATACATTTCTACATTATTTTCATTCAAATTTATTACACATACTAATTCAATTCATTAGCCCTCAAAATAATTTCTTATTGAAGAGGGTCTGATATCAAAATGCTCAGCGAGCCAGTTTAAAAGCAAAAATACTTTCCTCTTAAAAGAGATAATACATATGTTCTTTTTCTCCTGAGAATTATTGAATTGAAGCAGATGGATTAATGGAGGGATGTTTATTCAGAACAATTTGTGACTTTCATTACTTTATTGTTACAAAGTATATTTCTGGTTATCTCCTAAAAATTGCTCAAGTTGTCCTGGGGCACATGTTTCCAGACACTTAGACATAAATATTAAACACTACATTATTATACAAATGGCAATCTTTATTCTCAAGAGTATAAATATCTTTGGCAATGAGAAAAATAAATGTCTGCATGGCAAACTTTCCTCCAGTATGTGTCTTCAGTGGATTAAGAGGAAAAGGCAAGGTAAAGTCAGATGAATGGTTTTATTCTCCACGTTATTTAATGGGTTTTGTGGATATATAAGTCTCCAGAACCTTCATCTGTTTTCCTTGTCGATGGAAACAGAGCTAAGATTAAATGTGATATTTTTAGCCAAGGATACCTCTCAAGTCGAAGGGCTCACACAGTCCCACCACTAGTAGGAGTTTGAGTTCTCCCCTGGAAAAGGAGGTGATTTAAAAATCAGAAAACACACATTTAATTTCTAGTGTCACTTCAAAGCTCTATTAATGTTGGTCATGAGTTTACCTTTTGGACAGCACTGGTTTCTCCCCTGTAGAGTTAGAAGAATAGCTACAGCACATGAACAGGATGTGCCATGTTACCATTCTCTCATGTTGGTCTCTAGTGGCTGGTTTGGAATATTTTCTTCTCACTTTTAAATTTGTTTGAGGGGGGGTGAAGTCCCAGTCTAGTGATCTCTTATAGAGCTGTCCTGGATAACCTCTGCTAATCCTTATCCTTACCCACTCTCCACTTCTCACAGTCCTGGTAGCTGTCCTTCCTTAGTTGCATCAAGGAGTCCTACTAACCTCTATCTCTGGTATACTTGGCCAGCCAGATATGGGGCGGGTCCAAGAGGATCAGGCTGAAAGGACTGTTTATGCTACACAGCTGTCCGTGGGATCGGTGGGTAGGAAGAGTCAGGGCAGTATCCAGAGGGCATGCACTCTCTCTCTTACTTTCTCTTTCAGTCTGTCTGTCTCTGTTTATCTATCATCTGTCTATCTATCTATCTATCTATCTATCTATCTATCTATCTATCTATCTATCATTTATCTATCACCTATTATCTATATCTAGCAACTATCTATCTATCTAATCTATCATTTATTATCTATCATTTATATAATATATCTAGTTTATTATCTATCATCTATCTATCTATTTATCTATCTATCTATCTATGTATCTATCATCTATCTGTGTTTGATCTATCATCAATCATCTATCTATCTGTCATTTACACATGTCCTGAAATATTCCCTTTACGCTTCTTCTTGGTGGTAAACGGTCCACTGGCTTTTCCAACACTTGTCAGTTCTCCCTTCTTTATAAATTCTTTGCTCTAATGAATTACCTGTGACTGTGCCCTGTGGCTTTCTCTGTGAACCATGACCCATTGGGGGCTGGACATAGGGGACACTCTACAGGTATCACACTTACAGAAAGTGTCAGAGTAGCATAGCTGCATCTGTTATTGAGTTTAACACAGCTTAACAACCAAGAGCTTTGGAGGAATCTGATTTTTGATATCCCAGTGAAGATGTTTAGTTTATTTGTTTCTGGGAAGTTTGTCTAAAAATTTAATGAGAACTCTTTGTAACATTTATTGAGCAAGGAACTGGTTATTAAAAGCAAAAGAACACAACACCAGAAGTGGTAAATAAAATGAAGTGCTCTGATAATTTTTGTATGTGGCTGCCAAGATAGATCAAGCTTAATGTGATTCAATGATGCTATTTTTTCTTCTTGAAAAAGATGAATTTTATAGCCAAACGCATATCTTATTTTAATAAATAAATTTTGGTATATTATATTTATTTTTCTGTGTTCTAGTAATTTAAGTCCTATGAATTAGTGATCTACCCTGAAAGAAAATATATGCAAATTAATAAAATCCAAGAAACAACAATTTTGATTGTTTCATCCCAAAGTCATCTCTATCTATAGTGGATTTCAGACTTAATGCTTCATTAAATGACTTCCATTAGGTATTCCCATAGTATTTTCTTTATGTTAAGACTTGTTATATTCAAACTAATGATTAGTAAATTTACCAGCTAAGATGATTTTTAAGGCACTGTATTAAGTGGTAAGCCAAGACTCAATGTTATTGCCCTTATGAACATCCTGCCTTCTGAACATATATACTTAGAGGTTATGAAACTAGAAGCTTTAAGAGTTGTAGGCCATTGAATATATGGTGTTAATATAGAGGGGCAACACTGAGATGAGAGGGGTACAAGTGGTGGGGAACAAGGAGGGAGCAAGGGGGGTTTCTACCACAACTCAGTATGAATGGGAATGCCTTAAGAAAACCTGCTGCTTTGTAATCTATTTTTAGAAAGTTATCAACCCACTCAGTAATCATAAAACCTTCACTTTGGTTGTTTTTAATAATTTTTTAAAGTTTCATTTTATTTTAAATTATATGTATGTGTTTGTGTGAGTATGTGCATTTGGATGGATGCATGTGAGTGCAGTTATTTGTGGAATCCAGAAATGGGTGTCAGATGTTCTGAAGATGGGATTATTGGTGGTTATGAACTACCTAACTCAGGTTATGGAAACCAAATTAGGGTTTTGTATAACACTAATATGTGCTGCTGAGCCATCTGTCCAGCTCAAGCATCATTTGTGATTGGAATCGTCATTCTTAGTGGGGTGATCTTAGACAGGCCTTATACACTGGCCAGAAGCAGGAAATAGATTTTTTTCCTTGTTCTTCAGTTACTCCACATAAGCACACAATTATATAAATGAAATTTGATCCTAATAAAGATAAAGATATGGTTTCAGTAAACACTAATATCATGAGAACTGTTAGACCAAGGGAGTTGTACTTCACCAACCTTCTATAATACAAAGCCAAAATATAGATATTTTCAGTAAATGTTTAAAGCTCCATGTGCTTTGAAGAGGAAACACATTTTTACCCCTTTCTACTTAGCTAGACTCCCTTGTCAGTCTTTGTGTCTGTGGCTACATGCCAGTACTCAGAAGGGATGTCTGACAAGTGCCTCCCAAGTGAACACGTCCCCTCTTGTCCGCTTCCTCAAATCACAGCTACTTCACTTCTCTTGTACCTCTGCTACCCAAGTCCTGAGATTACAGGAATGTGCCAGCATGTATAGCCATTTTGTAGTTTTCAATGTTTAAGTCTTTTATTCATTTGGTTGTTTAATCTTAACTAGTCTACTTTTGGTCACTACTATAAAGATGGTATTTGGTTAGTATCCTTTTTAGATAGTTCCTCATAAGCTTCACATTAATTTTTGTATGTTGATTTTATATCTTTTCACAATATTATCTGATTAGTTTTTTTTAAGACAGGGTTTCTCTGTGTAGCCTTGGTGGTCCTGAACTTGCTTTGTAGACCAGGCTGGCCTTGAACCCACAGAGATCCGCCTGCCTCTGCCTCCTTGAGTGCTGGGACTATAGGCATGCACTACTGCTTGGCTATCTTGTTAGTTTCTAACAATATTTTCTTGAGCTGTTGAGGTTTTCTTATTTATGCTCATCACATTTGTTAGTTTTCCCGTAGTAACAAAAGCAATTTCAGGAAGATTTTGGTTGGCTCAAGATTCTAAATACAGTCTACTAGCGCTGGGGAACCCTGTTCGTGGTAGTATGAGGCAAATGGTCACATTTCATCTCCGCCAAGAACCGGAGAAAGAAAGGAATATCAGTATTCACCTGGCTTCTTCCTTCCGGTTTGGAGCCCCAGTCTGTCAGAGGCACCGCCCACTTCCGGTTTGGAGCCCCAGTCTATCAGAGGCACCGCCCACTTTATGGGTACATTCCACCTCATCAGCTAAATCTCCTTGGAAACATTCTTTCAGATATACCCAGAGGGACATCTCTTAAGTAATTCTAAATACAGTGAAGTTGGGAGGAAAAGTCTGGACAAAAGCCCAACAATCTCTGAGCTTCCCCCCAGTTTAGGACTTGAAATCCCAGCAATCCACACTCTGGAAGTCCCTTGCCCAGAAAGCTCTGCCTACTAAGGAACCTTATATAAAAGCTGTGTCTACCAAGTTCCCTGTTGTCTTCCCCCAATGTTTGGCTGTGAGTCTCAGAGTCTGGTTCAAACCACTGCTGTGTGGAATCTCTTAGAGGACAATTCTGCTAGGCGTCTGTCTGTGAGCATAGCTGAATATTGTTAATAGTGTCAGGGCAGCCAGGTGTGGTGGTACATGCCTTTAATCCCAGCACTGAGCAGGCAAAGGCAGGAGGATCTCTGTGAGTTCGAGGGCAGCCTGGTCTACAAAAGTGAGTCCAGGACAGCCAGGACTGTTACATAGAGAAACCCTGTCTCGAAAAACCTAAAAAAAAAAAATAGTTGGATCTCTTCTAAGGGGTGTGTCATGAGTTGGACAAATCACTGGTTGGACATTCCCTCAATCTCTGCTCTAGCTGCTCTCTCTTTATTCCTGCACATCTTGTAGGCAGAGTAATTTTTAGGTCAAAATTTTGCGGGTGGGCTGATGTTCTCTTCCCTCCGATAGGAGTCTTGTTAGAGAGTGTCGTCTTCAGTCTCCATGACCCCTGCTCCTAGAAGTCTCATCTAGAGTCCCCCTCTTATGCCCCCAGAAGCCTACCCTGAGTTAGCTTGTGACAGAGATGCCCCCACCTGCAGTTTCTCTTTTCTCTGCAGGCTTTCTGTCCTTCTGCCCTCACTCTCCACAGGCCTGACCTCCACCTCATTTCTCTCTATGCTCCCTAAGTTACCTTGTTCCCTCTCTTTATTCACTGCTGCTGTCTATTTTATTTCCCCTTCTGAGTGATCTGTAAGCATCCTACTTTGTGTCCTCCTTGTTACTTATCTTCTTTGGATATGTGCATTATAGCGTGCTTATCCTCTACTCTATGGCTAAAGTTCACTTATGAGTTAGTACACATCACGTGTGTCTTTCTGAGTCTGGGTTAGGCTGACAGAACTATGATAACTTTTAACTACTTTCGAAATACTCTTCCTTATATCCACAGACAAGTGTAGCCCCAACTTTTCATCAAGGAAGCTTCTTTTTGGAGCAGATGGAGGACATTAAAGAAATCTTCAACTTGTCAAAATTTAGAGAACTTACCATAGCGTGCTCAACCCCTACAACCAAGGCTCAGGAAATATCTCAGAACATGGAAAAGAAAGATTGTAGCCAGAGGGCCAGGAAGTCTGCTGTGAGATACTGTGTTCTGTGTGACAAGGGAGCTGTTTGCATTTTAATTCCTCTTCTCTGTGACTGACCTGTTGACTGCAACACTATGATGAGTAGAAATGGTGAGAACGGAATCCTTATCCCGTATCCAACCTTAGGAAAATCATTCGTTTTTCTCCATTCATTGTGTTTTTCATCTCCAAAATTTTTGCCTATTCTGAATTAATGATTTATATTTCTAATCAAGTTTTTCCCCACTAATTATTTTGCTTATTTTGGCTTATTTTTCTATCCATATTCTTTTAGCTCATGAAGCTTCAGAAAGATAATTGTCTTGAATTTTATCTAGATCAATTACTATGTTTTCATTTGTAAAATGTACTTGGAATTCTGCTTTGGAGGTGTCAGACTCACCTGTCTCTTTCTGATGAGTTAGCTTAATTTCATGTCTAAACATTTGAGGAATTTATATCCCTTATATTTTCACAAACTGGTTCTAGCAGGCAAAGAGCTTTTTTTTTTTTTTTTTTTTTTTTTTTTTTGCCAGATCCTTAGACTGACAGGCCTGCTTCTGGGTCACAGGAGTCTTCTGGATCCAGAGGCAGCAGCAGAGTTAGCAGTTGTGACTGAGAGAAATCACCATTTCTGGTTCTACATCCTGCGTGGACCTCAAGGCTGCCATGGAAGCATTCTCTTCTGTGGTTGACTACTGAGTTGTTTCTGCTGGAAGAGGAGGCCAGAAGACCTTTTGGTCTACTGTTTTGCTTGGTGTTAATTACTCCTTCAAAATGCACACGACTGGACACTTTGCTGCTGCTGTTATCCTGCTATGTTTACGTCTTTGAAAAGAAATAGGAGAAAAACAATGACTTTCTTTGGAGCTAACTTGCAAAGCAAGCCTCATAGTATTATTTAGGAGGCCAGAAAATAAGATCAAGGTGACTACTTAATTCATCTATTGCACTAACAGAGCTCATTACAAGCAAACAATGTATATGAGAGAGCATGGAGTCTGCATGCATTGATGTACGCTCTTTTCTCCCTGCACTATGTAGACAGCATCTCTCTGAAGGATAGAGCCACATGCATTGAACCTAGCAGAACTCTTAATGGAAAGCATCAGTTTCAAGTTGAATGTGCTTTCAACACAGTTCTTAGATTTTTGTGTGACTTTTTCTAGGAAGATATTGCTAGGCAATTATTCCCATCAGATAAGGTATTGAACACAGACCAGAGCAGTGGTGCCACCCAATTACAAGTTGGTGAACCAACTAGTTTATTTGAGTTACTTACAGGAGTGTGATTGACTCAAAGGAAGCTACGTATTAAAAAACCTAGTATGCGTTGATAATTGACATAGTGGGTGATGTACTCCTGAGGCTCACTACACAACTTTCAGGACCTCAGGAGAGTTTCCTCTTCTGGCAATTGCTTACCAATTTATAACCTGGAGAGAGGCCTTGAGAATCTTACAACATTTTGAGCTCAATAAATTTCATTAGCTTCTTGAACCTTGTAAATTTTATCAGCTTTCTGGGTCTTGGGAACCTCCCTTCTTTCTCCAGGAGACAATGTGCCAATTTAGAGGAAAAGGTTATGCCACATCCCATACCTATCCGAGGTCAGTTGGATCAGAGAGAGAGTGAGGACCTGTCTTGAAAGTCAGCCTTGTCCGGGGAGCCTTTTGTGCCAGCTCAGGCTTCAGATACACTGGAAATGAAGAGCCCTCAGATGCCTTTTCAAATTACTCTATTTGTTTTAAAGTGGACAGCATGGTTCACATACTTAAATGGCCCACCTCTATTTATTTGACTGCTCTGGGATTAGTTTTTGGTCATGGGTTCCTGGCTTCTATCTTCCTAGGTTGTTAATCCAGACCTTGTGTTAAGCTCATAGGGCAACTTCTCAAGTATTTTATATTTTCTTGTAAGGAGTCCTTTTCCTCCAAGGTCGATAGCTTTAGCATTCACTGCTTAGCTTTAAACTTGCATGTAATTTGAAGATTTAAAAATCTTATTTTAAAATGGTGATGTGGAAGACTGTGTGTGTCTAAAATGTGCTCATGAATCATCCGCTTTATAGTTCTTCCTAGAATGTAATAGACAGCAGAAGAGTGTGTGTGTGTGTGCGCGCGCATGTGTGTGTGCATGTGTGTGTGTGTGTGCACGCATGTGTGTGTGCCTGTGTGTGTGTGTATACATTTTACATGGTGATATTCTCTGTTGTGTTGTTCTGCAATTTAAAGTGACTTAATGTATAAGAGAAGAGAGTTCACATCTCATTCACACCTTTCTCAGTTTACAGAGAAACAGTAACAACAACATTGGGATGCAAACATGCCTAAGAAGAATGCTCACTTACACTTAGAAATTCTTCAGAGATCTTAGTGTTCAAAGAAATAGGGAGTCAGAGGAAAAGCAGTGGGATTGCAGGGGGGGTGGAGAAAATCAATGGCCTGATTTAAGATCTAAACAAAAACCAGTGAGCTACTCACTTGCCTTCTTTCCCTTTAAAACAGAGAGAGTATGTCAGTATAGCTTAACATCTCAGCATTACAATATTTTATACCGTTCAGTTTACCAGCAGCAGCACATGCGAGAAAAATATCTACTGCAATAGGGTCTGAAGGGGCCACTGGAAAGAAGATGTAGGACTCTTGAGCATAAATACCATATATCCAATAAATAGCTATCAAAAGCCACGCACTGGTGGTCTCTTCAATAAAATGAGAACCGGGGAATGTTTTTGATGAAATATTTTGTGACCATGGCATACAGTGGTTTTTGTGGACACAAATGAAGGACACTCTGACTTTATATATTGCCAGAGCAGTACCTTTAAAGGAGACAAATCCATCTAGAATCAGAACTTTGCAAATATCATAGCTTATGTTCTCAACCTGTGTGCTGTCATGAAGGTGTGACAGGGCATGCTATAATGTGCCCTTGCGAAGCACAGCACAACACTTCTGTGGCATGCACAGTCACCTTACAGAGCCCTAATATGACAGGGCCTTGCACACACAGCCGTGCACAGGCAATAGCATTGCCGCCGAGCAGCCCTCACCAACCTGCCTACTCAAGTGACAGCTGCGGCTTGCTTGCCGTGGATCTCTCACCATCCACATCTGCAGCAAGGGTGGTTCTCTGCTTTGGCAGTGGGTTTGGCATAAGGGAATAATCTTAGCATTTTTCCCTTTTTCTGATGAAAATAGTGCAACTGGCTTCACAAATTTTGACTTAAGGATATTTCAGCCTCTGACACTGGCATACATCATAAAACAATGAAGAGGCCTTCTGTTTAAGACTGCACTTTATAAGGACGAATTTATAAATATTTGCAGTGTTAACCCAGGAATGAGGTTCTGGTTGCTCAGACAACCTCTGTCAAAAGTGATGTCACTACTGAGCTTCTGATCATCACCTTCAATCATAATAAAACTGCCCGACTGTGACTTCCTAACAGAGTCTGAGGACCCTGCCTTTGCTGACTGTCTGTGGAAGGTAGAGCAGCTTCTTCAAGGCACTGCAGTAAAGTTGGTGGCAGAGTTGTGCTGCCTGAATAGTGATGCACTGCACCAACTAGGGAACGCTTCAGCGTAAAGACGCCTGGAAACAGAGCATCATGTAGCTCTGTGACAAAACTCCAATCAGGGGACAACTGTGAATGTCCACAGCAGTCATCACTTACAGTTCTGAGAGGTTATGATACCACACAATGGGATTCACCATGGCATCTCTGAGCTGTGCTGTACCGCGTTCATTCTCCGTCCCAACTGCCCTCAACCTCTGGTCGCATACACTTACAATTTTTGTTTCAAGGCTTCATGGTGTTATTCCTATATCGTGTCTTATCTCTAGGAACTACATCTCATAGACCCTCATGACACATCCAGGTTTATCTGAGGTAACCGTCGTTAGCGCGTCTGTAATCTGATTGGCTCTGTTGGGTGCCATCTCTGTGTGCTACTCTCGCTGGCCTCTGTGCTTTCATATCTCTTAAGTCCTCATTGATCAGATTCATGTTACATATATCCATAAAATCTTTTGTAATTTCAATTAATTAATGATAGATTTTGATTTCTTGTTTTACTTCCTTTCTTATTTTTACTTTTCCTTACTTCATATTTACTGCTGAATAATACTATTCTCTGTTGACTTATGTTGAGTCTTCATCACACAGACGAACGTCAGTTTGACTCTATTTTGGTGCCTTATTTACGTACATTCAAAATTTTGTCTAGATTAAAAATATGAGATAATGAACTAACTGATCTGACAATTAAGTGAATTATAATTAAACCTTTGGGAATCTGTTACATTCAAAGAAAAATTTGTTCTAGAATAAATTATAACATTTTCATTTCTATGTTAAAAGGAAAAAAAGGAGGGTAGTTTGGTAAGACATTTTTCTAACATTCTCTTACTTCTAAAAATGCTGCACCAAATTCACAGATGAATATTTTTACAATAGGGTATATACTCAGTTATGTGTATATTACCATATTATACTTAGTCTGTATTTACCTGTTTGTCCCCACAAACAGTAGCCTTTCTTTCAAATGTTCTATGGAAAATATGGTATGGTATGTGTAATAGTTGTATGTTTAAATCTTGAGACTATGAATTCCGACTTTGTAATTAAAGCACAGAGGAGAGTCTGATACCTCATCCTTGGGACAAACTTGGTGCTCTACAGAGTGATATATGACACTGTTTGTAAATTCTGCTGCATATTCCTTTGAGTTCTGTGTTAGGATTTTCCAGAGCATCTTATAGATGTATGAAAATATTTATGTAGTGATTGGTTCTAGTTGTTGTGGAGTCTACAAAGACTCATGAGCTGCCATCTGCAACCAGAGAGTCAGGGACGTGGGTGGCATGAGTCAGCTTGACCTAAAGGCCTGAGAACCATGGGTGATGATGCTGTGACTCTGTCTGACAATTAAGATTTAGGACCTGGCATAGTTTGGCTGTTGACTCCGCCTGCATCCAAACTTGTCCTTTTCCAGGCAGAATTCTGTCTGTGGTAGAAATGAGAACATTTTGCTCAGTGGCTTGTTTGCCACATTTGAAGCCATCTTGATAAGGAGGTTCTTTGATGCTCATCATCCTCTTTGAGGTAGACTATTCAGGTAGAAAACTCTCTGTCATCTTCCTATTTGGAAAGCTACTAACCTGCAGTCCTAGCAAACTCAGGTAATCAAGTTTATTCCTTCTCAAGTCTCTGATAGAGTTGAAGACCAGGTAGCTTAGTTTTACAATGAAACTTAGTTGTTTAGGTAAGATGTTTTTAGGTTTGGATGGATGTTTTAAGTTGATAATGACTAGATGTGATGGAGATTGATTTACATTCAGAATTTTAGACATATCAAGATAGGAAAGATGTTTTCTTCAAGGCTGTCAATTCCAAATAGCCATAACATTAAGAATGTAACATTTATATAATTCCTGATTGTATCATGATTCTTTTTGCTATAGGTAGTTTATTGTATATATGTGTGATAATATAAATATATATTTAAAATAAATATGTTTAATTAATTTAAAAAAGAGAGAAATAAAAACAACCATTTAGAATCTGGCCTGGGTGGAAGGGTATGAGACATGGAGTGTTGCTGCTGATAGCATTCTGAAATCTAAGATCTGAAGGCCCAATGATAGGACCTCCCCTATTTGACAGTAGGTGTAGATAGATGTCACAGCTAAAGGAGAGAGTGAATTCACCTTCCTGTGCTTGTTTGGTTTGCTTGGCTTTTAACAGACCCAGACAGGTGAAGGTAAATCTCTTAGCCACCTGTCTGTTGGTGCAAAGGCTAATATAATTCAGAAAGAGCCTCACAGACACAGAAGTAATGTTTTACCAGTTTTTGGAATTCCCTGCGCAGTTAAATCGGCACATATAACTATCATCCATGCATATCTTAATTTCTTTTTCATCTAGACATGTTTTCCAAAATTTATGACACTTGGTGGAGGGTCATGTTTAAAATAGCTTCTAGTATCAGGAATAATAAGCCTACCATAGCATATGGACAATTTATATGCCATAATACATACTTAAATTATCAGTTACAGGAGATAAGCACAGAAGTTTGTGATCTAGGATTGAGCTTATCAACAACTTCAGCAAGAGTATTTTTTAAAAGATCATTTTTGAGGGAGACCATTTATATTTGGATCATGTGAGAAGCAGTCAGTGTCATGTGTTGCCGTGAACTTACTCTTTCTCATAATCTAACTTTTCTCTAATGGGCATCTGTGATCCTTCATTCTGGCTGAAACTCAGCATTTGGACATTTGAGTTACAGTATCTTTCTCTGAGGATCATTAATATGTCTGTCAGATATATAAATGTATATGTAAAAATACATTTATATTATTACACATATATACAGTAAACTACCTATAGCAAGAAGAACCATGACACAATCAAGAATTATATAAATGTTACATTCTTAGTGTTTTGGATATTTGTATTGGACAACCTTGAAGAAAATATCTTTCCTATCTTGGTGCATCTAAAATTCTGAATGTAAATCAATCTCCATCACATCTTGTCAACTTAACCCGTCTATTTACACCTAAAAACATGTTAACCCCTAAACAACTTGGTCTTCAACTCTATCAGAGACTTCAGAAGGAATAAACTTGATTACTTGAGTATACAAGAAGTCCAGGTTAGTAGCTTCCCAAATGAAAAGTTGACAGAGACAGTTTTCTACTTGAGTAGTAATCCAAAACTCTCTACAATGTTGGAGCATCTTTTTCGGTCTTCTGGCCCAATATTTAATAAAAAAGGGAATCATTAATGTTGTTCAAATCATAGACACCATTTTCCATAGAAAGTGATAATATGCCTACATATAAATTCTACTATCGGCCCCAAGAGTCCCTCTGTGCCTATGTATGACAACCCATTATTACTGTTCTGAGCTCCATAGCATTCTTTTCATGCCTTGCATCAGGGTTTCAGAATGAAGGAGCAACTCCTGTTTAGTAAGTTCTAATGTATCACAGTTAGGGTTGCTTTGCTTGATTTCATTCTTGATACTAAAAATGAATCTTAAACATGACCCTTAAAGAAGTGCCACAACCTTTGGAAAACATGTCTAGAAACAGAGGAAATTAAGGCATCCGCTGGATTCCCCAGAGCATCAACAGAAGCCTCAGCTATAAAAACTCTGACAGCTCTTCCTCGTTACCATGGTGAGAGAGGCCTTGTTGTTTAGAGACCACTAATGGAATACTTATGCCCTTCAAGGCTTTCAATTAATTGTTTGGTGCACACTGCTCTCCTCATACATAATGCGGATGTGCTGAGCCTGCATGTAACCCTTACCTGAGGACTGGTGGGCAGAGCCTTTAAGGGGAGCAGGGACACTTCTACTTATCTAAATTCTGTGTGTACAGTAAATGTGCCATGCATCTTTATTCTATCTCCCGCATATGTCGGCGAGCACCTCCAACCATTTCCAATATTTCCTTTTAAAATAATATGCATCCTGTGGTCTGACTTGAAATACAAAACCACAGAATTAATGCCACCCGACCACGGAAGCTTTTTGTGTGATGAATAGGGCACTTACAGTTGATGTACCTCGTACCTTCATTTCAAAGCTATGCGTCTGTACCATAAAACACATTTACTATGCAAAACTGGTTTTTACATCCTGATTTTTCATTGCTGTTGAACATTTCATTGCCCATGAACATTAAACAATCCCTGTCTTTCTTTGTTCTCAGCTGCTGATAATTATTTCACTCTCTTTCCCTAGAGCAGACTCTAACATCTTCTGAACAAGTTGTCCCTTTCTGATATCACCTTTGTGTGAGGATCTGAAAATAAGACCCAATCACATCACATACTAATTTCCTTTCCTGTATTATTGACATTTGTTATGTGAAAAAGCAAGGAGAGTACACAGATACCAAGGGCAATACTGAAATACTGATTGTGTTGTAAATATGCTGTTATCACACATTAGGCTTTTTCTGTTTTCCTAAACAGACATAAGACATTCATGGAAACAAATCTAGATGGGACGTAATTGCAGTTTTCAGGCACCTATGATAACTCTGTATCCCAAGGATAAGGATTAGTTAACACACAGTTATCTGTTCAACTAACAGAGAAGACCTAAAATCACCATCTTCTGGAACTTCCTGGGTAGATGAATAAGATAACTGACAGAGGAAATTGAACTTCACAGTTATTGATTAGAGGAAATTTGGTGGTGAAGCCTTAGCTTAAATTATGGTTCTTTTTTTATATATTTTTTATTTTTATTTTTTAATTAATTTATTCTTGTTACATCTCAATGTTTATCCCATCCCTTGTATCCTCCCATTCCCCCCCCCCCCATTTTCCCCTTATTCCCCTACCCTATGACTGTTCCTGAGGGGGATTACGTCCCCCTATATATTCTCATAGGGTATCAAGTCTCTTCTTGGCTACCTGCTGTCCTTCCTCTGAGTGCCACCAGGTCTCCCCCTCCAGGGGACATGGTCAAATGTGAGGCACCAGAGTACGTGAGATAGTCATATCCCACTCTCCACTCAACTGTGGAGAATATTCTGACCATTAGCTAGATCTGGGAAGGGGTTTAAAGTTTACCTCCTGCATTGTCCTTTGAGCGGGACCCCTGGGCCCAAATCTGCCTATCATATTGTTCTACTTGTAGATTTCTAGGACCCTCTGTATCCTTTTATTTTGCTATTCTCCCATGCGTCTCTCATTTAGAGTCCCAATAGGATGCCCTCCCCTCTGTCCCAGTTTCCTGGTAAGTGAAGGCTTTCGTTGGACATGCCCCTTGGGCTAGTATGCAGATATAAGTGAGTATATACCATTTGATTCTTTCTGCTTCTGCGTTAACTCACTCATTATGATCATTTCTAGCTCAATCCATTTATCCACAAATTTCGGGAATTCCTTGTTTTTAATAGCTGAGTAGTATTCCATAGTGTATATATACCACAGTTTCTTTATCCACTCTTCTACTGAGGGACACTTAGGCTGTTTCCATGTTCTGGCTATTATGAATAAGGCTGCTATGAACATGGTTGAGCAAAGTTTCTTGTTGTGTGCTGGAACATCTTCTGGGTATATTCCAAGGAGTGGAATAGCTGGGTCTTGAGGAAGCCCTATTCCCATTTTTCTGAGATAGCACCAGATAGATTTCCAAAGTGGCTGTACTAGTTTGCATTCCCACCAGCAATGAAGGAGTGTTCCTCTCTCCCCACATCCTCGCCAGCATGTGGTGTCGCTGGAGTTTTTGATCTTAGCCATTCTGATGGGTGTAAGATGGAATCTCAGAGTTGTTTTGATTTGCATTTCCCTGATGACTAAGGAGGTTGAGCATTTCTTTAAGTGTTTCTCAGCCATTTGATACTCCTCTGTTGAGAATTCTCTGTTTAGTTCCAAGCCCCATTTCTCTATTGGGTTATTCGGTTTGGTGGTGTTTAATTTCTTGAGTTCTTTATATATTTTGGATATTAGACCTTTGTCAAATGTAGGGTTGGTGAAGATTTTTTCCCAGTCTGTAGGCTGTCGCTTTGTTCGCTTGACAGTGTCTCCTGCCTTACAGAAGCTTCTCAGCCTCATGAGGTCCCATTTATTAATGGTTGACATTAAGGCCTGGGCCGTTGGTGTTGTGTTCAGGAAGTTGTCTTCTGTGCCAATATGTTCCAGGCTCTTTCCCACTTTTTCCTCTAAGTGGCTTAGTGTCTCTGGTTTTATGTTGAGGTCTTTAATCCACTTGGATTTGAGTTTTGTGCAAGGTGACAAATATGGGTCCAGTTTCATTTTTTTACACATAGACCTCCAGTTAGACCAGCACCATTTGTTGAAGATGCTATCCTTTTTCCATTGAATGGATTTGGCTTCTTTGTCAAAAATCAAGTGACCATATGTGTGTGGATTCATATCTGGGTCTTCGATTCGATTCCACTGATCAACCAGCCTGTTGCTGTGCCAGTACCATGCTGTTTTAATTACTATTGCTTTATAGTACAGTTTGAGATCAGGTATGGAGATTCCTCCGGAGCATCTTTTATTGTACAAGATTGTTTTAGCTATTCTGGGTTTTTTGTTTTTCCATATGAAGTTCAGAATTGAACTTTCAATGTCTTTAAAAAATTGTGTAGGTATTTTGGTAGGGATTGCATTGAATCTGTAGATTGCTTTTGGTAGGATGGCCATTTTTACTATGTTAATTCTCCCGATCCATGAGCAAGGAAGATCATGCCATCTTCTCAGGTCATCTTCAATCTCTTTCTTCAGAGTTTTGAAATTTTTTTCATACAAGTCCTTCACTTGCTTAGTTAGGGTAACTCCTAGATATTTTATATTGCTTGTGGCTAATGTGAAGGGTGTGGTTTTCCTAATTTCTCCCTCTGAAAGCTTGTCATTTGTGTATAGGAAGGCTACAGACTTTTTTGAGTTAATTTTGTATCCAGCCAATTTGCTGAAGGTGTTTATCAGCTGTAGGAGTTCTCTGGTGGAATTTTGAGGGTCACTTATGTACACTATCATATCATCTGCAAAGAGGGATAATTTGACTTCCTCCTTTCCCATTTGGATCCCCTTGATCTCCTTTTGTTGTCTTATTGCTCTGGCTAGAACTTCGAGTACTATATTGAAGAGATATGGAGAGAGTGGGCAGCCTTGCCTTGTTCCCGATTTGAGAGGAATTTCCTTGAGTATCTCACCATTTACTTTGATTTTGGCTATTGGCTTGCTGTATATAGCCTTTATTATGTTGAGGAAAGTGCCTTGTATCCCCGATCTCTCTAAAACTTTAAACATGAATGGGTGTTGAATTTTATCAAATGCTTTCTCTGCATCCAAGGAGATTTGTGGTTTTTTATTTTCAGTTTGTTTATATGGTGGATTAAATTGATGGATTTCCATATATTAAACCATCCCTGCATGCCTGGAATGAAGCCTACTTGGTCATGATGAATGATATCTTTGATGTGTTCCTGTATTCGTTTTGCAAGTATTTTATTTAGTATTTTTGCATCTATGTTCATAAGAGAAATTGGTCTGAAATTCTCTTTCTTTGTTGAGTCTTTGTGAGGTTTAGGTATCAATGAGACTATGGCCTCATAGAATGAATTTGGTAATTTTCCATCCATTTCTATCTTTTGGAGTAGCTTGAAGAGTATCGGTATTACCTCGCCCTTGAAGGTCTGGTAGAATTCTGCACTGAAACCATCTGGCCCTGGGCTTTTTTTGCTTTGGAGACCATCGATGATTGCTTCTATTTCTGTAGGGGAAATGGGACTATTTAGCTTGTTTATCTGTTCTTCATTCAACTTTGGCAAGTGAAATTGATCAAGAAAATCGTCCATTTCCCTTAGATTTTCAAATTTTGTGGCGTATATGCCTTCAAAGTAGGATCTTATGATTCTTTGAATTTCTTCAGTGTCTGCTGTTATGTCTCCCTTTTCATTTCTGATTTTGTTGATTTCAATACTGTCTCTCTGCTTTTTAGTTAGTTTGGCTAATGGTCTGTCTATCTTGTTGATTTTCTCAAAGAACCAGCTTTTGGTTTTGTTGATTCTTTGGACTGTTTTCTTAGTTTCTAATTTGTTAATTTCAGCCCTGAGTTTGATTATTTCCAGGCGTCTACTCCTCTTGGGTGTTTCTGCTTCTTTTTTTCCTAGGGCTTCCAGTTGTGTTGTTAAGATGCTTATGTGCGATGTTTCCAATTTCTTTTTAAAGGCACTTAGTGCTATGAATTTTTCTCTTAGCACTGCTTTCAATGTATCCCACAAATTTGGGTATGCTGTTTCTTCATTTTCATTGAATTTCAGAAACTCCTTGATTTCTTTCTTCATTTCTTCCCTGACCCAGGTGTCATTTAGCAGAGAGTTGTTTAGTTTCCACGTACGTGTAGGCTTTTTGTTATTTCTGTTGTTGTTGAATTTCAGCCTATGAGCATGGTGATCTGATAGGATACAAGGTATTATTTCAATCCTCTTGTACCTATCGAGGTTTGCTTTGTGACCTACGATGTGATCAATTTTGGAGAAGGTTCCATGGGGTACAGAGAAGAAGGTGTATTCTTTCTTGTTTGGGTGAAAGGTTCTATAGATATCTGTTAGATCCATTTGACCCATGGCATTGGTTAATGATGTTATTTCTCGGCTTAGTTTCTGTTTCAATGACTTATCCTTCAGTGAGAGTGGGGTGTTGAAGTTTCCCACTATTATTGTGTGGGGATCGATGTGTGGTTTAAGCTTTTTTAGGAGATCTACAAATGTGGGTGCCCTTGTATTGGGAGCATAGATATTCAGAATTTTGATGTCATCTTGGTTGACTTTACCTTTGATGAGTATGAAGTGTCCTTCCTCATCCCTTTTGATTAATTTTGGTTGAAAGTCTATTTTGTTCGATACTAAAATGGCTACCCCTGCTTGCTTCTTGTGACCATTTGCTTGGAATATTTTTTTCCAACCTTTTACCCTGAGGTAATGCCTTTCATTATGGGTGAGATGTGTTTCTTGGATGCAGAAGAATGTTGGATCTTGTTTATGTACCCATTCAGTTAGTCTGTGTCTTTTTATTGGAGAATTGAGGCCATTGATGTTGAGCGATATTAATGACCAGTGACTGTTAAGAGTCTTAATTTTGATGTTGTTTCCAGTCGAGTGTTTGTGTAGTTGTGTTTTTGCCATGGGATAGTTATCTATTTCCTGGGTAGTTTTGGTTGTAGCTTGACCCTTTGGGATGCAGTTTTCCATCTAGTACCTTCTGTAAAGCTGGATTTGTCTATAGGTACTGTTTGAATTTGTTTTTTGTCATGGAATATTTTGTTTTCTCCATCAATGGTTATTGATAATTTTGCTGGGTAAAGTAGTCTGGCCTGGCATCTGTGTTCTCTTAGGATTTGCAGGATCTCTGTCCAGGCCCTTCTGGCTTTTATGGTCTATGCTGAGAAGTCAGGTGTAATTCTGATAGGTTTACCATTAAATGTTATTTGGCCCTTTTCCCTTGCACCTTTTAAAATTTTTCTTTGTTCTGCATGTTTTGTGTTTTGATTATTATGTGGCAGGCCATTTTTCTTTTCTGGTCAATTCTCTTTGGTGTTCTGTAGGCCTCTTGTATGTTTATAGGCATCTCTTTCTTTAGATTGGGGAAATTTTCTTCTATGATTTTGTTGAGAATAGTTTCTGGGCCCTGGAGTCTGATGTCTTCTCTTTCTTCAATGCCTGTTATCCTCAAATTTCTTCTTTTCATGGTGTCCTTAATTTCTTGGATGTTTTGTGTCAGGAGTTTTCCAGATTTGGCATTTTCTTTAATGCTTGAGTCAATATCTGTGATTGTATCTTCTAGCCCTGAGATTCGTTCTTCCATCTCTTGGATTCTGTTAGAAAAGCTCACCTCTGTGTTGCTCGCCTTCTTCTCTGAGGTCTCACATTCTTGCTTTTCTTCTGTCTGTGTGTTTATCATTGAATCCATTTTCATTTTCAGATCTTGAACTGATTTTTTGATTTCTTTCATCTGATTTTTTGTATAGTCCCGAATTTCTTCCATTGCCTCTTTATAGGTCTTCAGAGCTTGAACCGTTTTATTTATTTCTTTCATCTGGTTGTTTGCATTTTCCTGCAATTTTTCCAGTTCCACTCTATGTGCTTCTTTTATGTCTCTCACCTGTTTGTGTCTTCCTGTATTTGATTACGAATTTTATTTGTTTCCTCCATTATCATCCTCATTACTAAGGATTTGAGGTCATTTTCTTGTATTTCTGTTGTATTTGAGTTCTCTGGGTTGTTTTCTTTGGGGTAGCTGGAAACTGGAGACGCCATGTTGTTTTGGGGTTTTTTGCGTATGCTTTTTCGTTGTCCTTTAGACATCTTGCCATCTTTGTTTTTGTTGGGTAGCTTCCAGAGTTGGATGGAGGGTGTCTGATGATAGATTCACTTGTTTTCTCATGATTTCCCTAGGCTGGGAGCTCAAAGCTTCACTGGTGTGGATGTTAGGAGGTTAGCCCTGTTGTTCTGGTCTCTCACAGCCAGTGATCTTCAGCCCCCCTGTGCTGTGGATCCTGCAATTGTTCTGGGTCTCTGAATGAGCGTTGGGTCAGGCCAAGGTATCCACAGCCTTCTGTGTTCCCTGCCAAGTCCAGCCAGGAACACTGGGCCCGAACCACGGGCTGAACTCAGCTAGATTCTCAGGGCCTGAACCGTCTGCCAAGCTCAGCTAGGGATTCTGGGCCCGAAATGCACACAGGGTCCAGCCAGAATTTTTGGGCTGGGACTACGCACCAAGCTGTGGTCAGTTATTGACTCAGGGCCCAAACTGACCAACAATCTCAGCCAGGAACTCTGGATTCAAACTGCACACTGTGTCCAACAGAGTCTTAGAGCTGGTGGAACCGAGAGCTCTGTCCAGCCTACGCCACAGCAGGAGAACTGCGCTGCTCTGAGTTAGCGCCAGTGGTGGAACCAAGTGCTCCGCCCAGACTGTGTCACTGCAGGGGAGCTGCCGCTGAGCTGAGGTGGCGCCTAGGTTGGAACTGAGTGCTCGGCCAAGCCTGCGCCACATCAGGAGAACTGCGGCTCCTCTAAGTTAGCGCCTGTGGTGGAACCAAGTGCTCCGCCCAGACTGTCACCACAGGGGAGCTGCCGCTGAGCTGAGGTGCTGCCTAGCCTGGAGCTGCGCGCTCAACTAAGCCTGCGCCACAGCAGGGGAGCTGTAGCCGAAGCTGAGTTAATGCCTCTGGCAGAATTGCTTGCTGGGCTGGGCCAGTACCCGGGACTCTGGGGCTGAACTGTCCGCCGAGTCCAGTCTGGGTCCGAAGGCTCCACGTGACCCAAATCCTGCCCCGAGTCCCCTCTCCCCCAGCAACTCCCACCAGCCACCACACCAATCGCCTCCACTGGAAGGCTATGAGCTGCAAACCTCAGCCACCGCTGCTGGTGCCGCTGGTGCTGCTGCCTCTGCCACTGCCACTCCAATCAGAGAAAATCTACCCTCCTCCCATGTGCAGGGGCACGCAGGTCCTCCCCACCCTGGTCCCTCCGAACCGTGGAGCACTCCCGCTGCCGTGATGTTCGGACCTCGTTGTTCCTGGCTCAGAAATCTGTGCAAATCCCTGAATTGTTCACTGGAGCCTCCAAACGCGGTCCACACTGCTCGCCGCCATCTTGGATCCCCCTAAATTATGGTTCTTAATAACCAATAGTTTGTTGTATAACTAAGGAAAAATTTCTATTGTACATAGGATATCTTATATTTTCAAAGAACATATAAAGCTTGTGTCGGTAACTTGTGTGGGAGAGCAAAGAAAGAGTAGCTAAGCGAGTGCTGAGAGGCTCTGCTGTCCTCGGTAACCTTCTCTCATTCGTCTTATTAAGATAGAACCTTTGGTTGACATGTGAGAGCAAAATAATGCTTTCTGTTTCACCTCACACAAACTTGTTTCTCATGGGAATTGAGTTGAGGTGTTTCTTGCACTCCATCTACTTTCCTCTTTATTCTGGAAGACATATGTGAGGTGAGTTACTTGGTACCCTAGGGATGAAGATATCTATTAGGACGCTAGACAATGACAGTGAAGGGTGTCCCTACACTGTCGAGCTACCACACAAGCCGTGGACTCCTTTCACAAGACTACTAGGCATGTGAGGAAAAAAATGATTCAACCATTTCTAAGCTACTACCACTTAGATTCTCAGTTGCAGCAGCCATATCTATGTTAATTAACACAGGTGTGAAAAAATAAACTCTCCCTCAAATAGCAGAAATACAATATATACATTATAGTTAGACTGCATAGTTGGTGTTACAAACCAAATGCATTGATTTTTTTTTTTCAAAGTGAGTTTTTCCCCCTCTGGGATCCTGCTGGAAAGGTCAAAGGATGGCAGTTCCAAATAGCCCCTGAGCTCAGTATACAGTGATAGCACCCCCTTTCTCTGAGGGGTCCCCTATCTGAACCCTAGAAACTCTAAGGGGCATCACATAGCCAGCAGGGAGACTATAAGCCCAGCTCTTTCCTGATAAGAAACCTGTTCAGCAAGCACCTTGGGATTCCTGGATATACCCACCCTGTGCTAGTAAGATATCTTGGTGTCTTGGCCTTCAACCAATAGCCTTTGAGTTTTCCTAGAGATCTTCCTCTACCCATAGGACAATTAGTTACTGTTTTCCCCTCTTATGATAGGACTATTTTGTTATATGTAGATTAAGTACCATGACATCCCTAGCCCCAGCAAATCAGAAATACTCACCCTCAAACTCCTCCCTACTGCCCAAGGTTTATAAATATCTGTTTCATGAAAATAAAGGTTGGTTGGCTTGCTCTCTCACTCCATCACAACCTTATGGGATTTGTCATTTATTCTGGGGAAGGGAGGGCTCCTGAAGAGTCGTGGAAGAATTGGGACAAATGCACTCAACTTCTGGATCACCTGGAGATGCTGACCTCTGAGAGTTTCTGCCATACACTGGTGTGTGGGATTGCCTTGGCAGCCGCTGAAGCCCACTCCATTGTGGCAAAGTTGTTGCTGACTGCCTGTGAAGCACTCATTGTGCCTGCACCTCATTAGACCTACCTTCCAGGGCATCTGCCTGCATCTCATTAGACCTACCTTCCAGGACATCTGCCTGCATCCCACTAGACCTGCCTTCCAGGGCATCTGCCTGCATCTCATTAGACCTACCTTCCAGGGCATCTGCCTGCATCCCCTGCGGTGCTTAGCACAGCAGCTTAACCAAAGAGCTGTAACATTGTACTACCATCACAGGCCTTTGGAATGTCCTAGTTTCCACTGCCATCTGACTCGGGAAATCTCATTCTAAAAGAGCTACACTGTAATACTTCATGGAAGACTATTTCTACACCTTGGCCTATGGCACAGGCCTCACCCTAAAGCACTCTAGCCATTCCTGAGAGAAACAGAACCTTTGCTCTTGAGGCCTTTCTGTTCTTAACCAGGAAACAAGCAGCACCTGGATCCAATGGACATGGAAGCCAGGTCGCCCACTGGATGCTAAATGATATTTTCCTCCTATTTTCTAACTGTGTCTCCACAAAGCCAAGAGCGGAAGACAGTAGAGACCACCTTCACAAAGCTAGTGAGGCCATGGACATGAGAAAAGAATCTATTACATCCTTTGCTCGACCAGCAAAATTCCTCACTACATCTAAACCTTATCCTTACTCCCACAAACAAACGCAGCTACTGCACCTCATCACAGAAGCTTCCTGCTACAGCAAATAGAGATCATCACAGGAAACCACAAACGGACCTAATTCCGAGACCAGTGTATGGTGGGAACCCCTCCCCAGTAGGTAGCTCTACATCATAGCTTAGGCATCCATGGCTCAGGGAAATTTTCAGAAGAGGGAGATGAAAGGCTGTAAGAGCCAGGATACTGGAAAGTCTACTGTGAAAAACTCTTCTAGCAATGATTGTATAAACCAGACAGAAAGATGTTAATATGTAATGGGGAAACTGTTTTGGGGCTTCACCTTTAGACAGACAGCTACAGGCAAGTAATGACTGCTAGAAGAAGGCAAATCAGCCTTTTCTGAGGAAGGGCCTTCTCATTGTTTTTCCAGTGCAGGAGTGGTCAACCCTATAGCCATATATACACAAGCAAGAACATAATAATATCAATGTAAAAGAGACTATCAACTTGAGAATGGTGGTTACAGAGAAGGTACATGTGAGTGGCTGAAGGGAGGAGAGGAAAGGGGACAAGTGATATAAGATATACTTTCATTTCAATTAAAGTATATTAAAAATAAAAATAAATGTCTGTTCCCGTTTATGATCATGACATCCTATGGAAAAAACTATAGGACCTTCATATCTCAACAGAATTGAAATATCTAGAGTCAAAGATGATTTTTTTAAAAATTACAGTTTCTCTGGCAATGTTGTTCTCCACTATTTCAGGAAACCAAAAATAAATAATAAATAAGTAAATAAGTTAACAATATAAATATCAAGCAGAAATCCATTGATATTTTTGCATAAATTCTGAATGTTGTAGGAGAGCTTAAGTCCAGTAATTGAACACTGTAACAACCATCACTTAAGAAATGAAAAAATAACGTAAATTGACACCAGAAAGAGTAAAAAACGTTCTTGTTTCCATGGAGAAATGGAGGAAAAAACTTTCCTTGCAGACTAGGAAACAGAATGCCTGTTAATCTTGATAATCTGCGCAGAGGAAACTGGTCTTTAGAGACTAATGTTTCAAACTAAGGAAAAGCAGGCTGCCAGAAGCAAGGGCGGAGGAAATCCCTCAACAAGATACTCAATTTGGAACACAATTTATGTAAAACATCTTAAGACGAGTGTACTTCTATGTTACACTAGGTGAATCTTAAGAGGAGGGGATGGAGCAATTAATTATGATCAATAAGGTCTGTAATGTACTATCTGCTAAGACATCAAAGAAATAATTTAAGTTAACAAATATTTATTGAGCACTTGGCTGAGATTTATGATAGATACAAATAAGGAAACATATAATTTCTGTTATTATTCAAGTTACTCTGAGGAAAAATCCCATTATACATGCAAAATGCCAACCCTAAAGGAAGTGGAACTAAAAAGCAAACCTCATTATCACTTATTTCTGCATTAAATTAAGGCCAGTGCTGAAGTGGGATATAGTCAGTTTTGCTTGGTATCATCTGGGTAAGTGTTAACTATAGGAGTCATCGACGCCTTGCTAATAAGTAAAAACATTTATATTGTAGAGCTAGCTGCCTCATTCACCAGAGACAGAAGGTTAACTCAAATTTTGTCCTGGCAGGAAGAGTGTAGGCAAGATGGCTGAATGAACCAAAATACCTTGCCATTTTTATATTCTGTACTTTCAGGAGAGCAGAAAAAAATCTTATCTTTCCTTTTTGAGCTTTCTTTTTCTTTTCTTCTTCATTCTTTTTTCTATACTTTCTATTCCTCCCCTTTCTCAGTTCATATTTTGGAAGAGAAATATTTTTTTAGTTTGTTTCCTACATGTCACCCATAAGGGAGGTGGACTGCTCATGTCTTGCTCATACTTGGTCAGGGCTGGCCCCAATCAAACTTAATATGCTGAGCAATTTTCTCTTTGAATGAGTAGATGTGCTTCTGAAGTATGCTTAAATCAATGCACTAAACTGAGTTGACTGGCAGAAGAAAGCAAATAAACTCTGCTAGTTACTCTTACTAAGTAGCTGATGAGGTGAACACAAAAACCATTAGGTGGTATTTATAAACCACCCCCCTCTCCCCACCCTGTGTTCATGATGCATGCATGTAAATGTGCAAGCATACATGACCATGAAAGTGCACACAAAGTCCAGAGGAAGACACTGATATGGGATTTTTAACTGAGCTAATTTTGTTGATCTATCTGTCTCTGCCCAACCAGCATTGGGTTATGGGCACACACAGTGTGCTCACTGTGTGTGTGTGTGTGTGTGTGTGTGTGTAAATTCTCAGCATACATACAACACACACACACACACACACTAAGAATGAGTTTTGAAGAGAAATAAGAATAGGTTAAAACTACAACTAATGCCAGGTAGGAGGGAGTATAGAAAAATGATTAGCTTTCAGAAATTGGCAATGAAAAATCAAAAGTTAGTTTGTTGTTTAGGGAAGCTGTCAGATGTTCCAATATCAATGAATAAGGTATGAAAAACAACCAAACAAGAATGCAATTGTGAATACAATCTTAGTATGAAACATAAGATTTCTATATGCACTCTGACACACACCTGGAAGTTGTAACTTTCCGGATGTTAGAATGTGGCCTGATTTGTGAATAGACTTTAGTTAGTGGATATTATGGAGCATATTCCAAGGTGATTGGCATTTCTATATTATTTTTTTTAAAAGAAACTTGAAAATATGCAGCAGACATAAACAGAAAGGCTGATGCACAGGTGTAGGGATGCCAGCTAAACAGCAACTGAGACATCTACAAACCAAACCCACAAGATTTTCTTGCAAGTAAGATGCTAGGATTAAGTCCCTGGAGTTGTCAGATAGAGGGAGAAAGAGTCAAGTGAGGAGGGGGTTTACTAACACTTTAAATTTTAATTTCTGACCCACAGAGCTATGTTAAATTAACTTTTGGCATTTTAAGCTGTTCCATTCTTTTTTCAACAATTCTAGGACACAGATACAGCATATAACAAGACAATAATTTTAAGAGTCCTCTATCCATTCTTTATTAGGAAGACTATAAATGCAATGTGCCCGTACCTACCACAACCCATCTACAGAATATGATAATTAGTACTCCCAGCATCTGAACTCTTGTTTCAGCCTTCATTGTTAAGATACCCTAGGAGGTCCTCAGTGCCTGACTGGCACTTATTCTTTGTCTCTTCCTCCCTGAGGCCATCTTCCCACAAACTCAAGGTACCTTCTGGATACTCTTGGCAGGTCCAGCTGACAAGCATGTATCACTTAACAGATGACATCACATAAAGTTACTTACACAGTATATATTAAGAGTTTGCAAAACACTCAATATACTAAAAACATATTTCAACCAAGAAACATTAAATTTAATAGATATGAATATGAAGACACCGTAACCATCGCCACAAAGATTATTTTATTACCCACTGGGAAATTCCAGTTTCCTTTGAAACCACCTATCTTTTGAGTTCCTCTTTGGAGCTATACTTACTCCACAGACAGAGCTGCCTTTTCCCCTCTGAGAAAACTATGCTTGATATATATATATATATATATATATATATATATATATATATGTATGTGTGTGTGTGTGTGTGTGTGTGTGTGTGTGTGTGTGTGTGTGTGTATCCTCCAACACAGTAGTTGTGCTATACTGAGCCATGTTACTGCTTTCCCTCACATTATCACTCTGACCTTTCTGCTTTGTGTCATCTGGGATCACAGGAGCACAGCTATACAACCATGCAACAGTGAACTGAGATCATTTAGTCAACATGCAGAGATGTGGGCACGCAAATACTTTTGCTAGGCAAATTTCAAACAATTAACAATGTTCTATCCTGATAACACAAATACCCCTAAGGAAAAAAGAATGAGGGCCGTAATAAAAGGCAAAGGCAAAGCTTAGACAAGTTCATCTCCTTACCTGCAGCATGACAGGGACTCGTCAGCTTCAGGTTTTCTTAGAGCCATACCCTTGTTTCAGTGGTGCTTTTCTGGTTTATTGATTCTTGCACTAGTCTTTTTTTTTTCATGAGAAAATATATTGCTATTTACAGGAAATCTGATTTATTGACAGTAAACACAGACAGCAAACAAAAAGAATTTCTAAGAATTCATTTGATTGTTAACAGATAACATTCCATGTTATTGAGACTTATTGGACTCCTGCTATTATAAAACATAAGAGATTAAAATGTGTCTTTAAACCACTAGTGAATACATAATTTAGACGTATGTATATTCTATACATTGTTTAAGAAGACCATGATACTACATAAGATATGTGCCATGGGAAGTACAGGCAGTAAGTGACATTCCAAGGAGTGATTGTTGTATTGGGTCATAAAGAGGACTAAACTATTAGTGAGATCCCGGAAAACGGAAGCGTATTTTTGTAGGTGAAGATATAATGTCAAAACTTCATAAAAATTTTCATTATTATTTCACCAATTCGGTCATTTATTTTTAATGTATGAAACTTTGTTATATTCAGTCTATGTCTGTGAAATCACCTAAAGTCAGATAATCAGCATAAGTCTAAACATGTACATATCAATATAATACAATGGAAAACCAACCAATATATCCTGAGACATGATCAAGGCTAAATTTTAAAAAAGGTCTGCCAACCACGAGCAATTCAAGTAACAAACCACTTGTACAGAGCAATAAATAAACAGGAGACAAATTACTATTAATCCTTGCTTCACACTAAATTAAAGGTTTAAGTTAAATTATATATTTGAATATAATAACTATAAAGAGCTCACTGAGTGGTAGAAAATAAAAGCTTTGGAAAGCTAGTTTAGCTAAAGACTTTTTACAAAGTACTTACAAGCACTTACTATGAAAGAAGCACCAAGATACCTTTGTTTAGTGTGCAAAACAGTGTACCGCTCTCAATTTGTACATGTTTTTGTACTCACGACATCTGAACACATACTCTTACATGCTAAAAAGGAACTCTGCAGATGTGTTGACATCAAAATTTGAGATACAAGATGCAAGAAATTGGAATAAGCTGGATCTAACCACAATCAATCAGTTTTCTATTTAGATTTATTTTTAGCTTTTAGTTTCTCTCTCTCTCTCTCTCTTTCTCTCTCTCTCTCTCTCTCTCTCTCTCTCTCTCTCTCTCTCTCTCTCTTTATGTGTTTGTGTCTGTCTGTCTGTCTGTCTTTCTCTGGAGTTTCAGGATATGGAATTGTATACTTTGGAGCTGGAGTTACAGGTGCTGGCTTCTGGTAACCAAACCCAGCTTCTCTGCAAGAGCAGCCAACACTTTTGACTTAGTTTGGATCTTACTGCTATGAAGAGACACCATGACCATGGCAGCTCTTGTAAAGGAAAACATTTAATTGTGGCGTCTTACAGTTTCAGAGATTCAGTCCATTATCATCATGATAGGAAACATGGTGGTGTGCACCCAGGCATGGTGCTGGAGAAGGAGCTGAGAGCTCCACATCTTCATCCACAGGCAACAAGGAGATACTGTGTCACATAGGTGTAGCTTGAGCATAGGAGACAGGAAATCCCACCCCCACAGTGACACCCTACTCTAACAAGGCAGAACCTCCTAAAAGTGCCATTCCCTATGGACTGAACATTCAAATACAATGAGTCTATGGAGCCCGTACCTTTTCAAACCACTACAGCTCTTAACCACTGACCATCTCCAACCCTTCGTCATAAAATTCTTAAAAGCAGAAGGAGATGTGGTTAAGAAATTAGAGTTACAAATCTAATCATACTGTTGATTTACAGATGGAGGAGGGAGAGCCAAGAGTTCTATGTGAACAGATTTTGGAACGTTGGAAAAGACATAAAAATGCTTCTACAAATAGAACTTTGAGAAAGGAATGTGACCTGACAGTGAATTTACAATAGTGAGTCCCTGCCAGGTACAGTTAATCTGTTTGTTGTAGTTACAACGAAACACCTGAGGAATTTATAAAGTAAATAAGACTATTGTCCCACTATTCTGGAGGATGGAAGTTGAAAGGCCAAGTAAAACTGTCAATTCAGGCTCAGATGAGGGGGTTCCAGGGTGCACCACGTCTTATCATTGTAGGATGCACCATGTGGCATCATTGTAGGAATCACTAGGAAGAAGGAGAAATGTCATGAAGAGACAGTAAGTAAAACTCTTCTGTGTGTATCCGTGAGGAGGCACTATGGCCAAGACAATTTACAGAAGAATGGGTTTGGTGGGGTCATAGCTCCAGGGGGTAAGAGTCCATGACCACCATGACAAGAACCATGTTCCAGGCATGGTTCTGGAACAGCAGCCGAGAGCTCACGTATGATACTCGAGTAGAAGGCAGAGAGATCAAACTGGAAATGGCCTAGATTTTGGAACTTGAATACCTCATCCAACAAGGCCATATGTCCTAACCTATCCCAAGCAGTTCCAGTTCCATCAACTTGGGCCCAAGTAGCCATATATATATAAACCTATGGGGGCCATTCTCATCTGAACCATTAAAAGGGTACAGCTTTTTTTTTTTTTTGTAACAAATTTTTCTCAGATATGATTACTATCTTTGAGAACTAATTCATTCCTTTCAGGGAGAACCCCCAATGACCTCCTCTTAGGTTATGCCTTTTAAAGGGTCATCACCTCTTGATATTATCACATTGAAGATAAAGCTTCCAATACACAAGACTTTAGGTTACATCATTCCATATGTAACCTATAGCCAGCATCTAACAGAATAGTAAAATAATGAGTTTGTGTTGTTATGAGCTATTGAGGGTTTTGCTTTTTTTTCACAGTAGCAAAAGTAAAATAATAAAATTAGCCTTAATCTAAAAGCAAAGGTATGCATCAGGAGGCATCATTAAGACAAAAAACCAAACAAGTTATAGGCTGGAAGGAAATGTTTGGAAGGCATAGATCTGATGAATAATTTTATTCAGGAATTTATTTTCAGTACACTACATCTAGGCAATGTATCGCTAATTCCTCTCAGAACATTCCTTCCTAGAAGGAGAAAGGAGTCTCATTAGCCTCAGTAAGTAAGTGAATATACAAGGGCTAGGAAGTAAAAGAAACTTACAAGGCTCAGGCAGTTTCTGAAAGTTACAAGATTTATAAGGTAATGACATAGAAATAACGTAAGTACTAACAATAGCTTGGAAGATGGAGACTGCACTCTGTATAGTGACCTACAAGTAATGTATGGAGCTCCAGGGTTTCTGTGAGTTGTCACCTATGTGGATGTGTGGCTTTGGTGATGCAGTTGCCTTTAAGTAATCATGTTCCTTCAAGTAATCTAGTAAAGTCACTATTTACTATCCTATAGCTTGGAAGAATCACTATTACTTCATGCTATTTGTACCTTATTTGGAATGAACACACATCAATTCATGTATCTCAGGAAGAGTCACATGACACTATGCCACTATATATCTGTACTTGTATCTCCATTTCTCTACCACCACAAGTCATTGATATGACAAGTAGCATTATTGAAAATGAGGCAAAAATTTAAAAATTCATAAGATACAAACAACTAATGGTCTCTGAAAACAGTGTAATTTGTTTATTAAGGAAATGAAAACAATAAATAGATTTCGCTATTCAGACATTATTCATTTACTAGCTACATTTTAAAATCCATATTGTGAGAAGATCCAAGATGGCGGCGAGCAGTGTGGACCGCGTTTGGAGGCTCCAGTGAACAATTCAGGGAATTGCACAGATTTCTGAGCCAGGAACACCGAGGTCCGAACATCACGGCAGCGGGAGTGCTCCACGGTTCAGAGGGACCAGGGTGCGGAGGACCTGCGTGCCCCTGCACACGGGAGGAGCGTGGTTTTTCTCTGATCGGAGCGGCAGCGGTAGAGGCGGCAGCACCAGCGGCACCAGCAGCGGCGGCTGAGGTTTGCAGCTCATAGCCTTCCGGTGGAGGCGATTGGTGTGGTGGCTGGTGGGAATTGCTGCGGGAGAGGGGACTCGGGGCAGGATTTGGGTCGCGTGGAGCCTTTGGACCCAGATTGGACTCGGCGGACAGTTCGGCCCCAGAGTCCCGGGTATTGGCCCGGCCCAGCAAACAATTCTGCCTGAGGCACTAACTCAGCGTGGCCATAGCTCCCCTGCTGTGGCGCAGGCGTAGTTGAGCACGCTGCTCCACACTAGGCACTACCTCAGCTCAGCGGCAGCTCCCCTGCGGTGACACAGTCTGGGCGGAGCACTTGGTTTCACCACAGGCGCTAACTCAGAGCAGCCGCAGTTCTCCTGCTGTGGCGCAGGCTTGGTGACGTGCTCGGTTCCATCCTAGGCACCACCTCAGCTCAGCGGCAGCTCCCCTGCGGGGACACAGTCTGGGCGGAGCACTTGTCCCACCACTGGCGCTAACTCAGAGCAGCCGCAGTTCTCCTGCTGTGGCGCAGGCTTGGTGACGTGCTCGGTTCCATCCTAGGCACCACCTCAGCTCAGCGGCAGCCCCCCTGCGGGGACACAGTGCGGGCGGAGCACTTGTTCCACCACTGGCGCTAACTCAGAGCAGCCACAGTTCTCCTGCTGTGGCGCAGGCTTGGTGACGTGCTTGGTTCCATCCTAGGCACCACCTCAGCTCAGCGGCAGCTCCCCTGCGAGGACACAGTCTGGGCGGAGCACTTGTCCCACCACTGGCGCTAACTCAGAGCAGCCGCAGTTCTCCTGCTGTGGCGCAGGCTTGGTGACGTGCTCGGTTCCATCCTAGGCACCACCTCAGCTCAGCGGCAGCTCCCCTGCGGGGACATAGTCCGGGCAGAGCACTTGTTCCAGCACTGGCGCTAACTCAGAGCAGCCACAGTTCTCCTGCTGTGGCGCAGGCTTGGTGACGTGCTCGGTTCCATCCTAGGCACCACCTCAGCTCAGCGGCAGCTCCCCTGCGGGGACATAGTCCGGGCAGAGCACTTGTTCCACTACTGGCGCTAACTCAGAGCAGCCGCAGTTCTCCTGCTGTGGCACAGGCTGGACAGAGCTCTCGGTTCCACCAGCTCTAAGACTCTGGTTGGACACAGTGTACAGTTTGAATCCAGAATTCCTGGCTGAGATTGGTGGTCAGTTCGGGCCCTGAGTCAATAACTGACCACAGCACGCACTTTGGGCCAAAAGGCCCTAGTGGAGCTTGGTGCGTAGTCCCAGCCCAAAAATTCTGGCTGGGCCCTGTGTGCATTTTGGGCCCAAAATCCCTAGCTGAGCTTGGCAGACGGTTCTGGCCCTGAGAATCTAGCTGAGTTCTGCCCGTGGTTCGGTCCCAGTGCTCCTGGCTGGACTTGGCAGGGAACACAGAAGGCTGTGGATACCTTGGCCTGACCCAACGCTCATTCAGAGACCCAGAACAATTGCAGGATCCACAGCAGAGAGGGACTGAGGATCACTGGCTGTGAGAGACCAGAACAACAGGGCTAACCTCCTAACATCCACACCAGTGAAGCTTTGAGCTCGCAGCCTAGGGAAATCGTAAGAAAACAAGTGAATCTATCATCAGACACCCTCCATTCAACTCTGGAAGCTACCCAACAAAAACAAAGACGGCAAGATGTCTAAAGGACAACGAAAAAGCATACGCAAAAAACCCCAAAACAACATGGCGTCTCCAGTTTCCAGCTATCCCAAAGAAAACCACCCAGAGAACTCAAATACAACGGAAATACAAGAAAATGACCTCAAATCCTTAGTAATGAGGATGATAATGGAGGAAACAAATAAAATTCGTAATCAAATGCAGGAAGACGCAGACAAACAGGTGAGAGACATAAAAGAAGCACATAGAGTGGAACTGGAAAAATTGCAGGAAAATGCAAACAACCAGATGAAAGAAATAGCTAAAACGGTTCAAGCTCTGAAGACCTATAAAGAGGCAATGGAAGAAACTCAGGAATATACAAAAAATCAGATGAAAGAAATCAAAAAATCAGTTCAAGATCTGAAAATGAAAATGGATTCAATGATAAACACACAGACAGAAGAAAAACGAGAACGTGAGACCTCAGAGAAGAAGGCGAGCAACACAGAGGTGAGCTTTTCTAACAGAATCCAAGAGATGGAAGAACGAATCTCAGGGCTAGAAGATACAATCACAGATATTGAATCAACCATTAAAGAAAATGCCAAATCTGGAAAACTCCTGACACAAAACATCCAAGAAATTAAGGACACCATGAAAAGAAGAAATTTGCGGATAATAGGCATTGAAGAAAGAGAAGACATCAGACTCCAGGGCCCAGAAACTATTCTCAACAAAATCATAGAAGAAAATTTCCCCAATCTAAAGAAAGAGATGCCTATAAACATACAAGAGGCCTACAGAACACCAAATAGAATTGACCAGAAAAGAAAAACTGCCCGCCACATAATAATCAAAACACAAAACATGCAGAACAAAGAAAAAATATTAAAAGCTGCAAGGGAAAAGGGCCAAATAACATTTAATGGTAAACCTATCAGAATTACACCTGACTTCTCAGCAGAGACCATAAAAGCCAGAAGGGCCTGGACAGAGATCCTGCAAACCCTAAGAGAACACAGATGCCAGGCCAGACTACTTTACCCAGCAAAATTATCAATAACCATTGATGGAGAAAACAAAATATTCCATGACAAAAACAAATTCAAACAGTACCTATCCACAAATCCAGCTTTACAGAAGGTACTAGAAGGAAAACTCCATCCCAAAGGGTCAAGCTACAACCAAAACTACCCAGGAAATAGATAACTATCCCATGGCAAAAACACAACTACACAAACGCTCGACTGGAAACAACATCAAAATTAAGACTCTTAACAGTCACTGGTCATTAATATCTCTCAACATCAATGGCCTCAATTCTCCAATAAAAAGACACAGACTAACCGAATGGGTACATAAACAAGACCCAACATTCTTCTGCATCCAAGAAACACATCTCACCCATAATGAAAGGCATTACCTCAGGGTAAAAGGTTGGAAAAAAATATTCCAAGCAAATGGTCACAAGAAGCAAGCAGGGGTAGCCATTTTAGTATCGAACAAAATAGACTTTCAACCAAAATTAATCAAAAGGGATGAGGAAGGACACTTCATACTCATCAAAGGTAAAGTCAACCAAGATGACATCACAATTCTGAACATCTATGCTCCCAATACAAGGGCACCCACATATGTAAAAGATCTCCTAAAAAAGCTTAAACCACACATCGATCCCCACACAATAATAGTGGGAGACTTCAACACCCCACTCTCACTGAAGGATAAGTCATTGAAACAGAAACTAAGCCGAGAAATAACATCATTAACCAATGCCATGGGTCAAATGGATCTAACAGATATCTATAGAACCTTTCACCCAAACAAGAAAGAATACACCTTCTTCTCTGCACCCCATGGAACCTTCTCCAAAATTGATCACATCGTAGGTCACAAAGCAAGCCTCAACAGATACAAGAGGATTGAAATAATACCTTGTATCCTATCAGATCACCATGCTCTTAGGCTGCAATTCAACAACAACAGAAATAACAAAAAGCCTACACGTTTGTGGAAACTAAACAACTCTCTGCTAAATGACACCTGGGTCAGGGAAGAAATAAAGAAAGAAATCAAGGAGTTTCTGAAATTCAATGAAAATGAAGAAACAACATACCCAAATTTGTGGGATACATTGAAAGCAGTGCTAAGAGGAAAATTCATAGCACTAAGTGCCTTTAAAAAGAAATTGGAAACATCGCACATAAGCATCTTAACAACACAACTGGAAGCCCTAGAAAAAAAAGAAGCAGAAACACCCAAGAGGAGTAGACGCCTGGAAATTATCAAACTCAGGGCTGAAATTAACAAATTAGAAACTAAGAAAACAGTCCAAAGAATCAACAAAACCAAGAGCTGGTTCTTTGAGAAAATCAACAAGATAGACAGACCATTAGCCAAACTAACTAAAAGGCAGAGAGACAGTATTGAAATCAACAAAATCAGAAATGAAAAGGGAGACATAACAACAGACACTGAAGAAATTCAAAGAATCATAAGATCCTACTTTGAAGGCATATACGCCACAAAATTTGAAAATCTAAGGGAAATGGACGATTTTCTTGATCAAGTTCACTTGCCAAAGTTGAGTGAAGAACAGATAAACAAGTTAAATAGTCCCATTTCCCCTACAGAAATAGAAGCAATCATCGATGGTCTCCCAACCAAAAAAAGCCCAGGGCCAGATGGTTTCAGTGCAGAATTCTACCAGACCTTTAAGGGCGAGCTAATACCGATACTCTTCAAGCTACTCCAAAAGATAGAAATGGATGGAAAATTACCAAATTCATTCTATGAGGCCATAGTCTCATTGATACCTAAACCTCACAAAGACTCAACAAAGAAAGAGAATTTCAGACCAATTTCTCTTATGAACATAGATGCAAAAATACTAAATAAAATACTTGCAAAA
The DNA here is from genome assembly GCF_903995435.1 of Acomys russatus. NCBI lineage: Eukaryota > Metazoa > Chordata > Mammalia > Rodentia > Muridae > Acomys > Acomys russatus. The sequence goes on along the minus strand of NC_067156.1, from coordinate 73,325,469 downwards.
CGAATACAGGAGCACATCAAAGATATCATTCATCATGACCAAGTAGGCTTCATTCCAGGCATGCAGGGATGGTTTAATATACGGAAATCCATCAATGTAATCCATCATATAAACAAACTGAAAATAAAAAACCACATGATTATCTCCTTGGATGCAGAGAAAGCATTTGATAAAATTCAACACCCATTCATGTTTAAAGTTTTAGAGAGATCGGGGATACAAGGCACTTTCCTCAACATAATAAAGGCTATATACAGCAAGCCAATAGCCAAAATCAAAGTAAATGGTGAGATACTCAAGGAAATTCCTCTCAAATCGGGAACAAGGCAAGGCTGCCCACTCTCTCCATATCTCTTCAATATAGTACTCGAAGTTCTAGCCAGAGCAATAAGACAACAAAAGGAGATCAAGGGGATCCAAATGGGAAAGGAGGAAGTCAAATTATCCCTCTTTGCAGATGATATGATAGTGTACATAAGTGACCCTCAAAACTCCACCAGAGAACTCCTAAAGCTGATAAACACCTTCAGCAAATTGGCTGGATACAAAATTAACTCAAAAAAGTCTGTAGCCTTCCTATACACAAATGACAAGCTTGCAGAGGAAGAAATTAGGAAAACCACACCCTTCACATTAGCCACAAGCAATATAAAATATCTAGGAGTTACCCTAACTAAGCAAGTGAAGGACTTGTATGAAAAAAATTTCAAAACTCTGAAGAAAGAGATTGAAGATGACCTGAGAAGATGGCGTGATCTTCCTTGCTCATGGATCGGGAGAATTAACATAGTAAAAATGGCCATCCTACCAAAAGCAATCTATAGATTCAATGCAATCCCTATCAAAATAACTACACAATTTTTTAAAGACATTGAAAGTTCAATTCTGAACTTCATATGGAAAAACAAAAAACCCAGAATAGCTAAAACAATCTTGTACAATAAAAGATGCTCCGGAGGATTCTCCATACCTGATCTCAAACTGTACTATAAAGCAATAGTACTTAAAACAGCATGGTACTGGCACAGCAACAGGCTGGTTGATCAGTGGAATCGAATCGAAGACCCAGATATGAATCCACACACATATGGTCACTTGATTTTTGACAAAGAAGCCAAATCCATTCAATGGAAAAAGGATAGCATCTTCAACAAATGGTGCTGGTCTAACTGGAGGTCTATGTGTAAAAAAATGAAACTGGACTCATATTTGTCACCTTGCACAAAACTCAAATCCAAGTGGATTAAAGACCTCAACATAAAACCAGAGACACTAACTCACTTAGAAGAAAAAGTGGGAAAGAGCCTGGAACATATTGGCACAGGAGACAACTTCCTGAACAGAACACCAACGGCCCAGGCCTTAATGTCAACCATTAATAAATGGGACCTCATGAGGCTGAGAAGCTTCTGTAAGGCAGGAGACACTGTCAAGAGAACAAAGCGACAGCCTACAGACTGGGAAAAAATCTTCACCAACCCTACATCTGACAAAGGTCTAATATCCAAAATATATAAAGAACTCAAGAAATTAAACACCACCAAACCGAATAACCCAATTGAGAAATGGGGCTTGGAACTAAACAGAGAATTCTCAACAGAGGAGTATCAAATGGCTGAGAAACACTTAAAGAAATGCTCAACCTCCTTAGTCATCAGGGAAATGCAAATCAAAACAACTCTGAGATTCCATCTTACACCCATCAGAATGGCTAAGATCAAAAATTCAAGCGACACCACATGCTGGCGAGGATGTGGGGAGAGAGGAACACTCCTTCATTGCTGGTGGGAATGCAAACTAGTACAGCCACTTTGGAAATCTATCTGGTGCTATCTCAGAAAAATGGGAATAGGGCTTCCTCAAGACCCAGCTATTCCACTCCTTGGAATATACCCAGAAGATGCTCCAGCACACAACAAGAAAATTTGCTCAACCATGTTCATAGCAGCCTTATTCATAATAGCCAGAACATGGAAACAGCCTAAGTGTCCCTCAGTAGAAGAGTGGATAAAGAAACTGTGGTACATATACACTATGGAATACTACTCAGCTATTAAAAACAAGGAATTCCCGAAATTTGTGGATAAATGGATTGAGCTAGAAATGATCATAATGAGTGAGTTAACCCAGAAGCAGAAAGAATCAAATGGTATATACTCACTTATATCTGCATACTAGCCCAAGGGGCATGTCCCACAAAAGCCTTCACTTACCAGGAAACTGGGACAGAGGGGAAGGCATCCTATTGGGACTCTAAATGAGAGACGCATGGGAGAACAGCAAAATAAAAGGATCCAGAGGGTCCTAGAAATCTACAAGTAGAACAATATGATAGGCAGATTTGGGCCCAGGGGTCCCGCTCAAACTAAGGCACCAGCCAAGGACAATACAGGAGGTAAACTTTAAACCCCTTCCCAGATCTATCCAATGGTCAGAATATTCTCCACAGTTGAGTGGAGAGTGTGATACGACTTTCTCACATACTCTGGTGCCTCACATTTGACCATGTCCCCTGGAGGGGGAGACCTGGTGGCACTCAGAGGAAGGACAGCAAGTAGCCAAGAAGAGACTTGATACCCTATGAGAATATATAGGGGGACGTAATCCCCCTCAGGAACAGTCATAGGGGAGGGGAATAATGGGAAAATGGGGGGGGGGGAGGAATGGGAGGATACAAGGGATGGGATAAACATTGAGATGTAACAAGAATAAATTAATAAAAAAAAAAAAAAAAAAAGAAAAAAAAAATAAAACTATTTCCATTGCAATTATTTAAAAAAAAAAAAAATAAAATCCATATTGTTGCTTAGGATATTAAGCAAATGACACTATTATTTCTTATTGCTTAGAACTTTAAACAGACCAGTGTCTATCAGTGGCTAAGTGAGTAAGCAACTGATGGCACATCCATAGAATGAAATTCTATTTAGGCATAAAAAGGAATAAAAATATGTACAACCACATGAATGACTATCAGAACTAGGCAAAAATAATAAAATGCCAAAGGGCACATTTTCCATGATTGTACTGTACAAAATTTCAAAGAGTGTATACATAAAATCTATAATAACAGGAGTTACGTAAATGGTTTCCTGGGGTCTGAAGATGGTTTAATTGTCCAAAACAGTTCATCAACACCAAAACTCACATTTGACCCATAACAGATACAATCATTTAAATAGTGTAATGATATAGTGTATGATTATTAGTAGTTCTTTGATTCTTTTGTTCTTTCTGGAATAGAGAATTTCTAGTATTTTAATTTATGTAGCAGTTGGCTATTTCAAGTTTTCTATACTTACATCATGTTGTTGAACTCACTGCCTACCTCCTCTTTCCATCTCAGGACTGGTTTGGGTTTGAGAAAAATTTCAGAATGGCATCTTTTTATATTTAATATATAGATTGATCCTTTTGTCACTCTTTCTCTTTGTGAGTTCTGCTTTCATGTCAAAGTGGGTTCTTTATGGGCTGGGAAGCTGTCTCAGGACCTGAAGTGCTTGCTGTGGCAGCATGGGGTGTGACTCTGGGTCCCCAACACCCAGGTAAGAGCTGGACATGGTGATTACTGCCTGTAACCCCAGAACTGGAGATGCATGTGAAAGACAGGTGGATCCCTGCATCTTACTGGCCAGCCAGTGTAGAGAAAAGGATGAGTTCCATGTTCAATGAGAGACCTTATCTCAAAAAATGTAGCAGAATCATAAAGCAAGATATTCAATGTCAACCTCTGACCTTGATACTCATCCAAAGTCAAGTAAACCTGCACACACACACACAGACACACACACACACACACACACACACACACAGAGAGAGAGAGAGAGAGAAAGAGAGAGAGAGAGAGAGAGAGAGAGAGAGAGAGAGAGAGAGAGACAGACAGACAGACAGACAGACAGATAGACAGACACAGAAAGACAGAGAGATAGAGAGAGATAGAAAGAGAGACAGAGACAGGGACAGGGGGAGAGAGAGAGACAGAAACACATACACACGGAGACAGAAAGGAGAGCAAGGTAGACACAGCTGTGGGGCTTTTCCTTGTTAATCTATTTTATTTCCTTGCTCATTTTCCTGCCTTGTTCTGTCTCTGCAGAGACTTGGATCCCACTGAGTCTCCCTTAATCTCTATTCCTTGTGAGTTCTTTGTTGATTTGCTCCTTCTAAACATCTCAGGGCCCTCCCTCCATTTGTGAACGTATCTCCTAGAATTATCTTATCTATACCATCTGGGACAGTTCTTCATATTACTTTTCTTCAGCTCCTTTATTAGAAAGATAGATTCAGGAGGAATTATGTAAGCTTTATTATTTTAAACTTTTATTGGCCTAAATTCACTGTCTGTACTGATGGGTTTCATAAAGATGTTTTCTTTCAAGTATACTGTCTGCCTTTTATTAATATGCTTAGTTATTTCAAATGCCACTGACTATTTCTTAACTTTGGTTCATTCTATAGTTAGCTAGCTCAACCATGCATAGTTTTCAGAAGAATTCCTGGGAACATCAACAGGATTTCAAAAGCCATTTATTATTTTGATAGAAAAAATTTAAATGTGCTAAAACTCAGAAATATTACATTAGGAAAGCAGATATTTAGGCTTCAAATGTGCTAGAAGACACCAATCCTTAAGTATTTACTGAGCAGTTCTCCATCAACTACCATATAATCAGCACTTATAAGGCTCTTGGTGGTTTTTCCTGGCATCTTGAAGCACCTGCAGAGTTTGAAGGCTAGCTACTTACATGCTAATGTCACACTGTGACAAAACCCTGAGACTGAGGCTGCACGTTGCAGATAGTGGCAGAAGAGAACAAAGCCTCCGCCATACAGCTCCCAGCACTGATCTGAGTTTGCGCTGGCATTCTCCTTGTTTCTGAGGACTTTGTTTTATTCAGAGATGACTCCCAGTTCTAACATCTCATTATAAAAGGGACTGTTCGAGAGCTGAGAGGGCACCAGAGCCTTGGAACAGCTCTGTGGCCATGCTGCTGGACTGACTAGTTAATTGTATCTGTCTCCAGATACCTCATATTGCAGGTTTTCCCAGCTCATATGAAGTTTCCTGTAGGTAAATTCATAGCTTTTAGGTATTATGCTCATTGAATTTTTTAGCCATATATACATATTCTGGACTTCATAAATGAAAAGACTTTAAAATTCGCTTCTTAGCTTTTCAATGGACTAATGTGTTACTCTGTAGCTCTAACTGGCCCAATTCATCGACATCATTTGTCTTAGTGCATTTTCTCTTCCTGTAACAAAAATACCTGAGACCAGGAGATTTATAGAGAATAGGAGATCATGCGACTAGAACTTTGGAGGGCTGGAGGTCATAGGTGGTACATGTCCTGGCCCCTGTGTGGTGTCTAACGGGGGAGGTGTTGCACGTCATGATATAGCACATATGACAAGGCAGAGCAAAGGCTCTGTCTCTTCACCCAGTTCCTTTTGTTGTTTCCTGTGTTTTCCTGCATCTGCTGACATGCTCACACTAGTGATAATAAGCAAGCACACTTCTTATTTAAAAACTGTCTTAAGACCCAACAACTAGAATTAGAAAGATACATTTGAATCAATGTTGCTCTATTTTTTTGTAATCAGAGGAGTTATTTACATCCCCTCACATTTACCTATCGTTTGTCAGTGAGTCGTAGCATCACAAAGACTTTGTGCTAAATAATTCAGCAAACACTAAGAAAATTACCAAAATATAAGGAAAGTATGAAAAAAATCCCGTTTGTTCAAAGAGAGAGATTGCCAACCTCTAGAATTTTGTGGAAGCATTAACTTTAGGGAGGCATGGCTTCAGCGGACTGCAGAGCAGAACAGCAATGAGAAACAAAGTCCAAACCTGCACATGTAAACTATGGTACCCTCGATTTGTAGTATGAAAACATCCTTACTCTAATTACACCATCTAGTGAAAGCAAGCAGGTGATATGAATGAAAGAGCAGACAGCAGAACCTAATTCGACACAAAATGTCTCTACCAATCAAAATCTCAGTAATTTGAAGACTTTTTTCATTTTTAAAGATTTATTCTCATTTATGTGTGTTTGTCTGTGCCTATGTCTTTGCATAGGTATGTGTGCATGTATACAGACACCATCAGAGGTCAGAAGAGGGTATCAGATCCTTTGGAGCTGGGGTTACAAGTAGTTTAAGCTGCCCATTACAGGAGCGGGAATCTGAACTCTAATTTTCTTCAGGAACAAAACATGTTCTTAACTGCAGAGCCATGCTTCCAGCACTCTGAACATGTTTTTTCATGTTATTGAATTACAGAAGGCCACATATGTACAGTAGGCTCACCATTATTCTTAGTTAGATTCACATTATGTCAGCCAAGATATGTTACCAAAGCAAAATATTATGTGTAGGTGTGAGTTGTATATATGCGTGTTATGTTTTTAGTAATTCAGAATTTGGGTAGAGAAATGTGTTATAAAATAAAATACCTTTGAAAGAGGTAGCAGAAAATAGATTGTATTATCAAAATATCTCTTTGCATTTTTATTGTGTATAGATAAGTGTGTGTGTGTGTGTGTGTGTGTGTGTGTGTGTGTGTGTGTGTGTGTGTGTGTGTCCTTACTGAGCTGCACAGGGATCAGAGGACAACTTCAGATGTTGGTCCTTATTTTCCAGTTTGATTGAGAAACCTCTTTTGTTTTGTTGTTTGCCACTGTGTTGTCTAGCCTAGCTGATCCATGAACTTTTAAGGCTCCTCGGTCAATATCCTATTTTGCTGTAAGAGCCCTAGAGTCACAGATACATCTTACCCTGCCCATCCTCCCAGGCATCCTGCCATTTGCATGGAGATCTTCACAGTTGTGCATTAAACACTTTATCCCCAGAGCCACCTCTCCAACCTCTAATTCTTTAAAATACAATAAAATGATGACATATACAAATTAACTAAGGAAACAGGTTGAAAAGATAGTAAGTACTTTTTTATTGTTAAGCTAATTTCTTATAACTTTAGTACCAGAAAACATGAATGGGTGTTGGAGTTAACAGCAATGGGGATTATTTTCTACTTTTTCCTTTTTGTGTTAGGCTCTGACTGTTGTCATCCCGTGTGTATTCACTGATTTGTTCCTAAGGGCCTTGCTGCAAGTGTCACTTTACACAACAGACATTTTTATTCACTTCACATTTTTATCTTGTACTTGCAGTTATCCACCTAATCATGGAAATCTGTCTGTGAGCCTCAAAGCATTTATACATGTTTTGAATTAAGGATCCCAAACATGGCACTAATCTAAGTTCTTAATATACAAGGTACCAGGCGCACTCTATTTGTTGTGGGCAGCATGCTGGTTTTGTTTTACAAATGTTTGAACTCTGGAGGAAAAAAGATGCTAACTTTTTAAGTAAAATGGGCAATAACTGCTGTTCTCGTTTGAACAGAGATTTTCCTAATTTAACAAACTTTATTATGATGGGTTTGGCATTTATTATTAGTGATATTTTAATGCATGAGAAACAGGACACAGATGCTATATCTTTGGAACAATACAAGATTGATAATATTAGCAATTTATCTCTTAGTAAGGCATATATTTTAATAATTCAGAGATGACTAAACAGTAACATGAAATTTTGTATTATGTGGTCAACCTAATATCTCTGCCTGTCTGCCTTCCCTTGTGTCTCACTCTGTGTCTCCGTCCTCCCCACACTTCCTCCCTTCCTCCTTCCTTTCCCCCTTCCTCCCCCTCTCTCCAGGCTGTCTCTCACATCCCAGGCTCATTTTAAAACTTACTATGTAGCTAAGGATGACCCTGAATATCTGATCCTGCTCCTTCCAGCTCCCAAATATTGGGATTATGGTTGTGGTTTTAAAGTGCTGGGATCAAACTCAGTTTCATACGTGCTAGGCAACCACCGTGCTAACTGAACTCCATCATCAGATCACAAATCTCTCTGCTTTTCTTTTTGTTCATGTGGTGACCCAGACAGCTCCATGGTGAATGTGTTTTGTGTTCACAGCAGACTTATTTCACGGCCCTGATAAAACAATTGTTCACTCATTCGTAGCTACTACCCAGCCTCTATTCTCAATACAACAACAGTCTCTTTGGTCTGAATCATGAGAAAATTGTAATAGTCCTTGTTGGTTCTGCGTAGTTGGGAATGATTTCAAGCTGCCTACCACTGCGCCTTGTAAGATGTTTCCTTTCACAAGTGCGTTTCTGTTATTCATAGAATATGTGTGGTTGTTATTGTGAGTCGGGGGGCATCTATTGAAGCCCTGTCATGTGGTATTTAATATCACACAATAATCTGTCAGAGAGCACTGTATGCTTTAAATATTCCCACTAAAACTAATGTTGGCTTTAAACTCTATAAGAAGATGGATAAAAACTTAATCACACCCTTATATTAGAAAAGACACCTTAGGAAGGTGACTAAAGTTATGTGAAGCCCTAAGGGTGAGGCTGTAGCTTTCTAAGCATGGGAGAAACATGTTGTGCCTTATTTTGTGATTAGCTGTGCTGCCTTGAGCTACCCAGTGTTGGACTTCCCAGTTTTCACAGAGATGAGCCAGGAGAGCCTTTATTCTCCAAAAATTGCCCTGCCAATGGTGTTCATCTGTAGCAAAAGAAACTGGGTTAAACTTCCTGATAATGAACCTACTTTCAGCTTGACTATCAGCTCTATGGTGATGATGTTCCTATTTTCCTCCAGGGTTCTGAACTTGTTACTCCAGATAGACCCACCATAAGGTAACCAGATATACCTAACTCTTAAAATCTTCGTAACTGAGGTCACCTGTGCAACTCTCTCTGCATAAATTGCTTCTCCAATACTTCTTTACTTCTTCACCCAGCATACAAAAACGGCCCAGGAGTCATTCCCTATCATTTTCATCTTAGTCTGTGATGTTTATATTGATAATTAACTTGATAGCATCTAGGATAACCTAGGAGATAAACCTCTGGGGATATTGTGAGGGAGTTTCTATACTGGGTTGACAGAGGCTGGGTGTAATATTTCATAGGCCATGGTGTGGACTTGATAAAAGAGGAAAGCAATTTGAACACCAACATTCACATAGATGCTTCTTGGCCACAGATGTGACATGATCAGATGCTTAACTCTCCTGTACCCCAACTTCTTTGCTATGGTGCACTGTACCCTCAAACTAGGAGGCAAGAAAATATCTTTCTTAAGTTACATTTGTCATGTATTTTAAAATATACTTTATTAATTTATTCATTTGTCATGTATTTTGTCACAATGAGTAGAGTAGGCATCTTGTTTTTTTCTTTCCTTACTGTATGGATAGATAGTGAGGACCTTTATCCACGTGAGCTTGCTTAATCATTCTCTTTCTGATTGACAGTTCATCACCATGAGAGTTTCAGGCTTGATCTGCTTGCTGTTAAGTTAAGAAGATCATGTATAATTAATATTCAGATATTTCTTGTTAGAACTATTTTTGGAAAAATAAAGTCAGGATATGTGGTTTTCTGGCTTAAATTGATGCAATAACTACACTGCTGTCAGCTGCTTCCTCTTCTGTAAGATAAGGATAATACTTGGATCTGCCCTATGTGTTGATTGTGGTTATTATATTAGGCAGAGGATGATAATGCTTGTCAGGAAGTGAAAGTACATCATTTTAATATGGAAAAGAAACAGACTTTCTCTGGCATCTACTGGAAGGTGAGCTGCTTCACCTCTCTGTGTTTTCCCACATCATCCTTGAATTAGTAATTATATGTATCTTTCAAAGCTCAGCTTCAGCATACTGTTCTTTGAAATGTCACACTGAAAGTGTGACCTCCCATATTCCTGAGGTATGGCTCATGGAGGATCCAGAGGCTGTCATGCGGACACGTAAAGTTGTATGTGTGAACTTGTGAGCACTGAACGTGAACCAGGAAAAAGTTTCTTCCATGGATTTCCTGCCTTGTCAGCTTTTCTCCATCTGTCTCTACCTACATGAACATCATTAATAGCATGAGCTGTCTGAACTGTGTTCTTTGCTTTGTCCCCTTCCTGCTTAATAATTCTCAGGTAACTCATCAGCAAGCACCATTGCGATTGCAGCGTATAGTTGAAGAAAGTGAGTCATCACTGAACAAAAATTCCCTAAAGTCTTATAGCACTTTTATCTGGTAGATTTAAAATTTTTTTAAAAAGAAAAGTGTTCCTACTTTTTTCTGGCAATCTTTGTTAGTAAGTTTCCATTTAAGGGAAATAATATATTTTAAATATGAGAATTATTAAAATATCAGGATTTTACAGTATTATACTTTTAACCTCTACCCAAGTAGTCTTCACTTCTGCGATTGCATTGTCTTTTTAATATCATGGGGTGCACATGAAGAACATGTGCATTTCATCTGTGTTACCAATCCCAAGACCAGGGGCATCGTTCACAGAGCTGGAGACCTAGCAAGCCATGTTTTCAGACAGATCCCTTTTGCTTTCTTAGCATGGTACATGACACTGAGATCTCTCCTTTTGAAAGGCATTTTTCTCCTTCAGTTGACCCTTTAACTGGATTTATTTCTGAATTTGAATTCATGGCCTTCGGTTTTCACAGCACTTCTTTCTTGTCATGACTCACGGTTCCTTGCTCTGTACCTCGTCTTTTCTCAGGATTTCCCTTGTTGTGATGAGAATTGTGTCTTTATGCCCCAGTGCTGATTTTGACTTCTTAGAATCAAGACATTGCTCCAAACATCCAGTGGCTGAAGGATGCTAAGTAGGTGAAGGGTAGAGGAGAAGGTAGTACAGCCAGTTGAGAAGACCTCTGCCTATGCGTTGTTTCTGATGCTTCAGCTATCTGGCACATTGAGAAGGGCTGTGTTTGATCCCCAGCGCAGCATATAACAGGGTATGGTGAAACATGCCTGTAATCCTAGGACTTGGTGAGGGCAGAGGCAGAAGAATCAGACGTCCAAGGTCTTCCTCAGGCACATACAAGTTAGAAGCTAGCCTGGGAGATGTGAAACCCTTCCATGAGCCATTAGCAGGACTTGGCGGGAAGCTGACAGCAGCTTTTCCTGGCGTTGAGGGAGCCGTGCTGCCTCGAGTTGACTGGGTTAAGCGTGCTGCTAGTCCTTCGAGAACGCATGTGCCCTTAGCGCATCAGTGCTGCTGCAGAACCCAGCCAAGCCTTCCAGATTTAAAAATTTTTAAAGCAGTAACTTCATCTGTGGGAGAGGCTAATTTGCCTTATCGTGGAAGCCATTAGTTACCTGTATCTTCTTGTATGGGATGCTCTCTCTACGATCCATTGATGCCTGCATTGCATCCAGTTGTGATTTTCTGTGATGGTCTCTATATGCTATAAAGGAAGCTTCCAGTCTATCGGTAGCTAGCCTTACAAGGATGAGATGTAGAGTGTAGTAAGAAATTATGCTGGTCTAGCAAAGTGGACACAATAGATTCTTCACTAAGGGCCATGACCTCACTAGCCCAGGGAAGTTGGTTAGGTATCTAGTAGCAGACACCATTACTCTCTTGTTGAGGGGCCCAATAAGCAGCTGTTGTTACCACCATCACATGAGTGCCACTTATTGTACCCTATGAGATGTTTTGCCTTCCCGATCATTGTTGTGGCTCGTAGGTGTTGCAGCTGGGTAACAGTATTGATTGCTTCCCTCACCTGGAAGATTGCATAGTATTTTTCTGGTACTACAGAAAACGCTAGACTGCAGGAAGACGGATTTCAGGTTAGATGCAGCTTGAATTATCCAAGTTTCATGTTGTGAGTCTGACCACATTACCTTCAAACTCTAAGAGGCAGTCAAGGCCTACATCGACAGTCTACACTGTTTTGGGAGTCACTAGGACTACCATGACTAGCCATTCAAAAATTCAAAAGGTTTCTTGTGTCTGGCTCTGGGGTTTTTGTTAGTCTGTAGTTCTTGTGAAGAACTTTGCCAGCCCACGTAACTTAACAATATACACAGGGGATTAATAGCAAGCATATAAAAAAAACAAAAAAAAAAGTCAAAGAAGCAAATAACCCAGTTATAAAAAAGGGCTATGGATCTAAACAAAGAGTTTTCAATAGAAGAAATAAAAATGGATAAGAAATATCTCAAAAAATGCTCCCCAATCTTAGTAATATGGGAGCTAAAGTTAAGACAACTTTGAGGTTTAACCTGACCCTAGTCAGAATGACCAAGATCCATGAAACAGCCAATAATAAAGTCTGATACTGTTGTAAAGAAAGAAGAACCCTCCATCACTGTTTGTGGGAATGCAAATTGGTGGAGCCACTCTGGAAGCCACTTTGGAGAACTATTTTGGAGGGTTTTGTACAATTTGTTTAGATCATATTCTCATATTCATCAACTTTCACTCCTCCTTGAATTACCACTCTTTCCTACCTATCCAACTGTGTGTGCACGCATGTGTGTGTGCATGTGTGTGCGTGTGTGTGTGTGTGTGTGTGTGTGTATGCTAATATCCTTCTGAATAAATTCGTGTTTACCAAATACAGCCTTCCACAATAAAGTGGTTTACTTACCAAGGTTATCCTTTTAGAGAAAACGGTCTCTTTCTTTCAGCAACTAACAATTCCTAATAGCTCCATGGCTTGAGGTTGAATTTTGTGTCCAACTTCCCTCTCCATGGTGGGGGTTGGTTTGGCTTGAACTTGCACATGTTTTGTACATGCTTTTGCGACTAGTATGAGTTCAAGGTTCAGCTGCCTTTCTCTGTTCAGAAAATAATGTTTCATTGTATTAATCTACCACTGCTGTCTCTTACACTCTTACTCTCTAGGCCCTCTTCCATAATACTCCCTGAGGCTTTGGAGAGTATGCTGTATATATGTTTCCTTTCGTGCTAAACATTCTGCAGTTTTTTATTATCTGTGCTTTGGCCAGTGACAAATCATTATATTAATCACCACTTAATGTAAATAGAAGTTTTTCAGACGATCAATCTCAGCGAGATAATACTGACCTATTGGTATAATGATAAGTATTAGGATTTGTTTAATACTATGCCTGTTTAATGTATATATATTTTAAATTATATATACTTAATTTATATATTATATAAATTATATAAACATAGATATGTGATATATATATATGGATATTGATATATATATGGATATTAGTTCTCTGTCAGTTATGTGAATATCTTTTCCCAGTCTGTAGGCGGTTGTTTTGTTCTATTGACAGTGTCCTTAAGTAGATGGAGAGAGGGAACTGGATGGGAGATGGACTGGGGAGGATAACAGCAGTGTAGATCAGGTGCACAGAGAGAAGAGGACGGTAAGGAGAAGAACCAGGAGAGAGAACAAAAAACCTTTGGAGGCATCTCTGGGACATGGGAGGCTCCTGGGAGTCTACGGGGGTGACTCTAGCAGAGAATTCAAACAACAGGTGTTAAGGAGCATACAGTTGGCACCTCAGGTAGCCAGGTGGGACTCTCAGCAGGGGGAGGGGAACACCAACCCACACATAAAACCTTTGACCCAAAATGTGTCTTATCTGCAAGAGGTGTCGGGGCAAAGATGGAACTGAGATGAAAAGACTGGCAAACCAATGACTGGTTGAGCTTGAGACTCACCCTGACGGGAGAGGGCAGACCTCTGCCACTATTAATTATACTCTGCTATGCGTGCAGACAGGAGCCTAGCATAACTCATCTGTCAGACTTCATCCAGTAGCTGATGGAGATAGATGCAGAGATCCAAGGCCAAGCAACGGGCTGAGCTTGAGGAGTGCTGGGGAAGAGTGGGAGGAAAGCTAGAGGGAGCCAGAAGGGTCAAGGACACCACAAGAAGACCGATAGAGTAAGCTAATGGGGCCAACGGGGCCTCACAGAGACTGAACCACTAACCAAAGAGCTGGCATGGACAGAACTTAGATCCTCTATACATATGTAGAAAATATGCAGCTGTGTCATCATGTGGGCCCCTAACAATAGGAGTAGGGGCTGTCTCTGAATCTGCTAACTACAGCTGGCTCACTTTTCCCTAGCTGGGCTGCCTTGTCACTCCCAGGTGAGAAAGGATGTGCTTAGTCCTGCAGTGACTTGAGATACCAGGGGGGATTCATACCAACTGGACCCCCTCTTCTCTGGGAGGAAGGAGAAGAGGGAGTGGGAGGAGGCGGAGGTTGGGATTGAGAGGGGAGGAAAGAGGGGCTGGGATTGGCATGTAAAGTGATTAAGCAAATAAATAAATGGAGGAAAAATTATCAGTATGATGAATCCATGCAAAATCAGTTGAATATAAAGAAGAAAATGCAGGTTCTTGCCGGTGAGGATGAGGAGCAAGGTAGAGGTACATGTTAGGAGAGCTGGATTTTGAGACAAAAGACCTTAAATATACAGCTACGTGTAAAACGAGTGTAAAGCTAAACTCAGCATCATCTACAGAGTGTTCCAACCTCTTCTTGTAGCAGCTGTGTACAGCTTTGAGGTGAGTTTTTTTCTGAGATGTGTTGCCATGCTAGTCCTGGGGGCTGGAGATCAGCAGACATAGGTAAAAGCAGCTTTAACTAAAGGCAGGAACACTCAATATTCCAAAACCAGTCCACTGAATGAATAGGTTGTCAAATTGGTAAAACGTAATACTTTCAAAATATTCATCTTTAAATGGTTTTAATGGGATTGATACACCAATTTATCAATTAATTTGCTTTATTGAAACAAAGCTTTAACAGCTTTGATAAGACATTCAATTTTCTAAATGTAAAATAAATTTATGTATATTCTTGACTACTCAGTAAATTGGTGAATTCAGCAAATTAGTTCTACTGCTGAGAAAAACTCTTTGAACACCAGCAGGTTTTTGAATTTCGGCTCCAGGAGGATAAAGAACTCAGGCATCCTGTTTAATGTTGTTTTCTTAATGCTCAGCAGTGTGCCTCTAACATAATTAATTGAATAAATCTTCTTTGAATAAATTAATAGATGTGTGTATATAAGACTGTACATGACTCTTGAACAGAAACAAACCTTAATGTGAACATTGGTTATACCACTTTTTCCAGCTTGTTAAAACTTTGGTTAGCATTATCATTTGTCATAGTATTTATAAGACTGTGTGATCTGTGCTTGTATGAAATGACAGCTGGCCCGTTAGAAGAATGTGCAAGTATGTAAACATAGATTTTTCAGTTTGACTAAATTTGGCGCGGACTACCATTATCTGTACAATTCAGTCCAGTACTATCATTTGCCTAGAAAACCAGATGTAATCATCTTGAAATTAAAAAAAAAAATTATCAACTTTAATATACACATTTGATCCATTTACTCAGTTGGCTTAATGGTTTAATCAGCAGGTTGTTGGAAGTCATGAAAAAAATAAATTTCATTATGATATTCATATGTTGTCTCATTTTCATAAGAAAGACAGAATTTTTGCCTAGAATTCTTAAAACTCACCAAATTCAAACACAGTGACTTTAACTAATGACACAATTAGGTCCATTACCAAGACAAATTACGTGCTTCTGACAGTGCGCTATATTTTAGATAGTAAACAGAGATTTCACCCTAAAGAAACAAGTTGAATAATGCAGTGTCTCATTGACTTATTTTTTTACAAGATCTAATTAAATAGCCATGAAGCATGAAAATATGTCCGATACCTCAGCCCTCAGTGAAGTCAAGTATGCTTTATCTACTTGCCTAGTTTAGATGAGATGGTTTATTGTGGCATAAATGGATGACTGGCTGTCTCACTGTCCTGAGATACAGGCTTTATTATGCAAAAATCTAGAAATTCCATTTTTATGCTATGGTTCTCCACCTTGGTATGTCATGAACAACTGTATGCAAAGTGTGAAATAAACACGTTAGGGGCATGACGTGCATGACGGTGAATAATACAAGTTGCCCGGATGAGAACCACCATGGAAACACGGGCACACTTATTACTAAGGCCATCCTGCTTCTTACTCAGATTCATCTCTTTCGATTTTCTTAATTGGTTTTAATTTCTGGACCGAGTCTTGAAGCTCATAGTGAAAAATCTTTTCACTGGATGTAAATATCAGTGAGTATAAATGCCCATTAAAATTATGCCTACTTTGAGGACTGCCATGGGAGTGGGAGGGCGGCTAAAGGTCCTGTCCGGCGTAAAGACGTCCTCCACAACCCTTTGCCAGACAAGTCTGTCCTTAGAAAAACCTAAGTGGGAAGCAGCAGCTGGAGGTTTCTCTTTTAT
This sequence comes from Acomys russatus, assembly GCF_903995435.1. NCBI lineage: Eukaryota > Metazoa > Chordata > Mammalia > Rodentia > Muridae > Acomys > Acomys russatus. Next base: position 73,309,304 of record NC_067156.1, on the reverse strand, counting down.
AAAGCCTCGTGGTGGAACACCTCCTCGACCTGGTCAGTGGAAGGATGGAAGCACCGCACAGGGACTCAATAGGAAAGTCCTGTCACTGTGAGCCCGGCATCTCAGAGATGCAGGCACTACGGCACTCTGAACACAAGCTAAAAACAGCTCTCATCTCAAATAACCCAGTGCTTGCGTCACAGTAGGAGAAATTCAATGCTGGCGAACGACGTTTACTGAATGAAGCCCTCCATCCGTCCAGTAACCTGTTTGGACCCATTCCTGTGCATTCACAGTCAGACTGGATCACCTCCCACCCTGAGGCTCTCCAAGACTTCAAACAGTTTTTTCAGGAATCCCCCCAGGAAGGTGCCGTGTCCAGATAAACACGTTATCTTCATACAGTCCGTTGGCTCGCTAGGCAACACCAGAGTTATCAGTGAAGAGTATGTTAAATGGCTGAAGGGCTACTGTGAAGCATTTTCCTACGGATTGATGGTAAAGTTCTTAGACCCAATTCCAGTCTCTGCAACAAAGTGTTCCTTTAGAGTGAGTGAGCACACACAAAACCTACAGATTCACACAGGGAATAGCCTGACATTCTTGAAAAAGAAGAAACCCACAGATGCCTTCTGCATCGTGAGAATTACCATGATCGATCTCTACCCACGGGACTCTTTGGACAGGCCTCTTTGACAGGCGGTGTGGGGGTATTCAGCTTTGCCAGGTGTGGCAAGGATTTCTTTTTTTTTTTTTTTTAATTTTTTTTTATTAATTTATTCTTGTTACATCTCAATGTTTATCCCATCCCTTGTATCCTCCCATTCCTCCCTATAATTACAAGGTGTTAAGTGGCAAAACATGAGATAAACGTTCTCAGCACAGGAGTAATGTTTGTTTAAATGCCTTGCTACAGTTGTAAATCTGTGTGATAAAATGATGGTTGTTGTTTTGCACTTAAACTTGCCTTAGTTGAAAGCTGTACTTTGTATGTACCCCAGAGACTGAGATTATGCAGATGGGTGGAGGCTGAAAAAAAGTCTCCAGTTCCTTTATAATTTCAATTTGTAATGTAGATTTTCTCTGTCTATAAGTCCGTATGCTAACTGATGATTACTGCATCAAAACTGAGAGACATTTTAGGAATAATTTACTTGAACACTAATATTTTTCCATTTTTTGAGATTATAGTTATATCATTTCTCATCCTTTCTTTCCTCCAAGCCCTCCCATATATCCCTCCATTGTCGTTGTCAGATATGTGGCTTCTTTCCTCATTAATTGTTGTTACATACATTGTATATGTATACGTAAATATACTTAACTATATCCTTCTCAGTCTGAATAATGTTACTTACATGCCTGTTTTCATGGCTGGCTATTTGGTCCTGGGTAACTAATTGAAATGTGTCTCCCTGCAGAAGACTATCCCACTTTCAGCACTCCTTAGTTACCTGTGGTTCTTTGTGTAGGGGTGACATCTCAAGGTTTCCTCTGTAAACTTCAGCATGTCTATTTTTGTTGTCCTTGTTCTGTTCCTATTGATGTAGTTGTGTTGGTGTGACTTCTGAATTATTAGAAGATACAATTTCATTGCAAATTCCATGATTGTCTGACTATTACAATATTCTCCTTCTTCTCCAATGTTACCTGACCTTTAGGTATGGGGGTGTTTTGTAAATGTATCCATTGAGACTGACCTCTACGACTCTATATTTTGTTTGCTTGTGGTGTTCAGTGTTGGTCTCCATGAGACACAAAGAAGTTTTCTTGATGAATGATGAGGGCTACAATTACCCCTGGGGATAAGGATAAATATTTAGAATGCAGTTATGGATTATGCCAGTTTAATAAAGTAGTGGTTGCAGGTTCTCCTCCAAGACCCATGACTTCACTCTTCCTGAGTAGATGGCTAGGTTTCCAGTACTGAGGTTGATTTATCCTATGTTGAATGGATCTTAAATCTAGGTAGAGAGGTGTTGTTTACTACTGAGGTATTGGTGACACTGAGCTATGCTCTGTTGTGGTTCAGAAGCATCATAACTGGGTAGGACTGTTGGTTGCATCCCTCCTTTGGAAGCTTTCATAGTGCCTTCTGCTCCCATGAAAGGTAGTCTGTGGGGTGGATGATTTCAGGTCAACTCCAGACCAGGGGCTTCTGATCTCTGTGTTTGAAGCCCATTAGGACTTCAACAACAGAAATTTTCCTTCTGTCTTGGAGAAAATAGCAATAGGCTGTATATTGCCTTCTGTCTCTAAGGAAAATAGCAATAGGCTGTATATTTTGGTAGTCTCTTAGACATGAACAACAACTCAGAAAAGAGCTCCTCATGTCTGGCATTTACAACTTAAACAATTGCTTTGGATATTTGTTAGGTGGTCTTTAAATATTGGAGGGAATCTTGTTAGCCAATATTAGATAACTTCACTTAAAGTATGGATCTATTTATGCACAGAATTATATGTATTGTAGGTTTTGTTCAAGATAAATAATTAATAGTATTATTCCTCATGAATTTTCCAGAAATCTTTACTGTTATTTTACCCTTCTCCTTCTTCTCTCTTAATCCCAAAGAGAAACTATCCAACTACAGTTGGTTTTATAAGGTTCTTTATTATTATAAACATCAATACTTAATCTTTCAAAGTTTTGTAGGTCAGAAGTACTAGTTCAATATGCCAACAGTCATGTCTCTTACTTTCCCTTGGCTGCTGCCTTTGTTTACCTTCTTGGCTACATTTCCCACACTGAAACTTCTCCTTGGTTGCTTACTGTTTTATAAACTCGTATTTGTTATCCACTCACATGCCATGGGGTTCTCTTCTGGGTGATCTGATTTTGAGATACTTGACCAAAATACAATTATAAAGAAATTGTTAAAATGAAGTCTCAAGAAAAGGCAAGGACATGTGTGTGTGCCATTTGACACACAGCCACTACCTCTTCAAAGGCTGTGAACTAGGCAATGGTAAGGCTGCCTTAGACTCTGTTTCTGGTTCTCAAAATGAGCACTATTGCAGAATTCCTACATGCTGGGTTCAGCACAAACTACAGCAGAGGGAAGAAGCACCATCGATCATATATGGGCATGACTTTGTATATAATTCATGTTTTCCATTGTTAAACATCTTGTTATGGTCTGGATATTTGTGCCTCTGGCTTTTCTCAATCTATAAATTGGCATTTACCGTGAATGTCATTCTTTCAAGAGTTGAAGATTTTAAGAGGTGATTAGATAAACTCAAACCTAGGGACCCCTGGGCTCTTGGTTTGAAGTGCGTTGTGTCTTCAGCATTAGACACTTACCTTGTACTTCTGGTGGGTAACCAAGGGCAACAGCAACAGAGTCTGTTTTGGGAGGTTCTTAGACAGCTCTGGCTAAAAGGTCATGTCTCCTAATAGCATCATAAGTTACACTTGTAACGTTCCATCTACATGACCACCCAAATGTGACCTGAACAAGGACACCAACAAACACACCAAACTGCATCTGGAAAAGTCCGTGAGGCCTCAACCGTACACAAAGAACTGTAGGCAACTAAGTAAGGGTGAGAGTTGGAGAGGTGGCTTTCCCCAGGGAACAGCATACCAAGTAGTAGTCCAGTGCCGAATAGTCAGCCATGAAAACATACATACATACAAGAAATATTACACAGATGTAATAGTTTATATTTGGGAACATATATGCACATTCAAATTTATGTATGCCCGCAATAACATTTTTAAAGGGTCGTATATTTGAATGAGAGGAAAAAGGGGGCTATGGGAGCATTGGGAGGGAGGTAATGGAAAGGAGAAGTGTTGTAATTCAAAGATAATCTCAAAGACAAACAAACAGAAAAGGTGGTGAGATTATGAAAGTAGAACTGTCATGAAAGGGGCCCACAGAGTTGTCCAGTCCCATTCCACAATGTGAAGACACACCAAAAAGATACCTTCTAAAAGATTGTGGCCCTCTCCATGCACTGCATTGACCAGTAGTATGATTTTGGATATGTCCAGACTTCAATACTATGAGAAATACATTTCTGTCTTTTGTATTCTATCCTCATAATATGTTGTTGTAGCGAGTCGAATGAACTAATACACAGCCACAATTGGAAACAGAGAAGAGTATAATAAAATGGTTGATGTTCTATCTTAAGAGATGCTCCTAGGTCCATTCCAAACTACTTGGCTCAATTATCTTCATAGATATATTTTTTCCCAAGGGGAAAGAAATCAATAGCTATTTCACTCTTTCCCTATATTACTCATGTTCTTGCTTGCTATGTAGAAAATATTAGATTGGATTTTCTGAAATATTTATGTTCATGAGAATCAGATTCTCTACTCCACAACATACATACAAAGACACTCTCAGGCAGATGTTGGCATCAGAAACTGCTAGTGTAACTTAGCCTGAAAGTGTAGTGAATGTGCCAGGGTACGAATGGAATGGCTACTATAAGGAAGAAGAGCCCCTCTTCACTAACCAGTGGGGTTAAATGTTGAGAGTTGAGAAATAAAGTTGAGTTACACAGAGAAAATCTGTCTCAAAACAAAAAACAAACAAAGCAAACCAAAAGATTCCAAACAAACTAATACAATTCTAATTTGTGTGTATACATGTGTGTTTGTGTGTGTGCGTGTGTGTGTGTGTGTGTGTGTGTGTGTGTGTGTGTAAGCTTGTGCATGGATGTGCTAACACTCATGTGTGGTGTTCAGAGCAAATTTTCAGGAGTCTGTTCTTTACTTCCACTGTGAGTCACAGTGATCTAGTTCAAGACATCAGGTGTGCACAACAGGCCATCTCAGTGGCCCATAGTTCTTTTTATATAAATCTGTTTTGGGATTCTACATACTTGGGCCAATAGAATTGCTTTGGCAGGGCAGCTAGTGATGTGCAAGTTTTGGGGAGCAACAGTCTAAACAGGATGCCATCTATACCACTTTCTAGATGGCTTTGAACACGATTCAGAACAGGCGTTCTGTTTTTGTCATTCATCACAGTTACTTTAGGCTTGTTGTGTATGGGCCATCAATGCTTATGAATTCCAACATTGCACTCCACATCTTAATCTACTATTGACTCTCTAACATTGTCATAATTCTGTGGTTTAAAGAAAAGACTCAGAAAACACAAGCACGGCAATTATGCTGAATTATTGCAAAAACATCTGTGTTCCAATGCCACTTAGTGCTTTCACATCCAAATTGTGTGATAAAGCCCTTGAGCACTGCAAATTTAGCAAGTTCCCTTAAAGAACACTGGCCTTTTACACACACCCTCAGTGAGCACACATTGAGCCAACTGCAGAGCAAGTGGGAAGATAAGACGAGATTGCTTATGTTAATGAAGTGTTAGCATTGCCTCTCTCAAAGATGACTCGTAGTGCTCAGTTGCACTTATTGGATGCTCCTTGTTGGAGTGTATGTTATGTTTCTTTCACAGGGGCTCGTTTCTTTCCATTCCCACATCTGGCTTCTGGTAGTCACGGGGATAGGCGGCCTGAGTATTGAGCTGCTGGAGATAAATCCAGTTTTACCTTTGAGTGCAGAATGAGGATGACAAATGCTGAGACAGTTGATGCTCCAGATGCCACAGGTGGAAAATGAAATAAGCGCTCACCTTACCTGATGTTCCAGGAATGCAGTCCCTAGATAAATGACTTCTTTTTTATACTTTAAAAAATTGAGATTATAATATAAATATTTGTCCTTTCACTTTCCTCTTTCTAAACCTTTTCATATGTACCTCCTTGTTCCCTTTCTAACACATAGCCTCTCTTTTCATTAATTATTATTACATGCATATATTCATGTATACACACACACACACATGTGTGTGTGTGTGTGTGTGTGTGTGTGTGTGTATATTTCTGTATACAACCTCCTCAAATCTGTATGTTGTTACTTGTATGTATGTGTCCGGGTTGACCTTTTGGCACTGGACAACAGATTGATGTGCTCTTACATGGGAGTTTGCTGTGATATTGTGTCCCCTACTGATGTCAGAAGCTGCATCTGTACAGTCTTACCATGATTGCCCAGACATGAGCCAAACAAGGACGACACCAATGAACATGCCAAACTGGATACATGGCTCTTAAGAACTGTAAAGGTGATATAGAGTGTGGAAAAGTACAGATAAATCTATGGGTGTCTTTGCTAGAATAGTGCCTGGAAGTTGGTGATGTGAAATACCAGGCTTAAGGAGCAGAAAGAATGTCAGACGGACATAAGAACAAAGACAAAGAGGTCATATATGTGAAGGGCAGATAACTCATACAAACTGTGCTACGCTTAGCAACAGAGAGTCACGGAGTTGTGTCAAAGCATGTAGAGTCTCACCAGGGAGGCAGCCACTTGTCTCCTGCTTGTTCGAAGCCCTCAAGCTCACTATTCCTTCTCAGTTCATGGTCTCTCTTTTTCAGTTACTGTGACTGTAAACTTTTGGGCATCGTCACACCTTGCTTAGTTACTGTTTGAGTTGGCAACACTGGAAAATTTTATGTCCTAAACGTCAATTTTTAACTAAGAAGTTAGTTGAGTTTTTCATTTTTCAGTGAGAAAAATTTCAGAATCCTGAATACAGTTTTTTCCAAGGTCATGCAGGCACTGTCTCTTTGTGTTCCTCAAGGGACTCTGTGATCATTTTTTTTTTTTTCTTTCTCTGGTATATTTTCTCTAATGTTTATCCTAAGCTTCCTGGTTTGGATCCTAAACAAACCATCTTCAGGCATTTCCAGGTTTTCCATTTAAAGAATTCAAACTAATTATACTTAAAAGTGACTCTGAAAGTAGAGTTCTAATCAGAGCATGCATTAGTCACATGACAACAGAAATAATTATTACTGATGGTTCCTGGGATATTGATGACTCTGGAATGGCATAGCGTCATAGCAACACAACCTCCCTCACTGGTATAAGTGAATGTTTAAGGAAACCATTAAGTTATGTGATAACTCTTATACTTTATCACAGTGTGGGGATAATAGTAATCACATGGTTTTTGGAAACATCTAATTTGTGCATTTACCAAAAAAAGTTAAAGGAAGAAAACAACAGGCCCAGATTAGTCATTCAGGACACACTTTGAAAACTGAGTAAGGCATAGAAAAGACTGAATTAAACATCTGATAAATTAATTAAATAGAACATTATGATAGGCAGATTTGGGCCCAGGGGTCCCGCTCAAACTAAGGCACCAGCCAAGGACAATACAGGAGGTAAACTTTAAACCCCTACCCAGATCTAGCCAATGGTCAGAATATTCTCCACAGTTGAGTGGAGAGTGTGATATGACTTTCTCACGCACTCTGGTGCCTCATATTTGACCATGTCCCCTGGATGGGGAGACCTGGTAGCACTCAGAGGAAGGACAGCAGGTTACCGAGAAGAGACTTGATACCCTATGAGCATATACAGGGGGAGGTAATCCCCCTCAGGAACAGTCATGGGGGAGGGGAATAATGGGAAAATGGGAGGGAGGGAAGAATGGGAGGACACAAGGAATGGGATAACCATTGAGATGTAACAAGAATAAATTAATAATAAAAAATTTTAAAAAATTAATTAAATAAGAGTCATGTATATTATCTTTACAATTGTTTCTTATCTTTATCTTATGCTGTTAAAATATAGCATGATGTATTATTATAATACAAGTGATTCACAGCAAAACCAAAAACATCTGAATGAGATTTAAAATTTTTGAGATGGATTATACAGTCTAAGAGGTTTTTGATGAAAAGTCCACAGCTTTGATAATGTAAGATTGAGATGATAAGATCCAGAATGAAGATTTTTGGCTGTACAGCCATTATAACTTTAAATACTCCCACCCCTTAAAATCTCATGAGTGTTTGAGTAGGCATTGGTGGTTCCATCACTTTGATAAAGGTGAGTGGCTGCCACTGTTGAATGCCATGAGAGAGACCCTCAGCCACTGCTGCATCACTATTGTGTTAGCATCGTGATATGCCTTACATGATACTTCTCTGCATTTATGGAACTCTTGTAGAAGATGATTCTGGAATGGAGTAGACGTAGATGTGTTAGATGGATTTATTAATCACAATGAGAAATGACAGTTGACTATAATTTGTAACAGTCCAAGAGATACTCTCTTCATAAAATGGTTCAGGAAACGTCTGTGAAGTGAGTAATCTGAAATGTTGGAAACTTGGATGTGGTTCTCTACAGGTTGCGTTTAAACAGAAATGTTGACATGGTTATATGTTTTATAATAGTAATTGTTTGGATTTTCCACAAGTATTGTATTTTCTGCCTATGAAACACTGTGCTCTTGTTATTGTTTGAAGCCAGCAATGCTTGGTTAACAGGATATGTAAAGGTCACTTCCTTACCTGCCTTTAAAAATAAGTCAGGCTGCCACAGGGAAGCTGACCTTCTCCAGCCTAATAGTTGAGTAAGGAATGTGGCTTTTTGCATAATAAAGAGCTGGTGTACAGAGATGAGGCAGGAAGTATGGGTAGGACTTCTGGACAGACTGAGACAGGGAGACCCAGGCAGACAGGGACAGAGGAAGAAGGAAGGGAGAAGAGAAATAGACCAGAGCAGGGAGGTAGACAGTGAGAACCACATGGAGAGACAGAGTGCCGGAGAAATTGGGTGAGGATTACCGGAGAAACTGGATTATGTTAGTAGCTTTTTTAGAGACTGCCCCAGAAAAAGGCCAACAGCTTTAAACTGTATAGATGTCTCGGTGTCTTAATTCACCTTCAAGCAGGAGCCACAAAAGCCCTGCAATGATTAATGGACATTTATTTAAAATCTATTGTTTCCAAATTAGTCATGGAAGAAAATTAAAAGCACCAGAACATAACAGCATACCTTCCTGCTTTGCCCAAGCTCAAATTAACCATCTTGATTTTCTCCACATTACTCTTTGTTGGAACTTGATCCACTTGACATTCTATAGAACATTATGTTTGGTCAATACAATGATGATATCATTATAATAGATAATTATAACAGAAAAACAGTTCCAATGTGTGACAGAAAGTGGAAGACAAATTATTAAAATTTGTACTTGGCTTTTGGTTTGCCTTCCTTGATGGTCTTCTGGAGAGCTCATCCACTCTAACCCTGCTGCACCTATTTACCAGCCTTTACCTTGATGGTCTTCTGGAGAGCTCATCCACTCTAACCCTGCTGCACCTATTTACCAGCCTTTACGGACATCAAAACACAGCTTCTTTGGATTTGCAGTGTGGAGGGAAGACCAGTGGCTCTCCAGGAACCCTTTAGCATTTCAGTGTTAGATTGGAACTGTTGAGATATCCATATCTGGTTATGTGGACTAAGCTACCAGATCCTCAGGGGCTCCAGACACTGTTGACTTCCAAGGTTACACCGTGGGGCCTGGTACATATCTACTATTTTTAATGTCTATTTTCTAACTAGACTTTGAAGTCGAAGGTCAGTCTCTGAAATACGATGTCCTCATGTCTAGCACATTGCTCACATTACTGCAGCAAAACTGAGAAAGATGTTTGCAGAATTAATAAACTATCCTGAGGAAAAAATTTAACTTCTAACTTAGTACATAGATAACAAAGGAATCTATTAATCAAAGAATTAAGGAAGGAACTGGGGAGACAGACAAAGGCATCACTGATAAGCTGAGTATCAGCATCTTCACAGGTTATATGCATAAACACCTAGCTCTGAGTTACAGAGAATGCATCAGTATTGCATTAAAGAAAGAAATAAAAGCACTTCCTCTTGGAGTCATTAACGAAGAGTGAGTCCAGATGTGTGTTCTTTATATCGTGCAATCAGTGTCTTCTCTCCATGTGTGTATCTTTCTCTGACAAAGGGCTTTGCTTTATATTTATTGACCAGCATAGAAAGCACCACATGGGAAAAGGAATGGGACACTTTACAGAAATCTTCAACAGAGTTTTACAAGGTATTAAGTTGTTGGCTTCAACTGATTCCAACTGACCCAGGTTAAAACCATCATTGTTTATCAATCAATAGCTATAAATGGCTGCTTTCAACATTTATGGTAGATTTTTAGGAAGTTGCTTTCAACCTCTGCTTTTGTTTCTTTCAGCAAATGATACACATGAATTACTCTGGGTCAGGGACAAGGTAGTGTGTGTAAGTTAAGGTTGCAGATGTGCATTAGCTTAGGTTGTAAAAGTTGATTACATGGAGAATTCAAGGCAAGTAAGGTTGGCTATCACATTGCTTTCTTTTTTTTTTTCTGTATTTTTTTTTATTAATTTATTCTTGTTACCTCTCAATGTTTATCCCATCCCTTGTATCCTCCCATTCCTCCCCCCCCTCCATTTTCCCATTATTCCCCTCCCCTATGACTGTTCCTGAGGGGGATTACCTCCCCCTATATAGTCTCATAGGGTATCAAGTCTCTTCTTGGCTACCTGCTGTCCTTCCTCTGAGTGCCACCAGGTCTCCCCCTCCAGGGGACATGGTCAATTGTGAGGCACCATAGTACGTGAGAAAGTCATATCACACTCTCCGGGGCATGTCCCACGAAAGCCATCACATTGCTTTCTTAAAGGAAGGTTAAGCAAACATTTTGTGTGCACAGTAGGCTAGCAGTCTTGAGGGGCTTCCAGGTGTGTTACACAGTTTGGCTGTCAGATACAGAAAAAGCTCTTAGAGTGGAAGAGGTATTTTCAGAATATTGTATTACCACACCATTCATAATGAATTTATGGATAATAGCAAGAGAGAGTCTTTTAGAAAGACATGATGACACCCAATATCAATGGAGATAAGATCAGGTAAGAAGATAACATTCAGTGTGTCAAGCAAGGCAGACATAATTACAGCACAGTTTGATGGGCCTTCAATGGCAGCAGGCAGGGCTGATGCAAAAGGACTATAGACCTGGTCAGTAGCCTTACACACATCTTTCTGGAAGGTTATTTAAATGTAATATTAGACAAGAGATAATCTGGAGGATCAAGGACAATATTCCTTTAAACATCAAAATCATTTTGTCAGTCTTTCCATATAGTCCATGGGGCTTACAGCTTATCCATGAATGATTTATAAATCTGAATTTATAAGGCTTGGTGGTAACCAATCCTCTATTTGCATGCAAGAAGGTTTTCCTGTCAGTAAGTAAATTCTTAAATTATATTTGGTTACCCTAATATCAAGCAATGCAAACTTATGTGTTGGCCAAAATTCTACTGTTTGTATGTATCTTCTATTGGTCTATAATCTATCTAGGTATCGCCTCTCTCCCATCTGTCTATATGTCATCTACCTACCTATCATCTATGTTTATCTGCATCTATCTACCATCTATTTATCTATCTAGCTCTCCACCAATGAATCTGTAGTGATTGTAACTAAGTCTCATACTTGTCTCTCATCCAGAGAGTAAGACTACTCTGGTGTGGAAGGTGAAACTGAAGCCTCATAACTTGGATCTACATGTCAAGTTAATGAATCAGAGCAAAGGGTACACAGTGGAAACTAGAGCTTTTATAAAAGATGAAAAGCATGTCAGAATAGTAATTCCTACCATATCTCCACTTAATTTATCAACTTGGCTCATATAAAAATCTGGGTGACCCATTGCAGATGACAATAACTACAGAAGAGTTAAACAGCAAGATGAAGCCCTCCCTGCATACTAACACAGTCAGTTTATGTACTGTATGTCTATTGATCTAGAAAAGACAAACTTGTTCATTCTCATTAGAAATAAAAATGAGGGGAAGCTCACAATTATGTGGAACAATTTATTTCTTGCCCCAGGTCTATTTTCACTCTTCTGACATTTCTTACAGTCTCAAGACAGCCGGAAAATCTGTTGGTGGGAAAGGCTATATTGATGCACCAGAAGAGACTACAGGGGTGAGCCATAAGTTTTAAGCATGTTGGGACACCTTTGTAAGGAAAACAGTTGTGAAAGGTGTCAGATAAATCTAAGAGAAATTCAGGGTCTTTTATGCCAGTGGAATTCTTAGGCATCCACTTGGCAGGGTACAGCTCAAACATCCTTCAAAAGGTACAGGGAAATTATTATATTTTTAAAGTATCATCATTAATAATAACAAAGCATTGCTGAGTTGGTAGTGCACGCCTGTAATCCCAGCACTTGGAAGGCTATGGCTGGAGGATCAAGAGTTTGAAGCCAGTCTAGGCTTATGTAGCCTAGAAATGCTCTTTAGAATGTAGAAATGCCTCCAAATAACAAATAACAAATGAACAGACAAATATATTGGCTAGATCCTAGTACGTAGGAGGTGTTTTGGTTCTGGACTTGTTTACTCTGCAGATGAGACTCTTTAGTCTCATACACTAAGTGATACAGATAGAGCTAGCCATTGAGAAACCTGAGAGCCTAAGGGGCCATTATAGTATGCTTTGGTCAAAGGATCTTAGCAGGTTAGAGGGTTCTCTGTTGGGCACAGATGTGTTTCTGCCTTTTATGACAGAACGCAATAAAAGATGTGTGGGATTAGAGTCCTGGGGCCTGGGATTGGCATGTGCATCATTTGAATAACTTCTGGGTGCTCCTGGGCCCTTGTAGATATGAGTATTATAAAATTAAGTCTTTTGGATTGTACATATCCACGGACATTGTCCCTTCTATATAGTTTCAAATTTAAAAGCTAATTCAACCACTAGTACAAGCAGGTCAATGGTAACTGATATTTATTTTGAATACAAGTTTTCTTTCATTCATATACCTGCTTCCCATCAACATTATAATTCATAGCAGTACAGGCACTTTACATTCCACTCTAATTATAATATGAAAAGTTTATATGAGGATAGGGCTAGATAAAGAAAGACAATAATGATGCTATTTAACATCTCGGGGGAGAGCAAGTCATGGCTTACACCTGGGTGTTCAGCCTGGCGAGTCTACAATACAAATTGATTAGCTATGTGGGAGATGTCACTGCAGTTATTTTCCTACCTGTAACTATCATCTCATTTGCTACGTTGGAACAAATATACCTGCCACATAACTAGTTTTTCAACTGACTTTTCCAACACCTTTGAGAGCATCTTGTCTCTGAGTGTACATTGTTTGGAACTGGATGTTGATTTCCAGGTTGCCGCCCATATCGTATATAGACCTACATTGCCACACAGTGGCTTTCAGCGAGATCCCATATACCCTTTAAACCTTTCAAAATGGCTACTCATCAGGCCCATGCTATTCTTTATTTAATTATAGTTCTTTTGTTCATGTGTCTTAATCTAGCCTACTATGGTCACACATCCTATATCTGAATAGACTTACCTCAAGATATATAACTGGTCACCTTCATTTGAACTATTTCTTCAATCAAGATCCCTCGGCTAAAACAACTGTGCAAAATGGTGGTCTGCTGATTTGCAAGGATACAATATTTTCTCCAGAGTTAGGGGTTTCTTTTGGAGGAAATACTTATTATTTTTCCTCTATGGATGCAAGAAATGACTTGAATGGTTCCAAAGAAAGTGAAGGTCTTCCACCTCCTTCCTGAACGCTCGTCGCTTGGAGTGAATACGCCTTCTGTCTCGCTGGGAACAGAACGGTGCTTCCCACATCACGGCAGCTGTTTCCTCACAGTGACTGCCTGAAGCAGATGGTCCTGATGCTTTACTACATCTCAGAATATCTGCGTTCAGACACCCCCAGCTAGTGAGAGCTGCGAGGAACTGAATGCAGTCCAGGCACTGGGAAATGTTGCCTCCATGATCTTTGACATTCGAAAAGCTCTGTGTGTGTAGCCGGTAAGAGATGCGTGCGATGAACAGCAATAGTTAAAGCCCATATAGTTAAGGGACGATCCTGAGTGCATGAAAGACAGCTTTGTCCTTCCTGTGGCACAGACACCTTTCTGGAAATGCATTCACATTTCTGAATGGAAGATTTTAGTTTCCTGTGATATAAAAATGGCATGCGAATGCAGATTAGCCCCGCTCTGTGGAATTGTGTCTCTGTCTTTCAGTCCTTCCTTTTTCCTATTCTCACTCCTCCTTACTCGCTCTCCCTTCCTTCTGTTCTTCCTCTTCTTCTTTCACTCTTCCTTTTTTCCCCTCATGTTTTGGATTTAGGTTCTCACTATACAGCTGAGGCTGGCCTTGAGCTTAATACTTCCTGCCTCTTCGTTCTAAGCGCTAGGCTTGGTTTTCCCCCCAGACTCTGCTTAGATCACTTATCAGTGCTTATCTGTCTTCATACCTACTGACACTCTGTAAAGGTGGGCCCTCTAGGACCACACTGAGAGCCACTGGCCGAATATGGTACAACTTTTTTCCAGGTCACCGACTGACCTGTTGATCTTGTGAGTAAGTAAGATTGTGGATATATGTGTGCCTATTCACTAGAAAGAAATAATCTTCTGTGTTTAAACCACAGTGTATTGTGACAGCTAATAGCTTACTTGTTAAACACAATTAAAATTTTAAAATGGTTTATTTCAGATTGAATATTATAAAACAAGGGCAGAAGAAGGGTTATTTAAGATATATAACCAAATAAGGCACACAACGAAGAAAAATTTTATGCAAGGATGATTCAAAACAACAGTAAAAAAGGATTAATTTAGATTGTGAGAGGCCTCTATTACTAGATAAGTATTTTATTTCATAATGTTGATGATATGAATATTTGAAAAACAGAGAGCACTGTGCTGACACAAAGAAATTGATATTTAAGTTTACTCTTACAAACATATTTTGAGACCAGGATGGACTTTTTATGAAAGTTCAAGTAAGAAGTTCCCAAAATAGTTTTATATGAATCACTAATAAATATGTTAGGCTGAAAGGAGGAAATAATATTCTAACTATGAGTAGAGAGAGCCTTTTATCTTTCATTTAGTTAAATCTAAACCTATATTTCATTAATTTGTAAATAACTTTTAAAACCAACCAGTTTGAATTTTTTCTTGCAAATCCAAAGATTTTCTTGACGATTTTCACAAAGCAATTGGTGTGTTTTCCTAGAAGTGGGGCTGAATGCCAGTATGTACTGGGCTCTCTGATTCACAGCACTGCTAGGGAGACAGTACACAAGGACATGTCATGAGCAACTATGTAACTACAGTGTTGCCTAAGTGTTTCAGGCCAGATCATAAAGCATCACAGTAATGTTTAGCACAGGAGCCTAGTGTCATGGAGGAGTGGGTCAAGCCTTGCTGAGCTGCGCAAATCATAGTTACTATAGAGACATCGATTCTCCTTAAGCATCATCAATTATTCTGTAAAATCATTAGCTTAGAAAAGGCTGGAGGGTGGATAAAATCAAACAGGTAGATGTACACAAAGGGGCAGGAGATATACATGAACTACAGGTAAATGGGAAAGAAAATGAGCAGTTCTATAAGTAGTCAGATCATTGAACTTTTTTAGTGTGGGGAATGAGAGCCTGATGTAAAAGTGGCAGCAAAAGAGGGGCTGGATCATAAACCAAGTTCGGTTGTGCCTATTTCAGTGCATTAGCGCTTCCTTATTTGGGAAACTGCTCAGACAGTGGTTAGGAAAGTGGAATAAATAGCACTGTCATTCTCAGTGATGTACTTAGAGCTTGTTCAAATACTTCCTATCAGGCTGCCATTGAACTCACTCAGGAGAAAGAAAAAGGAGAGTTGTACCAGACTAATGCACCTGCCTTAATCCCCTCCCACACTCTCCTCTCTCTGTTCAGTCTCCATGCTGTCCCACTGATTTTCTCATTACTCATTGCTGGCTCTTCTCAAAAACATTTTTAGCATAATCACCTGGAAACAATTTAAGCAATTTATATATTTGTTCAAGAGTTCAGCCCTGATTGGCTAGGACTTTCAAGCTGATTCATGTTGGCCAGTTACATATTGTAGTAGTCAATAATGGGAAGCAGATGCCAGCAGATTAAACACGCTGCCCCACGTGTCCAATCGGGACACGGATTGAGGGTCGATGAGGAGTGGACCCTTCCTCCACGCCTCTGAAATTCTGCCTTCTTCTCTCATGCTTCCTACATTGTCTACTATGTTTCACTGATTTTGTAGTTGTGTCTGTGCTTTTTCTAAAGAACAAGTAACAAGAAAGCCTTAGGACATATGATTTGCTACATTTGTTATGGTTATTCAAGTAAGGTGAGAAAAGATTCCAGATAAACTTCAATAGATGTAGTTATATTTCTCATGGTAGTTATAGTGCAGGGATGGCACAGGTGCTAAGTAAGTAATTATAATAAACAAGAATTTGCTATGTAACTGGGAGGTGTAAGGTGTTACTTGGGTGTATAATAAAGAAGCAATGCTAAAGAGCAGTCTAGAGAATTTCTCCCTGAGAAACTAATGCTTATATAAAGACTTGGAAGAAGACAGAATATGCTAAGAATAAGGTGTTAGGGAAAAAAGAGGGTTGTTGGCAGAAAGATTATTGGCCAAAGACATGGACAGTGAGATGAAGTGAGTGATATAGCTTCAGAACATTTTAGAATAGAATGTGTTAAGGTACCTAGAATTCAATCTGGAGATGAAACTGTAGACATGAGCCACATAGCGAAGTCAGGACCTTATAGTGGTTGTATCTTAGTGGCAGTGGACATCTACTGAAGCATCTCAAGCGGTGAACGGCACACTATGAGAGGTTAGAGGGGGCATTAGCAGCAAGCGGGATGGGAAATCAGGAGGCCTGGCAGCCATCACTGTACATAGTGTCTCATGCAACGTGGTGAGAACGGTCTAAATGGGGAGAGCACTGCAGATTCCTGCACTACTTAGAAAGTAGTGCATATATTTAACAAGGCAGAGTCAGATACGGCTTTCAGTTACCTGCTTCCATATGTGAACAGACAAGTTTTGCTTTGTTTTGTTTTTCTAAAATAACATAACTTGAGGGAAATAAAAAGTTTAGAGGAAGAATTATTGCTTTTGTCTTGAAGCAGTAAGATGTTGAAGTAAAGCTTCTCTGTGTGTGTATATATATATATATTTCTACATAGAACTTAAAAGTATCATCTGGAATAGTGCTTGCCTGCATGTGCATGTGCTGTGTGTCTGCATGTTATGCATATCTTGGGAAATATTCACATGTAAAAGAATATTTTTATAAAGGATTGCTAAATACTAAAATTTAAGGGGAAGCTTTATAGCTTTCTCTTCAAAAGGCAATTCAATTGTATAAAAGTTCACTACATTGTATAGTCTTTGGTTCTAAACTCACCTTAGACAGAGAAAACATCAGCTGAAAAGTGCTTCCATGAGATTGGGCTATAACAAGGCCTGTAGACCATTTTCTTAATTAGGTAGTGATGAGGAAGGGTGCATATTATTACGGGTGCTGTCACTCCTGGGCTCTATAAGAAAGCAGGCTGAGCAAGCTATGGAGCAATCCAGTAAGCAGAATCTCTTCAAGGCCTTGCCTCAGCTTCTGTTTCCAGGTTCCAGTCTTGGCTTCCCTCAAAGGACTGTGACTCACAGTGTGTAAGCCAAATCAATCCCTTCCTCCTCAAGTTGTTTTTGGCCATGGTGTTTTATCATAGCAGTAGTAACTCTAACTAAAACAATAGCCAATTTATATTTTTTAGGGCTTGTGTTTAACTGTAATTTAAAAATTTTTAATTTATTATACTTTATTCAGATTACATTCCTATTGCTATCCTCTCACTTGTAACTTCATGTTCCCACCCTCCCTTACTCTTCCACCCTATTCCTCTCCCTTAGACCTCTGACAGAAGTGGACCTTCTCCCCCACCATATGACCATAGCCTATCAGATCTCATCCAGATATCCTGCTTTCCCTTCCTCTGAGTGCTTGTTGGGAATCTTCCCCAAAGGGGAAGCGATCAAATCAGGGGCACAAGAATTCATGTCAGAGGCAGTCCCTGCTCTCCCCACAACCACTGAGAATGAGATGTCCATTGGCTAGATCTGAACAGGGGATCTAGGTTTACTGCATGTACTGTCTTTGGTTGGTACATCAGTTTGTACAGGCCTCCTGGGTCCAGATGCGCCAGCCTTGATCATCTCCTGAACCTTCTGGGACCTTCTACCCTCCCATTCTTCCTTACAACTTTCACTGAGAGTCCAGCTTCTAGTCCCAGTATCTGCTCAGATCTCCTGCTGGGTGGAGTCTCTCAGAGGACATCTATGTTGGGCTATATACACTTATAAGTGAGTATATACCATGCATGTCTTCTGGGTCTGGTTTACCTCACTCAGGATGAACTTTTCTACTTCCATCCATTTGCTTGCAAATTGCATGATGTCCTCATTTTTAATAGCTAAGTAGTATTCCATTGTGTAAATGTACCACAATTTGTTTATCCATTCTTCAGTTGAGGGACATTAGGTTGGTTCTGGAATCTGGCTATTACAAATAAGGCTGCTATGAACACAGTTGAACAAAACTCTTTGTTGTACGGTGGAGTATCTTTTGGGTATATGCCCTGGAGTGGTAACAGAACAATCACTATCAGATTTCTGGAATCTTCATATTTTTGTTTTTCATTGGGATAGAGTAGAGAAAGTCAATGCTTTCTACATGCACCTCTGTTCATGAGGTATGTCTGCTGCCCCTTTAGTAGCACATGCAACTTTTGATCTTACCTTTTGTTACTCCCCTCTAACACACAACTTGGGATATACTTCATATATTGGCACTAGTGTAACAAACAGCTTATACCTATAAAAATGTTAATGTGTGTAAGATGATAAAGCCCATTGGTGACTAAGAATTGGTGCTGTAATGATTCAGGGTGTGTTATCATTCATTGCTCATCCCTCATCACTCAGGTCCATTATTTTCAATGTTTGCAGTTAAGACAATGTCAGTCTTTTATAGTCCTTGCGCGGACAGTGAAGTTCCATGGGGAATTTTCCCATCACACCTTGGTGCTACTGAAACAACAAGGACATTGCAAATGTATGTTAAAGAAGAGTAACAGGTGAGCATGACAGTATTTTAAAATTTTATATAGGTTGGTACATTTTTATCCAGTGGAAGACTGCACAGAGGAGGCTCTTAGAAGTAGAATAGAACAGAAAATGTTTCACAAGTGAATTTATTAGCATCTCTCTGGGGGTCGGGAGACACATTCAAAGCAGCTCTTTTATGCTGAATTTCCACCACTTTCTGGTATAAAGATATTTTCATGTGCTGTGACTTTCCAGAGGAAAGTTACTGACCAGAAAGTATGAAACGCCTGATTTGGGGTGGCTTTAAAATATTGCTAAAAACTAAGCGAGCAGTTTGACATTCCAATGCTTTACAGATTAATAAAGGAATAATACTTTACTTTTTTTATTATGAAAACATTACAGAGTATCATTTGTCCCCATTTGAGTGCAGTTGGCACTGTCTGATTACCACACTGGTGCTGGGTTTTAGGTCATGTTGTCCTACAAGAATTCATGGAGAACACCAGCAAGGCCCTAGGTTTACAGTGGGTCTGGCTCCTGTGGAATTCTGGGAATGACGTCAAGGTCCACACTTGTCACCAGTACTTCCTGAGTAGTAGTTGTCTATTTAGCTAACATCAGGGGAAGGGTCACCAAAAGCAAGGTCTTAAGAAGTGGTGACCCACTGCAGTCAGTGCAGTGTATGAGAGAAATTAACTGTTTCCCCTTTCTGTGTCACTGATCCGGCACCCTTAACTACAGCAAACATATGGTCCACAAATGTACAGACTCATAGCTCTGCCTCACCTTAGCACCTTGTGCTTATCTGAAAGGTAGATGACAAATAACATTTGGAGAATGGTTTTACTTCTAGGTGTGTAGGTGCCTGTTTGATTCATATCTAACTTTTAAAATTAGTTTTTACTACAAACATCCTCGTTACAGGTTAATATTTCCTATAACCAAGGTGAAACAGATCTTTAAATTGGAAAAGAATCAGGGCTGTGGCTGAATCAAGTATCATTACCACGGATTTAAAGCATATGTGTTCAGCTTTTTAGGCAACATGGTGCTCCTATTCTGGGAATCAAAGACTATAGTTCTTTTTAAAACATATGCTTAAGGTCTAAGCTTAGAAAAACCCTGAAGAATGGCTTTGGCACTGATACGTGACTGTGAATATTGACTGCAAGTATTTAGCACCTAAGACTCTCATTAAGTTTCCTTACTGGATTCCTTAGAAACGATTATTTCACCCTTGCTTCCGCAAACTGGCGGCAGTTTGACCACTGCTCCTCTGATTACGATTCCTCCTTCTCAGTTCTTCACTTCCTGGTATCCTTGCTTTCTTTCTGGTACCTAGGAGATATCATTGAATATTCCATCTTCTGTCTGTAATGCTTTGACTTCTCTTCATTCTGCAGTTATTGCACACCTTACCAACAGATAGGGCTGCTTGAATGTTGAAACAAATTCCCAGAGTTCTGCGGTACTTACCAGGGCCCCACAGTTACCACACTCTCACAAGCGAACACCTACTCAACCTCCCACCTGGGTTCCGCTCTGAGCCTGACATTCTATCCTCTCAGATACCACAATCTAACCTTGGTTCATAACAAAGGTACTCCTTTTATGGGCAAATCATATCACTGTTTTACTTGAACTCCTTCAAGAAATTCCTATCTGCATTCCTTGTCTTAGTGTCTAATTCTTTGGTAAGTAAAATGTCACTCTCCCCACAGCACTGGTGGCAAGGATTTGGTTTTCACTGGAAGATCAATGCTTTCAATGGTATAATCAAATAGTAGGAGCTTAGTAACTCATTTTTGCATGAATAAATGCATGGATTAATGAATGTGTGACTGTTGCCATGGAGACTGGTCAAGTCTTCAAGGTAGCCTTGGTATGAAGACTACACACTCCTACTGAGTCTTTTTTTTTTCTTTTTAACCAAGAAGACTTTTGTAGATAGCAAGGGTCTGTGCTCCATGGTAAAGGTACAGATGTAGTATAAATTTGTTATTCATAGGAATTCATATTGGCTATTTTCTTCTCCGTAAATAATTTATTTATTTATTCACTTTACATGAAGATTGCAGCCCCTCCCTTCTCTCCTCCGAGAACCCACCCTTTCACCTTTTTCCCTTGTTCCCCCTCCCCTTCTCAGAGAAGGGAGCCTCCCCACCTCATCCAGCTCCTCCACTTCATGTTACATCAGGACTAAGTGTGTCCTCTTCCACAGAGGCCAGACAAGGCTGCCCAGCTAGATGGAAATGATCCAATAGCGGGCAACTGTGTCCATGCCTGTGACAGCTGCTGCTTCAGTTGTTTGAGACCCACATGAAGACTGAACTGTCCATCAGCTCCATTAAGTGTAGAGGGCCTAGGTCCAGTCCATGTGTGTACTTAGGTTGGTGGTTCAGTCTCTATGAGACCCATGGTCCTAGGTTAGTTGATTCTGCTGGTCTTTTTGTAGCATGCTTGACCCCTTTGGGTCCCTCTATCCTTCCCCCAACTCTTCCCAGCTTTATGTCATCCAAAAAAATTCCCAGACCTCCGTCTAATGTTTGGCTGTGGGTCTCAGCATCTGTCTCATCCACTTTTGGGTGAAACATCTTAGAACACAGTAAGTAGCTTAGCTCATGTCTGCAAGCATAGCAGAGTAACATTAATAGTGACAGTGGCTGGCTTTCTCCTCTGGAGTCTATCTCAAGTTGGGCCAGTCATTGGTTGACCATTTACTCAAACTCTGCTATATCTTTATTCCTGCCCATCTTGTAGGCAAGATAAAATTTCGGTCAAAAGTAGGTGGGTTGGTGTCCTCCTTCCTCTATTGGAAAGCCCTTCTATAGGGGGTGACCACTTCAGTCTCCATATTCCTTGCTGCTAGGAGTCTTAGTTAGAGTCATCCCATATCTTCCTAAGAGTCTACCTTGTTGCAGGTTTCCAGCTTGTTCCAGAGAGCCCCACTCATTGACTTCTTATCTCTCTCCCAGCCCTATGGCCACCCTGTTCCTCCCTTTTCCCACACCTGGACTCTTAACTGTCTTCTCCAGGACAAGTTCTCCATTGCTCTTGAACCCATTTTGGTGATCTGACCTGAAGATATGAGATGGAAGTTGTAAGATAGATTGAACTAAAATGACTTAAAATTACATGGAAAGATAACATTATCCCTGTTAATTCTTTAGCTCTAAACCTATTTACATGTATAAATTGCAATTTTTACAGATATTTAAGAGGGAATATTTTGCAGTCATGATAATAAAAAAGAAACATATCCCATAAACAGAGACACTTTCCAATGGTCATTTGTTCAAGAGTGACATAAACTTAACTAGAGATGAGAGACAATTTGGCATAAACTTTCAAAGTCCATATTTCCATATGAGCTCTGACTCATGATGACTGGGGCTGGTAAGCATGTTAGTAACATCTCTGACGGTTAATAGCTTCATCTGAAAAACAGTGCTAGACTGTGGGTTGGTTACTTTGCAGCCTTTGATGTGAGCTTTTAAAGTTCTGTCTGAATCCATTATTAGTACCTTGACTCAAGACCTGTCAGTTCCCCTTCATATATTTCTAGTTAAATCCACAACACACCTCTCTATTGGGACCCTGGTGATAGGATGTGTGTGCATTTCTTGGGAAATAGGAGAACAACAAATCATCTTCTCAGTTGACATTATCTTCGCATTTATCTTATCTCTTAATAAAATAACAGAGTCACCAAAACACCACAATTTTGTAGAGTTGATGTAGAAGGTTGTATTTAAGATTTTCTTGTTATTTTGCTGTGAACCATATTTCTGGTCTTAGCAGATGCTAATGTGACTGAAAAATTGAAGGAGCATCTGTATGATACACACGTGTCGTGTCTCAGAGTAGAGGATAGATTGAACATTTTATTTCATTCTTGATTTTGAAATACTGTTTTTGGAGCCTAGAGTTTTCTGTGAAGTGAAAAAGGGCAATTAAAAAAATTCAGGTTCCTGGAGCCTTGGCGGGTTTCAGTTCCTGGAAGTCCCTCTTGTTAATAACTGTTGTATCACATCAAGAGTCAGTCCCGGACTTCTGAGAACCTCATGCTCATCTGAAGTGCCTCATGTATGTGAAAGGGCATCAGTCACTCTTCCTAGAAAACCCAGAATTTTGAGTACCCACCTCAAGCTGTGTTTAAAATTTTCATTTTTTAAATTTTTTTAATCTTTTTTATATTAATTTATTCTTGTTACATCTCAAAGTTTATCCCATCCCTTGTATCCTCCCATTCCTCCCCCCCCCCATTTTCCCATTATTCCCCTCCCCTATGACTGTTACTGAGGGGGATTACCTCCCCCTATATATTCTCATAGGGTATCAAGTCTCTTCTTGGCTACCTGCTGTCCTTCCTCTGAGTGCCACCAGGTCTCCCCCTCCAGGGGACATGGTCAAATGTGAGGCACCATAGTACGTGAGAAAGTCATATCACACTCTCCACTCAACTGTGGAGAATATTCTGACCATTGGCTAGATCTGGGAAGGGGTTTAAAGTTTACCTCCTGTATTGTCCTTGGCTGGTGCCTTAGTTTGAGCGGGACCCCTGGGCCCAAATCTGCCTATCATATTGTTCTACTTGTAGATTTCTAGGACCCTCTGTATCCTTTTATTTTGCTATTCTCCCATGTGTCTCTCATTTAGAGTCCCAATAGGATGCCTTCCCCTCTGTCCCAGTTTCCTGGTAAGTGAAGGCTTTCGTGGGACATGCCCCTTGGGCTAGTATGCAGATATAAGTGAGTATATACCATTTGAGTCTTTCTGCTTCTGGGTTAACTCACTCATTATGATCATTTCTAGCTCAATGGCTAAGATCAAAAACTCAAGCGACACCACATGCTGGTGAGGATGTGGGGAGAGAGGAACACTCCTTCATTGCTGGTGGGAATGCAAACTAGTACAGCCACTTTGGAAATCTATCTGGTGCTATCTCAGAAAATAGGGCTTCCTCAAGACCCAGCTATTCCACTCCTTGGAATATACCCAGAAGATGCTCCAGCACACAACAAGAAAATTTGCTCAACCATGTTCATAGCAGCCTTATTCATAATAGCCAGAACATGGAAATAGCCTAAGTGTCCCTCAGTAGAAGAGTGGATAAAGAAACTGTGGTACATATACACTATGGAATACTACTCAGCTATTAAAAACAAGGAATTCCCGAAATTTGTGGATAAAATTTTCATTTTTTAAAACGAAAATAAAATGGGTTGGTATTTCTGCCTTGGAATAGCATGTAGAGCAATAATGATGTGAAAATCCACATAGTCACACAGTGACTTTATATTTCTAGCTCTAAAACATTTGTCTTACTTCATCAGTCTATTTCAGACATTCACACTTCAGAATTGAGGTGTTTCATAGGATTGTACATGTTTCGGGGTTTGGTGTTTACTTCCTCTGAAAAGCCTTTGTAAATGAAGCCACAACAAAAATGCTTAGGCCTCTGTGTTTCTGTTGGCATGGTTGTAAAAGTTCCCCACAGCCTGTTATGTTTCCAGATTTGTTAGCCTAGGTAGGGGAGCTGGGGGAGCTGGGAAGTGAGTTTTGAGCCTTGTATCCTGGCCTTGCTGCTTCTGAGCCACTCTCTGTCTCTTGCTCTGCCCAGATATAAGCAAGCAGTTACACACTCCTGACATCACACTTGGGAAACACTCCTCCATCAAACTACTGAAGAAAAAAAATAAATATTCCTTTCTCCTTAATTTACTTTTTGTCAAGTTTGGCTTTATCAATGACAAAAATAACTAAAACAGGACATTGGTACAAGGTGTAGGGTTAGTGTGGTTAAAAAAAAAAAAACAAATCATAAAGTTTGTATAGTGTTTGGAATTAGTTTGCAGGAGGGATGTGGGGAAACATGGAATTGTGGGCTACAGAATCCTAGAGTGTTTTAAAGAGAGCTCAACGAATAATTCTGGTGTGAATAGCATGTGTTAAAGTCTGTCACTTGATTGTCTGTTTAGAGTTTCAGTTAAGTTATGAGTAAATAAAGGATCAAAATTCTTTGTCTATGAGTAGTAGAGCTAGATTGGTGTCTCAGTGGTTAAGAGCACTACTTGCTTATCTGGGGGACCCAGGTTCAAGTCCCAGCAACGCTATGGTGGCTGACAACCCCTTGTAACTCTAGTTCTAGGCGATTAATGACCTCTTGTGGCTTACATGACCACTAGGTGTGCATGTGATACACAAATACACATGCAGGCAAAACACTGATAAACAAAATATGAGTAGATAGATCTTTTTAATATTTTAATAATTTATTCATATTACATCTCGATTGTTAGCCCATCCCTTGTATCCTCCCATTCCTCCCTCCCATTTTCCCCTTACTCCCCTCCCCTATGACTGTGGCTGAGGGGGACCTCCTCCCCCTGTATATGATCATAGGGTATCAAGTCTCTTCTTGGTAGCCTCCTATCCTTCCTCTGAGTGCCACCAGGCCTCCCCATCCAGGGGACGTGGTCAAATATGGGGCACCAGAGTTTGTGTGAAAGTCAGTCCCCTTATTCATAATAGCCAGAACATGGAAACAACCTGTGTCCCTCAGTAGAAGAATGCATAAAGAAACTGTGGTACATATACACTATGGAATACTACTCAGCTATTTAAAACAAGGAATTCCCTAAATTTGTGGACAAATGGATTGAACTAGAAATGATCATAATGAGTGAGTTCACCCAGAAGCAGAAAGAGTCAAATGGTATATACTCACATATATTTAGACACTAGCCCAAGGGGCATGTCCTGTGAAAGTCTTCACTTACCAGGAAAGTGGGTCAGAATGGAGGACATCCTATTGGGACTTTAGGTGAGAGAAGTATGGGAGAATGGGGAAATAGAAGGATCCAGAGGGTCCTAGAAACCTACAAGAGTAGATAGATCTTTATTTATTTATTTATTTATTTATTTTTTTTCATCTTAATAAAGTCTGTTGTTTATTTGCTCCTGTCTGCTCCTGTGAGGGTTGAAGTAGGAGGCTGGAGACCCAGGGGCAGGCAGGAGAAGACCAACTTCATCAACAGGGCTACAGACCTGGCCTGCAGCCTCAGCTGCCAAGTGTCTTGGCCCAGGGGATCTTAGTGTCTCAGGACTGAAGGAGAGGAGTGAAGGAAAGCCCTCAGGCCTATCTGCTTTCTCTCCCTAGGACTCTAGGTCCTAAGCTGGCCCAGGAAGGAGCGTGGGCTCAGGAAGGACCTACGCGGATGTGCGGGTTCATGAGCGGGTCCAGATTGGGATCACTGTCAGCTGCAGCCCGGCCGAGTCGAGACATAAGGGCGAGGAGTGCCAGGAAGCCCAGGAGCCCCAGCAGGAGCAGCAGCCCTGCCCGCTGGAGTAGAGTCAGTGGCCGCTTCCGGGACCCAGCCCGGCTCCGGAGCAGTTGGGCCAGCCAGCCCAGAGCAGGCCTGCGACGGTATTTGTCATCGTCACAGTCTCCGTGGAGGCCTGCTGTCCGGTCATCATCCCGAGTGTCATACACCTTCCTTGGGGCGTGGGTCAGAGCTTCAGTACTACCCATGTGTATCACTGTGTGCTGCTCGGGACAGCTCGGGGAAGAAGGGTGGGGAACTTGGCTGTAGAAAGCTGGAGCAGCAGAAGTGCTCTGTCTCTCCTCTTGCACAGGGGTGGTGGTGGCGTTAAAGCTGGACCAGTCTGAGAAGTCTGAGGAATTGAGGGGCTCCGGCTCTGGGTTTATCACCTCATCGATCAGAGGGAGGCCCAGTCCTGCCCGGGCCCAGTTGACTGTGGCTAGCTTCTCTCTCAGTGCTGAAGCCACTGGGCCAGCTAGGTTGGCTGGGGGAAAGATGGGGCCATTACAGCTGGGGCACTGGTAGCCTGCAGGCGCCGTGTTTCGTGGTAGCTGGGCAGCACGTTCATTGATGCAGGCCCAGTGAAAGAGATCATAGCACACAAGACGGGTGGTCTCCCGACTGGCCAGGGGTGTGTTGCACAGGCGGCAATTGGGGTTGTAGTCACTGTCTTGTAGCCACTGCAAGTAGGACTGCACGATGCACTTGGCATGATTGGCTACCAGACAGTGCTCGCAGACGTTAACCCGGTGTTCGAAGCAGAACAGGTTTGTCACCTTCCTCTTGGGGCACTTGCAAAGTCCCATGACGGATTCGTAGTAGAAAGCGCGGAAAGCAAAGGACTGAGCTCACCCACTCCGCTTGCGGGAGCTCTGCTCCTTTCGTCTCCTGCCGCTCTGATTATCCCTCCGCTGCCACACCTAGATAGATCTTTAAAAACATTCTTTTGTTGGCTGTGGAAAAGAGACATTTTGGATGGTCAGAGCCTATTTATTTCTTCTCTGGGAAACACAAGGCAGCTGGGACACCAAGAAAATTTGAGTATAAGAGTCTCCAAGTGGGTCTTTACTCAAACTATAAAAAGTCTTGTAGTTCTCTTCAAAACTTTTCTAGGGCGATGCTCTGATTTAGATATGACAAAACTGGCTTCTGTCAGAGAGTAACGGCTTATTTCCATGTTGTGTTTGTGTGTGTGTGTGTGTGTGTGTGTGTGTGTGCAGTCTTATGAAGAATAATATTGATAAATGTATTATTAAAATTCATTTTGCAGAAAACAGTGTTGGTATTAAGTATTGCCAAAGTAAAATGTTTTTGGAAAATAAATCTTTGTTTTGATTATAGTTTGCAATTTCTGATGGGAACACAATTACTCAAAAATGTCCAATATGTTAAAGTGAATAAAAATTATTACTTTGAGCATTTCATTACACTCTCAATTTCCTGACAGTGTCACTATTCTTAAGAGAATACAGTGTGTAAGAAGAACACGATTTCAAAGATTTATCATGACCTCTGTTCCAAAGATAATGAAATAAATTTTTTTTTGTTCTGTAAATAATTTATGGAATGGTTAACCAGAAAAACAAACAAAAACAACAACAACAACAACAACAACAACAAAACAAAAACGCTGCTGGAATACTGGCTGATGCACGATCTGGCATGCACACTGATTCATAGCCGGCTCTGATGAGAATTTGTTTTGCAGTAGTTAATTCTGTAGGGTTTTTTATTTCCATCCGTCAGGTGCCGTTCCCTGTGTAGTTTCCATACCATTGTCTTTTCTGTTCAGCTATGACAGAACAGAATGTCACACTTAGCTGATGATCTCTGGGTCTCTACGGACTTGTGAGCAGAGAAGAAAGACGTACATTTCTGTGTCACAAGTAATGAGCATCTTCCTTTCTGCCTGCGATTTCCACTGCTCTTCTTTGTTTGTCTATTGATCCCACAGATCCCTTCTGCATGACATTCTCTCTCTTTCAGAGTCCTCTGTATTCCCTCCCCCAACCTCGCAACCCAGTATAACTACAGAAACTCAAAATAAACAGGAAAAAATAGGACTTCAACTCGGTGACATAGAGAGATAATGATGAGGGTAAATGATGAGCCCAGATTTGATGTATTATTTAGAAACCTTGGAGAGCTGCTGTGAGCTCTTCCCCAGAGTACCAACAAGGTGTGACAACAGGAAATGCAGTGACAGGCAGGTGGGAGGAAATCTTGACAAGTGCTTTTTTTTTTTCCCTCCTGTGCCTTTGTGTACTTGATCAGGGGTCAATAAAGGAAAAAACAAAACAAAACAAAACAACAAGCCTCACTGGAATGACTGATAATCTGGAAAATTGTACTTTGTTAGTAGTCAGCGGTTAATTATTTGCCTACTTGTCAGGAATCGTTGCTACAGTGCTCACGTTTCCTTCACCTGCACCCTGTGGATGGGTCGGATACTTTATTTCATTAATAATGATTGTTTCTATGCTAAAACAAAAGACTTAGCAACAAGGATGTGTATTTATACAGCAAGCAGGTCTGACTCACACTGTTTAGACATCTATGGATATTGTTAGACAAATGGACATTTTTTGACTCTATACCCTTGCAAAGAGGAGAATTATTTCATTTTAGTTGTAGAAATACCATGTAATTCTGCAGCATAATTAGAGACTTTTTAACAAAAGTTTCTGCTGTGCTGTCATATCAATTATGGAAAGCTTGTATAAATGTATATCTTTAATTAATCAATGGAATTAGGTTATTCCACAATGAAACTTCCTCCACTTGATTGTATAAAGCATATCCATCTCATTGCTGTTCTCCCTTTATTAAAAATAATTAACCCATGATTCATTTACTCAAGAATTTCCTTTGAGAAGACAGAAATTGTTAGTTAAGTTTTTAACCAGATAAGTATTCAAGTGCTCCATTCTGTTAATGTCCACGTATGGGTCTGAAAGAATGTGTTGGTTCCTTGTGGGTTTAAATGTTAAATGTCAGGACATTCATGAAACATGAGGCTTTTGGAAGTGGGGTGCAACTGTTCTCACACGAGGGAGACTCTTGTTGAAGTGATGACTTATCAGGGACTGGCACATGTTTATATTTAATAGGAGATAATAAAATTAGGCTATAAATGTGAAAATATTAGTGAAGAAAGCATTTTGGGGAATGACAGAAGAGCAATGCAGACAAGACATGACTCTTGGTAAAGGTTAGCCTGACCAACTGATGAAGACAAATTAGGATGAGTCCATGGATACAGTACTGCTTAAACTGAGGGTTTAGTTGAAGACTTAAATTGAGAGAAAAGAAAATCCCTTATACAAGTTGTGTTAAGGAGAAATTTCTAAGGATTTTTAAAAAATGCTATATGAAGATTCTATGATACATCAAATTTGTAATTGAGACTAATGTTTATTGATTCAGTAAGACTTAGATTTTATGAAACATTAAACAATTAAAAGGATTTGAATATGATGACATATGCTTCAATCCCTGAATTTTAGGCTGAGACAGATGGACCATGAGTTTGAGGCCTGTCCCAAAAAGGAAGGAGGGAAGGAGAAGAAGAGGGAAGGAAGGCAGGCAGGAAGGAAGGAAGGTAGGGAGGGATGGAGAGAGGGAGGGAATGAGGAAGGGACGGAAGGATGAAGGAAACCAAACAGGCAAGCCAGAAGGAAGGAAGGAAGGAAGGCAGTAATGCATGAAGGCAAATGTTGTTTGGAGTGTTCTACCTTTTCTTTTTATAAATTTTAATTTATTATAATGTATTCAGATTATATCCCAACTGTTATCCTCTCTCTTGTATCTTCTCATTCCCACCAGCCCTCTCCCTCTTCAGGCCTATTCCCCAACCCCTGACAAAAGGGACTTCTTCCCCCACCATATGACCACAGTAAACAGAAGAAGCCAAAGTTTCTATAAACACCTATCACAACAGTCTACAAGATGGCAGACGTTAGGAAGGATGATGGACCAGTAGCAGCAGGAGTTTCTAACCATTGCTCTCAGGAGGTCTGGACGACATGGTTATGGCACACGAGAGGCCATACACGATGGTGGTATGGTTAGCAGTTACCACCACTCAGGATTCTAAGCCAGAAAGCTTTAGAAGTCTTGCTACAGGGATTGTATCAGATGTCTTTCTTCTCAGAGCTGAGAGAAACAGGTGGGATCTTAGAGCTTGTTCCATGGCCAAGGTAGGTCTTATTCCCAGATTCACAGTTTTTTCCCCTTCGAGGCTTAAAATCAGTACAATACTCAGTGTATTAAAGCAGACTGAGATGCATACATTTAGGTAAAAATTGCAAGTTCTTAGGTGCTGAATTTTTGTGCCTGGAATATCTGAAATACACTTTATACAGTATATTATGCTACATAAAATGATAGTTTTCAACATATAGGCTTTCAGTTTTGTACAAAGATATGAATTTATGTATTTATGTATGTTTTAAGAGCTTCAAGACCTGATTTTATTTATTTCTTTACTTTCAAGGTGTAATCCTTAAAAGATATTTGTTTGGTGTAGAAGTACTAGGCTAAACCTTTTCATCCATCCTTTTTCATCTTTTGATCTTATAATTATGCAGGTGGAAATAATGTTCATATTTTGATGCATATCCTCTACAGTCCCCATGCCACGATCATTTAATCTTTCAGCTTAATGATGGCGCAGAGTGAATATGCACTGAGTAGAAACCGTGTGTTGGAGTTTGAATTTCAATCTTCTTTTGGGTAGAAATATGCCACAATTGCCTGTCCTGGTGACGAGCTGCAGTCTAGTCAGCTTCAAGGTCATCAGAGTAACCAGCTATTGCTTCCTAGTGCAGTGTGTTGCTGAGCTGGAGTGATCAGTAGCAGGCTAGGTGCATTATGCATTTTACACCTAGATGTTTCCCACCTATCATGAGTGTGTCAGGCCATGGCCCCATCTTACACGTAGCAGCATCTTTTCATTATTGAATGACTGCCTGGAACTCCCACTAACCCGTGCTCTCAGATGTGGAGATGCATACATATCGAACTAAGTCTTCCAGAAGAGAAGAACAAACAGAAAACAGAAAAACACACAGTGTAAATCCAGGTAGCAACTGATGCAAGGAGGAAAAGTTGGAACGCGAGTGAGTGGCATGGACAGTGGGGTTTTACATTTGGGAGCCTTCCCATGAGATCCCTGTGAGATATGCCATGAAATCAGGCCTTCCTGAGAAACAGGCACGTCTTGTGAGAAGCGAGCACAGACAGATGTCCTTGAAGGACTCCTGATGATGCCTCGCTCATGCCGTCTTTGACATTCTTCAGTATAGCTCATTTCTTCAGGACTCTACTGTCAGCTGTGTTGACAATACGCTTCTTAGATGGCCGAGGCCTGTGGGTTTCTTTTTAGCCTTGAGATCAGGGTATATTTATTTGGTTACAGTATATGAACTTTCCATTTTCCTGGGGTCGGGGGAGAGAGATCTGTTCACAAAGAAAGGTAGGAGAGTCCTGGGTACTACTATAAGGTGGAAGTCCTTGTTCTTACATTCTAACATGTTTAATGTGTTTCCAAGTTCATCACAAAGTCAGATCTGGCCTTGCTGTTTATAGAAGAATAGATGAATAAGAGAAGAAACATTGTTGTTGATCCTTTATAGATATATCATCATCAGTTAAGTTTTGCTTTGTGAAAAAAAAATTCTAGACCAGTGAGCATTCCCTTGAAAAATATTATGGTCTTAGAAAGAAGATATTACTGTGGAAACTCTAATTTAGGACCCTCTGACTGTGGGTCTCTGTGCCCATTCCCGTTTGCTGCTGGAATCATTTCATTGATATTTTTTTTGAATGAGGTTTCGTTAACTTATCAATGCCACATATTTTTAAAAAGCTCTGCAGGTCAGCTGTTTATTATGACAGATAAGGTTTATCCAAGTGTCAAACAAAACACAGAAAAGTGACTGATGTTGACACTTCTATTTTCCACTAATGTAGAGGTTCTACATAGGACGTCCATATATACCCAACAGATTAGCCTCAGCAGGTTATAGCTATCAACCTGAGTGAGGCAGGCATGGGAGGGGTAAAGAGAGGGTATCTTCAAGGGCCTGGGGAGAAGAATAGAAATGGGGGAAAGGAACTAAGCCTATTTCAATTATAAACATTAAAAATAGCCTAGCACAAGATTTAAAGAAAAAAGTACTATATACCTCTATTCAAACTAGTGATTTTTTTGCTAATAGGTATATTATAGAACATACTTAAACCTTATAGTAACAATGAATATAATACGGCTGCAGAATGTGTGTTCAATATGCAGAACTCAATTATTTATTTACTAAGTATGATCAACTGAAAATAGGAAACTAGTATTCACACAAGAAAGAAAATACTTGAAATGTTTATATGATATGTAAAAAACTCCCCAAAGTGAATTATAAATGTAAAGACAGAAGTCAGAAAGCTAAATCTCTTAAGTTCAAAGGGAGTAAGACCTTGGTTTATGGTAGCAAATTCACAGGATATCAAGAGAAAAAAGGTAGATAAGACTGTACCAAGAGGAAGAAAGAAAATGACATCTTATTTTAATTGTGAAAAATCTAAAAGTTTTAAAAAACGAAAAATATGACAGTATATTACAATGGTGTGGATTCTGGTGAAGAACAAAGCACTGTGGGGCTCAGTATCGAACAACTGACAGAGAAATCGATACGTATGGACGCATCGTACATCCAGTTACACTTTCAGACATGCATCACCTACCACACTTGAACATTTACTCTTGAAGCTTTTGATTAGAAATTATTAAGCACTTAGCAGAAAGCATACCAGCCAGGATCACCTGGAGAAACATCTAGTGAAGAAAATGTGAAATGTTGTATTTGCACAGAGTGTACAAGGCATGGAGGTCCCTGTGGTCTATGGGAAGGCCTCAGGGTATAAGATCCCTTTTTACTTGAGAGAGGGCTTGGTAATCTATATGTGTGGCACTCTGCAGACCTTAAAGTCCCACTGATGTCAAAGTTGAGAGACGTTTTTTACTCCCATTGTCAGAAAATTAAACCTGTACATCTGTTAGCCACTACAGTTTTGCCCCATTGCATATAATCACTAAAATTAAAACCAAGTTTCTCATGAAAATCATGTCTCTGTGCAGAAGTTGAACTTCAAACCTCTGATGTTTAAGGCAGTCACTTAATCAAAGGGATCTCTATCTCTAGTCGCAGCCTGTGGGAATTCACAGGTGGTAAGCTATCTTCCCACCACTCTTCTATTGTTTCTTAATGAAGAGCAGAGGCAGATGGAGATTAGCAAGTGGGAAGTAAACATTAATCAAGTGTACGAGATGTAAAGTGTTGCGGAAGGCTGAGCCTTTGGTTTTCTGGGCATGTACAGCTCTTTGCCAATTGAGCTGATGGAACTGCTATTTCACTTCAAAATAATAAGGCAGCGGTTCAACATTTTAGCTTTCACCTTCTCCGTAACCAGCGGAACTATTCAAATGCTTTTGATGTGGTAGCAGAATGATTCCCTTTTGAGAGCGATGATCAGGGCCCTTGTGATTCCTGGCACAAACTATTTGAAAGGCTGAAATAGGGAAGTGAGTAGCCTGTGATGACACTGAATTGCTGAGGTGTGTGTCTGAACAGCAACCGTGGAAATACAAAGCCCAACTAGAAAGTGTTCCTTGCACCCTGGGGACTTTTAGAGGTTCTTGGTGCATACGGATTTTGGAAACTTTTTTTTTTTTTCATTTGGTTTAGATTTATTCTCTTGACCTTGATCATACAGAATAAAATATAGATTTTTGGTGCTCACGAAACAGAGTTCCATATTAAATGTTCATGCGTGTACATTGTTCATAGTTACCAAATTTTATTGGCTGCTTGTAGATAACTCTTCCAGTCAAGCCTTCCAAATGGTTGTTAGTCCATAAAGCCAAAATGTCAGGCCTGAAATCATAGCATAGACTTGTATTTTCAATGGAGCCATAGAAAATAAAGCATAATAGTGCCTGCCTCATTGTTTCAAAGACTTTTTTTTCAATCATTTGCCCATATTTCCTTATCAGAAGCACCACAGAAACCATTGCTTTGGCAGCAAATGAAGTGGAAATTACTCAGGGATGCTTGCGTGAGTTGTACACCCACAGAATAAAAGAGAATGAATGAGTAAAGGAATGAAAAGGTGGATTAACCTATTTGTATAAGCAGACATTTAAGGGATTGTGAGAGTGATGAAGAATTACAGAAAGTCCTTGTGTCATGTATTTGCTCATTGACCCCACCAATTTAAAAGACATCTCTGTTGAAAATGTAGGTTATCTTGTTGTAAGAGTGAAATTCCCTGTGTTTATGCATTTCCTGCATTTTGTTTTTATTACTATTGTCACATTTCTGAACTGCTACGTAACTGCTTTAAAAAATTATTTCAGACTTAACCGGAAATAATAATTGTGGGTCGGTGTAGAGTATGAAGTGACGTTTCAGCACACAAATGCAAACTATGGCCATCAGGTCTAACCTCGGGTCAGGTCTAACCTCGGGTCTCCCTCATTTCCTTAATGCTACGAGCCTTTAGGCCTTATCCCCCATAGTCACCGTGATCGCGTCCTGTTCATGGTCTGCCTTAGAAGAAGCCAATCCACCAGTGGCAGCTGTCGTTTGTGTCTGAAGGGATCAGCTGCCATGTTTGCGTCTATGCTGTAAGAGCCTGAGGTTTCCCAGGGAACAACAGCTCCTGTAAGAAATAAGCCATGGGTTGAATTCAAATATAAGACTTCCACGGTTCTGAAGTCTTGTTTGGCTCATAGTCTTACCTCCTGGTGTCCTACATCTAGATGAAGACATAGTTTTCCTGGGGCTTGGAAACTCAGGTTAAAAAAAACATCAGAGGGGAATTCTCAAATGAACACTTAGTAAGTGCACTGGCCATCTTGAAAATGTGATCTTTCGAAAATATGGTGTTCTTTTCAATTAATGTCAAAGTAGCTAACTTTGCAGGTGTGTCAAACTAATGTTATAACTACAGTCTCTGGTTTTTAGCATGAGCCTATTGGAAGTAAGGTTTAATTGTTGTCAATTTCTTTGAGTATCTGCTGAATAATTCTAGGAACATTTGCCATTTTACCTGCACTGAAGTAAATCTGGTGTGAAGTCTTCAGCTTTGATTTGTAATACTGACAGTTGCACACAAGGTTGACTCAGTGATTCACAAAAATCTATCATGAGGAAAATGCAAGTTTCTTATCTAGAGTTGAGAATTGGTGGTGATGATGATGTCCATGCATGCATGTTCTTTGTTAGTAAAACAATTTGAACTACTTTCTTGTTCTGTCTAATGTTGCTATGCTAATAAACATGTTATAGCTTGCATGATTCAGCAAGGAGAAGCCTCTCTCATCCGTAAACTGTGGAAGGGGAAAGACTGAAATGTAGCATCTTTTTAGTAATCTGCTTTTAGTGCTGAAGGCCTCAGGTTTATGGGCTCACTGAGCCCAGCAGCATCTCATCTGCACAAGATAAACAGTGGCCTGGAATGAGTGGAAACATAGAGGAATAAACTTGCAAACAAAATAAAGAAACTTTGGAGGATCGCAGCTTACATGATTTGTAAAAATGCTCAAGATTTCTGAGTACAGAGCTTGGGATGAGTAGATGTTTAAGGTTAGTACAAAAAGCAAAGGCAAGACTACAATTACATGAGGAAAACTTTTAATATCCCCATTTTAAAATTTTGTATATATGCAAATGAGATAGTAACCCTGAAAGGTGATTTTAAAGGGATTATAAATATAGTAAAATACAAATGCTCTATCATACGCTCTACTTAACACCATCTATGTTCCCATTTTATACAAGACAATTTCAATTTTGATAAACTAATTAGGTTTCTGCATTTGATAGAGTATATGATGAGTCAAACATAGATACAAGGTGGCCATGAAAACACGCCTCTGTGCGGCACAATAATACTGACCTTAGATACAACCCTTTTAAGATCCAACTTCATTTTTATGTCAAGTCCATGTTTCCCTAGCCAGGACGCTCCAAACCAGTGTCCAGCTCTGGTGGGAATTGTAAGAGATTCATTCTCACAAAAAGCTGAGACCATATATGAATAGCCTTTTATCTTTGCAGCATTCTCTGGAAAATTCTGCAGTCTGTCATTCTTAATGCAGCATGATCCCTCGTTTCTTTGTCCTTCCATGTGCATCAGGTTTTACTGCATGGCATGAATGGTCTCCTTGCTGTCCTCTGCTCCTTTCTTCAGTACGTCTTTAGCACATCCAAGACCAATGTATGTAAATGGAACCAAAAGTCATCTAGGAACTCAGAAGAAATGTGGAGATTTGGCACAGAGTCACTGCAATTAGCTGATAAAGAATGTAACATTGTGTATAGTAGTCTCTGCCACATCTGACAGTCATAATAACACAAGCGTGTGAAAAGTGTGGAGGCACTGGTCATGCTCACGAACACAGGCAGGGCAATCAGACTCTGACTCATGCTAACGATATATCTTGCTGAAGACTACAACAGAACTGAGAATCGTTGATAAGTAGGTAATAGCTGGTTGTTAAAGGCCAAGAGCCTCTTGTAGTTTACAAAGCATGCATCGCTACTTCAGCTGAAAGGCAGTCACTACAATAGTAGATTCAAGGTTTTATTGTCAAAGTATTAGATCGTCAGACATCTGAAGGATCACTCAAATCAATTCTATAATGTTCTAAGGTCAAGACTAAATATTTAAGAAATTAAGGAATCTCATAACAGGAAGAAGGGCTAATTGGATGGATGTTTTTGAACATACTGTATGTGCAGAGATTATAACATTAGATTTGCAGAGATCTCCAACCCTCTCTATGGAAATTCAGTTGAAGGTGATGCTGAGGTCTCTTTTTTACAAAACAATCTTGGAAGTTTGCCCCTACTTATTTCTTTAGTACCTGCTTAACGATAGTTGCTGTGAGCATTAGAATACTTACATTTCCGAGAAAATCTGCGCTCCTCCCGTGTGCAGGGGCATGCAGGTCCTCCGCATCCTGGTCCTTCTGAACCATGGAGCACTCACGCTGCCGTGGTGTGTGGGCCTCGGTGTTCTTGGCCCAGAAATCTGTGCAATTCCCTGAATTGTTCACTGGAACCTCCAAACAAGGTCCACACTGCTCGCCGCCATCCTCAGAAAAATGGGAATAGGGCTTCCTCAAGACCCAGCTATTCCACTCCTTAGAATATACCCAGAAGATGCTCCAGCACACAACAAGAAAATTTGCTGAACCATGTTCATAGCAGCCTTATTCATAATAGCCAGAACATGGGAACAGCCTAAGTGTCCATCAGTAGAAGAACGGATAAAGAAATTGTGGTACATATACACTATGAAATACTACTCAGCTATTAAAAACAAGGAATTCCCGAAATTTGTGGATAAATGGATTGAGCTAGAAATGATCATAATGAGTGAGTTAACCCAGAAGCAGAAAGACTCAAAAGACTTATATCTGCATACTAGCCCAAGGGGCATGTCCCACAAAAGCCTTCACTTACCAGGAAACTGGGACAGAGGGGAGGACATCCTATTGGGACTCTAGATGAGAGAAGCATGGGAGAATAGCAAAGTAGAAGGATCCAGAGGGTCCTAGAAATCTACAAGTAGAACAATATGATAGGCAGATTTGGGCCCAGGGGTCCTGCTCAAACTAAGGCACCAGCCAAGGACAATCAATACAGGCGGTAAACTTTAAACCCCTACCCAGATTTAGCCAATGGTCAGAACATTCTCCACAGTTGAGTGGAGAGTGTGATATGACTTTCTCACGTACTCTGGTGCCTCACATTTGACCATGTCCCCTGGAGGGGGAGACCTGGTAGCACTCAGAGGAAGGATAGCAGGTTACCAAGAAGAGACTTGATACCCTATGAGCATATACAGGGGGAGGTAATCCCCCTCATGAACAGTCATAGGGGAAGGGAATAATGGGAAAATGGGAGGGAGGGAAGAATGGGAGGATACAAGGGATGGGATAACCATTGAGATGTAACAAGAATAAATAAATTAAAAAAAAAAAAGAATACTTACATAGAGCCCAGAGGCCAATTTGTCCACAAAGACATTAGTCAGTGTCATTAGGGCCCTTGGCTTCATGATGAAGTTCATGGTGTGTGTCTTCTGTAAGTTGTACCTTGCAATGGTGATGTCCATAATAACGGGTCAACAGTATCTGTCATGGGCTCAGGCTGGAATAAACGACACCAGAAGGTAAATCTGTTCTGACGAGGCTTATGTGGTAAATGGATGCTGTTATTTAGTATGGTTTAGAAGTATTTCTGAGAGAGAATTTCTGAAACTCCGAGAGTAAAAGAATTCCTAGCTTATAGCCTAATAACATCCTAACTTTATTTCTCCTTCGTGATTTTCTTCTTCTTCTTCTTCTTCTTCTTCTTCTTCTTCTTCTTCTTCTTCTTCTTCTTCTTCTTCTTCTTTTGTGTAGGCATTTGTGACTTTAAAAATAAGCTTTGAGAGCCTCTTGACCAAAAGGGATTAGATGTACAGTATATAAAAGGGGGTCAAAATCTTTAGCTTTCTGAATAAATCTGGCAATGTTCTTGCTGCAATTTTCCAATACCTACTAAGGAGAAGATGCCATAGCAGGGCAAGCCATTGTACCCACAAATACAGCCAGTGCTCATTATCCTTGTGCCAGCCATTGTTGCTTCTCTATTTTGTCTGTCACAAAGACAAATTGGTGTGGCTACCACATTGTAGAAGATTTAGATCCCATTGATAAGACCTTATTTTCTTGCTTCCTTGGTATACCAGCTTTGATGTCTTGTTCACTTCCCCAAACCATTGCCAACTTATCATATCCTTACTCCCATGCTCCCCAAACTCTTTGCACACATTTGGGAAAATCAATAATGCATGTGGACAGTTGTGGCAAGGAATTTGCTGGAGTATCCTTTAACTGCTTGGAAATGCTATATCAGAACAGCTATATCGGAGCCATCAACCACATCCAGTTTCCCAAAGACTCCACTCTTATGCGTTATGTGGATCACTTTCTGTTTGTTCGTCAGATTGAGAGTCTTGCAGCATTGATTTCTTCCTCCTGCTGGCCACATTAGTGCTCAGGGACACAGAGTTCTAAATTCCAATTTTATCAGACCTGAATGTGTTTCCTTGGCCATGACATCAAACAAAAATTAAGGCTCTCTTTCTCTGCAATGAAGGTATGTTATTCATGCCTTTCTGGGCCAATTACCAACTGACAACTTAAAAGGTCTCTTGTTCCCACAGGATGCCACAGACACTGGAGTCTGACTTTTCTGGATCGACCTTCTCCTTCTACCTGCTAATACAAGTTGACACTACTGAGCTCTTACACTATACAGACTCTCTGGAGAACATCTTCCACAACCTAAAGAACTTGCCAATGATCATAAATATTTGTATTGAGACAAATTTTGTGGGTTCTAACTTTCCCAAAACACAGGTATCTGAAACTTCCACATTGATTTCCCAAAAGTCTGTTGGTATTTTTGCACACATTGACAAGAGTTCAAGGTTAAATGAGGCTCCCATGGGCTTACTTCTTGGATTTTTACTTAACCTACTGTTTCCTGAAATTATTCAGTCCTTTCTTGTGACTGAAAGCTTCTAAAAATTTGCTGTTATTTATCTCTTTTTATTTTGAGGTACTTTCTAGTGCACAGACAAGTATTGCCCTGATTAAAATGATGACATCATTAGTGGGAACTCATGTGACCCAAATAATCAAATTTTATATATTAAATATTTTTTGTATCTCACTAATTCCACAATAATGCTGCAAAAGAGACAACTCCTTTACCTTACTGCACCTATTCTATTCACCACTGAAAAACTTGAATTTGGCTACTGTTCTTTTCCTATAGGAGAAAGACACCCCCTTCCCAACACCATGGCTATTATTTCTTATTTGGGAGCTGTCCTCATTTTTAGCTGGCCTAGGTAGACACACGCAATTGCGATTTGTTAATATGTACCGTGCATCTGAAAACCAAACAAAGTGGATCTACAGTCAGAGTCCACTGAGGTTCAGGCCCAAATCATTGCAAACTTCTAAATATGTACAGGTTGCCACTATTGTAGCCGTTACACATGTCGGCTGACTAGATAAAGAGAACAGTATCTACATAGAAATGCTTTTACGTAGGTACAGGACTTTTTATGTACTTTTGAAAAATATTTTTTATTTTTTTGTTACTGATATATTTTAATTAAACTGTGCAACCATATAAAGCAATTTAATG
This sequence comes from Acomys russatus, assembly GCF_903995435.1. Lineage (NCBI taxonomy): Eukaryota > Metazoa > Chordata > Mammalia > Rodentia > Muridae > Acomys > Acomys russatus. Next base: position 73,268,878 of record NC_067156.1, on the reverse strand, counting down.
AAACAAAGGTTCTCATTTTCACAGATATATGAAGAAGGAAGAGAAAAGATTAAATAGGTGGGAATAGGAGGGCAGGGCAAAGGATGTAAGGTAGGGAGGGTTAAATAATGCTAAAGAGCTTCTGGAAAAGTCACAGAAAGAACTGCTACTGAAAAATCTTCCTGAAATATAAACATATAATAAGAGATTATTCTTGGATTGTTGGAGTTACCCTATTAAAGGGGCAGCCACACTCCTACTAGAAAGCACAGACTAATAGATAAAACGTTTGATATCAGGAATCTGTTACCTCCGTTAGAATTTTTGCCTGGCAAGATTCAACAGGCTCCCAAATATTACACACTATTATTTTCTCTGTTCTTAGTTACTCCAGAATTTTAAGGGAAGACCCTATTGCCGAAATTATCACGTACTTGAATCATAGAATATGGGAGAATCAAGCTGGTATTGACATGATAGTGTCTTACCTACTGATTAGCTTTCATAGTGCTAGAAAGCATTGTGCACACCATTGGAAGATAAAAGCAATCACCAATCTTACCAAGGTTAGATCTCAGCCAACCACAACACTGATTCACCTAAAAAGACAGGCCCAATGGTGAAATGTTGGCACAAGTTACTTTGGAAGTAACAAAATCTTTTTTTGATGGGACTTAAGGCCTGCTCCATAAGCCCATAGTTATCCAAGTGAAAAATCTCTGGCTAGACAGGCCCTAGGCCCTAGGGGAGACCCTACCCCCAGCAATCTGCTAATGGACATAATAACAACTGATTCCTACTGACTACTCATTATACCCTATATTACAGCACCACTCAACCCTCACTAGAGAATCTTCTTTTGCAGTAGACGATGATGAATACACCTGACCAAGGTATTGGGAATATGGGATGGAGGAGTACTCAGCCCTAAGTACTACGTCTATAATGCACCATGCCCCCAAAGGCTCAAGAGTTGTTGCTGAGAGAGGATGGAAAGAGTGTAAGAAGAAGAGTGGGTGGATGGCTACAGAGAGACAGTGTTTTCCAGACATAGCAGTTGTGCATATGAACACACATTGGTTGTAATGCTATGAACAAGAACTGTACAAGTTCAAGCCAGATCAAATCTCAGTAGGAAGTCCTAACCCTAACTCAGGAGCTATTGAGATCCTTTACCTCAGGACCACTGCCAGGAGAAAAAGATGTAGCTTTCTTTACGGATGTGGGCCCTGGCAGGTTTAACACACTCTAGTGCATGGCTTCCCATTTAAGACTATATAGTCAGTACTAATGGTACTTGATGGATTTAAAAAATGACATAGAGTTGGATGGGTCTAGTATAGGTTGCTGAGGAGATTGGAGAAGAGGAGAATATACTCAAAATACAATATATGGGATTCTCAAAATTTATAAAATTATTAAAACCATCCTCATTTTTCAAAATATCCAAAATTCAACACAAACAACTGATTTCTGTGTGTGGACTTTGGGTCTTGGATCAATTCCAATAAAGCACCAATTTCATATGGAAATAACATACGGAAAATATGAGACTGTCCATCTCACCCAACTGACCCTTGGTAGTACTTGCTTGTAGTTCTTAGTCTTTATTGATATGCTAATGTAGATTCTCTCCAAAGACGAGCTATCACTATTCATGGAAGGGAAAAAGTTTAAGAGGGTCCCAAAGGAAGGTTGATAGAACACCCAGTGAACTTTAATTACTCAACTTTGGAGTGTGATCAAATCTAAAACCCTGTGAGAACAGGAAATGCAGCACATGGCCATGAGCCTCATTTTTTTAAGGTCATTTAGAATTTTTGAAATATCTACAAATAGATTTCTTTCTTATATGGTTTCAGTGTGTGTGTGAGTGTGTGAAGTTATGTGTGTGTGTGCCTCTCTCTGTGTGTGTGTGTGTGTGTGTGTATACCCATGTGCATGTAAGTGTGTGTGTGTGTGTGTGTGTGTGTGTGTGTGTGTGTGTGTGTGTGTATGTTACTGGGGATTTAACCCAAGGATTCATTCATGCTTAGAAGTTGCATAACACTGATGTACATCCCTTGCAGATCTGTGTGCTATTATTTGTGTTTAAGTTTGTTTCACATATGGCAGCCACTCTAACAGTAACAAAGCAACACTTAGACTGTGTCAGACTGCAGTTAGCATGGTTTGGGGAGTCCAGTTCCTGTGGCAGTAATTAAGGAAGTTCGTGAGGTTTACCATCTTGATGCCTCAGTGCTCTGACCATCACCAGTTCTCAGAAGAGGCATGGCACAAAAATGTCACATCAAATGGGAACTATCAAAGCTTGCTGAATAACTTCAATTTCTGCACCTATGGTGTTAATTCTTTATTGTTAACTATTATGACCCAATAGCAAGAAATATAGACCATGGCCACATGAGCTGGTCACTGGTTGCTTTATTTATCCTTCATAGGCACAGGATGTATAAACAGAATATCACATGGCCTTGACAGACCTTGCTTTAAAGCCCACATAAACTTTCCCCCAGATAAACCAATCACTGGAAGCATGACCCCAGCCTGCAGGTCACTCACAGAGAAATGAGAGCAGTTGGAGAACAGCTACACAACTCCCTGCAGTGATGCTCAGGGAACCACTCCTGGACTCCCTGATGTCCACACAGGAGAAAGCACTGACTCAGAACTCTCCAGAAGCAAACAGAATCACCAAGAACTTCAGAACTAAGCCTATTTATTTCTGGAGGAATGAACTGCTACTATATTTTCAGGTTTACTTTTTGTAACTATTATTTTCCTTCACTGTTTAATACTTTTGATTGTAAAAGTGAGTTTTTAAAAAGTTTTCTCATATGCTTCCTGAGGTAAACCTCTTGAGGGCCAATCCCCTTTTCTCTACTTATGTGGGGATGTTCTCTGTCCCAGGGAGCCCTGCTTCCAACTAGATCTTGCTCAGAGGGAACTCTGGATTTCTGGATATCTCATGTCAACTTTTGTCTCCACAGTGTTTTGTTAGTTTTTTACAGAGGCTTAAATGTTTTTATGCGGCCACTCAAGAAAAAAAAAAAGATTGACATGCCTGAAAAGGAAGAAGTTGCTGATACTGTGATGATGTTTAAGGATAAAGCAGATGCCGAAGGTGAGCAGCGGAGTGGACAGATGCGCTGTTCTGTAAATCAGTGCAGCAACATCGTGAAGTGAGGGAGCTCAGGGTCAGGAGGAAGTGATCTGTGTCAGAATCTGCCCACTGACGCTGCTATGATGTTGGTTCTCAGAGTCATCCATTTTCTCTCTTCTTATGGGCCTGATAGTGTTGTTATGTTTGCTCATGTTGACACAGAAAACTCTTTAAACAAAGTTCTCCAAACTGGAAGAATAATTCCTGCTTCTTCCAAGGTCCATATCCATGAAATGATCCTGAAATTAACAGAAAACCAGTGGTTTCCTCTTTAAAGGTTTCCCCCTTCCTTCCTTCCTTCCTTCCTGCTACTTGAAAATTTACACACACACACACACACACACACACACACACACACACACACACACACACGCTCGCATGCATGCCCGCGCACGCACACACCCCTCAATGTATACCCAGAATGCACCTTCATTTTTCTCTGTGTTCAAAATCTCATACTTACAATCTCAGGTACTCAAAGTTCACATTCCTTTAAAGGCTGCTTTGTTCTGTACAGAAAACTCTTTTCCTTATAATGCACTAGTTTTTAGTTTTCATCCAGAGTAATTATTTGATAGCACTTCCCCAATGTGCTACTGGGGACTGATTTTGATTTGATTTCATTTTAGCCCCAGTTCCCTCCTTGTAACGGTTGTTACATTGTAACTTCAAGTAAAGCATTTGTTGAGAAGTGAAAGAAGAAAGGAAGAAAGCAAGCAAGCAAGCATGGAAGAGTGATTTGACTTAGTTCATTTGTAACAGTAGGTAGAAATGATTCTATCTGTAAAGATCGGATCCAAGCACTTGGGGTAACATTTCTGTTTCCTCTCTGTGTCAGTTGTGAAACTTGAGTTGCAAGGTAGTAGAACTTACTGTACATTTCCTTTTTCCTTATGCTTAAGAATTTTGTTGTTTTTAGGTGTTGATATATCTAAATAGACAGCTATCCAGTCAGTTGATCTGAGAGCTCAGATAATTTTGTTATATAAGGAGGAGGAAAAAGAGGAGAGAGGATAAGAGGAGGAGAAAAAGAAAAAACTTTCATGATTAAATTTATGTGTGACAGAACAATGGACATTTAATTATTGTATCATTGCAGGAAATAACTGCTTTGTTTCACATATGCATCTAGTATAACCATAAGCTACAGTTCAGCCAGAAGAGATCTGATTAATGCCTGAACTGGCAGGTCTTCAATTAGCGTGTGATGTGTTTTTTTGTGCCCTTTTAGAAGGAAAATTGTAAACCGTCATAACATGATTCTAAATGGAAAGATAATGTCAAAACTTCTTATAAAACACTGTAGGATATTTCAATTCTCTTAGCAAGAAAGAGCACAGATTTAATTACGGATCAAAATGCCTTCTGCATCAAGTAAAAAGACATGGATATTGGAATTCCTGCAGTGCTACTTATTTTTCAACATGACAAGAAACTAGAGACCTAAATGTCCAAGTGATCCAATTTATATTTGTTCCCATGGTTTCTAATAGGTAAGCATTCTTCACACAGCTCTATTGAAATCAGAAAAGGTTAATGAATTTCTTGACAATATTTAAATATATTTGAACTTATTTTAGGGCTAGAATAACACTCAGAGGCACACATTGGCAACGGGGGGTGCTAGTAATTTACCGCCAATACCATATTTACTAGCAGTCAGTGTGGTTCAATGACAGTGTTAGTTTATTACATCATTCCTGGAGTTTAAAAGATCTGGAAATAGAACCTTCCATAATAGCATGGCATAGGAACCGTGGAGTGAGGGACATGCACTAGCTCATGTGTATGTGGGCGGGAAGATTGGCATGTGCCATAACATACATTCAGACGAAAGCCCTAAAGGGATCAGTTCTTCTACCATGGGCGGGTGGGTCCTGAGTTTGGAAATCAGATTGTCATGGCATGGCAGTTGGTACCCTCACCCAGTGACTTATCTCTCCAGTCTCTCATCATTCCTCTACCATGAACAAGTTCTCAAACTTCAGATTGAAACCTTGCCACGGCATTATTGTCACCCACAGCTTTCTGTTAGACAGGTTTTCCTTAGCAAAAGCCATATTCATTGCTTTTTTTTTTTTTTTTTTTTTACACTATTCCTTAAAAGTCTAAATTGGCACGAAAAGTTCATTAAGTCAGCTTTCACATCATTGTATCAGAGGAATAGACACAGGAACCACAGAACAGTGACAACTAAAGGATCGCTTGACCCCTGTTTGCTAGGAGTTAAGTCAGGGAAACATTTGTGACCTTCAGTGGACAGAAATAACTGATAGAAAGGCAGAAAAGTAGAATGTTATTTTTAGTTTTTGAGCCAATACTTATCTGAAAGTAAGATTGTTGGTTTTACCTATGTTTTTCTTTGCTTGGTCTAGAACACACAAAAATATGTGTCTAAAATATATTGTAACCTATTTCTCATTAATTTGGCAAGTTTGAGAAATACCACTTATCAACATTTTTCTCCTTGTGGGGGGTTAAATAAGAAATTTATTATTTAATAAAATTATGGAAAGTAACAATAAGATATACACTTTCATTTAGCTACGGGGCATTTTCTTTGGATTACTTAACTGGAAAAAATGGGTACAGTAAGAAACATAAGGAATTTATGACTATATATTAAGTGTGTTTCATTAAGAGATTGAGAAAACTAGAATTTAAAAGTAAACATGATATATTTCAAAGCCCTTCCCAAATCACCCATGAATGTCTTATAAACAGCACATATTGGACACAAATGCACAGATTCACATACACAGAAGCATCATCCTTTCACAAGGTTGCATAAACTCTCTAGTCATCCTGACTGCACTATAGATCATGTCTACTTAGGGATGGACCGCTTCCATTTTGTTGCCCATTTCCACCTCTACTACTGATTTTGTTACCCAGTTTGGTGGCCTTTTTCTGTGTTGCTAGTCCGCCCCAACCCCCGACTCTATAGGCTGGATTAATTTCCTCGTTTGCCTCTGGGGTCACTGCAGAGTCTCGTGTGGGCTATTGAGTCCTTTAATGTATCTGTAATTAATGTCTGTTGCAGAGGACTTGTTATCTTCTGCAGGAATCATACTGCTTTGCTCTTCTTTCATGTTTCTTGTATTTCTTTTCTTTTTAAAAAATATATTTTATTAATTTATTCATATTACATCTCAATTGTTATTCCATCCCTTGTATCCTCCCATTCCTCCCTCCCTCCCACTTTCCCCTTATTCCCCTCCCCTATGACTGTGACTGAGGGGGACCTCCTCCCCCTGTATATGCTCATAGGGTATCAAGTCTCTTCTTGGTAACCAACTAGCAACCATTCTACCAATTGACCTGTGTTCCAAGCTCAGACTGAAATTTAGTATGTTAGCTTTTTAGTCTATATGCCTGCATGCCAGAAGAGGGCACCAGGAATTGAACTCAGGACCTCTGGAAGAGCAGCAGGTACTCTTAACCTCTGAGCCATCTCTCCAGCTCTTTTTAGTGTATAAAATATATTATGGAGTGCACATTTTACCTTCCTACCCTCTGTGGCCTACAAAATATTGCACTTTCCAAGGAGAAAAACATCTTAGGTGCTGAAAGGCTTGAGCCATGCTGCACACTTCAAAGAAGCACCTTCTGGGGCAGTTTTAACCTTGGCGGAACATGACCTCACATCGTTTGCCTGTACTCTCTTGCCCAACCAGCTAGAAAACCCCTCCCTGGAAAAATGGAAGTCGAAGGTAACGCTGTGGTGCTTCTTCCGTTCACTTGGCACCTGCCGCAGCGTCCTTAACTCTGATTATCCCAGCAACAGATTTTGCCCTTCAACACTTTGTTCAGTAGAAGTATAAAAAGAGGCAAGCTGTTGACAAAATTGGATTTTTTCCCCTGAATTGTGCTCGTGATTTAACATGGAGCTGCAGAGAGGAGAGGGATTCCAGTGCCAGGTTTCCTTCAGTCTCCTGGGTCTGCAGAAGAAAAGAGCTAAGACCAAGGCACATCGCCCACAAACTCTCACTTCTCTGGTTTGCTTTCTTTTCTGTTCTTAGTCCTCCATAAAAGTTTGCAGAATGACAGGAGCTTAGTGCAAATACAGGGATCGTGGAGGCCTGAATGAGACCACTTTTGATGCTCTGTCTGTACATCATGAAAGAGGGGTGTCTGGGCTTCTTATTTACCTAACACTGCTCCTTACCATATACTCACATGTGCGAATACTTGGGCTCCAGCAGAGCAGGTGAGACTGTTTGGGAAGGATGAGGAGGTGTGGCCTTATGGAAGTGGTGTGTGGGAGTGGGATTTGAGGTTCCAAAAGCCCGTGCCATTCTAATTAGCTCTTTTTGTTTGTTTTTGTCTTCTGCATGCAAATCAGGATGTCAGTTCTCAGCAGCTGCTTTAGAACCAAGCCTGCCTGTCTGCTGCCATGCTCCTTAACATTGTGGTCATGGACTCACTCTCCGAAATTGTAAGTTCAGTAATCTGTTTCTCCTGTGAGTTGCTTTGGCCATGTTGTTTCACCATGACAACTAAAAATTAACCAAGAAGAGGATTGATGCCTCTGGGTCGTGAAGCTTGATTACCGTGCTTTATGCGTTTTTTTTTTTTTTTTTTAGTACTTTTGAGGCTTTCTGTACATCACAGAAGAGGGGTGTCTGTGTTTCTTATTTACAGAAAACTGTTCCTTACCATTTTCTGCAAAAAAGACAAAGACTGTGAAGTGTAAGGTTCACTGTAAGCTTAAGGAACTGAATTGCTCTGGATATCTTCAATGTCCCAAACAGGAAAGTGTCAGTCTATGAATCCCTTCCCCTGAAGCACTGAGCTTGTGCTTAAAGGATTCCTCAGTCCAGCGGGAGACAGAGAAGTCACTAAGTTAAGAATATTGCTGGTAGCAGAGCCCAGTGAGATATGTAGTGGACACTTCATGTGGACAATCAGGTGTTAACTTCCACATGCGCCTATCACATCGGTTTTCTGATATTAGGAAAACTAATATTATTTTGGCAAATTCTGAAAGTAGACCTTTGATATTTCAGAAATACTTACTGTGGAATTTTACTTTCTAATTTTATCAGCTGGATGGCTACTTTGGGTGGCAACAGAAATATTATCAGGGCTAGGAATAATAATATATTTTACCTGTAATTACAGCATTCTGGGAGAATGGTGAATTTGAGGCCAACCTGGTTTTTATAGTAATACCCTACCTATCTCAAAACAGTAGTGGAATACTTGCTTAGGTCCCAACATTTGATCTACAGCACACACACACACACACACACACACACACACACACACACACACACAGGACATATCTGGATACAGATACATATTCTCCTATAATCTGTGTTCTTTCTATATTTTTTATACATTTTGCACTTCCCAGTAGGAAATCAAATTACACAGAAGTAAATATCTGTATTTTCTTTTTACAAAAGAAAGCCTTGTCCTTGATAGCAAGTGCTCTACCACTAAATTGTACTCCCAAACCTCATTTCACAAGGTAACCTCCAAAAACATGACATAGCAGTGTTGTATAATATACCTAGTTTGTAGAACTTTATTATGGAAGCTCAGACAACTGAGGTACTTTTTCCCTATGATGTATCCTATTTACCGTTTTTATCACTCATACCTCTTTTTTTTTTTTTTTTTATAGTTGGCAGAATAGCCTTCTAGATTTCCAAGCCATATCCTGGGTCTAGGGATGGACTGCACTCTGTTACACAGCATATGTAATTAGGATTCTTTACCTCCATATCCTGGGTCTATGGATGGACTGCACTCTGTTACACAGCATATGTAATTAGGATTCTTTACCTTCAAATATGGAAATTACTTTACTTGCATTGGATTTTTATAATGCATAGAATGAACACAATGTCACACCTGTCAATCAGAGTTGTGTTCCTTTTCTTCTGAATTAGGGATGCAGACACCCCTAGGACCCATACCTGATATCCAATACAACGTAATGAGCCTGTGTCTGCCAAGGATGCAATAATAATTTTATATTATGTTATTGACATCATTTACAATTTGAAATCATTTGAAATCTCAAAGCTTATTTTGGGCAACATGAGATTCATACATTGATCAACAACAGGTCAAAATAAATGAGAGCCTCTCCTGGGAGGTGTTGGTCTTTAATGTTTCAAAAGAGCTATGTGTGGGCAGCAGCGGTGGTCCACTTTCCACACAGGCCTTACTTCCCTGTAGGAATCCAGATTGTACAGAGGTAGAGACCTGTATTGTTTGTACAAAAAAAGAAACACTTCCTTTACTGTTATTATTTATTTAGAAGCTTTTCAAAGTGATTGATTTTTCTTAATACCTGTATTTTGTTTATTTTTCTGCATTGATTTTTCAGTGTGTCTCACAGTCTGCAGTTTTGCTTGGTATTCTGAGCCCAGCAATTGCCTGTTCTTCCTCTTTTCACTCTTTATCAAATTGGCTGTTATTTTTTTTTAAGTCACTAACCCTCACACTTACAGATGACCCTTTTACATTTCGTTGACGCCTTAATGTATTTCTCTTCCATTATAAACCTGAGGCACATCTTTACCTGCCAGGAAGCTGGCTTAATGTCTTTATCTTTGGCAGTGCAGAATGCTAAGAAAGCCCTCTGAATGTGTGCACACGTGAACAGACGGCCTGTGAGGCCAGACACAGGATGTGAAGAGCGTTTCCTTTTACTGAGAGCTGTGCTTGCCCTTTCTGGCAAATGACTGAACTTACTCCCTTGAAATGTATTGATCACTTACTATTTCATTTAAAAATCTGAATATAAGCACATTGTGTGTGTGTGTGTGTGTGTGTGTGTGTGTGTGTGTGTGACTAAACCAACTGAAGTCTTGTACTTCACACGGTTGTAAACACACACGTCTTTTTATTTTCAACTAAATACTTTGTCTTACTTATCATGCTAAAATCTGGTTACAGGGAGTTTCCTCTCTCGGTGAGTAAGCAGATGAAGGAGACCTCCTGTTGAATGCAATCCCTGTCTATGCGTTGTCTACCATAATTTATGAGGGCAAAGATCTGAGGAAGTGGCAGCTTCATAATACCTAAGTCGCTTTCCTTGCTATGTGGTTGTCAATCAACATCTTTGGAGTCATAGAAGACAATTTTGTACATTTCCCATGGGTACAAGAATTAGTTCATGTCCGTCACTTATTCCACTAAGGTTGCAGCCAGCCTACAGATCCACCACTAGTCTATATGGTATCTGTCTAGAGATTAGAAGCACTCCTCTCAGTGGCTCCTGTGAGAGCATGGTGCTGTGATGAGAAACCATGCTGGCATGAAGCTGGCTTTGCTGGCAGCAGGCTGTATGCTTTGGTCCTACTCACCTCCTATTGTGGTTGGCACAGATATCATGCATTTGTGCCCTACATGGCTGACCAGTCATACTGTGAGTTTACTTGTTGGCTGTATCATTTACAGAACTCTTCTCCTACGTTGCTTTCCACATGGCTATCACCAAGAGCATGTCTTACCTGCTGCCAGGCAACACCCGTATGTATGGCCACTCAGAGCTTCCTGTAGCATTTACTCTGAGGAAAGATGGCTCCGATGGAAAGAGACCTAATGAGTCATCAGATGAAACCTATGTCAAGCTTGTGAGTGACTAGACATACGTGAGGAAATAAGCATAAGAGAAAAATGGAGACAAACTGCATGAAGCTGATGATAAAGAGAACATAACACAGGGAGCTAAAATGAAACCGACTAAAGTAAAAACAACAACAACAACAACAACAACAAAAAAAACATCCTGTCATAGTCACAAAGGTTTAGGAAGATATTGTAATCAGGGCTCAAGAACCAGAATGGTATAGGATATGAACACCTCGTGATTTAAAAAAAAAAAGAGGGGTCCAAAGACATTTTATAAAGAAGATGTGAGTAACTCCTTGGAATGTTAAACATTATAAGAATAAAAATGCTAAGCCATTATACAATGGGTTTATAATTTGCAAGGTGGAGGAGTTTTTCTCTGATAGAACTGACAGCACACATTTGCCACTTTGCACTGTCCCATAGGAGGCATGGCTGGTCTGTGTAGTGATAGCCCATGCTACGCCTAGAAAGGCTCCTCCCCTAAGAATTATGTACCTGTGAGTGTAGTCCCCTATTAGCAGTGTAGCCTCCCTGATTATGTAAGTGGACTTGGTGAGAGGGGGATTCACCATCCACTGACACTCTGTTGAAGTGATATTGTACATTGGGTGTTGTGTTCTCTGCTTGGGTATTGAATGCAGAGGTCAGACAGCCTCCAGAGGCCTCCAGGTCACCACTGACACTCTGTTGAAGTGATATTCTACGTTTGCTCTCTGCTTGGGTATTGAATGCAGAGGTCAGACAGCCTCCAGAGGCCTCCAGGTCACCTCATTAACACTGCAGATTCAGTAACGCAGCCTCTGATAACCTTTTAAGAGAAAGGCAATCAAGTCAACACAATAAAAATATTCTTACATTTTGTAGTGAAAAATCAAAGATTTGATTAAAGTTATAAAATACGTTCCTTATTAAACTAAGTGGATTGTAACGATATAATAATAAAGTGGAACAAGAAAAGAGCAAAAAAAAAAAAAAAGCTATGCAAGTAGAAGGTGGATGTGCTGGGGTAAAAGACAGGGTTCCATGGAATGGGAAGAGAATAAAATAATGTTATTAGGGTAAAACTGTAAGTGACTAAATACATTATAAGCAAGTATTAATTTGTCAAAGAATTAAAAAAGAAAATCTTCAGCAGTAAAAGCCTGGAAGAAATTTTCTCAGATGAACAGTGTTGGGGTGGTGGTCTGGGAAGGGTGAGAAACAGGGCAGGACCCTCCATCTTCTGTCCTTCTGATGCTTTACTCATGAATAGACACATGAGTTACTCTGAGAAGTCAAGAAAATTCACTTTGAACATTTACACAAGAGTTCCTCTATAAGCATAGAGCATGTACATGATCCAATATTCTATTTGGCATATTATTATACATACACAAATGTGTTCTGTATGGTTCCACTGACAGGCCTGATTGGGCAGTCAAGGGAAAAAAAGAAAGAAAAGACAGGCAGGCTGGGAAGAGGTAGATTGGATTCTCTTCTGTAAAATTCCAGCATCCTGGAAGCGCAGAGTATTTTTTAATATATATACAGTTGAACAGAAGTGGGTTCACTGCAGACAGCTGAGGATGGGATGGAGTTAATACACGCCCATAAACAGGGAGGAAGGATCTGTGGTATTCTATTCAGCTGGATCAAGGTCAGGGGTTTGGCTAATCTCAGTATACTCTCTCCCAGATGAAAAATCTGGTTGGGCATGGTGGCACAGGCCTTTAATCCCAGCACTTGGGAGGCAGAGGCAGGCAGATCTCTGTGAGTTTGAGGCCAGTCTGGTCTACGAAGTGAGTCCAGGACAGCCAGGACTCTTTTACACAGTGAAACCTTGTCTAGAACAACCATTAAAAAAGAAGAAAAAAAAAAAAAAAAAAAAAAGAAAGAAGAAAGAAAAGAAAAAAGAAGAAATCTCTAGGCTATAAATATTAGTGTTGTAACAAGAATAAATTAATAAAACAAAACAAAAAAATAAATAAATAAATATTAGTGTTGAGTAAAGCTATTTTGGAATATCCTGCACATACTATCAATGTCCACATGCAGACAGAAGGAAGATTTGAACATGTTCCCACGGGGCTTAATGTGGCAAGGTCAACAACACATTCACTCTGGCCTTCACATGACTCAGGGCTTCATCTGCTCTCCACCCATAGAACTTTGAACTGCCATTGTAAACATTTAAACACTAATAAAGTGAGTTTTGTTCTTAATGTCATTTGTCACTCTGGCACTATTCTGTCACGGGTCTTGTGAAGTTCTCTTCTGTACACTCACATGAAACATGCATGCACAAAACTGCATGGAAGATTTTGCCTTATTTGCATGCATAATTTAAGCAAAGACAGTTTCCTCTAAACATTGTTCTTGGACTCCTCTCTAATACAACAGTGTGTCTCTAATACAGCAGTGTGTCAGAGAGACATTTAAGTCATAAGTACCGGTTTGCCTCATGCTATGTTCTTTTCTCTGCTGTTTTAATTTTCTCGTATTTGGCAGCATAAGGACTGAACAATAGAATGGAGAAATTTAAAACTTAGATTTATGCCATTTCATGAAATATATAAAATGACCACTTTACCAAATATTCACTGATGTAAAACAAAAACTAGTTGATTAGCAGATTCTATATATGTTATGAAAAATCAGATCAAGGTTAAATGGAAACCTTTGCATTATTGATATCATTTCAAAGTTTTATAGTAACAACTATTTTGTTATATATATTTTCTCTCTGTGTGTGTGTGGTTTGTGCATGTGTCCATATCATTTTACATGTCTGTGGGTACACAGGCATAGGTTGGTAATTATGTGATACCCAGAGTCATCCCTGAATGATCTTCTGCATTGTTCGGGGGTGGGGCTAGGCTTCCTAACCAGCTTGTTCCAGGGATCCCCCCTCTCTGCTGCCTGAGGCAGGAGTTGTAGGTATTTTGCTGAAGTCTCTATGCCTACCTGGCAAAGACAAGTGTTGTGCCGATCTGCACTCCTGTCCTCCTGGCTGAGGAAGGAGCGCTCTCCTCAGCCTTCACATTGTTCCATTTTAAATTTCTGGATTCTCGTTGCTCTGGTAGATTATTTGATTTGGATCTCATATTCTGCAGCCCTTGGGTAACTTTTAAGCAAAGGCATGATGGGAATAAATGTATGCGAGTTTCCAAATATTGGAGATCTACAGAGACAATGTTCTAATTTTCACTGGAATGTGGAAAGTTAAAGGAAAACATTTTTTTTCCCCAAAACTGTTGAAGGCAGAAAGTGTAAACATTTTGACATCTGGTTAAATACTAATTCTTTTTTAAGTGAAACAAGAGATGTTTCATATATTCTTGAAAAATAATTATTTTTTATAACATGTTTGAAACACATTCCATCCACTTATTGTTCAAGTTTTAACACTGGCCATGGTACCGAATGGAATACAGATATTTTTCTGTTTTATGTAGACTACCTAAAGTATTACAAGTGTTGACTGATGAGCCTGATTTATCTCTGTCCTGGAAAAACAGGACTGCTTGTCATGACTCCCTGTAGGCTGTGTGTCTTTCTTTGCCAGTGACACATAATGAGACGTGGCATGTTGCTTCCAGATGAGAGAATATAAGAGTTCATTTATAATTCTCCATACCACCTTCCCTAGAGCATTTGGCAAAGAGGCCAAACATTCCAAACTGCATACCTACTAAATGGCAGATAAATTAGGACAAATTGAAAGCAAGTGGTAAGAATATATATATTTTGACCTATTTAGATTTACATGTAAGCAAATTAAAAACCATTACTCTGTATAAAAATGCAAATCTGACTCTGTGATTTTTGCTGCAGATACTTTAAGTAGAGAAACTAAGAAAGGTTAAATATGAAAGATGGAAAAAATATTTAGGGAATTGAATAAAATAAATCTAGTATGTGCATACCAATATTAAGTTATGTTCATATTAAGGAAAGAAGTATTATGTGGAATAAAGTTGACATTTCACCATGATAAGATGTCATACAAAGATATTAATCCTCTGTCAAATGTGTAGCTGACAGACTCTCTCCAATTATTGTGGGTTTCTACTTCAAGCGGCTGATATTTCTTTAGCTGTACAGAAGTGTTTATTTTCATTCATTGGCCATTGAGTTCTGCTCGGAAAGTCCCTTTCCAGTCCTATATGCTGTAGGGTACCACCTGTATTTTCTCTTAGCAGTTCTAGCATTTCAGGTTTCAAATTGAGTTCTTCGTCCACATGGATCCAATTTTTGTACAGGGTGGTATGCCTCGTAGAAGATTAATATCCAGGGTATATAAGGAACTCCAAAAACAAAAAATCGTGAAAACAAATGACCCAGTTTAAAATGGGACCCAACGGAGGGTTCTCAGTAGAAGAGATAAAAGTAGCTAAGGAGATCTGGGTGTGGTAGCCCATCTCTGAAATCCTAGCAGGAGGCAAAGGTAGAGATGTCTCTGAGGTTGAGGCCAGCCTGGTCTACAGAGTGATTTCCAGGACAACCAGGGCTACACAGAGAAACCCTGTCTCCAAAGAACCAACAAACCAACCAACCAACCATCCAACCAACCATCCAACCAACCAACCAACCAATCACCAACCACCAGATCCAGCTAAGGAATACCTCAAAAAGTGTTTATCCTCATTAGCAATTAGGAAAAAGAAAATTTGAAAAACCTTGAGATTTCATCTTACTCTGGTCTGACTAGCTGAGATCAACAAAACAACTGGCAAGAAGTGCTGGTGAGGTCTCAGAGAAAGAGACACCCTCATTCGCTGTTGGCAAGAATGAAAACTGGTGTAGCCACTCTACAAATCATTGTGGAGAAATCTACCATGAGCTATATGACTGCTGGGCATGCACCCAAAGGACTCAACTTTCCACTTCACAGATACTTATTCAACAGTGTGCATGGTTTCCGTCTTCACATCAGCTGGGAAACGGAAACAACGTAAACAGATGAACGGCTAATAAAAACGTGGCACACAATGGGATACTATTTAATTGTAAAGAACAAGAACGATGGAATCATCAAAGTTGAAGGTTAGCCAAACACCACAAATTTTAATGTGACACATGGTCATGGTCATTTGGTTCAGAATATGTTCTAATTGTTGTTCCAGTTTTCTTGTGTTGTTTAGGGACAAGGTGTTTAATTTTTAAAATATGTGTTTTTCCATGCAGTATTTTGTGTTCATTTTACCTCAATTTCTGTGCAATTACCACACACTATTTACTTTATTATTTATTTATTCATTTATTCAGCTTGTTTCATTTTATGAACATTATGTGCTTTTATACATCTATCACTACCTGCCTCAGGCTCCACCCAGGCCAAGCGCCATCACTGTGATACCCCTTTTAACTTCAGGTACTCTTTTTTTCTTTAATTATCAAATCATTTCATCCAAAAAGCACTGCACATGTGAACAAAAGTTTGTGGCTACTACTCAAACTTTTAATGGTTTCAAACCTGCTTATTTGCTTTATGATCCAAAACAGTCCCAGTTTCATAAATTAATGAGACTCTGAACAAAGCATGTGTCCTAAGTGCTGGGTATCCTGTCTTATATGTGTACATAATGTTGAGCTCTCTGTATCTCTAATAAAATATCACCGTCTTAATTTATCACTTATCTGTGGATATAAGGATAAGATTGAAAATTTAGTAAGGAATTATGCCAGCCTAAGCAAGTGGAGGCAGTAGATTCTTTTCTGAGGTCTATGACTTCATTAGCCCCAGGAAGCTGGCTGGCTTTGCTATAGCAGGCACAACTCCCTTCCACTGAGTGGGTCATAAGTCTAATTAAATAGTGGTTGGTTCATATCAACATGTGAGTGCCATCTTTGCACCTCTGTAGGTACCTTGCCATCCTGGCTACTGCCGTGACTCCCAGATGGTCCAGTTGCGTAGGACTGTTCAGTTGCTTCCATCCCTTGGTAATTTGCATAGTAAATCAGTCATTAACCATTAACACTAGAGGACAGGGAATAGGCTTTCAGGTCAGATCCAGTTCAAATCTCATCTGAATTCTTTGTCCTAACTGTATGATGTCTTCAGTAATAGACATCCACTGTTAACCCCTGAGAGGCAATCAAAGGATACATGAATTCTATTGTATATAGTGTTTGATGAGCCACTTGACCTACCCTGACCAACCTTTTGAAAGAAAAAAAAAATCCCATGTTTTATACTGAATTTTGTTTTTAGTCTGTTTCTTGTGGAGAGTATTGTCAGCCTAGCTATAGTTTATATATGTATATATTATATTTACTTATTATAAATATATTATATATGTATTTATATATGCACATACACATATGTATTTTATATAATTTAGGTTAAACAAAAGTTTGATTTCTTGATGCTCTACCAAACAATGGTGTTATTTGCCAGTTTTACTTTCCACTTCCTCCTCCCCAGTTGGAGGCCCCTGCTCACTATTCTGCTGCCTACTCCATATCATCTGTACCCTGCTATTTCCTTCCCAGCCTCCATCCACCTATGGCCCTTTATAGTTTCTTGGTTTCCATGTTGCATACTCCATCTGACGATTTAGAGCTATCAACTGCAGATGAGGAGTAGGTGACGTTTGTCTTTTGGGGTCTAGGTCACATCACTCAATATGGTCTTTTCTCGGCTCACCCACTCAAGTGCTAGAAAGCAA
The DNA here is from genome assembly GCF_903995435.1 of Acomys russatus. Taxonomy (NCBI): domain Eukaryota; kingdom Metazoa; phylum Chordata; class Mammalia; order Rodentia; family Muridae; genus Acomys; species Acomys russatus. Next base: position 73,251,490 of record NC_067156.1, on the reverse strand, counting down.
GAACTGACTCCTAAAAAGTTTTAACAGGGATGTACACACATACACATCATGGCTTGTACGTGCAATCACACGTGTACACATGCCCATGTATATTTTAAAAAGAGAGATACTTTTAATACACATTTTCTAATTTTATGTGAGGGGAGAATGCTTTAGACACATGTAACATAACTTAAAGAGTAAGGTTATGAAGTAGATTTGAGCAATTTCATTCCTAAGCAGTTGAGTCTGCTGTAAATGAAGAAGTGTGTCCACAATGTAGCACATAATAGGCCAAAGTTAAAGAGCTTAAAGGCGAGTGTATTTTATAAGAACAGCTGTGCATAGAATGAGTGGGAAAGACTCTTTTTTGTTTTGTTTTCTTTTGCTTTTCAAGACCGGGTTTAGTTGTGTAGCCCTGGATGTGCTGAAACTCACTCTGCAGACCAGGTTGGCCTCAAACTCACAGCGACCTGCTGGCCTCAGCCTTGGCCTTGTGAGTGCTGGGATTAAAGGTGTGAGCCAACACACCTGACAGGAGTGGGAGGGATTCTAACACCAACTTTAGAACTATAAAGAATTGGTGCCTGATGCTCTATGTGGCACCATGTGGCTGCGTGTGCTGAATGCATTTTCATTTGTGGTATTTGTAACTGACTTTGAGTTTATCAGTATCTAATAACTTTTAGAAACAGGCATATCGGAACACATACTTTCTCTGTAATCCAGTTCCCCTGTATTTATGAGGGGAACTTCTGTAAATATAACGACATCAAAATATTTTTGAGAAAATTTCAGATGTCTGTATTGAAATATAATGTCTAGACTATGTGAGTGGGATTAAAGCCACTTGCTAACTATTTTGTTTGATGTTATTAATTTGATATCGCGGGATGTGGGATACACCTTGGGAAAAAGAAAGCAGACAGAAAACCATGGTAAGTATGTAAACATAATAACCAGACCTCCCAGTAAATACATGAAGTGATATTTGTTTCTGGAATAATTTTGTCTTTGGGGTATTCTTAAAAGATGTTCCTATGTAATATTTGTGAATAACAAATGTTTCTTAAATTAGTGTCAACAGGTTGTGGTACAAGACAGAAATATTTCAGAAACCAGGCATGTCTAGAAGCAAGTAGTAGTTTCTAAGTACTTTAACTTCCCTATACCACAGAACACTTGTCTGTGGTGGAGACAAATGATGCTAACTATCTTCCAAGCAGCATGCCTGCTCTTATTTCACCAGAGTCTCCTGGATACCTACAAGTCACAGTTATTGGTGTAGCTTGTTCACTGGGCAGAGTATTGGTTCAACACTGATGTGATAATATGATTCTCGAGGCTTCCTGGGGTATCTATGTGTGTCTGTGGGTCATGAAAAGAAATTTCAGAAGAGATGATTGAGAAGAGATGAGCACAGTTACAGAAAGCAACAGCAAATACAAAGAGCATGAACAGGGTGAAAAACTAAGTCCCGAAGTAACAATCACTGTGAAGTAAAAGATGAAAATGGAGAAAGTAGGGCCAGATCAAATCTGGGATATGGTAAGATCTCTGATATAATTGAAATCACCATATTCACCACAAAGACATGTAGAACAGCAGGCAGAGTGAGCAGAGACCCTCTGGAGCTATTTTGTTGAGAAAGAGGGGTGGGTAAGAAACTACTGAGCAATTGTAGAGCTGGTGCTAAGGATGAAACATGAATGATGTTTGCTGCCACTTGATGTACTGGCATGGGTTGGTGGGATCTACTCATTTCTGAGTAGTAGGGGAGGAATAAGGGAAAGAGAGAGGAAGGGTGAGACTTGGAGGAGAGGAGGAGGTTGAGATGTAAGGGGGAATAAGTAAGGAAGCAAGTAAGTAAGTAAGCAAGCAGGCAAATAAATAAATAAATAAACAAACAAATAGAAATATTTAAGATAGAAGCACTTAGGGCTTATTGATTGATGATGTAGAAAGTTCAGACAGGGAAGAGAGGTTGACCCTAGGTCATAGCTTTTAGTTTGTCTGTCAGATAAACTGCTGTGGCTTCTGTCTGACAGTGAAGACGTGGGGGGCCCGGTGGGTGGGGCTACATCAGGAGGCATACGATGAGTCTTGTTTAAACACTAAGAACCTGAGGTGTCTCAAGCTTAAGGGAAGTGTGTTTATTCACACAGGACAACTATTCAAGTCTCAGGAAGTATAACGCAAAGGCTTGGGTACCATCTCTGTGCAGTTGGCAGCTGAGCTTTGGGACTAAATGATGTTCCCATGAAGAACGAAGAGATGGTTAGCAGCACACAGAAGAATGGCAGAATATTCCCTGAGCCATCAGTCTAGTGAGTAGAAGTAGTGCTTATCTGTAAGTCATACTAACCTGTTCTATTACTTATGCTATCTGGCAATTCCATACATGTATGTAATATAGTCTGATTACCCTATCTCCTCGCCTTCTGTTCTCTCCCTCTGGACCCTGTAAACTGCGTATCACTACTGTTCCTCAGTCTGTTTCTCAGATTCATAGCTTACAGTTTTGCTTTGATTCGTTTAGTCTATCCAGGTCCATCGTGTGGCCATTAGTTTGGAGCTATTCATTGGATCCTGGTGGGATCGTCACTGAGTACACACCAGAAGGAAATGTCTCCTCTCCTTAAGTCTACCCTGGGAAAGACATGGCCATTGTGATCACAAAGAACTCACCGTAGTTGTGGATGCCGATGCCAGGTCTGGGAAAGAATGGGGCAATCAGCTGTCAAGCATAGATGGAGGAGGTGTTGCCTGGGGGCGAGGCAGTCTACCTTTCACAGACAAACTATGTACTACTGGCAAAATCACCCTAATCTTTATATCTTTGTTAGTTTGTGCTCAGTGAACTTTCAGTGACTTTACTACCAATGGAGTTACATAAATGTTATGTTCTGAGCGCTGTCTAGATGAGAAAAGCTGCCTAAGAAAGTAAATATTTTTACTATTATTGTCAATAACAAACTTGGAATATGTTTCATACCACCCTTCAAGTTGTCCTCCTAAGTAGCCAGACAGTAATATCCATGTCTATATATCTATACCTAGTGCACCATGCATGTGATTTCTTTGTTGTTGAGGTGATTTCTGGCTTTATTAAATTTGATGCAATATTGGATTTTCATCACAAATTTTCATTTTCATGGTGATAATGTTTTCCATAACACTGTTCATTTATTACTTCGTTTTCATTTTTTTTTTTTTGAGCTTTTGCTTTTCTTGCATATTATTCAGGGAAAGCCTCCTGTGACTGACTGAAACTTTCTCATACTTCAGCCCATTGAAAATTAACATAAACTTTGCGTATCATACCATTTGAGGGTGGCACATGGGATTTGATTCTCATTTTGGGAAACAATTTGTCACAACAAGAAGCCTTCTACTTTCCATTCTGTTCTATTTAATTTTTTTCTCAGAGATGATGAGAGTTTTACACAGAAATTAACATTTCTACTATAGAGAGAAATGAATATCAGAATTAATAAGCTCAGGATGCTGAATCAAGATATTAAACAGAGGTGGGCATTTTAATTATAATGAAATTTGATTATAATTTATCCTACAACAAGAATTGGGATTTCAGGGTTGTATTCCTCATACTCTTGATATTTCCTTGGCCGGCATTTAACGTTGCATGATGCCTCTTGCTTTTTTCTGGAGATATTTGTGGTTCAGATCTCAGTTGTTCCACATTATCAAGTCCTTTCTCCATGGGTATAAAACTTCTCTTCATTTTAACCTCAAGCAGCTTTACTGCAGTTATTATGATGACTTATAACTCTGTAGCAGTACTTTGGGTAAAATGTTAATTATACCCTGAAACTTCCATCTGCATAAGGATAGAAATACTTGGGTTTTCTTTTTTTTTTTTTTTAAAGTCAGTGAACTACCTTTTCCTTTAATCACAGTGTGATATGATGATCGGCCTGCTTGAGAGACTGTGACTTTGGATTTTGTGGAAGGGGTTGAGCCTAGGTTCATTCAACCTCATAGTTAAGAAGTAGTTCCTTTTAGGTCAGATTTTTCTGGTTGTTTCCCTGGCTTTTGTTTTATAGGTTGTGGTGGTTTGAAGAAGAAAGGTCCCCATAGGCTCCTATATTTAAATGCTTAGTCACCAGTTAGTGGAACTCATGACAGAATTAGGAGACATGGCCTACGGCTTATGGACGTGTGGAGGAAGAGTGGCTTTGAGGATCCAAAAGGCCACAGCAGGCCCTGCTCTTACCTAAGGGTCATGGTGTAGAACTCTCAGCTACTTCTCCAGCACGTACCTGCTGTGCGCTGCCATGCTCCCCACCATGATGATAATGGACTAAGTTTCTGAAACTATAATAAAGACCCCAATTAAAAGCTTTTATTTTAGATGTTTTCTTCAAGGCTGTCAAATGCAAATAGCCAAAAGCGCTAAGAAAGTAACATTTACATAATTCATGATTGTGTCATGGCTCATCTTGCTATAGGTAATTTATGGTATATATGTGTAATAATATAAATGTATATGTAAAAAATAAAAAAGTAAAATAAGCTTTTATTTTTAATATAAAGGTTGTCTTGGTCATGGTGTCTCTTCAAAAGAAATAGGATCTTTTCCTTTTCTTTCTTTCTTCTTTTCTTTTTTTTTCTTTTAGTTTGTTAGTTATCACTCTTCATGCCTTGCTAATTTCTGCAATATTTCTTCCACAGTCATGTCTAAGAACTCACCACGAGCCAGGGCATTTTCTAGAGACAATAAGAATTAACATCCCTGGTATATCTGGTATGAGTGACTCAGTGCCTCTGCTGGGAACGTATGCTTAAAAACTGCGCGCTGTGCAAGGCCAGGAACTATAAAATGCATACGGTAAGTCTAGGATAAAAAACACTGTTTAGAATATTAAATATTAAAAATGCCCTCCATTTATTGTGCCTTTCAGGCTGAGTGAGCTTCATATAGCCTGATTCTATTTGGGATAGTGCTGTTTCTGTTGGTTGAAACAACATGACATCACAGCCTGATCCCAACTCATGCATCCAAGGGATCGAAGCCTGGGGGGTGTCACCCTAAGATATACAGTCCCTTACATGTCAACAAAGTAGAAGGACACTGTCATTTTTAATTGGTATTAGGACATTTACCTACACTTGGGGGACAATTCTTTTTTAAACCTTCTCATTCTTCCTCGAGATATTTCCGTAAAAATAGAAATAAACTTGGAGCCTGAGGAACATGTTTCCAAATCTATTTGTATAACATCAATATAAATACCAGAAATAGCACCAAATACAAGAAAAAGAATTGAAAATAGAGTCAGAGGAAAGCTAGCTGCTCCCATAAACAAGTAAATATAACCAAGAAAATCTATACCGATAGGGTCAGTGCTGGCAAGAGATAGCTGTCTTTGAAAATATATGCAACTTTTAGCTTGAAAGCAGAATTTCTAAGTTCGTAAGCTTGTGTGTGGATATTGAGAGAGACTGAATACATTACAAGAAATTTGATGTGAATATGATGGTCAGTGAGAATATCTACACACTGTCTCTGGCGGTACCCAAATGAATCCTTAGTTCACTAGATGTGGAACTCAGAAGATGGGTTGCCTTCTACAGCATAAAAAGGAGATCATAAAAAGTTTTCAATTGACTAATCACTGAGGGCCTGTTTAAAATAATTTTACACTTTGCAGAAAACTGTATTTGCAATCCCAGTAGTTTAAGTTGGTACAAGTCATTTGCCTACATTTACACATAATTTTGAATACAGTGAAGACCGATGACAGCTTATTTATTTATTTATTTATTTCTGGTTGTAGTCACAGAAGCTAGAACCTTATCCATACTGTGCCAGCACTCTGACTCTGAGCTACATCTCCATATTTCATGGTAGTTTAGAAGAAAATAGTAAAGTGCAAATTTGAATGAGATTAGAGTGCTGAAAAACGTGAACGAATATAGGAAAAGAGTTCAGGGAATATTAGGTATCAAAGATGCAGACACTAGATGTCTAATAATTGCTAGAATTGAAATGCAAATTTGGCTCTGAGTTGGTTGCAGCCATAACAAAGGAGAGGTAGTTAATTGCCTTTGTAAGGTGTGCCGTGTGTCGGTGAATTGGTTTCTTGGTATGTGAAACCAACATTTTATTTGATACTTACAGCAAGCACACTAAATTAAGGATGATGTTCTTTTTAAAACAACAAAAATAGACTACACGCAAAAAGTACAAAGCGAAACATTATGAGGAAGGTCTTACTGGGACTGTTGCATTTATTGCTCTTAAAGAAATATATAGCTAATGCTTGCCCATAGTCAGGCACTGAGTGACAAAGAGCTCAAGAGGTCCTGCCCTTCACTGTTTAATGATTTGCTAGGCATACATTTAGAAGGAGGAAGAACATTGCCTTTAAACGTATACCTCCTGGAGATTCCACCAAGAAATAATGGAGAATATTCCAATTCAGTGGCCACCTAGTCGGCCCTAATTAAACTGAAGGGCCCGTGAAATAAACCAACAAGGTTTTGATTTATATTTTACTGATGTTGAGCAGGTTTTAAAGACACTTCTTTTGAGAATTTCCTGAGGAGCTCCATGCTCGTTTTTTGATTTTTGGTTTTTGTTTGTTTATTTGTTTGTTTTTTGCCAACTTGACACAAACTACCTGAGAAAAAGGATCCTCGACTAAGGAATTGCCTCCATCAGACTAGCCTTTGGGCGGTTTTGTGGGATTATCTTCTCAATTAATAGTTGATGTGCGATGTGAGAGCTAAGCCCACTGTGGTACCATTCGTGGGCAGGTATTCCTGAACAAGCTACAGGAAGAATCTGGTAAGCAGCTTTCCTCTGTGCTTACTGCTTTAGTTCTGGACGCCAGCTTCCTGCTTGAATTCCTTCAATGACAGAGTGTTATCTGGAAGTATACAATGAAATTAGACCTTTTCCCACCAAGTTGCTTTTGGTCTATATTTCATTATAGCCATAGAAAGCAATCTAGGACAAATTTTTAACTGGGTTGTATTATTATTATTATTATTATTTCTCAGATTTAAAAATTTTTCTTTATAATTTCTTTCAGAATTTTATTCCAGGTGCTCTGATCAGATCCACAGCACTCCTCTGACTCAGATCAGATCCACCCACCTCCTTAAACACTCAAAATCATGTGTTTTTTCTTTTTTCAAATACAAACTTCTTTTTGTGCAGTGAGCAGCCCTCCACTGGAGCATGACTGACTTACCAGGAACTGAACCCCTAAAGAAAACAACTTTTCCCTCTCCCAAGATCTAACAATGGCTCCTTGGCTGTCAGTGGGATTCATGTTCATATCCCCTCATGGTGCTAGTGAATGAAAAAAAGAAACAAGAGGAAAAAAAAGGACACGTGACTGCTCCTAGGTATGATGGAGGAGAGGTTTATTGTAGACACGTAGGAGAGAGTCCGGAGTGCACCTGACAAGACTGAGCTGTGCCATGTGGGGAGAAGAGGAAGGGAAGGGAGAGGGAAGTGAGGAGAAGCAGGTACAGCAGCCAGGAAGCCCAAAATATGAAGAGAACAGGTAACCAAAATGGTTGGATTATACAGGGTAGAGCATCTCAGCTTCCCCTGGCTGAAGATGTTCAGGGGTGGGGGAGGGGCATGCCAGCCAGGAGGGCCTCTTGACAGGTATGGGACTGAGGGATGCAGAGAGGACCTGGCAGCTGAGTTTGGTCTGTTTTGAACTTTCACGGGTCATGTACATGCTGTCCCAAGCACGGCGACTTCACATGTACAGTTGCTCTGCCGTGACCATGTGCTCTTTCCTTGTGGCCACCCACAGCCTGTACCTCTTACATTCGTTCAACAGCCTCTTTCCAGCATCTCCCTGGACGTTGGCAGTAACTGAAATGATGTGCCAAAGTGGATGAGGAAAGGACCATGAGGTCTTGGACCTCCTCAGGCAGCTGAGGAGAGCTGGGGGAGGGACGCAAATGATGGCATGGGTGTGGAGAAGGAAAACACATACTCACTGTTGGGTGGAAATGAGAACTGATGTGGCCATTGGGGAAGTCAGTGTGGAGAGTCCTCCAAAAGCTAGAACTCTATCTACAATGCAACTCAGTTATACCACATTGGGGCACTTACCCAGAGGACTCCGAGAGGTTTCTTTGCAAGCTGGCTTGGCCCAATCTGAGAGGGATTCTCTGGTTCTACTACTTAATTGAGCAGAGAGGGACCTGGTGAATGTGGTCAGCTTCAAGGACTTCCTGAAACTTCTTTGAGTTACTTACCTTTCTGTGCAAGGAATTTCCTTGCAGGATGGAATGGTTCAATTTCAGGGGAAACCATCATAAAACACACTGTCCTTCCTGTATCTCTTTCTTTCTTTCTGCCCCATCCTCTGCAATCTTTTAGAGCCTGAGAGGGCGTGACTATGGATGTCTACTATGGCTAAGAGATATGCCACTGCACCACAGCAACAGTCACTTGTTCTTTGTTATGTCACCAGTGGTTATGAGTTAAAGGTGACAACAACAGTGACATGTAGGTGCAAACACGCATGTTTAGAAAGCAGTTTGACAGGCACATCAAATTCATCTAGTAAACCGAAAGAGGTTGCTACCCCGTATGACTCCATATGTTCTTGTTTTCGACTGTGTAAGAGGCTTGGACTCCCTTTTGTGGAGCAGGCCTTAAACCCAACTGGATGGCCTACCCACAAGAGCCAAGCCATTACTGCACAGGCAGGCACATCCTGCCTTCCATGTTGGCACTTCAACTCACGGGGGTCCATACCCAAACAGAAACGTTGGTGACCGTTCTCTACCAACTACCTGCATGGTCCCTGCTGGCACTATGAAAATCCAGCCAGCAGGTGAGAGTTCCTAGTCCAGTCCAGGCTGAATTTCTCTATGTACTATAGGCAAAGCAAACACATGTGGTCTCTTCAGCAATGGAGACTTACTGTTGTCTAGTTCTGCCTTTCCTGCCACCCCTGGGATTTACATTTAACAATCTATGGACTCTCAGAGTCTTCTTCCCACCCAAGTGCAGTACCTTTTGGATTTAAAATCTTTAGTGATTAGTTCAATTACTGGGGTATGCTCAGCAGCTTTACACTGGTCCTAGGATATCCTGCATGGCACTGGTGCCGGGGCATTCACAGAATATTGTCTCACTGCTGTAAGTATGCATGCCACTTTTGCAGTTTGATTTTGCACCACCCCAGAAAGCAGTTTGACCAAGAGGCCTTCAGTGCAGCCCTTGATAAGGTAAGCTGCTTTTACAGTCACTGCAGCAGACTCGGTTATGGATTCCACCTGCTGCAATGCTGTGCTCACCTCTTACAGCTGCTGCTCTCATGCTGTGGACATAGCTTCTGCTGATTCCCACAACTGAGATGAAAGCCTACAGCAACTGCTTTCTCAGGTTGCTTTTGCTGGTGCCACCAGCTGTAGCCTTCTGAACTCCTGGTGACTTCTAACAGGAAGGGACATTGTAGTCATGGGGCACACAGCTGTTTACCCTGTCATGTAAGATACCTAGTCTGCTTGAAAGCCTCTTGAGCCTTTCTGATCCAATCCCATATGACAATCGCTGTGAAATTGTACAGAAGGTGGGCAGCTTAGGCAACATGGGCTATGAAAATCTGCCAGTATCCCACAATGCCCCAGAATGCCTGTAATTTCTTCACATTTACAAGCCCGTGCTGTTGTAGGATTTTGTCAATAACGCCATCAAGGTATTACACACATCTTACCAGACCTGAAGCTCCTTAGCACGGAGTTTGACTTTCTATCATGCCCCCTGCCCTGGCTCTGGCGAACACCAGCTTGACACAGCAGACCTCTGCCTCTGTTTTCCTTTTTTTCTTATTTCCTCTAGCCTGTTCTTTTACCTCACACTCTTTACCTGCTGGCATAAGTCACTAAGACCTGTCAGAGCCTCCCTACTTCATAAAGGGCTCAGATAGCTGCTAAAGCTTCATACCACCTTCAGGGTCTTTATTGAATCAACCTTTTCTTTAACTCCTCTGTGAACACAGTCTTTTTCTGGTCCAGAGAACTGGGATTCAAACATGACTTTCTTTATCCCTAGTTCCCTCAATAGTGCCTTTACCTCCTCTTATAAGAAGCCAGAAAAACTCCATTTTGAAAAAAAAAAAAAAAAAACAACACCTCAATTTTGTGTTAAACTTGGCCAAGGGCTGAACCTAGATTCCAGGAAAACCACAAACTAGTCTAAACAGAAAAATATTCCCTAGCAACGCAATCATCTCACTCTGGGAAAGTCCAAATACGCTCTCTGCTGGTCAAGCTGACCAGCGGGTGATCTAGCACATAGTAACAGCCAATTAGGAGAAGCCAGGCCAAAGTTCCTAATGCCCACATGACTGCTTCAACCAATCTTTTCTATAGGCCAACTTGCCCCTACACCTATTACCCAACCAGAAATGCCAAAGCTTATAACGCCCTCTTGCAGCTTTTCTGCCCAAATGTCATCCAGTCATATACTATAAAACCCATTTCTTTGTCTAAAACCTATTAAAAAAACCCTCTCAATTGAGACTTGGGACCACTTCCCTGCATCTTCTGTGTCAGTGAATAGGAGGTGTGGCCCAGGCTCGAGGTGCAATAAAGGGTTCCTTGCAATTGCATTTGGACTCGGCTCTTGGGTGTTCTGTTCGTGGAGGTCTCTCAAAATTTGGGTATAACACTTTATACTCCTGCATTCCCAGACACTTTTCAGGACTTCAGATGGGGAAAAGCAAATGTTCCTGATAGCTCTGATAAGCCAGTCCATCAGGAACTGACTATCCTCACACTGTCTCAGGTCATGCATGCCATAAGGAGGGAGCGGAAGTCACATTAGTCCATTTTTTTCTGCTTCCACAGCAGTGAGACTGAATTCATCTGTTCCCACATTCCACAGCCTCACAAGCGAGACTGGGCCAGGCTCTCTCATTGCTTGATTAAAAGTCATCCTAATTACAGAAGTCCAGTGTTGAGTATTTCCTAATCAATGGGGTTTCTTGTACTGGAGCATTGTACATCCATTTGTATTCTGAATCACAAGTTTTCTACTAAAGACCAGAAAAATACACAGGTATGGATTTCCTTCCATTACAGGATCAGATAGTGGACCAACTTTCACCTCTAAGGTAACACAAGACTTAATGGAAACTACATTGGGCTTACCACCCCCAGAGTTCAGGAGAGGTAAAAAGGATGAGCCAGACCTTAAAGGAGACCTTAGCTAAATCAATCATAGAATCTGGTGATGGCTCTCCTTCCCTTTCCCTGTTCCGAGCTCAGACCCACCCCCGTTCCTGTGGATGAATGCCCAATGAGATAATTTTGGTAGATCTCCAGTTCTGGTTCTCAAACTCCCCTAGGAGGTTATGGCTAACATATCTCAATACAAAAATGTTAAGTCCGTAAAGGCTCTCCAGACAGTCCAGGACAATATTTTTCAACTCCTGCAGCATGTCAATGAGCTGCCTCCAGCCAAACCTCATCACCACAAGCCCTGGGATCTTATTGGGGCCAAAAGACATCATAAAGAAGCTCTGGGGCCACGTTGAATAGGACCTCACACCACGATCCTGACCTCCACGTGGCAATGAAAGTCCACGGAATAAAGATGTGGATGTATCATAGCCATCTCAAGCTGATCCCTGCTAGAGAGCCAAAAGACATCCAGAGGATTCCCTAAAGAATCACTCAAGTATCATTGATTTTTGTATTGCACATGTCTTTCCTCTCTTGTACTCTGTAACTCCCACCAACCATTGGTTACAACTTGCATATTACGTGCCACTGCATGTGAATGGATAGTATGCAATCTGTCTCATCAGGGATCTGTGTGACTTAGCAGGTAACTTATGGAACTCAACATGGGATTTGCCCCTGGGGACCTGTGCCCTAGTCTATCATGGGGTTGCAGTCCTTGACACATGCTCAACAAAGTATGGGTGTCGTGTGCCATGCTTATAGGGTAAACTGGCTGACACACATTTTTATGTATGCCTAAGAAAGGAATCTTCTTGTTGTGAAGGGCCAGGGGACTTTTATTGTGCAGAGTGGGGTTGTGAAAACAAACAGCACCCCCCCAAAAAAACCCAGCACTCCCCCTCACCCCTCAGGTAATTGGTGGGTCCAACAACTTTATTATAATTTGTGACAGACAGACCTGAAAAATTGCTTGGCTAGCTCATGCAACCTGATCAAGTTGTCATTCACACCCCTTGGCAAACAGACAGAATGGAAAATAGGGAAGACCTGGGGGCTTCACCTCTATGTTATGGGGTATGGCACTGGCCTCCTATTCAACCCCTCAAAGATTCACTCATGCACCATGCCAATGGTACCAGTAGGGTCCAATATTCTCATCAACCTGTCTCAGTTACTGCCAACTTTAGGACCAGAAATGGTTAACACCTCTTTTGGTCACTCAGAATCCCAGCTGGGCCCAGTCATGACTGAAAGTCTGGCCATAGGATTAAGTCCAGTTCTGAGGTTTCTTAAGGCCACCTATATTTCATAAAGTCATCCCAACATAACCTCACCTTGTCAATGCTGGCTTTGTTTAGACACTCAGCCCCCTTCTTATGAAGGGATTGCAATAACATGGCCTTTCAACACTGCAGCTGACTCTTGGGGAAAACACCCCCAACCTGACACCGGAGGCAGTACAAGGCATCGGGACTTGCATACCTTCACCTAATACCACAGTCCCAAGAGAGTTCATCAGCCTTTGTAACCATACTCAAATAACTCCCTCCACTGATGGCCACAAATTCCTGGTGCTGCCCAGGGGTGCTTGACGGACCTGCTCTACAGGACTAACCCCCTCTCCGCCCCTGAGCACATACTATGTTTTAGAGATTAAAGGGGGATTTTTGTGTTCTGTTCAGGTCCTCCCCAGAACTGTGTATTTCTCAGATGACTCTATGTTTGAGCATCTGGCATATTTTCCTGCTTCCCTTCTCTGACATCAGAGAGAAATAATGATGGCTGTCTCTGTGCCCACCTTGGTAGGATTAGGGATTGCCAGAGCTGCTGCAGTAGAAGCTGCAACTCTTGTCCTGCAAGACAGCAATTACAAAACCTTTAGTGCAGCCATCAACACAGACTTGTCAGAGTTGGAAAAAAATCTGTGTCTCACCTTGATCAGTCTCTCAGTTTCTTTGCTGAGTTGGTCCTGCTGAACCAGAGAGAGGCTTGGACCTCCTATTCCTATAGCAAGGGGGTCTTTGCTTAGCTCTTGGGGAACAATACTGCTACTATGCTAATCTTTCAGGCTCAATAAGCTATTCTTTGGCTTTAGTAAGAAAAAGAATCCAGGCCCAGAAAAAACAAAGCTCACAAGAAAGCTGACTTCAGTTTCTGTTCTCCTGGTCCTCTTGGGCAACTAATTTGATTACTACTCTCACAGGGCCCCTCTTGTTATTCCTCATGGCCCTAACCTATGGGCCCTGCCTTACAAATAAATGCCTTACTCAAGTTTGTTTGGGATAGGGTGTCCACTGTTAAACTAATGGTTTTCTGAGCACATTACTCTGCTTTACCCCCGAAGGACATCGAATCAAAGATTTGATTTGATTCAGGGGCAACTCCAAGGGGGAAATGAAAGGATTAGCTAGCCTGGCTCCATCTTAGGCTGGCTGTCCTCCATCTGTGCACACAGGCCTTCACTTCTCAAAAAACAAAACAAAACCCAACCAACCAACCACCACCACCACCAAAAACAACCCATAAAAAACACCAGATAAATGGTACCAGTCATTATGCAAGGACAGACAGTTGTTCTCAGTCCCAAGATAGATTACTGTTGCTTCCTATCCTGCTGAGTCAACACATTGGTGACTCCTTGATTCTTATCACATCCTGCCGACTACAGCCTTGTTAAAAATAATGAGTCTATCTAGTACTTACCAGTCTAGATAAGACTCCCTGCCCGCCCCCAACACCCCCACCACTTCCTGCACTTATGATATTTTTTTTTTAACTTTAAAAAGGCTGTAACAATCTTGCTCTGGGTTGCAGTTCCAACTCCTGAACTTGGAGCTCCATCCTTGGCTGCTAGTTCCCTTAAAACCAAACCTTTTGCTCCACTATAAGGTGCTCTTGGTGTTTTGTTTCTGCCACTTCAGACTCAATACAGGGTGGACTCCACTCATCAAACAGGCATGCCACTCCATACCACATAGATAAGACTGCCATCCTAGGGTTCCTCCCACAGTATCCTGGTAGCTCAGTATTAATGGCCTGTCTCACTACTCATAGGAAGAACCATGCAATCATTGTCATAGCACAAAAGCACACTAACATATGGGAAAAAGGACAACTTTATTCATATTTCTTCTGTGGATGCTACCCTCACCTCAGGCTTCTCAGCCTCAGTCATGTGCCTTGGTACCCATAAACAGAACTAAGCACTCACTCTTTCCCTACACATCTTTCTTTTTGTTGTGTCCCCATTCAGGCATCAAATGTGTTGCATGAAAAAATTTTTCCTGGGGAGGCACAACACTCATGTCTATATACTCCAGATAGGAAACCCACAAAGTACAGATAACACCAAAGCCCTCCCTCCCCAGCATAGGTGACAGCTCACAAAGATGGACCACACTGCATGGCTTTCCAGGTGCCTCAGTTGGTCTAAACCTCTTCCTGGCAGTTGTTCTGCTCTGAGTCTTCTCTGCAGCTTGCTTTATTTTTCTGAGAGAGACTTGCAGCTTTTACTATTTACTCAGGCAGGAGAGGGCTTGGTGAATCTTGTCAGATTCAGGGACATTTGAAGCTCTTTTGAGTTGTTTACCTTCCTGCTTAAGGGTCTCCCTTGTAGGACAGAATGTTTCAATCTCAGAGGAAAATATTACACAATAGGAAAGACATGAAGGATGACGTGAAGGGGTTATGCCTCGTGTGCATGTCTACCATATTTGTTGTACCTCAATGCATTTAACAGCTGGGAAGCATCTTAAAATTCCTATTGTTTAACATTTCTGCTTGGTTTCTGTTGTATAGGTATAGCTGAATATTCTGTTGATCAATAGTCTCTTTTCTCTCTGAGGAAGTCTGAGATTTGGGTGAAAGTGAAAAATGAAATAATCATTGGCTCATCATTCACCCCTAATGTCCTACTCATTAATGACTGCATTAATGTCAGCATCAACTCACATCAACAACAGCAGGACTTGTTATGAATAAGAAAAGGTAATCTTCTCACATGCCTTGCTTTGGAAATTCTTCAGAAACTGGTCACCAACTACAAATACAGTAACAATCAAAGCATCTATTACTCTGTTGAAAAAAGTAGACTTTACTGCCAGGCTGTGGTAGTGCACGCCCTCAATCTCAGCACTCAGGAGGCACACAGGTGGATCTCTGTAAGTTCAAGGCCAGCCTGCTCCACACAATGAGTTCCAAGACAGCTAGGGCTACACAGAGAAAATCTGTCTAGAAAAATGAAAAAAGAAAAGAGAGATTTTATTATGAAAAATCTGGCAAATAAATAAAAATTCTCTCCCTTCTCTCTCTCTCTCTCTCTCTGGCTCTCTCACTGTCTCTCTCTCTCTCTCTGGCTCTCTCACTGTCTCTCTCTCTCTCTCTTACACACACACACACACACACACACTAACCAGTTACTATACTAATATACAGTTAGAATTGACATTTGAAATATTTGTAATAGAATTTGTGAAAGTTTCATGTTAAATGTACACATTCATCATCAATCAAAACCCAAAAAATACAAGACAAAAATAATTAGAACTAGAAAACCAATTGTCCTTTGTCCTCTTTTCTTTTCTTTTTTTTTATTAATTTATTCTTGTTACATCTCAATGTTTATCCCATCCCTTGTATCCTCCCATTCCTCTCCCCCCCCATTTTCCCATTATTCCCCTCCCCTATGACTGTTCCTGAGGGGGATTACCTCCCCCTGTATATTCTCATAGGGTATCAAGTCTCTTCTTGGCTACCTGCTGTCCTTCCTCTGAGTGCCACCAGGTCTCCCCCTCTAGTACTCTTTTAAAGAAATCTTGGCCATTCAATATTCCTCTGTTTTTATATTATATATGTAATATATTATTATATATTATATTATTTTATATTATTACACGCAAGTAGAAAAATTACATATAGCAAGAAGAGCCACTAAACAATCGGGGATCATATGAATGTTACATTCAAGTGTAATATTTTGAATGAGAATCAATATCGATCATTTCTCATCACTGCCAACTCAAAACCTCTATCTAGACCTAAAAACATCTCAACCTGTAAAGCTTAGGTTAATTGTAAGAATAAACTATCTGGTCTTCAACCCCATCAGAGACTTAAGGAATGAAAGTTAATTACTTGAATGAACTGGAAGTACAGGTTAACAGCTTCCAAAATGAGAAGGGAAAAAAATGACAGAGACAGTTTGCTGCCTGAACAGTCACCCAAAACTCTCAATAATGTTGGAGCATCATTTTCAGCTTTCTGGCCCAATATAGCTGACAGACATATTTGTGAGACAGGAATTATTGAGGACTCGCTTACCCTGTCATGGCAGAGTTTGGCCATCATAGTTTTCTACTTATATGTAATAATATAAATATACATGCCAAAAAATAAAATAAAATATTAAAAAAAGAATTGTGTGAGAATATGTCATTGTTTTTCATAGAGAGTTTTGGGACAAGCTTACTAAAATTTTTTTACAGTGTAAAAATTGATGCTTACTGATAACTGTTTATACCATATTTTATATTTATATTATAGTAATTAAAACATTATAATTTAGAAGGCAAAACATTTTGAAAAATATCCATTTTCATTAGGTATTTGTCTTTATTTTTTGTCAAATGTCCCCATGTAGTTTCTGTGATCTAGCACGGTGACTCTATTTATCCCATTGATAACATGGCTGAATATTATTTCTTAACATTTTAAGATAATAAATAAAATTATAAGACTAAAACAAAAGAATTTCTTTTTAGTTCTGTAACCCATATTTTAATTGGATTATTTGGTTTGGTGGTGTTTCTTTTTTTATTTTTTTATTTTAATATATTTTTGGTTTGGTGGTGTTTAATTTCTTGAGTTCCTGATATGTTTTGGATATTAGTCCTTGGTCAGATATAGGATTGGTGAAGACCTTTTCCCAGTCTTTAGGCTGTTGTGTTGTTCTGTTGACAGTGTCCTTTGCCTTATAGAAAGTTTTCAGTTTCATGAGGTCTCACTCATTAATTGTTGATCTTAGAGCCTGAGCTTTTGGTGCTCTGCTCAGGAAGTTGTCTCCTGTGCTGAAAGTGTCTTCCCCACTTTTTTTCCTAAAAATTTAGTGACTCTAGTTTTATGCTGAGGTCTTTTATCCACTTGTACCTTAATTTTGTACAGGGTGATAAATATGGATCTATTTGCATTTTTCTACATGTAGACTTCCAGTTAGACCAGCATCATTTGTTAAAGATGTTATCATTTTTTCCATTGTATGGTTTTGGCTTCTTTGTCAAAAATCAATGTCCATAGGTGTGTGGGTTTATTTCTGGGTCTTTGATTCTATTCCATTGATCACCAGCCTATTTCTATGCTAGTACCATGCCTTATTTATTAGTCTTGCTCTATAGTAGAGATTGAGATCTGGGATGGAGTTTCCTCCAGAAGATCTTTTATTGTACAAGATTGTTTTTAGCTATTCTAGGTTTCTTGTTTTTTCATATGAAGTTGAGAGTTGATCTTTCAAGGCCTGTAAAGAATTGTGTAGGTATTTTGATAGTGATTTCATTGAATCTGTAGATTGCTTTTGCTAAGATGGACATTTTTTACACTGTTGATTCTCCTGATCCATGAGCATGAGAGATCTTTCCATCGTTTGATATCTTATTTAATTTTTTTTCTTCAGAAATTTGAATATCTAGTACTCTTATCACAAAGAAAATAGCAAATTCTTAGAAGCTCTGCGTATGAGTGAGGGATAAGACAAAAATACATATTTCTTATTCCTAATGTCACAGGTAACATATCTGCTAACTACTGCAATCCCTTCCCTGAATTTTCTTTAACTCTTCTGTTGGAACCCTGTGAATTGGATACATAGATTTGGAAGATACATTCAAAGCATTTCTATGATTGTTTTGCCCTGCACAGTTTTACTACATTCAAAGCAGTGGTTATCAATTCTTGATACATTTACATGGACCATCATGGTATCTTTTTTTTTTTTTTATGTTTAACTTATTTTATCATTCCAAATTCTCTATATAGTAAAACATTACATTATCCCCCCCCACATACACAGATATACATAAAATAAATAAATCTTTTTAAAAATTAAAAAAAAATTTAACTGGTTTTACCATTATTATCCCAAATTAATTCAAATAAGCCATGTTTCAAAACTGAAACCAAGTATGATAATATGAATTTGTACCTCAAGACGCATCATGGTATCTTAAGTTCATGAGTTCATGAGGACTTTCAAGATCTCCAGATATTATGATTTAATTAGTTTGTGATTTGACCCAGGAAATTGTTTGTATTTATAGCTTTTAATTTAATTTACACATGGATGTATTTAAGAATGGAGAATAACTTACAAGAAAGCCAAGACTTGGTTATTCATAAAACCAAGAAGTTTATCCGACAAATACATACCCAGTTATTGTTTGCTGCTATTAAATATAATCAATATAAGATTCTTCCCTCCTATCATGCCACTAATGCCTTCTTTGTTTCACCAAATGAGAACCAAAAATATTTCTGAGACAATTAATAGTATGAGTAATAAATCAGTCTAAATTTTGTTTGTTCCTTGTCATGGATGTGTTATGTCAGAAGAAGAGACAGATACATGTGTACATTTCCACAGTGTCAGAATTTCTTCAATAGTAACAAATTCACAATTTTGTCTCAGTTTCATTTGCTACAATTTGCCAAGTACTCCCAATTTCTCTTGATAGCTGCCAAATGGATTTTTCATTCCAATTTAAATTACTAATATTAACTCTCAGGTCACATTTTACATATCCACAGTATGTCTCATATCTCTATCTATCTATCTATCTATCTATCTATCTATCTATCTATCTATCTCTTATCTACCTATCTTCTATCATCTATCTCCCTATTTGTATATATGTAGAACTCAAAAGAGGTCACACTAGAGTTCAAGGACTTTCACACAGGCTTCTTCTAGTTTGTTTTCTGTTTCTGTGATAACTACCAAGACACAACTTAGAGAGGAAAGAGTTTATACTATTTTACAAATTACTATTCATCTTCAATGGAAGGAAAAGCTAGAATCTGGAGGAAAAAGTGAAGCAAGGACAAAATTAGCAATGCTTCATACTGCCTTGTCCTCCTAATATCCTTAGAATTCTTAATTACATATCTGCCCAGGAATGGGCACTGCCTGCAGTGAGTAGACCTACCTACATCAATTAGTAACCATAAAACTGTCTCAGACATGGCCACAGGGCAATCTGCTCCAGGCAATTCATCCTCTGAGGATCCATCTCCCCAGATGTGTGTCAAATTGACAACTGAAATTAACTATGACAAGGCCTGACTTGAGGCAAGCAGAGAGCTCATGCAAAGGATGTCTGAGGGAATCAGATCAGGAAACTTCCTGAGGTCCTCTGGAAGTTCTCAGAGTCAAACAACAGCATCAGGGTTGAAGCCAGAGGAGGTAAGTGCAGAATGATGGATGCTGACAGGATTCGGTTGGACAAACAGGATGGGGAATGGACATCAGGTACAGGTAGAACAAAGGAAGAAAGACTGATGGTAATCCAGAGAGGACAAGCCAGCAATGTATACTGAGCCTAGCTGAAGTCCCTGTGACAATGAGGTGTTGGTGACAGGCCAATGGGGACACTGCAATTGCAGTGTTGGATTTTTCCTCGTTAAGGATCCAGGTGATGGAGTTTATACCCTTTCCTCAATGTGGTATGTTCAGTAAGTTTTCAGGCCTGGTTTTCCTGATAATGACTATAATACCTTCATTTGCTCTTACAGTTTTAATATACTTTGAAAATTTTTAGAGTGACACCAACTTTACCTTCAGGAATAAGTTTATAGGAGGCCACGACTTGTAGGTGATGAAAAAATGGTTTTGTTTACTTGCCCAACAAGTCAGTGAGATAAGATAGAGCACATGAACTTAAAGTGAAGTCAGATGCTACTTATAAAATGGACCTTTAAGAGCTCTATACAGTCTTATAAAACATCCTTGCAATGGCTGGACATGTTTTCTACTTTGATACAATTTAGCATCATTGTAGAACCAAGTCTCTGGCCTGTTTGCAGGAAGTTTCTTGCTCATATTCATTGAGATGGGAAAATCTACTCTATATGTGGGTCATATCATCCTATGGATGGCAGTCCTGGGCTGCATAAGAAACAGAAATTGATCTGAGCAGCAACATTCACCTCTCTGTTTCTGTCTGCAGATGCAATGTGACCAGCTGCTATTAGCTCCAGCTGCTGTGACTTCTCTGTGATGGGCGTCACTCTGGAAGTGTGGGTTAAAAACACCCCTTATTCTCTAGTTTGCTTTTGTGGGATTATGTCACAGCAAGAAGAACAGTAAGTGACAGACCTGTGACACACACTATGAGTATCTGCAACATTGTATGCCAGTCTCGACACTCTCAATAGTGTTACTTTAACTGTATCAGCCACGGGGAAAATATGTATCAAGTGGTTTCTAATCTACTGTTAATATTTAAAAATCATAAAATTGTCTGGCAAAGTGGCACACATCTTTCATCATGGTACTCAGGGGGTGGAAGCAGTGGATGTAAGTTGGAAGAGGATGTCCAGGCTAGCCAGGACTACTGAGTGAGTACTTGTCTCAAAAAATAGAATAGACCAAAGTAGAAGGCATAAAATAAAAAACAGATTTTAAAAGACTATGATTGTGAGGGGCAGAAGGGAATGAGGCTGAATCTGACCAAAATGTATTGTGCACATGTGTCAGGATGTCAATATTACATAAAAGACAGCTATTTTGTACAAATAACCAAAAGTTAACAATAGTGTGTGTGTACTGTGGCCAACAGAAAGCTTATACATGTGCAAATGATTTGCTATTTTGTACGATTCATACCTATATGTTTTATTAAGTAAACTATATGATCCTGACACCTGATAATTGACAATTTTAGGACTGTATTTTTCTTTAAGCCTTGAATTTCTTTTTTTTTTTTATTAATTTATTCTTGTTACATCTCAATGTTTATCCCATCCCTTGTATAAGCCTTGAATTTCATAAAATATTTTAATGAATGTGTTTATGTATCTATTCAAATATTCTACTGTTTAGTTCTTGATAATAGTATTTGCTCATATGCTTTACATGTGTTAGAAAAATGACATAAATATAAATATGAAAAAATGACATAAATATAAATATAAATATGACATAAATATAAATATAAATATAAATATGACATAAATATAAATATAAATATAAATATGAAAATTTTATGGGTTAAAACTAAACAGTGAAAATTAGAAGGTGCCTAGCTGTCTATGCAAGATAATACTTTTCTAAAAGCCTTAACAAACTCAGAATTGCCAATGAAAGACCATAAAGCAGTTCTATGTGAGTTTTCACTAACAAGCATCCCATTTATGCTAAAAGCATCTATACCATATGTAGATGCTTTTCTGTGCTGCGCAGAGCCAACTCTCTTAAGTCATGCAATGTGAAACTCAGCATTCGGAAGTACAGCTGGGCTGCTGTTTCAGTACCCACTGTGACCTGATAAACAGAACATTTTCCTTAGCAGTAGGCTAATTTAAGGATTAATTACTTTCGAAACCAAGGTGAGATAAGTTGTTTTGATATTAAAAAAAAAATCAAAGAGGATCTTGTTAATAGCCCTAAAAATCTGGACTCATTTGTTAGAATTATATATAAGGAGTACCTAGATTGGAGAAGAAACAAGAAAAAAAAAAGGGAGAAAATTCATCCTTCTGTATTAATATAATGCTCTGCTTTTGACAATCTCATGTGGCTTATGATGGCCTGGGCTAAGACATTGTTTTGGCTATATGTGCTGATGTTGAAGGGCTTATGGAGAGCTTTTAGGTCTCTGCACTTCGCAATCATGGAAAATGACCTTTTGAATTTATGTATTTATGCATATTTAGTCCTACCAAAGACTTAAGCTATAAGTTAAAAGGAAACTATAGGCCAATGAACATACATTCAGGAAGGCTCAGTGAAATGCTTGCAAGGACAATGTAGTCATACATAAAACAGATTATCCACCATGAACAAGCTGTCTCTATCCATGTAATGTAGAGATTATTTAACACACTCAGATCAATAAATGTAACAAACCACATAATTGGACCTAAAGATAAAAATCACTCCATCATCTCAACAGATAGAGAAGAAGTCTTGGCAAAATACAACATCCCATTGTGATAAAAGTCATAGAGAATGCAGGGTTAAAGAAAATATGCTCCAATATTAAAAACTTGTATGTGAGCAATCCACAACAAACATCATCCCAAATGGGGAGAAACTGGAAGCAATCCAACTGAATCAAGGTACAAGACGATGATCTCATTATCCTGATTCCTTTTTAATATTGTACTCAAAGTACTGGCTCAAATGATATGGAGAGAAAGAAATCAAAAGGATATTATTTGGGAAACAAAGAAATCAGCCTATTCTTATTTGTGGATGTCATGATATTATTCACTAAGTCCCAAAGATTCTACCAGAATACTTTTTATAAATAATAGATAAATTCAGCAATGTGGCAGGATACAGAGTCAACTTACAAAAATCTATAGATTTTTTTCCAGTTTGAACAAAAACATAGAGAAGGAGATCATGAACACACACATTTATAGCAGCCTCAAATATAAATAACATATTTAAGAATAAACTTAACCAAAGGAATGAAGGACATATACAATAAAACTTTAAACCTATGAAAAGAGAGAGAGAAAAGACATGAGAAAATGAAAAACAAAAACCGTCTCATGCTCAAGGGTTGGTAGAACTAATAATGATCATTATACCAAAAGCTATTTACAGAGTTCATGCAATGCCAACAAAAATCTCCATGTTTTTCTTCACAGAAATGGAAAAAATATGCTAAAATTAATATGGAACCACTTCTGAGCAAAGCAAACAGTGTTGGTGGGATCACAATTCCAGGTCTTAAGATGTATTACATAGCTATAGCAACAACAACAGTATGGTACCGACACAAAAATATACATATATACAAATGGAACAAAATCAAAGACCTATCCATGAATATTCATAATCTCATCTACTTAATATTTGACAAAAATGCTAGAAACATACAGTAGAGGAAAGGAAACATCTGCACCTTCAGCAAATCTTGTGAAAATTGTGTACCCATATGCATAGTAATGAAATTAGACATGTATCTATCACCTTGCAAAAGAACACCTAACTCCAATTAGATCAAATATCTAAATGTGAAACCAGAAAAACTGAAACTTCTAGAAGAAAACAGAGGCAGTGCCCTACATGATTCATGTGTATTGGAAGGTACTTCCAGAACAGGACACCATTTGTCCAGGAGTCAAAGTCAACAATCAGACGAGGGAATTCATAAAACTAAAAAGCTTATGCAGAGTTAAAGAAACAATTATCCTTGTTAAGAGGAAGTCCACATAATGGGGAGAATTTTTCCAGCATACCTTTGACAGAGGATTAGTATAAAGAATATATAATTAACTAAAAAGACAAAGAGAAAAACAGAACAAACAGCGGCAAAACCCCCTACCCATTAAAAAAAAAATGGCCCTTGGACCTGAACAGAGAATTTTCAAAGGAAGAAGAAAAATGACTAGGAAATATCTTCAAATACATTTATTGTCCCTGGCAACTAGGAAAGTGCAAACCAAATAACTTTGAGGTTTCATCTTTCCAAAGGCAGAATGGCAAAGATCAATGGAACAACTGACAACAAATGCCGAAGGGAAAGTGGGGGAAAGGGAGCCATCATTCACCGTTGGTGGGATTACAAAGTGATGCTGCCTCTAGGGAAATCAGAGTGGAGAACTCTCAGAAAGCTAAAAATAAATCCATAGTCTTACCTAGCCATTCCACAGGCACACACATGCTCAGTCATGTTCCCTGATGTTCTATTCAAATTAGCCAGGAAATAGAAATAAACCGAATGTCCTACAACTGACTTGTGGGTAATGAAAACATGGCACATAACCGCAATGGAATATATGTGACATCATGACCATTTCAGGCAAATAGATAGAACTGGAAAATATCATACTGAGTGAAGTAACCAAGACCCAGAAAGACAAGTGTCGCATGTTCTCTTTCATCTGAAGATCCTAGCTCCAAACCTTCATGTTAATACATAGCCTGGAACAACTGCAGAAGCTTGGAATGCAGAATGCAGCCATTGCTAGGGTCAGAGTGCAGGTGATCAGAGTGTGAACTACATGCAGTTAAGGAATGCTGAGAAATAGTTGTTCTCCTGGAAGAACACACCATTTAAAAAAAAAAAATCCAGTATCAAATGGTAAGCCCAGTATTATACAGACTGGGAAGGCTATATTCAGGAATATATACATATCATATGCATAGACACATGTAATAACAATGAAAAAAGACGCCATGAATTTGAAAGTCAGCACGGAGGACTATATGGGGAAGGGATGCAGGGAGGAAAGAAAGGGGAAATGATGCAACCATGTCATAGCTTCAAAAATAAAGGAAGCAATCAAAAAATAAAATAAACAAATGAAAAAGAATGTATTATGTTCCCCATACTGAATTTTGAGAAAAGGAATAATTTCATGTGTAAATGAAATTGAATGTCTTGCTTGCAACTATAAAACTCTTTCTCAAACACAATACATAAACATATATCTGTAAATACAGATATGTATTTCTATTTTAATATACATTTTATGTGTCTTCTTATGCCCCCAAATTCATACAACCCCTATGTGCCAATTCCCCATATCTGTAAGTAAATTTTATTTGATATAAATAGTAACATGGTAGCTGGGAGAAGGCAGACACACAATTAAAAACACCAGGAGCAATCAGCCAGTGCCTTAGGAGTTCTTTAAAACTTGTGTTTGAATTGGAAGAATAGCCATCTGGATATTTCTTATGGCAGATGTGTAATACATATGAATTAGCTTGAAGCACTATCGAATAAAGTAATGCAAATTATTTTATTAGACACATATGCACAGATTCTAAGTCTGTAATTTATGATGAAATGTTTATCTCCATTTTTAACTTTTCTATATTACTGTTGAATACACTCACACTTCAGTTCAAATATCAATTCTCTCAAAGTGAAATTGTCTTAAAGGGAGAGATTTTAACTTTAGTGGATCTTTTTAAAATTTCAATGGCAATTACTATTCCATGTGATACGTTATAATGCTTCAGTGTAAACTCTTTTAGCATAGGAGGTAAAATTTAATTTAGTTACTAAAAATGATGCTCTTCTGTTAGCAAAGTGGTTGGAGAAAATACACTTGAACACTGAATTTGAATAAAATTGGAAATAAAAAAGATATCATCAAGATGAGTGGGCACTGCCTCACTCAGATAGTAAACCAATTAAGGGCTTGGAAGAGACAGGAGCTCTACAAGAAAACCAACGGAGCCAACTAGCCAGGGCCCAGAGGGGCTTGCTGACACTGAAGCACCAACCGAAGACCATGCAGGGACTAGACCTAGGCTCCCTACACAGATGTAGCCCATAAACACCTCAGGCTTCATGTGGGTCCTTAAGTAAGGGGAGCGGGAGTTGTTTCTGACACTGACTCTCTTGCCAGATTTTTTTAATCACTTCCCCCTGGTGGGACTGCCTTGCCAGGCCACAGAGGAAGAGGACACCCTCAGTCTTGATGTCACTTGATGTGCTGGGGTGGGTAGGAACGGGGGGCTCCCCTTCTCTGAGTAATGGGGGAGGGAGAATGGAGAAGAGGGAGGGAAGGAAGGTGAGCCTGGGAGGAGAGGAGACAGGGGCTACGACCACGATGCAAAGTGAATAAACAGATAGAAGAAGAAAGAAGAAAGAAGGAAGAAGAAGAAGAGGAAGAGGAAGAAGAAGAAGAAGAAGAAGAAGAAGAAGAAGAAGAAGAAGAAGAAGAAGAAGAAGAAGAAGAAGAAAGGAAAGAAAGAAAACAGTGTGTAATGAATCGTGGATTACCAATTGCTATCTGTAGAACCAATAGCTGCTGTTTTAACTATAACATCTTTACCCATTTTCACATTTGTTTCTTGTGGTTTGTGCTTGTTTCAGTATGAATGATTTGCATATTTTCAGTGGGCTTGGCCTGTTTCTCCATGTTGGCCATGTGGTGGCAGGGTATAGGTTTTGAACCAGCCCTCTCAAAGACTGCTTAACGGCACGCAAATTGCATTTTCCACGTCATATGCAATAGGAAACAGAGACTAATTACTCAGCCACGCTACTCATTTAGAGGAGACTCATTGCCTGCTAACAGTACGTCACTTTCAGCGCTGCCATACGGTGCTGCAGAATTCCAGGGTTGGACAAGTTAAGGGAATGTTTCTGGAGAAAACAGGCTTGGTTGTCGATGGACGCTGAGTAAAACTACTTCTGTTTTTTTCATGGCTACAGCTTGAGGCTGTTGGGGTTAGGCTTGTTCAGATATCTGCTTACTGTTGGACTCTGAAGATAACAAATGTTTTATTTATGAAGCAGGGAGGTATTTGACAGTTTAAATAACTGTACCTTGTCATATACTCGAACCATTCACAATCACTATCCAGAAGCCAAGAACCATAAATTCACCTTGACTGTTCCTAAAATGTCCTACCTTACACATGCCTCCTTCCCAGTGTTAGGAAGAGAAGGTGCACTCCATGTCCTTGGAGAGCAAAGTCTGTCATAGCCGCCTTGCTGCATTCTGCTTTCCAAAAGTGTGTGATGCGGCTCTCCCCGCCCATCACTGGCTCTTCCTTCCCTCCCTCCCGCACCCACCATGCTTTTCCCTTCCCCTCTTTCTTCTGTCCTTTGTTACATTACTCTTTCTTTCCGTCCTACCCATTCCTCTGTTCTTCATACCTGTCTGTTGAAGAGTCCAGGCTTGGGTCTGGGGAAATGGCTCAACGGTTAAGAGCACACACTACTTTTGGAGACAGAGAGTCAGAGTTTGCTTCCCAGAACCCACATCAGGTGGTTCAAAGCTTCTTGTAACCTCAGCTTCAGAGAGTCTAATTCATTCTTCTGGCTGCTGTGGGCACTCCTTCCCATATGTCCATATTTACACACACACACACACACACACACACACACACACATTACACACATGCAAACATGCATACAATGAAAAAAATGAAATACATCTTTTAAAAGACTCCAAATTTTAAAATTAGCCCAGAGATGAATTCTAGTAAAATTCCTTTTCTGTCCAGTATCTTTAAAATGTGTTGAAATATCTTTATCTGCTATATTTTGTAATCTGTAATATGTCTTAAACACTTTTTCTTTGTAACTAATAAAATGCCAATGAGTTACTATATATTAATCATATAACATAAGTTATCAATACCTAAGTAAATTAAAATTTAAAACTTCCTAATAGGAAGCTAATAAATAGTAGGGGATGGTATGAATAATATTTAAACACTTTATTTTCATGTAACATGTGCATAATAATTAAAGTTTATTTATAATTATTCAGCAACTAAAGTTCACTTCACTCCCAAATTATAAATTCTTTATGTTCTTGAGTAAGGACTACTTAAGTAAAGTGTCACTGAGGTGGAGCGGAAATGAATTCTGCTATGAGAAACCCGTGTGGTTCTAGCACTAACAAGCTCTAGCTCTAAAGCCTTTGGTTCATCCTTCTCTTGGGATGGGGACCTAATTTTCCAAGGGACATCAAGGGGAGGGGAGTAAGGGGAAAATGGGAGGGAGGGAGGAATGGGAGGATACAAGGGATGGGATAACAATTGAGATGTAACAAGAATAAATTAATAAAATATATTTTTAAAAAGTGAAAAGAAGTCTGAACTAACTAAAAATGAAGAAGAGAGACACCAATAAGTTGGATATAAAACATGTCGAGGGATGGAATCTTGGCTTATTTATCTTCTCTTCAAAGTGAGTACCAATTGAGCGGAGTCTCATGCAAGTTACCTTCCCGAAGGCTTATAAGGTAGGCGTGGAATGGTAAGAAAGAAACAAAAGAGAAGTGGGTTGAAAGAAGAGGAATTTGTGCAGATACCATAATGATAAACCAACCAGAAGCTTAAAATATTTTAACTAAAAAGGCATGCCTAATACACCTGAACGACATACTATCATAGCTAATAGATATGAGTTAAGCATTATAATTTGTTTACTTGTGTATTCAAGCATATGAAAGAGGCGTGTCTTGTTGCTGTTGCCCAGAATGGCAAATCTTGAGGTACTTAGAAAGGAAAAGCTAAAGTTAAAAATTAGAAGGACAGCTTGTACTTGAAGAGTTGTATGCAGGTCAAGGACCAGCACTTGGGATGGTGTTGCTCACCTCTAGCCTGGGTCCACCCACCTCAATTAATTGACTCTAAAATTTTCCTGTCAGTCATACTCAGTGGTTTGTATTCTGTATTTCATCGATTTGACCATATTAACCATCACAGGGCCACTCCCTGCAGACTTAACAAGTAATGATATCTAGGTGATTTGTTTATTTATTGGTGTTATTTCATTAATAGTGAAATATGTATATTTAAATAAGACCACAAAGGTCCGTAAAAACTGCTTTCTCATCCTATGTATGAACTGACCCATTTATATATAATTTTGTTTATATTGATTAGAATGGATTGATTTGTTAACTGTTCTTTCTCACTTATACATACAGAGATGGGCTAAAAACCTGCTTTTCAGGGTGGCCTGTGAGCAGCCAAGCCTTCTGCTGACACAGGAGATGGGTTCAGGCCCATGGCTTCCAGGAGAGTCAGCAAAGCTCCTGATGACAAGCTCCTCATGTTGTTGTACCTGAATGGAGCTGAACTAAAAACAGACCCACAGAGCAAGTGAAGCAACTGCAGCTTCAGAGTCCTTGCTGTGAGCTGCATGAGAAATGAGAAAACTCCCCAGGGAAAGGACTGAACAGCTCCCAGCCACAGACAGCATGCATTTCTAAGAAAGA
The DNA here is from genome assembly GCF_903995435.1 of Acomys russatus. Lineage (NCBI taxonomy): Eukaryota > Metazoa > Chordata > Mammalia > Rodentia > Muridae > Acomys > Acomys russatus. The sequence goes on along the minus strand of NC_067156.1, from coordinate 73,222,396 downwards.
AAAATGCAATAACTTCAAAAAACTAGTAACCGAGAGTAAGTCTTCCCCAAAGTCAGTGAGTTATCAATCCTATTGATTGTGAGGCTAATATAATATATAAATGTCAATATTTCAATATATTTCAGATTTAATAAAAGGCTTTGAAAATGTAGTACTTGGGAGTAGTCGGTGACCTTAAAATTGGACCAAACAAATAAATCACATTGTTCTCAAAAGAGTTTTATAAGATAAATTGTTGAACTTTAAAAGACTAATAAATTATTTGGTATTTAATTTTGATGCCTTCTTGTCACTGATGAAGTGTGTATTATAATTAAGTTTTCGTTCATTTTGAGGAAAAATCGTGTTTTCAATTCTTATTTCTACTGTGAATTTGATATCTGCATGTTTAATTTGTCCAATAGGCAGTCCTTATGATGATTTCCTTTAAAGAAAAGCAAAGAAACGACAGCCAGAAATGCGGCAGGACAAAAGACCACTGATTGCCCCTGAATCTTGTGGCTCTAAGGTGGGCTTTGGTTGAAGCAGAGTGTTTTGATTTCATTTTTAAAAAGCCCTTTTTCTGTCTTTTCTGAAGCTGAGATACAATTTAATGTGTGATATGTAGAATGGAAGGAGTTCATGAGATCTATTATATGATTATCATCTCTCCTTTTCCACTTAGTTTTCCATAAGGTAATTCAGCCTGTGTTTCTCTGTCTCTTAATGAGGATGAATAGCTGTACATTTAGTTTCAGGCATTTTAATTGTTTTGAGGCACTAGAGGTCTTTTCTAATCGTGCTACACATGCTTGAGACGGAAAGAAAGTCTTGAAGAGTGTCTGCCAGAGTCATGTTAGAGCAGATGAACAGTGGCTGTGTGGTAGAGGCACGGTACAGATGTCGTCAGTGTCTCAGACATGATGGATGTATGAGAGGAGAGCCACTACGGCAGCTAGAGGGGAAAGGAGCCAGGCGTGCTGACCAAATCTCCAGGCTCTTAACTGCAGTGAGAGAGAGGAGCAACAAAACTGCAGGAGTTAGAAGCCATGAACAGACTACAGATGACTAAATCCTTACCTCATGGCTAATTTCTTGACCGTATGTGTGGAGCCAGGGTTCACTTCTTCCATCTGGCCTAAAAGCTTATATCGTATGTCCTCAGTAATATGCTTTTTTTTTCATTCATCATTTTTCTGAAAGGCCATCATAAATCGTCTACTATAGTTAGGCACATCTCACAAAATTGCCTGCCTCTCAATCCTTAGCATGCCCCTGTACCCACCATGTGCAAGAGAGAATTCTCAGTTACGCAGTAACCTGGGCAAGTTAGCACTGCACAAGGCAGCCACAACCTGAGGAACCAGATAGTCTTGTAAACAGCTGTTCCCTGACTGAGCCTTACTAAGTTCCTCGTGAGGTTATTTCCTCAGATTGCAACTGTGTTCCTGTGATGTAGTTACTGCCATCCCCCTCAGCGGTGAACCTGACATGGATACATTATATAATATCCAAAGGTGCACTGGGCATGTGCCACAGACACGATCATGTCTAGAAGTCAGGTGGTCTCCCTGGAGCTGTTTGCAACTTGTCATCTTTGTGACATAGGTGTATCCCGACGATTTTCAAATGCTAAAGAATGTACAGAAGGGGCAGGGGCAAGATTAAATAATAGCTAGGAAGAAGAGCCATATATCCACTTGCTTTCACATGCACACACATAATATTAAATTTGGAACAGGTGAATTCAAGGAACAAGTGACTTATTGCAACACAACATATAAACTTCTAGTAGTGCAAAGGAGTTTTACCATCATTTTCAAACTCAGTGTGGGTGTTGCAATTATTCTAATGTAGTTTAAATGCACCATTTGTATCAAATCACACATGTCCGTGATGTTCTTAAACAGACTTCATGTTTTGTTTAGTTATGAATAATGTAGTGAAGAAGACTCACTTATGGTGCTAGCTCATAGACTCACTCTGGAATTTCTCTATTCTGGTGATTCTTTATTCCAGCCAGAGCAGCTGTTCCATCAATGATTATTTACATTATTTTCCCAGAAAACATTGTTTCCTTATAAGAAATTTAGCATCGACACTATTTCTTCCAGTACTTTTCTTCTTCAGGCCCACAGAAATGTAGCTTTTCAGTGAGCTTTGTTATTAAAAGGAAATCTATAATGTATGAAAACACTCTAAGCTCTGTGCATTTGCAACATCTGTCTTTTCATCCAACTGTGTCACAGTTTTCCCACACTGCATATTATCCCTAGCATTGTTTTACCAGTTTCTCAGCAATGTGTTTGTGTTTCTCATACTGTAGCAGTATTTGCTGACAAAGGAATGAATTTCCTTTTGCCACTGTGTAGTCTTTCAGGCATCCCTATTGCATATGAAATGACAAATGTTTCTTATATTTGAAAGACCTTATTTTCCCTTTTAAGCAAGAAACTAATCTCAAAGGGGGCTTCTCAATATCACCCTTATTCTAGGGGAGATTTGACTAAAGATTTGGGAAGACAGGCTTTCATGCTTCTGATATTTAATTTTAAATTTAGTTGTTGATTAATAATATTCTTCAGTATACATTTACAGCATGGCAGAGTACAAGTGCTTAGTAGTTTTTGGTTCTGTTTATGCTTCACAAGATCTCATTATATTTCATCTACCTTTAAATTTATAGAAAGAAAGGCTGAATTTTAAGGGTGAAATTCACACATATAATACTTTTGCTATGAAGTATGCTTGAATTGTTAATTTTTCATCATTGATTCTATTGCACATACCTTTTAGGCTCTTCTATGGGAACTGTAGTGTGTGAGCTCTCAAAATTGAGCCCATGAAAGTTCTTGCACACTGCAGCTTATCAAACAGGGACAAAGAAGAGAGGACATCCCATGTCTATGGTGTTGGTGCAGAGCTGACACTTGCTGCAAGGCAGGTGACCAAGAAAAACCTCCATTTTCAACCGATGTGGTACATCCTCTGCGGATTTATTTCCCCATACATTTAAATAAAGAGTAACCATAGCCAGAGTGCTCAGATGGCATTTTCGAGATACTTTCTTTTGCTTTTTTTTCTCCCAATTTTATTAGCTTTTGAAAATAGTATGCAAACGATGGACTCACTATGGCACTTTCTGGCACACTACTGATCGTGTGCCCCCTCCATCCCCCACTCCACTCCCCTCATCCTCAGGCCTCCCTCCTCCTGCTTTGCTTCTCCCATGTCTCCTGTATTCCACTACCCTTTGCCTTCCCAGCTACACCCCCCACTTGAGGCATTTCTTCTCTTATTATGTTTCTCTTTACAATTTCATGACTCACACCCGAGTCCACAGAAGACAGAAATATGTCGTCTTCTTGTTTCTGACTTACTTCACTTCATGTAATGATTTCCAGTTTCCTCAATTTTCCTGAAAGTGTGATTATTTCATTTTTCTTCATGGCTGAACAATAGTCCATTGTGTGTATCTGTCTTAGTCAGGGTTTTATTCCTGCGAAGAGAAACCATGGCCATGGAACTCTTAGAAAGGAAAACATTTAATTGGAACTAGCTTTGAGTTTCAGAGGCTTAGTCCATTATCATCATGGCGGGAAGCATGGCACTGTGTGGGCACACACGGTGCTGGAGAAGGAGCTGAGAGTTTTACATCTCAATCTGCAGGCCACAGAAGGAGACTGCCACACTAGGCCTAGGTTGAGCACATGAGATCGCAAAGCCTGCCTCCACAGTGACATATTTCCTCTAACAAATCCACACCTACTCCAAAAGGACCACATCTCTTAATTGTGCCGGTCCATGTGGACCAAGCATCCACACATGAGTCCATGGGTCTAAACCATTACAGTGTCTTTCACATTTTCCATGCATTCATTCGTTAGTGGACAGCTAGGTTGATTTCATTTCTTAAACACTATAAACAACTGTAGTTAAACAGTGGAAAGTGTTTTCTAATAAAAGCTGCACTAGAGTTGAGTACCGAGTCAGGAATAACCCAAGGCTGAGGCAGCTTGGCCTTTGGACTTTCTAGAGATGACTGAATTATAATCTGATCATAATGCAGAGCTTAGATAAGAGCTTGGTCTCTCATAATGCAGACTGATGTGTGAACAGCCTCCCTGCACACATTTTGGTGAGTTCCTGAGGGCGCACAAAGAAGGCAGCTCTATTTGGGCAAGATATGACTCAGGAATCCAAGCACAGCACTGTTACAGTCTCTGTTCTGAATATTGCTTAAAGGCATGAGTGAAAGGCGTGGGTGACGCTGGTGCTCTTGTGAGTGGATGGGACATTTACAAAGTTGGTCCTTAAAAACAATAAACTGACTTCATTTTCTAGGTGTTAGCTGTATTTCTTAGACCACATGTGAATGATCAGGTAAACTAATAATAACAGCTGTTGCAAAGATAAGGCTTTGTTTCTCTGATATACATGGAGGTTGTACTTACATATTTAGGAATATAAGTGCATGCACACGTACATATATGCAAATAATCGAAGATAATGTAATTATGCAACATCTAAATTAATCTTATAAAATAATCAAAATCTTAAAAACTTTACAGGTTCAAATAATACTTATTGTGACATTGAATATTCTGGGGGATTTTTTTGTTCTTTTATTTTTGTTTTGTTTTTGTAAAAGAAATATCCCAGGTGATCTCTGGTGATACCCACAGTAAAGTTTGAGAACTTGAGTGCCTGAAATCAATTGACTGAATTGGCTCTTGGAATGTAATCTTTCAAAAGTTGCTGAAGGAACTTTAGAAAATGTGACCATTACATCCAAGGGTGCATTATAGTTAAGGAAGAGAAAACTGAGACTAGCTAGGCTGTTTTGCTTTGCTATATAATAGCAGACTTTAAAAGCTAAAGAGAAAAATCCAGATATAGTTTAACACACAATTCTTTGGAGAGATTCTTTTGAAATGGAATTTACTGGGTCATTATGTGGCTTCCATGGGATGGGTGGATGAGGTATCAAATGATGCAAAATAAAACTTGTTTCCTGAAAACACAGATTTCATTCCGCCTTTCTCAGTATCAGCATCTTGAAAAGAGATTTTCCATGTTAGGAGTAATCTCTACAATCTCTTGACCTTCCATTTCTTCCTACCACAAAGAACTCTGCAAATATATTTTTCAGGCTACAGTCTTCCAAGCACAGAAATGTGCTATCCTTGGCACAGTGAAGACAGCCTGTTTTCAATGTCTCTAATAAAAATGATTATTAAAATATTAATATGAAATGTTAAGTATTGGTGGTTTGTAGGGTTGTTCTTGGGGTTTTATTACTGTTGAGAGACACCATGAGCAATGCAACTCTTAAAGAAAAATATTTAACTGAGGTTGGCTTACTTACAGTTTCAGAGGTTTAGTCCATTATCGTCATGGCAGGAAACACGGCAGCGTGCAGGCAGACATGGTGCTGGAGAAGGCGCTGAGAGTTCTACGTCTTGACCCATAGGCAGCAAAAGGAGACAGTGTGCCACACTGGGCATAGCTTGAGCATAGGAGAACACAAAGTCCACCTCCCTAGTGGCACACTCCCTCCCACAAGGCCACACCTACTCCACAAGGCTACATCTCCATATAGTCTCTCTCTATGGGCTAAATATTTTAACACATGAGCCTATGGGAGCCATTCCTGGTCATACCACCACAGCTGTTTCTTCCTTTCAATGGAAGGACCTACTCTTTTATTTCTTTCTCTTTCTTTCTTTTCTTTCTTTCTTTCTTTCTTTCTTTTTTCTTCCTTTTGTTCTTGTTTATGTCTTTGAGAAGCTCTCTATGTAGAACTTTCTGTTCTCAAGCTTCTTGCAATTTTCCTGCTTCTGATTTCTGAGTGTTAAAATTACAGGTGTAATCCATACTATGGCCACCTGTAATGTGTTTAAAGTTGGGGTAGTCATAGGCTTGGAGACCATATAAAGTCAGTCTGTGACTACCTGAAATAAATGTGGAGCTAGCCTTCAAACAGAAGCCTAGCTTGCATTTTACTCATGAGTTAGGCTGTCTTCCCTCTTCGTATTATACTTCAGGATCTGCCACAGCCCAGATTTGTCTAAACCTATATATTTTTTTTGAATTTAGAAACATATTCCTACTCAAATCACTTTCTCTAGAAGTGCCCGATAGAGCTTTATACAAAAGGTTAAGCTTTTCGTTCCTCCATGTGACCCTGGAATAGGAACAGACAATGCCTTATTGGTCAGTTATGCTGGTAAAACCATCTTTACTCTGTAATCCATCCTGTGTTCAATACGTCCTCTTATATGTGTAGGTCCTGTGCCTGGAGCTTTTTCAGAGTTCTTCCATGAAGAAACATTTATTTGTTCCTGGCCTGTCCCAGGTGTTGCTTCCAATGTTTTTCCCCTCACTAGCCTTGTTTTTGAGGGGCCAAAGCTGCTCTTTGTGTATTTCAAGGTCTTCATGCTTGTTCGAGCTGTATTATTTCCTTTACATTTTCCAGTAAGAACTGAAGACATACGGTAGATGAATAGACACATCAATTTGTTTCTTTAAGGTGAAATACTTATTTCAGAGCTCTATTAATTAAAAAAAAACCAATATGGAAGTAAATTCTAGTTAGCTGTGTTGAGACAATTGTGGAGAATATTGACATCACATTTTAGAGTTTACAGAAAAAGAAAACAAAGATATGTAAAAATAAATATCACTATCCAAAATCCAGTAGGAACAAACTTTAAAACTTAGATTATTTACTTGATTTGGGATGTGACACAAATCATATGCCACTGGAGGTAAAAACTTACAATTCAAATGTAGTAGAAACAGCACATTGGATGAATTGTGAAAATAATTTTAAGTGCACAAAAAGACCAATGTAAACAAAGTACTCATTTATTATCTTTTCTGTCCAGAATTAAATATATTTTCATACTCATAACTAAAACAAACATTGGCCTTTAAGTTGTCATTTGGGTTTTAATTACATGTAAAAGCTGTTATTAAAATTTTTTGCTGTTACAAATGTATTTATCTATTGACTTCAGTTTTTTTCCCCCTCAGGAAAATTTCCATAAAACAGAAGTGTTAATTGGGTAGAAATGAACATGTTTTCCATTAAAGGTTGAAAAACTGATTTTCAAATGTACCAATTAACATTGTCCTCTTGGCAAGCACTTTGGTTAGGTAGCCTTCTCAGCCTCACTTACCTTCATGAACCTTGTGAATGAGTGAACCTCACTGCTCTCAGTTTCGTGCACAGAAGAGCCCTGGGAAGATGATAATCGGTAGAGTAAGATGAGCATAGTACAATGTAGTGATAATCCCAGCACTGGGGAGGCTGAGAAGGGAGGTCCCTGAGGCATGTCAGACAGAAACTCTAGTCTACTAGGTGAGCTGCAGGACAACGAGAGGTCCTACCTCTAAAAACAAGGCAGACAGTGCCTGGGTAAGAGTGGTATCCACAAACATACACAACTTATGAATTCACACCTAACGTCATGTGCACTCACGTGAACAGACACACATACAAACAAAAAAGACATGTGGAAGATGAAGTGTAGGAAGCAACACCATCAAAGCAGACCAAAATGTCTTTGCACTGATTCTAGTCTATTGTAAGGAAGTGCGCAAGGGCTAGTAAAAAGATACTATAATAGTGAGATTCAAATAATAGAAAACTTACTTCAGATAGTGGGAGTCTTTAACTTGCTCAAGAAGATTCAGAACCAAAACCTTGGCCATGTGATTTAATGACAGATAATAAGTAGGTGAGGAAAAAATATCAAATATTGTTTTCAGTTTTCAATATCCTTGCTTTAAAACCATGACACCTTTAGAGGAATGACATGACTTTTAAAGTGATGAACACTTTGGCATGTTAATGACAGCCAAAAATAGGTTATCCAATGACACAGAAGAAAACAACAGAGCATGATGTCTTTAAAAGGTCAATGACATATTATCCAACTTCAAGTGATAGAACCTAGGAACAGGGCTCATTGGAGTTCATGATAGGTGGAGAAACTTCCTAGCTGGTTAGAGTCAGTGAATTGTTGGCAATGGTTCTGGTTCCTTTTGGTCAGTGTGGCATGGATCAGTGTCATCTATGAAGGGAGTATATAAATTAAGGGATTGCCTCCATCAGGTCTGCCTATGCACAACTCTAGGGGTGGTAATTTCTTGATTAACAATTGGTGTTGGAAGTTCCAGCTCACTGTGAGTGTGTTGTCACCACTGGGCAGAAAGTTCTGACTTGTATAAAATAGGCACCAACCACACTATGAGAAGCAAACCAGTAAGCAGTAAGCAGTGATTTCCAAGGTCTCTGCTTCTGTTCCTGCCTCCAGGTTTCTGACTGAGTTCCTACCCTGATGTCCTGCAGTGATGGACACCAATTAAACCCTTTCCTCCCCAAGCTGCTTTTAATCATGTCATTTTATCTCAACTAAAGGGAAACTAGAACAGCCGCATTTTTGGAAATTCCACAATCTTCCTGAGGAAAACTTAGGTTTGGTAAAACGTGATTTTTGTCTCCTCTGTGGTATTACAATGTATCTTTTTTTTATCATTGCCAATTTTAATTCTTTCATTTATGTGTACATGTGTGTGACACAGTATGATAGTGTAAGTCAGAGGACAACTTACAGGGATCTCTGGCTCTCTTTTCCTACCATGTGGGTCCTGTTAGCAAACTGGGATTACCAGATTTCACCTACTAAGCCATCTCTTCAGCCCACAGCTTTTCTTCAGATTATATTCACTGTGTTTCTCAATCCACATGAGAGTCCCATGACTGTAGGCTACATGAGAACTGAGCCAATTAAAATGATGAAAATGCTGCTCTGGGAGAATTTGTTTTGATAATAGACTTAACTAATTGCACACATTTCCCCCCTCTACATCACTGAAATTGAAGAGCTTAAAAACTTTTTTCAAGAGCAAAGTAGTTAAATAAATATTGGCTCGAGTGTTTGATTTTTCTATAACTAGAATCAAAGGAAAGTAACATTTTTAGAAGGGATTTAATATATTTATTGAGTGGATTTCTCCTAAAGATAGATGCCATGGGTTTCCACAGATTCAACAAACAGTGAGGTTAAAATATGATTTCACAATCTCTCTATGATGAATATGTAAATATGTTCTCTATTTAATTATTCAGTAGTCAAGAAAATGTAACAATTATTACCATAGCCTTTACACTTTTGGGATAAATGATCTGGAATCATATAACATATGTAGTCATATTAGTTGTCTCAATATATGAGATTTGATTTAGGGTTATTTTTAGATATGATTTTTGAGACACCCAATTGAATTGTCAATCCAGATATTTTTTAAAGTTGTGTAAAATTAACTTTTCTGAGAAATCTATTTGCCTGCTTCTTATCAAGCCTATCTCATCATTGATTTGAAAATAGTAGTTACTGCTATAGATCAATTATGTCATCTATTTTGATAGATTATCTTATTTTTCATTCTCATGGGAAATCAGTTATTAAAGTAGGAAACCAGAAAGGCATGCATATAGATTTTTAAAGGCCTGTATAATACAGAAGGTAATGAGATTGATGTCATTTTTGTAGGTAGGATAGAGGCACAGGGACCAAAAACTGTTGATACATGTTCTAAAGTTTATTGCACTTTGAATAATTGACTTTGAAAATTTATTCTCAGGGGCTTGGAGTATGTCTTGCGCTAGCTAGATGCAGCCATGAGGGTTCAGGTGGGAAGTTCATGGTCCTTATCTGTGAAAAAGCAAATTTAGTTTCAGTGGCATGATAAATCATAGAAAACAAAGTGAGAAATTTATTTTTATTATAGATCACTTTATAGTGAGCAGCTGCTTCACTTTCTCCACCACCCTTTAGCTGAATAAATTGAAAAAAATCTGTAAACCAATGGAGAGACCTATAGAAAAAGCAACTTATCAAATTATATAGTCCCCTCACATGGATGTCTCCAATATGTTCCTGACTTGGGAAATAAACAGGAAAATAGAGAAGCTCTCAGTGCTTGTAGTGCAAACTACATTCTGCTTAAAATTTTTCTCATGCATCTGTCACTTAGCAAGAGTGTCTAATTCATATGCCTTGTACTGAACTGATGACAGGATTTTTTTTTCTGACTATATGCATTATACCCATGGTGGTCACAAAACTATTACCATATGATTCTATCATGAACTATTTTTATCACATTATCTTTTGTGTGTGTGCACCTGTGTGCATTTATTCCCCAGTGGGAGTGCAGTTTCCACAGGACAACATGTAGGAGTCAGTACTTTCCTTCTGGTGAGCGGGGTCTGGGGCTGAACTCAGGGCATTAGGCTTGGTGAAAATTGCTCTTACACTCTGTGCCTTCTTGCTAGACCACAAACCAAATTTTAAAGAAACAATTTTAACTCACATGGATTTATCTTGTTAATGTTGATTGCTGTTATGTTGGACATTAGATGTCCAGATCTCCAAATTATTTTTTTTAAACTCATCTGAGGAAATTAAGAACTCTCTTCCAAAGTAGTACAAACAAGACATAAGTCTTTCCTGCCCTCCGAAACTTGATCCTGCCCTGACTGCCAGGCAGGCCCTCTAGAAGGATAAAAAGAATTATACATAATCATAATACCTGTAGATCACAGACAGTGGGATTTATTAAATGAGCATGTTTTAAAGATGAAATAAAATAATTGTGTCTTTGTATATCTGAAATGGAGTCAACATTAGTACCTTTCTATGTCCCAAAGTCTTTCCCTCTGTTGTGGTAACTAACAGTATTACAAACAGCATTTAAACTGTCAGACACAGAGTGGGAGCATGTAGCATGTAGCTTTTAGCATTTCTTCAAGAAGACAGCATATTGTCACTAGCTACAATCTTCTTACAAGAGGACAGCATATTGTCACTAGCTACAATTCTTACCTAAAAAGATAGGTATATGAGTTAATGAGTAATTAAATTAATTAGAATAACTATTCCAGGATGTGTACATACTATCAAAATATCATTAAATATACCAAATATGTAAAATTGTATTAGTTAATTCTCAAACAACAACTTAGAGTTGTAAATTGTTGGGCTGCCCTATTAACTTTTCAAAGCATCATAGAATAACATTGAAGATCCATTTTACCTACCTTGAGTAAATATTTTATTTCCTGTATTAGATATTTGTCCTTCATAAAAACCTTCTGTGCTTTTTTATCCTTTAATAAATAAAGGCTCAGACTGGTGATTGCCAAGATTGATCAGGGTCAGAGGGATCTAGAGAACACTTAAATTGCAGTACTCTGGGCTCCATCTTTATAATTCAGGCTCAGTGAGTGCCAGACGAGGTCTGAGAATCCGCATCTTCAAGAGATCCTCAGCCAGGGTTTGCTGTTGCAGGGACTGTGCGTGGAAAGTGCATCCCGTCATAGACTTGCCAAGGTGATCACAAGCATGACGCACTTAGTGCTCAGTGGACTGTTGGCGAACGTGAGTCCTCTTTCCATGGCGCCACCTTTGCCTTCTCAGTGTCTTAGTTGATGTTCTCTCTGGGAAAGTCTTTCTGACCTCTCCCAGTCTCCTTCCAATCTGTCTCATGGTTCCCTCACTTTTTGATAAGATCCCTATTTAGTGAATAGTGACTTACAAAATAAAAGGCAAAGGCAGGTGCTCTGTGAGTTCAAAGACAGCCTGGTCCACAAAGTGAGTCCAGGACAATCAAATCTACACAGAGAAACTGTAACTTAAAAAACCAAAATAAAAACCAAAACCAACAACAAGAAAACCATTAACTCTCAGTGTCCTCCTCCTCAGCTGTCACAGACATGAGAATAAGTTGTAGAGGCTTTGCTTGACTGAGCTCAAGAGACATCCAGTTGTCCAGCATGATCTCTAGACGTCTAGAGTAATTGTTGAGGCTTTGCTTTAAAAAGTTCCAAAGATCTCCAGCCAATCACCACTGCCCCTAAATATTATGTATGGTCCAGGTATAATGTTTCAAAATCTGTTATTTCTCCTAAAACTGTTTTTTATCTTTATTTCTCAGCCCTAAGGAAAGTCATATGGAGAAAACTTTTTCCCACAGAGAATGTTGAAAAAGGGCATCTCGCCAAAGGCTTGAGACAAGGATAGAGCACCCAAGAAAAAATTGCATGTAAGAAAGTTAAGGCCTGGACATATCAGTATGTGGCTAGATACTGGTACCTGTAGAAATGTGTCTTTATAATCTACTCTGAAAGGAATAGAAGGATGGCTTGGAACATCATGCTTTACAGATATTTTATAATAGAGGACCCTTTGGCCATTAGACTCGGCTTGGCCTGGGACTGGAAGTAGGTCAAGTTGTTTCTTTAGAGAGCTCAAGCTATGTTGCTATGATCATCTTGTAAACACATTGGCTTTAGCCCAGGGAAATTTATGACTAAAATGTGTTGTATATTATTGGAAAAATAGCGATCTAGTCATGCTGACTATTGCTTGAAAATTTATTGAATTTTGTTGTAGGTTAGAGAACTTTTTGTATTTCCTTGTTACTTTGTTGATTTTTGATTGCCCTAGTGATTGTGAAGATGGAAAAATCATGATGTGATATGTAATGAAAAAAATGAACTTCATTTCAATAAAATACTGGGGTTGGCCCAAGGAGAAGAGGGCAAGCAAGTAACAGACATGAGAGAGTAAGCTAGAGTGATATGGGGAACAGCAAGAGAGATGGATAGACAGGGAACAGCAAGAGAGATGGATAGACAGGGAACAGCAAGAGAGATGGATAGACAGGGAACAGCAAGAGAGATGGATAGACAGGGAACAGCAAGAGAGATGGATAGACAGGGAACAGCAAGAGAGATGGATAGACAGGGAACAGCAGGAAAAGATATAGATAGATGGGTAACAGCAAGCAAATAAGAGTTAGAAAGATGGCCAACAACAAGGAGATAGAAGAGGGAACAGCAAGCAAGGAGATAGAAAGATGGGTAATAGCAAGCAAACAAGCAAGCTAGCTACATAGGTAGGTAGTAAGAAAGCAAGCAAGTAAGCGAGCAGGGAGCAAGAAGTCAGACAGACTGTAAGTGAGACAGAGATGGTTCCATATTTACCTGCAGATTGCACGATGTCTTTGTTTTTAATAGCTGAGTGGTATTTCACTGTATAAATGTGCCACATTTTCTCTATCCATTCTTCACTTAACGTATAGCTATGTTGATTCCATTTTCTGGCTATTACAGATAAAGATGCTATGAATATAGTCACACAAGTGTCCTTGTGTTATGGTGGAGCATCCTTAGGGGATATACCTAGGAGTGGTATTGTGGGAAATTGGTGGGGGCCTCTCTGGGACAGGGGAACTTCCCAAGAGTCTATGGGGTGACCCTAGTTGAGACTCCAAGCAGTGGGTGTTAAGGAGCATGAAGTCAACACCTCCTGTAGCCAGGTGGGACTTCCAGTCGAAAGAAGGGGACACCAACTCACCCATAAACTCTTTTTCGACCCCAAATGTGTCTTGTCTACAAGAAGTGTAGGGGTAAAGTTTGAACAGAGATTGAGGGAATGTCCAACCAATGTCTGGATAACCTGAGATGCACCGCATGGGAGAGAGCCAACCCTTGACACTATTATGTGATGCTCTGATCTGCTTCCAGTCAGGAACCTAGCATTACTGTTTTATGAGAGGCTCCACCCAGCAGCTGGAGGAAACAGAGGCAGAGACTCATGGCCATGCAATAGGCTGAGTTTGAGGGATGCTATGGAAGAGTAGGAGGAAGGATGGAGGGAGACAAGGGGTCAAGGACACCACAAGAAGACCTACAGGGTCAACTAACCTGGGCCCATGGTGGCTTACACAAACTGAACTACCAACTAACACTTGGTCTGGGCACAGCATGGTTGGTCAACCTGTAGGTCCCCTAACAATGGAAATAGGAGCTGTCTCAGACTCTTGTTTTCCACTGGATTCCTTTCTCCTAGCTGGGCTTCTTTATTAGGCCCCAGTGGGCAAGGAAGAGCTTAGTCCTGCTGTGACTAGAGGTGCCAGGGTAGGTTGATACCCCTAGTGAGCTTTCCTTTCTCTGAGAAGAAGAAGACAGGGAATGGGATAAGGGGAGTATTAAGGTGGGACCGACCGGAAGAAGAGGGGTAGGGCCTGGTATCAAGTTGTAAAGTGATTAGATGAATAAATTGAGAAAAAAAAAAAAAAGAATTGTATTTATTGTGCTGTGTGTGTGTGTGTGTGTGTGTGTGTGTGTGTGTGTGTGTGTGTGTGTTACAGAGAAGCCGGAAGTGAAGGTGTAAGGAGCAAAAAAGTTCTGATAGGAGTCCCAAGTGAAAGTGATCTGAGCACAGTCATGTCAAGGCCCCAGTGCCTCAGAATGGTGAGAACCCAGTATGAGTGCTGGCCATCCACTGACCTTCAGCCATAACAAGCATGTGCAGAAACTGCAAACCACAGATTTCTCACCTGTATGACTGCAATCTCAAACTGTTTACTACAAAGACTTCCTTCTGAGATTAGCTATGCTTGCCCCCTCACTCAGCTGCATAGAACAAACCTGCCTAGCTAATGAAGATGTATAAAATAAATCTGAGTTTCTGGGTGGTTGCTAGCACATCGTCAGAGGGCATGGCCCAGCCTTCCCCACCAATACCAGCTTTTCTGTATGTGTGTCTGCCATTTCATTTCCAGTTACACCAGTTGGGTAAAACATTATGCCCTGTAGGCTACAGGTCATTCTGTTTCCTTAGTTCCTATAATTGAGTTTTGGGCTTTTATTTTTTAAAAGTAATCATTTGTTAGACTCACAAGCTTCACCATTTAATCACTTAAAACATTATGCAGTGATTTAAAAAAGGTATATTGGAGCTAAGTGTCCTTGATTAGAATTTTAACTTTTCAGTTTTCCATCTTTATAATGAGTAAATTAAATCTTCTGTGAGGCTAAGTGTCTTAGTTAGGATTACCTTTGTTGTGATTAAACACCATGGCCAAAAGCAACTTGGGTAGGAAAGATTTTATTTTACTCACAGTTCCATATAACAAACAGTTCCTCATCAAAAGGAGAGCGAGCAGGAATTCACGCAGGGCAGTAAACTGGCAGCAGGAGCTGATGCAGAGGCCAAGGAGCTAGGAATTTCTTGAGCCTGCTCAACCTGCATTTTCACAGAACTTCCAGCCTCCAACCTAGGGACGACCCCGCCCACAATGGGCTGGGCTCTCCCAAATCTACAAGTTTGCCTACAGCCTGGTTTTATGAAGGTGTTTTTTTCTCAATTGAGGCTTCCTCCTCTTTGATTACTGGAGCTTGTGTCAAGTTGTAACAAAGCCAGATAACTTTCCACATCTGTTGTGAGTGTTGAATTAGCGCACAACCGATTTTATATCTCAGATTTATGCTAACAATATTCATTGGATCAATACTGGTGCATCATAAGTGGCTCAGGAGGTTTATGATATCAACACAATTATGTTTTTCTTGATAAATATGCAGCATTTTAAATAACCCCTAGTTTTAGAGGTTTTTCATGTTTACTGAAAAAAAAAATCAGGAGTATAGATTTGCCCTGCACCTTTCCCTCAGCATATAGTCTTTCCCATTACTAACATCTTTCATTAGAAGGGTATACATGCTATAATTGGTAGTGAAATATTTATACACCTTATCCTAAGTCTATAGCTCATATAAGGCTCACTGTGTTATGCTGCTTTTGAGAAGTGCATAATGTCATAAAATTACCATTATAGTCGCATACAAAATGATTTCATAGCCTTAAAATACCCTTTGTCCTATATTTTTATCCCTCCCCACTTTTTTGTCAATCTTTTTGCCAAACCCTCATATTTTAATTTTGCTTAAAACAGTGCCTTTTCTAGAACTTAGAATTTCTAGAATTAGAGTCATAGTGTATAGCCTTTTTGAACTGGCTGCTTTTTTTTCCCAATGGACATTAAAAATTAAAGGTGTTCATAGCTTGGAGCTCATTTCTATTTATCATAGATATATTTGCATAGATATACCATATCTCATTTATGTATTCACCTGCTAGCAAGTATAGTAACTGATTTTAATTTTGATAATTATTAATAAAACTGCTGTAGACTATTCGTGTGGGTTTTTATGGGACAAAGTTTTGACTAATTTGGATAGATGCCTGGATTCACAGCTGCTGAATAACAATGCAAAAACATATTTAGCTTTCTAAGAACCTGCTTAAACTGTCTTTTAAAGTGCCAGTATGATTTGCCTTCCTACTAACAGGGCGCAGGGGCTCCTGTTGCCACCCAGCCTCAGCAGCATGGTGCGGTTAACGTTGCAGTTTCAGCTGACCAAACAGCGGCATATGTTTCATTTTTACTCTCATAAAAATTTCTTTGTGACTCATTATTGGTCAGGAAGGGAAGGCAGGTAAACTGATAGTGTGCTGGAGCATTTAGTGCTAGAGAATTTCTTAAGCTTCTAGTTGAAAAAAAAAATCAGAAGAGATATATCCCTGTCACTTGGTCAAGTGAAGGACATGGCATCACCACACAAGTCACAAGAGGGATCCACCACTTCTCCTGGGCCAGTTAGACAGAAGCCCAATTTTTGACCTAACTGCTTTTGAGCTGTGTGGAGTTTCATAGCACCATTCTCTTTGTACGGTACAGGTAGAGGGTGAGACACAGGAGCCGAGAGCCTTGGGTAAATGTATCTGATTTGCCACTACTTAATCTGATGCCCTCAAGTAAGTCATTTAACCTCTGGACTCCAGAGAGAGCCGCGCTACGTGTGCTCTAAGATCCTTCACACTTCCACATCCTATGCTTGTATGATTAATCTTACCACTGCTACCTCAGCACAGAACAAGGGAAAGAGAGCTCACACCGTCCAAACTTTGAGGCAGACATCACATTTTATCAAGCAGAGAACTCTCTTGAGCACTCCGCAGACTTTGAAGCAGCTGAGGTTTGTGACAGGGTGGCCTCAGGTAAAGTTCTTTCGGTGAGACATTGAAGATTTCAAAAGAGGGAGCCATGCATTGTGACGACCCAGACATGGGGATCAAAGAAAAGGGAGCATCTCTGAGTGGGTGAGAGAATTTGTCCTTAACAGCAGAGTGGTTGGGGGAATCTGAAAACAGTGAGCACACCCATTTTATGGTTCTGGTTTAGATACTTCACCACACTGAGAAGCTTTTAAAATGTTTCATTTTAGGTGAGGTCAAAAGGACAGTCTGGCAAGCAAATTAAAAACAGAACTGAGCAAAAAGAAATGCAGGGAAGGGCAGAAAGTAACATAGAGGGGACTTTTCAGTTAGGGCCATTACACATTCTGTGCCTCAGCTTAAGTGTGTTTTGGGGGAACCACTGAAATCATCTCTCACTTTGAGTCCAAATTGCAGTCATGAAATTGTTGGGAATATAAAGAGACAGTTAGCTTTAAGGAAATGAAAGCTACCCCTCCTGTGTTTCTGTCATGCTAGCATCTTGGTGTGCAGCCACATTCCCAGAGAGCTAATTGGCTGCTCTGAAAAGCCACTGGGGAAAAGCCAAACAGTTGTAAACGAAGCCCTTATGATTTTTACCAGGTCCCCTGGGTCAGAGCTGTCTTAAATGATAATCGCTACTTTTAATAACTGTTCTTTGAGATAGCAAGGGAGGGAACTAGCTGTTCATATGCTAGGCTATTTCCATCTTTCTGAAAAGGTCCCCCAGAGTCTGTCTCCATGTTTCCATTCCATTATCATCAAAACTACCTGGGCTGCTGGCTGAATAGGTGTGGCCTCATCATGAAACAAGCTCCCGTGAGAACAGCTGTCTTCTCCATTGCACGCACACAGAACACAGGTATTGCTTGTGCATATCAGGATGCCAGGTCACTGGATGGGTTTCTATTAGGCAAGTGGGTAAGCTCAGCAAGAATAAGCCTCTGAGCAATGAACAGCCCAAACATGCGCTTTATTTTTATATGATTAAAATGGTGGAAACATGAATTAGGTCAGCAGTGTAGTGCTCTTTGCACAGGGTCTGTGACATTGGTGTGTGGGGACTTCACAATTGTTAGCAGAGGGGTTCTGTGGTCACACAGCCTAAGATAAGCAAGAAGGAAGGGAAGCACTTTGTGGGAGCATTTTTACGGGACTGAGCAGAAATTGGCTGACATCACAATTTGTCTTACTAGACAAAGCTCAGCTGTATGTCACCTCTATTGGCAAAAATCTAGATTCTGACTGAGAAGCCCCTGTTCATGTCCTACTATAAAAGGGTGAACACTTACAATTCTAGGGTTAGTGACTAATATCAGTGAATACACACACACACACACACACACACACACACACACACACACACACACACACAGAGAGAGAGAGAGATAACCTGTAGATAATTATAGGTTGGATATTCTTTAAAACCATTTTGGAAAGAAAGCAAATATAGGAATATATAATGTAGCATAACAGATTTTTCTTATGTGGTAATACAAAAGACGCCTCAGTGAACGTGAATATGTGTTTCTGAGGCCCACAGTATACAATTTAGGAAGCCCTGCCTTGATCTCTCCTCACCTGGTTCTTTCGACACAAGACTGAATGTAAGAACAAAATTCCAGCTCCTCTCTCAGAGGAAGTATCCAGGCTCAGGAGAGCTGTTGGCACTCCTGTCCTTGCTGTGGCATTGTACATTGCGTTTGTTGTTTTTGGTTACAGAGCAGATGAAAGCAGTTTATTAGACTAAATATTACTTTAAGTCAATCTTTGCATTGAGAATTTGTACTGATTTTCACTCTTCTCATTAAGGGTACTGCATTTCCTGGTAATCTTTATCTAAGCAGGACACTGATGGCCATACTTGTTACTGGAAGCCTCTACTAGCATTTTCACTCCATCCCAACTGACACTGTTCAGTCCTTCCAGGTAAAGCATCCTGCACTTTCTCCTTTTACACCTTTACAATCTGAGTACTATGGAAGACATCATTTTTTTTTAATGAAAACAATAGCAAACATCAAAGGTTTGGGGATGAGTTATTCTCTATTGTGTTATCCTGCTCTGTTTTGTAGAGCAGTGATAACTCAGTTGAAGAATCGTGTGCCTGGACTTTTGTTGGTATATTCATTGCATTTTCTTACTTTCTTACTTAGTGTGTATGATGTCGCATACCACAGCACATGTGGGGCTCAGAGGATGACTTCCGAGCATCAGGTGTCCTCTCCCACCATGTGATCTCCAGGGACTGAACTCAGCTTGTCAGCAAACCTAGCTGAGAGCAAGGGTTGGCACTTGCTAAGCTGGCTTCTCTTCCCTTGTCTCTAGATAATTAAATAAATCGCTGTCAGACTTTCTTTCTCTTTGATTGTTGTCTCCACGTTGTACCCAGCTGACTTCCTTCCCTTTTGTTCCTCTGCCATATGTCTCTCCAGTATTTTTCCATGTGTGCTTTTACCTTTCCTGCCTCCTCAGAACCCCATTCCTGCCCCTTTCCCATTTGAGATCCATGTGTCATGATGCGTTATACTTTGTTATCAAGAAGAGCACCATTCCTTAGGAATTCCGTACATTTGCCTGATGGTGTTGAGAGACGAATTTTGTAATCAGGATTTTTTTCATTATTGTTAAGATGCAGGGATGTGGCCAAGTGTACTTTTCGTGGATATGAGTTATAATCTTCTGTCTTTATAAAGTACTTAGCAGGCTTCCTCGTGACAATAAAATTTATTTTTTTCTTACTCCCTGAATTATACAACATCTAATCCAAGAAAAGCCTCTGTGAGAATCACATAAACCTTCAAATCTTACTTACTTGCTGTCTCCTCTAGTTCCATTTATTAAGGGAGGACATCGCTCCAGGAATGTGACCTTTTCTCTCGAGAGGCCTGCTGATGAGTTTCTACACATTATTCTCTCTTCTGCTTCCATGCTGAACACTGGACTGTAACATCAGCTGCCAATTGCTATGGTTTCCTGAACCATCATTTAGGTTTACCTTTGCTTTGGTCTCATCTGCTGCACAGAACACCCAGTGATCCATCCGTCCATAAAGTAATTAGGGTAACCTCACTTCCTTCCTTAAACTTTTCACTCAGGCCAACAACCAAAGCACCTCTTTGTGCCCCCAGATACTCCACATTGCTCACAACTGACGTCTGTACTACATCAGCTATAAGGCAAACTTGTAGAGAAAGTTAAAACGTTATTGTAACATTGCAATGTGTAGGGGATTTGTTTCCACTTTTAGTACCATCACTTTACACAGAATGACTGTCCTACAGGGACTCAGCAGGCTGCAGAGCTACAGGAAGGCCCTCCTTTCCTTTGCCTCTTTTTTAAAATCTCTCCACAGTATGTTATAATAGCATCTATCAAGCATAATTAGTGGTGAGACAAACATTATTTTGTTATTTCTTAAAATACACATGGAGAGAGAAATGATATTTAGAGAAGCTTCATATTCCCTTGCATGTGTTAAGAGGTTACTTAAAGTCATGTATGCAGCAAATTATATTTGAAAAGAATTCATGCACAGCTAATGCATCTCATTGTTGTCACACAGGAATTGGATAACATTAATTTTAAAATGCAGTATATAAACATGTTTTATAAGCTATAGGGATAGATTTGAGCCACATTCTCCTAGTTGTTCATTTAAGGATTATTCACATCATTTATTTAATCAACACACATCTTAACTTCAAAATAATTAGCCATAATTATCTTTCCCCTCTACACATGCTTTGTCATACTAAGGCCTTTAAATGGAAACAAATGTGCATAAAATCTTTATTGTCATTGCTCATAAAAGCAAGTAAATAAACTTTGTTTCCTAGGTTAAAAAAAGATACATTTTCTCTACTCTACAACTTTTCATGTTTTCTTTTAAATAATTTTTTTATTTTTCACATATACATTTGTATTATTACACATATATACAATAAACATCCTACAGCAAGAAGAACTATAGAATAATCAGGAATTCATTGACAGATTCATTGACAATGAGACAGGTTAACTCTTGGCAACACCCAGCCTAACTCAAAGAGGATGACGAGCATCATATTTTCCTTTAAAATATTTACTAATATTTCTGCAAATCTTCAGGAATAAATGACTAAAGGAATAAACCAAAAACAAATAAAAGATGTATTATCACACTGCCTTATCTTAACAAATCAAACCTGTTCCCACCTTAAGGACTAGCTTCCTGTGGCCAAAGTTTTCCAAGCGATCTTCCAAAGGCGGGAAGCAGGCAACAAGCCCCACTCAGGTCTGGCAGCTGTGAACCACATCTATGGAAAGTGTTACATAATAGTCCTTATTGGGCAGAAGTGGCTCATTTATACTGGCAGTAACCAACAGCTCTCTGGTTAGATATTAAGACCCATTCAAGACGAGGGAGAGGATGCCTGGTACAGTGAACCCAGCTAACTAATCACTACTAGTGGACTGATAGTTATGAGGAGAGTGTCGGTCACGAATTTTCCAAACCAGAACAAGCCCTAAACAAGAGTCGATGAACATATGTTTTTTATTCTACCCACTGACAATGTTACTTTTCATGTCTCACCAATCTCTTTGCAATGCAGAGAGCACTACAGAAAAGCACAACCAGCTAAAATGCGAGTTTTGGAGCTCAATCCCAACGGATGTCTCTAAAAACCACTCTTGTATCTAAGGCCCAGGGCAACATTCAGATATGGGGCAGAAAGACTGTAAGAAAGAGAGGACCAGGAGACTTGTTCTCATAACATCAGAAGCTGCCATCTGTAAATTCTCAACAGCATGACAACCCAAATGTGAGTGAACAAGAATTACACACAGAGTGGACAGAGAAAAGCCTATGAGGCTTCGCCCTACGCAAAAACCAACAGGCAACTAAGTAAGGCTGGGAGCTGGAGGTGGGGTCCTACCTGGAGAAAAGAACACAAACAGTTGTCCAATGGCAATTGAATCAGCACCAAAAAACATACATATAAAAACTTTATATTGACTCCACAGGTTTATATTTAGGAATATATGCATATATTTGTATAAAAACACATACATGCAGCAATAACCATCATGGTAGAAATGACCAAACAGGAGGAAAGATTTGCTTCATTCATAGATTTTCAAGGACTCGGTTTGGGATGGTTGGCCCAGAAGCTTAAGCAGACCTGCATTAATAAAAAACTATGTTACCGAGAAAAAAAAGAATTAATAATCATCCTGGGGTTAGGGGTGTGGTCTCAGAGGTAGTGTATGCTTAACATACACTGGGGCCCTGAGTTCAATCTCCAGCATTGAAATAAAGCCCAGTCTTGTTGACCCACCCCTGCATGCCTGGGAATGAAGCCCACTTGATCATGGTGGAAGATATTTTTAACGTGTTCTTGGGTTCAGTTTGTGAGTATTTTATTAAGTATTTTTGCATCCATGTTCATAAGTGAAATTGGTCTGAAATTTTCTTTCTCTGTTGGGTCTTTGTGTGGTATAGCAATCAGGGTGACTGTAGCCTCATAGAATGCTTTTGGCAATGTTCCTTTTGTTTCTCTTTTGTGGACTAGTTTAAGGAGTATGGGTGTTACCTCTTCTCTGAAGGTCTGGTAGAATTCTGCTCTGAAACCATCTAGCCCTGGGCTTTTTTCAGATAGGAGACTTTTTTTTTTTTTTTTTTTTTTTTGACTGCTTCTATTTCCTAGCAGTTATAGGATGATGTAACTTGTTTACCTGATCTGATTTAACTTTGTAAGTGAAATCTCTCAAGAAAATTGTCCACTTAATTTAGATTTTCCACTTTTGTGGCATACAGACGATTGAAGTATGACCTAATGATTCTTTGGATTTCCTCAGAGTCTGCTGTAATGTCCCCCCTTTCCTTCCTGATTTTGTTGATTTGGATATTGTCTCTCTGCCTTTCAGTTAGTTTGGCTAAGGGTTTGCCTATCTTGTTGATTTTCTCAAAGAACCTGCTTTTGCTTGTGGTGACTCTTTGTACTGTTCTTTGTTTCTAATTTGTTGATTTCAGTCCTGAGTTTCCTCCCTTCTATTCCTCTTGGTGGTGTTTTCTCCCCCACCCCACCTAGAGCTTTCAGTGAGCTGTTAAGTTGCTAGCATGTGATCTTTCCAATTTCTTTTTGACGGCACTTAGTGCTAAGAACTTCCCTCTTAATAATGCTTTCATTGTGTCCCATAAGCTGAGGTATGTTGTGTCTTCGTTTTAATTGCATTTTAAGAAGTCTTTAACTTCTTTCTTTATTTCTTCATTGAGCAGGGGGGTGTTCAGTTTCATGCATGGGTAGGCTTTTTTTGTTAGACCTGAGACCCAGCACATGGTAGAGAGCAAACTGCTGACATTATTGATACTCTACTATGCTTGCAGAGAGGAGCCTAGCATAGCTTTCCTCTGAAAGGCTCCACCCAGCAATGGATTGAAATAGATTCTTAGACTCACAGGCAAACCTTGGGCATAGCTCAGGTATACTTGTAGAAAAGCGGAGGAAGAATAGAAAGGAGGGGTCAGGACCTCCACAAGAAGACCAACATAGCCAATAGACCAAGGCCCAGGGGGCTTATGGAGACCATGCATATACTGGACCTAGGCCTCCTACACAGATGTAACCAGTGGTCATTTGGGGCTTTATGTTGGTCTCCTAGTAAGAGGAGCAGGGGCTCTGTTGCCTGTATTTTGATGATTCCTTCTGGCAGGGCTGCCTCACCAGGCCAGCAGCAAAGAGGATGCATTCAGTCCTGATGCAAATTGGTGTGCTTGGATGGGGTGGGGACTCCCTTTTCTGAGAAGTAGGGGAGAAGGGATAGAGGGAAAAAGGAGGGAGGGTAGGGCAGGGAGGAGAGCAGGGGGCATACATTTGGAATGTAAAGTGAATGAATGAATGAATGAATAACAAAACAAACAAAAAACCAAAGAAATAAAGGCCACTTATTAAAAAACATGTTTGCCTATCTTGTTAATATTTTCAAAAAACAAACTCCTTATTTTAGTGAATCTTTGTATTTTTCCTTCCTTCCATCCTTCCTTCCTTCCTTCCTTCCTTCCTTCCTTCCTTCCTTCCTTCCTATGTTCCTCCTTTCTTTCTCTTTTGGCTTTCTGAGATAGTGTTTCTCTACGTAGCATTGGCTCTCCTAGATTGGCTTTGTAGACCATGCTGACCTCAAACTCGCAGTAATAGGTTTGTCTCTGCCTCCTTGAATGCTGGGGTTAAAGGTTTGTGTCAGTATGCCTGACTCTATTTTGTTAAATTCAAACCTGATTTTTATTATTATTTTCCACCTCTTTTTTTTTTTATGTCAATTACTTTTGTTTTTTCAAGGCCTTAAAATTCATCATTAAGTTATTGATTTGGGATCTGTCAAAATTCATGGGGAAGGGGAACACTCATTCATCACTGGTGAGAGTGCACAATGCTCCAGCTGCTATGGAAATAGATGTGGGTGTTTCTCAAAAAGGTAGAAATAGATGTTCTGTATGATCTTCATGTTCCGTTCCTAGAAACATGCCCAGACACTTGGTATCTTAATGCAGAAATCACTGCTCATCTATGTTCATTGCTGATCTATTCTAAATATTTATACAATGGAGCTGGGCTAGACATTCATCGTCTGATCAATTGGTAATAAAAACATGGCACGTGGATACAGTACAATATCATTTATATGCCAAGAAAAATGAAATTAAGAAACTTGCAAGTAACCTTGTGGTACTAAAAAGAGTTATTCTAAGGTAACAAAGACCTAGAAAGACAAAGTTCTCATAGTCCCTTGTTTTTGGGTGTATGTGTTTCATTCTGAATGTCCATAAATACAAAAAAGGAGTAAGAGGATTTGGGGTGACTTCTAGGTATGAGATATAGAGCAAAGTGGTATAAAATGGTAAGGAAATGTGGCCCACACCTTTAATTCCAAACCTCAGGAGGTAGAGGCATGAGGATTGCTGAGTTCAAGGCCAGCCTGCTCTACAAAGTCAGTTCAGGACGGCCAAGTCTACACAGGGAAATACTGTTCAGAAAAACCAAAAACCAAAAACCCAACAAACAAATAACATGGTAAAGAGAAGCAATGAATAGGAGGATTAAATGGGATGCGAACAGGAGAGCGGGCGGGAAGGGAATACAGAAGGAACAACTAACACTAAAGGGCTTTTGGAATACTCATGTTATTACTGTAAAACTCTTCTAAAATATATACATGTAAAACTGTAAAAAGGAGTCCAAATTGCTGACCCTCTAAGAGGGTAGCACTATCCCTATTTGATACCAAAGGCTGACAAGTATAAAGCACAGTGCCAATAATGTATTATCTCTTCTCGCACTCTCAGTCACGTGATGTTTGGTACACCTGCAAACATTACTGGATATTACCAGTTTTCTTAGTTACTCTCTAGAGCTTCACAGTAAAGCATTGTTTGCCCAGATACATTCTTGAGTCATAAAACTTACAGGGTCAGTCAAGTTGGTACTTACGTGGAAACCTTGCTTGAAAGTTTTCATAGTGCTGGAAGTCACGTGACACTGAAAGAAAAATAATATTTTTACCCAACTATGTATACTTTGAGCTGTAATAATGACCTGCCTGGCAATACATGTCCACAGTTAAAATAATGGCAGTATATTATTGTAGCAAGCAACAACTTTCTGATTAAATTTAAGGTCCTGTCCACAGATAAAATTCATGCCTGATACCATCATCAGTTCCATGGTGCTGTGGCTGGACAGGGCACAGAGTCTAGGTGATAACGACCACTATTATTCTACTAAGTAGTTATAGCATTCAACCTAATGACTTATTGTTTATAACCATGGTTTACTGCACATCTGCCCCCTTCAGAGAAGCATCTTTTTGCCAAAGGGGCCAATTAGCACAGACCCAACATTTGTCAAGTGCAGAGAATGAGAGACTGCAAATTATAAGCACTAAATGGGACGCTTTTTTCACACCCCTCTTCCCAGAATCAGATATCATTGAGAAAAAGAGGACAGAAAATTGTAAGAGCCAGATATGGTTGATGACTACTAGGAAACATCTATTCACAGAGAGAAGCTGTACATACGAGCTCATAATGACTTCGACAGCATACAAAAAAACTATTTATGCTAAAGCCAGATATAACTTCAGCATGGAGTCAGGAGAGGATCATAAGTCTCACTCTTAGCTGATTAACAATTGGCAATTGATAGCTTATTGGAGAGAAAGAATATTTTTTTTATTGATTTATTTAACTATTCACTTTACATTTGGGTCCTAAGCCCTCCCTCAGCTCCTAGCCTCACCTTCCTTCCCCATCTCCCACCCTCTATTCTTCACCCACCCAGCTCTTCAGGTCACATCAGGACTGAGTTTGTCCTCTTAACCCTGTGGCCTGGCAAGGCAGTCCCATCAGGTGGGAGTGATAGAAAAGCAAGCAACAAGGTCCACGTCAGAGACACTCCTGGTCCCCTTACTAATGGGCCCTCGTGAATCCTGAGATGCTCCTGCATCTATGTAGAGGACCTACGTCCAGTCAATACAGGGTCTTTGGTTGGTGCTTAAGACTCTAGACCTCAAAGAATGACCACATAGCCACTAGACCAAGGCCCAGGGGGTTTATGGAGCCATGCATATACTGGCCCTAGGCCTCCTACACAGAGTAACCGTGGTCCATTTGGGGCTTTATGTTGGTTCTCGCCTAGTAAGAGGAGCGGGTCTCTGTTCGCTGATTTTGATGTGATTCCTCTGGCAGGGCTGCCTCACCAGGCCAGCCGCAAAGAGGATGCTCAGTCCTGATGCAATGTGGTTGGCGTGGGCGGGGGAACTCCCTTTTCTGAGAAGTAGGGGAAGGGGATAGAGGAAAAAAGGAGGGAGGGTAGGGCAGGGAGGAGACAGGGGCGCTACATTTTGAATGTAAAGTGAATAATGAATGAAGAATGAATAACAAAACAAACAAAAACCAAGACAAATAAAGGCAACTTATTAAAAAAATATGTTTTTGCCCTATTCTTGTTAATATTTCAAAAAAACAAATCCTTATTTTAGTGACTTCTTTGTATTTCATTGACAATGAGACAGGTTAACTCTTGGCAACACCCAGCCTAACTCAAAGAGGATGACGAGCATCATATTTTCCTTTAAAATATTTACTAATATTTCTGCAAATCTTCAGGAATAAATGACTAAAGGAATAAACCAAAAACAAATAAAAGATGTATTATCACACTGCCTTATCTTAACAAATTCAAACCTGTTCCCACCTTAAGGACTAGCTTTCCTGTGGCCAAAGTTTCCAAGCGATCTTCCAAAGGCGGGAAGCAGGCAACAGCCCCACTCAGGTCTGGCAGCTGTGAACCACATCTATGGAAAGTGTTACATAATAGTCCTTATTGGGCAGAAGTGGCTCATTTATACTGGCAGTAACCAACAGCTCTCTGGTTAGATATTAAGACCCATTCAAGACGAGGGAGAGGATGCCTGGTACAGTGAACCCAGCTAACTAATCACTACTAGTGGACTGATAGTTACTGGAGGAGAGTGTAGTCACGAATTTCCAAACCAGAACAAGCCCTAACAAGAGTCGATGAACATATGTTCTACCCCACTGACAAATGTACTTTTCATGTCTCACCAATCTCTTTGCAATGCAGAGAGCACTACAGAAAAGCACAACCAGCTAAAATGCAGAGTTTTGGAGCTCAATCCCAACGGATGTCTCTAAAAACACTCTTGTATCTAAGGCCCAGGCAACATTGCAGATATGGGGCAGAAAGACTGTAAGAAAGAGAGGACCAGAGACTTGTTCTCATAACATCAGAAGCTGCATCTGTAAATTCTCAACAGCATGACAACCCAAATGTGAGCTGAACAAGAATTACACCAGAGTGGACAGAGAAAAGCCTATGAGGCTTCGGCCCTACGCAAAAACCAACAGGCAACTGAGTAAGGCTGGGAGCTGGAGGTGTGGTCCTCCCTGGAGAAAAGAACACAAACAGTTGTCCAATGGCAATTGATCAGCACCAAAAACATACATATAAAAAACTTTATATTGACTCAACAGGTTATATTTAGGAATATATGCATATATTTGTATAAAACACATACATGCATGCAATAACCATCATGGTAGAAATGACACAAACAGGAGGAAAGATTTGCTTCATTCATAGATTTCAAGGACTCGGTCTTGGGATGGTTGGCCCCAGAAGCTTAAGCAGAACTGCATTAATAAAAACTATGTTACCGAGAAAAAAAAGAATTAATAATCATTCCTGGGGTAGGGGTGTGTCTCAGAGGTAGTGTATGCTTAACATACACTGGGGCCCTGAGTTCAATCTCCAGCATTGAAATAAAGGCCAGTCTGTTGACCCACCCCTGCATGCCTGGGAATGAAGCCCACTTGATCATGGTGGAAGATATTTTTAACGTGTTCTTGGGTTCAGTTTGTGAGTATTTTATTAAGTATTTTTGCATCCATGTTCATAAGTGAAATTGGTCTGAAATTTTCTTTCTCTGTTGGGTCTTTGTGTGGTTTAGCAATCAGGGTGATTGTGGCCTCATAGAATGCTTTTGGCAATGTTCCTTTTGTTTCTCTTTTGTGGACTAGTTTAAGGAGTATGGGTGTTACCTCTTCTCTGAAGGTCTGGTAGAATTCTGCTCTGAAACCATCTAGCCTTGGGCTTTTTTCAGATAGGGAGACTTTTTTTTTTTTTTTTTTTTTTTGACTGCTTCTATTTCCTTAGCAGTTATAGGATGATGTAACTTGTTTACCTGATCTTGATTTACCTTTGTAAGTGAAATCTCTCAAGAAAATTGTCCACTTCATTTAGATTTTCCACTTTTGTGGCATACAGACGATTGAAGTATGACCTAATGATTCTTTGGATTTCCTCAGAGTCTGCTGTAATGTCCCCCCTTTCCTTCCTGATTTTGTTGATTTGGATATTGTCTCTCTCTCTGCTTTCAGTTAGTTTGGCTAAGGGTTTGCCTATCTTGTTGATTTTCTCAAAGAACTTGCTTTTGCTTGTGGTGACTCTTTGTACTGTTCTTTGTTTCTAATTTGTTGATTTCAGTCCTGAGTTTCCTCCCTTCTATTCCTCTTGGTGGTGTTTTCTCCACCACCCCACCTAGAGCTTTCAGTGAGCTGTTAAGTTGCTAGCATGTGATCTTTCCAATTTCTTTTTGACGGCACTTAGTGCTAAGAACTTCCCTCTTAATAATGCTTTCATTGTGTCCCATAAGCTGAGGTATGTTGTGTCTTCGTTTTAATTGCATTTTAAGAAGTCTTTAACTTCTTTCTTTATTTCTTCATTGAGCAGGGGGGTGTTCAGTTTCATGCATGGGTAGGCTTTTTTTGTTAGACCTGAGACCAGCACATGGTAGAGGCAAACTGCTGACGCAAACTGACATTTACTCTACTATGCTTGCAGAGAGGAGCCTAGCATAGCTTTCCTCTGAAAGGCTCCACCGAGCAATGGATTGAAATAGATTCTTAGACGCACAGGCAAACCTTGGGCATAGCTCAGGTATACTTGTAGAAAAGCGGAGGAAGAATAGAAAGGAGGGGTCAGGACCTCCACAAGAAGACCAACATAGCCAATAGACCAAGGCCCAGGGGGCTTATGGAGACCATGCATATACTGGACCTAGGCCTCCTACACAGATGTAACCAGTGGTCATTTGGGGCTTTATGTTGGTCTCCTAGTAAGAGGAGCAGGGGCTCTGTTGCCTGTATTTTGATGATTCCTTCTGGCAGGGCTGCCTCACCAGGCCAGCAGTAAAGAGGATGCATTCAGTCCTGATGCAAATTGGTGTGCTTGGATGGGTAGGGGAGAAAGATAGAGGGAAAAAGGAGGGAGGGTAGGGCAGGGAGGAGAGCAGGGGGCATACATTTGGAATGTAAAGTGAATGAATGAATGAATGAATGAATAACAAAACAAACAAAAAACCAAAGAAATAAAGGCCACTTATTAAAAAACATGTTTGCCTATCTTGTTAATATTTTCAAAAAACAAACTCCTTATTTTAGTGAATCTTTGTTTTTCCTTCCTTCCGTCCTTCCTTCCTTCCTTCCTTCCTTCCTTCCTTCCTTCCTTTCCTATGTTCCTCCTTTCTTTCTTTTGGCTTTCTGAGATAGTGTTTCTCTACGTAGCATTGGCTCTCCTAGATTGGCTTTGTAGACCATGCTGACCTCAAACTCGCAGTAATATTCTGTCTCTGCCTCCTTGAATGCTGGGGTTAAAGGTTTGTGTCAGTATGCCTGACTCTATTTTGTTAAATTCAAACCTGATTTTTATTATTATTTTCCACCTCTTTTTTTTTATGTCAATTACTTTTGTTTTTTCAAGGCCTTAAAATTCATCATTAAGTTATTGATTTGGGATCTGTCAAAATTCATGGGGAAGGGGAACACTCATTCATCACTGGTGGGAGTGCACAATGCTCCAGCTGCTATGGAAATAGATGTGGGTGTTTCTCAAAAAGGTAGAAATAGATGTTCTGTATGATCTTCATGTTCCATTCCTAGAAACATGCCCAGACACTTGGTATCTTAATGCAGAAATCACTGCTCATCTATGTTCATTGCTGATCTATTCCAAATATTTATACAATGGAGCTGGGCTAGACATTCATCGTCTGATCAATTGGTAATAAAAACATGGCACGTTGATACAGTACAATATCATTTATATGCCAAGAAAAATGAAATTAAGAAACTTGCAAGTAACCTTGTGGTACCTTATTCTAAGGTAACAAAGACCTAGAAAGACAAAGTTCTCATAGTCCCTTGTTTTTGGGTGTATGTGTTTCATTCTGAATGTCCATAAATACAAAAAAGGAGTAAGAGGATTTGGGGTGACTTCTAGGTATGAGATATAGAGCAAAGTGGTATAAAATGGTAAGGAAATGTGGCCCACACCTTTAATTCCAAACCTCAGGAGGTAGAGGCATGAGGATTGCTGAGTTCAAGGCCAGCCTGCTCTACAAAGTCAGTTCAGGACGGCCAAGTCTACACAGGGAAATACTGTTCAGAAAAACCAAAAACCAAAAACCCAACAAACAAATAACATGGTAAAGAGAAGCAATGAATAGGAGGATTAAATGGGATTGAGAACAGGAGAGCGGGGCAGGGAAGGGAATACAGAAGGAACAACTAACACTAAAGGGCTTTTGGAATACTCATGTTATTACTGTAAAACTCTTCTAAAATATATACATGTAAAACTGTAAAAAGGAGTCCAAATTGCTGACCCTCTAAGAGGGTAGCACTATCCCTATTTGATACCAAAGGCTGACAAGTATAAAGCACAGTGCCAATAATGTATTATCTCTTCTCGCACTCTCAGTCACGTGATGTTTGGTACACCTGCAAACATTACTGGATATTACCAGTTTTCTTAGTTACTCTCTAGAGCTTCACAGTAAAGCATTGTTTGCCCAGATACATTCTTGAGTCATAAAACTTACAGGGTCAGTCAAGTTGGTACTTACGTGGGAAACCTTGCTTGAAAGTTTTCATAGTGCTGGAAGTCACGTGACACTGAAAGAAAAATAATATTTTTACCCAACTATGTATACTTTGAGCTGTAATAATGACCTGCCTGGCAATACATGTCCACAGTTAAAATAATGGCAGTATATTATTGTAGCAAGCAACAACTTTCTGATTAAATTTAAGGTCCTGTCCACAGATAAAATTCATGCCTGATACCATCATCAGTTCCATGGTGCTGTGGCTGGACAGGGCACAGAGTCTAGGTGATAACGACCACTATTATTCTACTAAGTAGTTATAGCATTCAACCTAATGACTTATTGTTATAACCATGGTTTACTGCACATCTCTGCCCCCTTCAGAGAAGCATCTTTTTGCCAAAGGGGCCAATTAGCACAGACCCAACATTTGTCAAGGTGCAGAGAATGAGAGACTGCAGAATTATAAGCACTAAATGGGACGCTTTTTTCACACCCCTCTTCCCAAGAATCAGATATCATTGAGAAAAAGAGGACAGAAAAATTGTAAGAGCCAGATATGGTTGATGACTACTAGGAAACATCTATTCACAACGGAGAAGCTGTACATACGAGCTCATAATGACTTCGACAGCATACAAAAAAACTATTTATGCTAAAGCCAGATATAACTTCAGCATGGAGTCAGGAGAGGATCATAAGTCTCACTCTTAGCTGATTAACTATTGGCAATTGATAGCTTATTGGAGAGAAAGAGTATTTTTTTATTGATTTATTTAACTATTCACTTTACATTTGGGTCCTAAGCCCTCCCTCAGCTCCTCCCAGCCTCACCTTCCTTCCCCATCTCCCACCCTCTATTCTTCACCCACCCCAGCTCTTCAGGTCACATCAGGACTGAGTTTGTCCTCTTAACCCTGTGGCCTGGCAAGGCAGTCCCATCAGGTGGGAGTGATAGAAAAGCAAGCAACAAGGTCCACGTCAGAGACACTCCTGGTCCCCTTACTAATGGGCCCTCGTGAATCCTGAGATGCTCCTGCATCTATGTAGAGGACCTACGTCCAGTCAATACAGGGTCTTTGGTTGGTGCTTAAGACTCTACAGGCCCCTCTGGGCCCTATATGGTCGGCTCTGTTTGTTTTCTTGGGTAGCTCTTATGACCTCTAGGTCCTTCTATTCTTCCTTCCACTTTCCCACTAACTGTTTATGCTTTACCCAATGTTTGGCTTTGAGTCTCAGCACCTATTTCCAACCTTTGCTGGGTGGGGGCAACTCTGATAAGCTTCTGTCTGCAAGCATAGCAGAGTATCGTTAATAGTGTGAGGGGTTGGCTCTCTTCCATGGGGATGGGTCTTGGGTTGGGCCCTGGGTTGGGTTGGGTTTAGACATAACCTCATTCTCTGCTCTATCTGTTCTTTATCTCTCCGTGCATTGTAGGAAGGGTGAGCTTTGGATCTAAGTTTTTGTGGGTGTGTTGGTGTTCTCCTCCCTCTACTAGGAATTTTTCTACTTAGAGGGTGCCCTCTTGAGTCTTCCATGGGTCCTGCTACCAAGAGTCTCAGCTAGAATCCCCCCATATCCTCACAGAGCCCTATTCTGTCTTAGGTCTCCAGCTTGTCACTGAGATGCTCCCACCCACAATTTCTCTTTTCTCTGTAGGCCTCCTGTCCTCCACCCAAAACCCCCTGCTCTCCCCAGGTCTGATCCCCACCCTTATTTCTCTCTGTGATCCCCCTTTTGCCTTATTCCCTGTCTTCAACCTCTACAGCTGTCGATTTTATTTCTCCTTCTGAGTGAGATTTAAGCATCCTCCCTTGGATGCTCCTTGTTACTTATCTTCTTTGGGCCTGTGCATTGTACTATGTTTATCCTATGCTACATGGCTAAAATCTGCTTATAAATGAGGACATACATGTGTCTTTCTGGGTCTAGTCTATCTCACTCAGGATGATTCCCTTGCTTTCTTTTAATGGCTGAGTAGTATTCATTGTGTAAATATACCTTGGACTCCTTGGCACAGGAGGCAACTTCCTGAACAGAATACCAACAGCTCAGGTCCTAAGATCAATAATTAATAAATGGGACTTTTTGAAGCTGAAACTTCTGTAAGGCAAAGGGCACTGTCAATAGAATGAAATGGCAGTCTGCAGATAGGGAAAAGAGTTTCACCAATCCTGTATCCAACACTGGGCTAATATCCAAAATATATAAAGACCAAAAAATTAAATACGAACAAACAAAATAACCCATGTTAAAAAATGGAGCACAGAGATAAACAGAGTGTTCTTTTAAAAATATATTTTCTAGCTGGAGGTCTATGTGTAAAAAAATGCAATTGGACCCATATTTGTCACCTTGCACAAAACTCAAATCCAAGTGGATCAAAGACCTCAACATAAAACCAGAGACACTAAGTCAGTTAGAAAAAAAAGTGGGGAAGAGCCTGGAACATATTGGCACAGGATACAACTTCCTGAACAGAACACCAACAGCCCAGGCATTAATGTCAACAATTAATAAATGGGACCTCATGAGGCTGAGAAGCTTCTGTAAGGCAGGTGACACTGTCAAGAGAACAAAGCGACAGCCTACAGACTGGGAAAAGATCTTCACCAACCCTATATCTGATCAAGGTCTAATATCCAAATATAAAGAACTCAAGAAATTAAACCCACCAAACCAAATAACCCAATGAGAAATGGGGCTTGGAACTAAACAGAGAATTCTCAACAGAGGAATATCAAATGGCTGAGAAACACTTAAAGAAATGCGCAACCTCCTTAGTCATCAGAGAAATGCAAATCAAAACAACTGTGAGATTCCACTTTACACCCATCAGAATGGGTAAGATAAAAAATTCAAGGGACACCACATGCTGGCGAGGATGTGGGGAGAGAGGAACACTCCTTCATTGCTGGTGGGAATGCAAACTAGTACAGCCACTTTGGAAATCTATCTGGTGCTATCTCAGAAAATGGGAATAGGGCTTCCTCAAGACCCAGCTATTCTACTCCTTGGAATATACCAGAAGATGCTCCAGCACACACAAGAAAATTTGCTCAACCATGTTCATAGCAGCCTTATTCATAATAGCCAGAACATGGAAACAGCCTAAGTGTCCCTCAGTAGAAGAGTGGATAAAGAAACTGTGGTACATATACACTATGGAATACTACTCAGCTATTAAAAACAAGGAATTCCTGAAATTTGTGGACAAATGGATTGAGCTAGAAATGATCATAATGAGTGAGGTAACCCAGAAGCAGAAAGACTCAAATGATACATACTCACTTATATCTGCATACTAGCCCAAGGGGCATGTCCCACGAAAGCCTTCACTTACCAGGAAACTAGGACAGAGGGGAAGACATCCTATTGGGACTCTAGATGAGAGAAGCATGGGAGAACAGCAAAGTAGAAAGATCCAGAGGGTCCTAGAAACCTACAAGTAGAACATTATGATAGGCTGATTTGGGCCCAGGGGTCCCGCTCAAACTAAGGTACTAGCCAAGGACAATACAGGCGGTAAACTTTAAACCCCTACCGAGATCTAGTCAATGGACAGAACATTCTCCACAGTTGAGTGGAGAGTGGGATATGACTTTCACACGAACTCTGGTGCCTCATATTTGATCATGTCCCCTAGAGGGGGAGACCTGTTGGCACTCAGCGGAAGGATAGCAGGTTACCAAGAAGAGACTTGATACCCTATGAGCATATACAGGGGGAGGAAATCCCCCTCAGGAACAGTCATAGGGGAGGAGAGTAAGGGGAAAATGGGAGGGAGGGAAGAATGGGAGGATACAAGGGGTGGAATAACCATTGAGATGTAATGAGAATAAATTAATAAAAAATTAAAAAAAAGAAACACCTATTGAATAAAATTCTGCCAGATCAAAAAAATAAAATAAAAATATATTGTATTAATTTATTCATATTACATCTCAATTGTTATCCCATCCCTTGTATCCTCCCATTCCTCCCTCCCTCCCATTTTCCCCTTATTCCCCTCCCCTGTAACTGTGACTGAGGGAGACCTCTTCCCCAGTATATGCTCATAGGGTATCAAGTCTCTTCTTGGTAGCCTGCTATCATTTCTCTGAGTGCCACCAGGCTCAAATCCAGTGTTACAGAAGGAACTAAACAGAGTGTTCTTAACAGAAGAATCTTGAATGGACAAGAAGCACTTAAGGAAATGCTCAACTTCCTTAATCATCAGGGAAATGCAAATCTAGATGACTCTGAGATTTTATCTTAAATCTGTCAGAATGGCTAAGATTAAAAAACTCAAGTGGCAGAGCATGCTGGCAAGGATGAGGAGAAAGGAGAACACTCCTTCATTGCTGTTTTGAATGCAAACTTGTATAACCACTTTGGAAATCAATCTGGTGCTTTCTTAGAAAACTGGGAATATCTCTACCTCAAGACCCAGGTATATCACTCCTGGGTATATACCAAAAGATACTTAACCATATGACAAAGTTATTTACTCAACTCTATTCATAGCACCTTTATTTGTAAGAGCAAGAAACTAGAAACACCCAGATATCCCTCAACAGAAGAATGGTTAAAGAAACTGTGGTGCACAAGAGTGAGTTTCTTTAATGGTTTGGCTCCCAACACAGCCAGTAGAGCCACCCAAAGATGAAAAGATGTTGAGACTTGACAGGCTGCGAGAGAGGGAAAGACAGCTGTCTTAAGGTTGTGGTATAGGAGTAGGTACTTCAGCAGGTGGTCACTTGCCCAAGAGCATATGGGCAGTACATGGAACTCAGTGGGTGTAAAGCAAACAAGGACACAAATTCATGTGAATAGAGAGGGGTGTGTGGATTTGGGAGTAACTGAAGAAGAGAATAGTGAATATTATTAAAATATATTGCTAAATGTTCTCAAATAGAAAAAAAAAAAAAAAAAAAAAAAAAAAAAAAAAAAAAAAAAAGAAAGAAAGAAAAGAAAAGAAAACAGCCAAATAAACACTCATCAAGCCCTTTTTAAAGGGAATCACATAAGCAATCCACATGAAAATACCTAGCAATCATATTCTAAAGATATTCAACTACAGTATTTTGCAGTATAGTTAAAATCAGATTCATTGTATCCTCAGGGCCAGAAATTAAGGTTTCTGGAGGTCCAAGGAGACAGCTTGGTACACAGCTCTCTCTCTGTGTTTCGTGTGCATGTATATTTATTAAACTCTGCCTTGGTTGGCATATGCCACTCTTTGTCTGTTACTCTTCTACATGTCTTATTTTTATCTTTGTTGTTACTGTTTGTTTTTTAAACAAGGTATGATAACACAGGATAACAGAATGTCTAGTTCTTCTGCCTTCATCTCCATCTCTAAGACTAGGGATGCTCTAGGGATGCTCATTATCATACCCATCTATTTGAACTCAGGAGGCCAATGGCCCTATTGAAGAGGTTCCTCCCTAACTATCTCATTTTAACTTGATTTTATCTGAAAAGTTCTCGTTTTCAAGTCTAGCCATTGTCAACGATATGAATGGTTATAACTCCAATCTTCCTGGGAGTCAAAAGTCAACCTCAAATGCTCCCCAATCCCTCTCATACTCAAGCCATGCCGTTAGTTTGTTGCCTTCTTTCTGTACGGATAAACTAAGATAAAGCTAATTAAGCTATTTTCTCTTTGACTAATTTGTTGTACTTTTCTAAAAAAGAAATAAATATGTTATGATAAAGCACCATTTTAAATATGCAACAGCTTCTCACATTATTTTTAAATAATTTAAATTCGCTTTCTTGTGTAGACTAGGAGAAGCTGTTCTTTGGAGAAGACAATATTGCCATACAGATAAAATTATCACCACTAACTCAAAACACACAATTTAAAACTTTTATTTACTTGTTTTATTGTGAGTCAGTGAGGAAGTTAATATGTGAGTGTATATTTTTAGTTCACTTACAGCACCATCATGAATTTGGAGAGTTCTAGAAACAGATACACAAATGTACTACAAAATTACTGTCCACCAGGTGGATGCTTGACAAAGGTAACATAATATGTTATTACCTTTAGCAAATTATTACCTAAATGCTTAATTTCTTCCTTTATGCCCCCACACAAAGTAGAATTACATAGGACATGATGATTGGCAGCCATTTTCCTGAACTACTTAGACGGCTACTGTTACCGTGATAACTTCTATATTGTGACAGTCCTATATGCATTTGACATCTGGACAGATATCAGTTCTCAGGACTTTTTTCAAACTTAAAATAAGAGACATTAAACAATTACCACAGAGATGGACTGGGTTCAGAAAGGGAAGACTACATCCCTTTAAGTATTGCTGCTGTCAAATAATTAAAAAGCCATAGAGTTAGGACATGTTCAGTACCTATACTCCACATTGTAGACCATTTCTTGAACTTAAGAATTATGACATCAAACTTTCAGAAAATTGGTTTAAATCTCATCCAAAATTCCACAATTTGAAAAGAAGAAGGAGGAGGAGGAGAGGAAGAAGAAGAAGAAGAAGAAGAAGAAGAAGAAGAAGAAGAAGAAGAAGAAGAAGAAGAAGAAAAGAAAGAAAAGAAAAAAAGAAGAAAAAAAAGAAAGAAAGAAAAAAAGAAAGAAAGAAAGAAAAGCTATAAAATTTAAAGAAACAGGAGTATTTATCTTGTGAAGTCATTGTCCTCATGCATTGTAGGGAGGGGCTGTTTGAACGGCTTCTTTCCCTTTATGAAACAATGTTTCTTTTGCTGAGACTGTTAAACGTGGTTACAGCAAATTGTACTCTTCTGAGCTCAACACCTGATTATATATATTGCCCTGCATGAGATGTCCCAGGGTGTCCTGGAAGAGTTGCTCGCCTCAGCTACAACAAACATAGTTGCTTTGACACAGAACATCTGGTAGGGTGTTTACTTGTCCTTCATTTTTTTTTACACGAATTCACATTATCAGCTGTTTCAGAAAAATTAATTTCCTAGCCATTAGTGCCTAGGATAATTTGATAACCACTCAGCACTTTCTAAATAACAAATGAAATATTTTCACTATCCTGCTAATGTTGCGTTGTTGGTAAAAACAACTTCAATTTTAGTCCAACATCAACCATAGTGGTTATTTATATAATTTAATTGTATGCATATTGTTTGAAAATGAAAACCTGATAATAAATTATACTTTTGTATTTATTTCCTTAAATATGACCTCTTGGGAGAAAAAATTAAACAATGATTTTCTATGAATCATATTGGGCTTTAGTACACGTAACTAGACAATTTAATCATGATTATCCCCCTCTCTGAGTTAATATCATTTTCTTATTGATTTTATTGTACTTAGTTTTGTGTTAATCAATAGATTATTAAAACATAATCTGAAAATAAAAATGCTATATTTTTTTTTTCAAAAAATTTCTCTCCTCCACCCTTACTTGAAATCAAGTTTACAGTTACTGTTCGAACTTCACGTGTCTCTATATATTCCTTAGTAAAATGTGCAGGTGTTCAGACATGCCTTCTCCATTAGCTGTTCTTCCTTTTCAGTTTGCTGTCAGATGGACCAGGCCTCAGGCTTGGGTGTTCCTTCCCTCACCCTCATCTCAAATTCTTTGTATTGAATTCAACCAAACCACAGAAGCCTGGTAGACTAGAGTCATCTTTCTCCCCCACCTCTAATCTAACTCATCTCAGTTTACATGGCACTTCATCCAGGCAGCCTCAAAATATGGTGTTTTCCCAAGGCCCCATTCTTCAGATGTGCTTTTAAAACGTTCAGTTCATTGCATTATCATAATTGATTGTTATAACTTCTTCCTCAAACTTTAGACACCACAGTCACTGGGGAACAGTCATCTGTTCAGTGCCCTGTAGAACAGTAAGCCCATTGGCGTTTCTGATAATCATGAACTGATACCAAACAGAATATAGGAAGTCAAGCAAAGCTCCAGGGCAATAGCACCCTTTGAACCTCCCCAGAGGGTAAAGGTGGATTCGCTTCGTGAGACTTTCTTTGTAAGCTTTTGGTAGAGTGTCAGCAATAAGATAAAAAATAAAATTCTATACCAGTGAATTAAAAAAAAAAAAAAACCCGTGAGTAACAATTAAGGCATTAAGTTGAAGAGTAGATTCACTAATCTACTTTTTGTCCTATTATACCTATATATTTCTATATTCCCCCTTCTTTCTTTTCACCCCATCTCCAAAACTAAGAATGAAAGACACAGGAAAAGAGAGACATCCCTGAGTCCAATCTTGTTTTCTTTCTAAAGACCAGTAACAACTTATAACTAACTCCCATTGAAAACAAACATCTATCGCCCAAGAAAGCAACCAAAAACCTACCTAATTGGGTGACTGTCCAGGCAGCAAACTGTCTCTGTCATCATCTCATTATGGAAGCTGCTAATCTGCTCTCCTGGCATACTCAGTTAATCAAATTTATTCCTTCTCAAGTCTCTGATGGGTTGAAGACCAGATATTTTAGATTTACAATTAAACTTAGTTGCTTAGGGGTTAAGATATTTTTAGGTCTAGATAGATGTCTTAAGTTGATAATGATGAGATATGATGGATAGTGTTTTACATTCAGAATTTTAGATGCACAAAGATAGGAAAGATGTTTTCTTTAAGACTGCTGAATACAATTAGCCAAGATACTAAGAATGTAACATTTACATAATTCCTGATTGTCTCATGGTTCTTCTTGTTGTAGGTAGTTAATTGAATATATGTGTAATATTGTAAATGTATATGTAAAAAATAAAAAATATTTAATAATAAAAATTGTGGAATGGGACTGTAAAAAATAAAAGTAAAGAAAAACATAAAAAAAGGAAATAAGACTTTTAATCCATGAATAAGAAAGCAGATCACTTTACAGTATCTTTGAGAATTTCTTACATGCATATACTATATTCTGGTCATACTCAACCCTTTAACTACTTTTGAAATATGTATATGATTATGAGAGTAGATGTGACTTTTTACCTTCTTTTCTTTAATTCTGGTATATTTATACATTTATTCCTAAATACATGAATTTAATAGGTTATAAGTGTTACTTGTATATATAACATGCAGATATCTTACTAACATTACTTTTAAAGCATTGATAAATATTAGTATTTCAGAAATGTCTTGACAATGTTATGAGGACTGAATTGCTATAATTTATACATGATTGGCTGGCTGTCAGAAAACAAAACGTGCAGGGCATTTTGTAATAACAATGCTATACTATCAGGCACACAAAAATAGCACAGCATTCACTCCTTAGGTGCCTCTGAAAACATCCTTCATCTTTAACTGTATTGGAGATAGAACATAGAAAATCTTAAATAAGAAAATTGTGTTCATATAAGGCATGATGATCTTTATTTTCTGTTTTATATATTCTGATAATTATTTGAGTCAAGTAGGACATAAAACTAGATAAATTATTTTAATGATATTATCAAGACAATATAAAAGCATTATATTAAAGTACCAATTTTATATATGAATATATTTTAAGTGAAGGGAAATAATGGAAAGGGAATTACACGACTCTATTTCCCCCTAAAGGGTAGACTGTCCTCTTGGCGTCTTTAATCTTACTCATTTCCCTTTTCTATGATGAGTAATCTAGTTTTTACGTTTATTCACAGGAATGTCAATTTGAATTAGTCATCAAGTGAGAATCATGTTTAATAGATAACAGCAAA
This sequence comes from Acomys russatus, assembly GCF_903995435.1. Classification (NCBI taxonomy): domain Eukaryota; kingdom Metazoa; phylum Chordata; class Mammalia; order Rodentia; family Muridae; genus Acomys; species Acomys russatus. Next base: position 73,181,379 of record NC_067156.1, on the reverse strand, counting down.
TAAATAATTGGAGACATATTTGCTCAATAATATTTGAGCAGAAAAGAGAGAAGTATGGAACTATGCACACTGAGGTGGGCTTTGGCGCAAAGTCAGAAGGGCGGAGCCTTTGTCTGAGTAAAACAACAACTCCCTGTGGAATGCCTGGACCACAGGCAGTTTCACATTAATGTTTTCTTATATTACAATAGAGATGGAAAGTGACTACCGTCCTGTATATAATTCTTACAAGAATGGTGCAGTGTTCTGTTGAGATAAAAATGTCAGTTCATCTTTGTAAGTTCAGATATGAAAATCTCTAGTTTCTACTTGGGAATGAGCCATTTTACACCCCAGCAAAAGCTAGAACTCCAGAGCAACACCTATTAATTAAATCCCTGAGCCAGCTGTGCCCATGGTCCAACACCACTGGCAACCAATATGGCACCTACTGAGATGCTAAACTGTTCTCTCTCAGCACAAAGTTCCAAGGAAAAAGGAAGGTGCTACAAGAGCACAGTTGCTATGCTTCCAGACTGTTCTGTTTGATTTTTTTTTTTAAACTGGACCCATGACTTAGTTAGCTCATCCATCCATACATTCATTCACTCATCATTTTTAATTTATTTTTTAAAATTGTACTCTTTTTTGGGGGGGAAGTTTAAGATTTATACAACAATTGAGAATGTAGGACAGACAGTGACTTTTGCTTTACCCACCAACCGTTATTAACATGCTTTGCTAATCTAATACTTTAACCACCTGTGCTCTTCGGTGTTAGGTCTGTCATCCTTGCAGTTCCTCTGTTCTGACAAGGAGTAAAGTTGTGTATCCTAAACTACGTATTCCTGTCTATAATCATACTTTCTGTTTCATTTATTTATTGGTTTGTTTATTCACTCACTGTACATCCTGGTGGTAGCCCCATCCTTCCTCACCTCCCAGTCTCCCTGCCCCTGTTCCTGAGAAAAGGGAAGCAACCCATCCCATCCACCCCAGCTCATCAAGAATGAGCATCAAGAATGAGCATGTCCTCTTCTTATGTGGCCTGGCAAGGCTGTCCCACCAGGGGGAAGTAATCAAGAAGCTAGGGAGAGAGTCCGTGTCAGAGACAGCCCCCTCTATCCTTACTAGAGGGCTCACATGAAGACGAAGGCCGAGTTGCCCATCGCCTACACCTTTGTAGAAAGCTTAGTTCTGCTTCAGTCTTAAGCCATTTCTCTGTATATTTCTGAATCCTTTCATTGAGGAATATTGTGTGTTAGTTGTGTTCATTGCTACAGGAATATTGACTCTAGCAACCCTCTATTGCCAGAGAATGGGAAAGTATAATCGTATATATTGTCCCTAGTCTGTATGTGTATGCACATATATAGAATATATATATTCTATATATGTATATATGTATGTGTGTCTTTGTTGATACTGACTCTAATACTATGTAGAATATTTCAGTCTTTTTACTTTTTAAATTCTCAAGTTAAGGTTGAGAAATAAAGTTTCTAATTACATTGCCTTCTCTTGAATTACTTAGTCTCCATATCCAAGTTAAAGATTATTGTCCAGCACCGTCACGGAGAATCATGCTATTCACATGGTAGACACTGATTTTTATCTAGTTCCTTCTTTTTCTCTTACAAAACTTACTCATGTATAAAGGTAATTACAGCAGTGATTCCCCCTAACCCTTTTAATGCAGTTGTTTTTATACGTTTTTAATGTTACTGCATGTTCTTGTTATTTCATTCCTTCCTGGGAATCATAAATGACACATTTTTAGCATTGTTTTCACATGGGTTGAGGAAGCAGATTCACGTTCATACTGAAAAGTATGACACTGTAATTAAAATTCATTGGAGCCTTGAGAATAAACACTGAGACCCGCACATGAAATCACCAAATAGAAATGGAAACTTGAAGAGTAAAGACAACCAAGGCCTACAAAGTATCTGTATAGAGCCACTCTGCTCTATTCAAGCACAGACGAGTAACTAGAAATCAAACTAGAAATCAAAATGCCCATCTCCCCAACTAAAGAAAGGGAGGACCTAGGGAATACTGGAAATCAAGGGTTTCGTTAGGAATATGATGGCCAGTAAACAGGAAATAAAAACTCATAGTGATGTGTATAGTGATGTGTATAGGGATGTGTATAGGGATGTGTATAGGGATGTGTATAGGGATGTGTATAGGGATGTGTATAGGGATGTGTATAGGGATGTGTATAGGGATGTGTATAGGTGTGTGTATAGGGATGTGTATAGGGATGTGTATAGGGATGTGTATAGGGATGTGTATAGGGATGTGTATAGGGATGTGTATAGGGATGTGTATAGGGATGTGTATAGGGATGTGTTATAGGGAGTGTATCGGGTGTGTATAGGGATGTGTATAGTGATGGTATAGGTGTGTGTATAGGGATGTGTAGGGATGGTGTATAGGGATGTGTATAGGGATGTGTATAGGGATGTGTATAGGGATGTGTATAGGTGTGTGTATAGGGATGTGTATAGGGATGTGTATAGGGTGTGTATAGGGATGTGTATAGGGATGTGTATAGGGATGTGTATAGTGATGTGTATAGGGATGTGTATAGGGATGTGTATAGGGATGTGTATGGGATGTGTATAGGATGTGTATAGTGTGTGTATAGGTGTGTGTATAGGGATGTGTATAGGATGTGTATAGGGTGTGTATAGGGATGTGTTAGGGGTGGTATAGGTGTGTGTATAGGGATGTGTATAGGGATGTGTATAGGGATGTGTATAGGGATGTGTATAGGGATGTGTATAGGGATGTGTATAGGGATGTGTATAGGGATGTGTATAGGGATGTGTATAGGGATGTGTATAGGGATGTGTATAGGGGTGTGTATAGGGATGTGTATAGGGATGTGTATAGGGGTGTGTATAGGGATGTGTATAGGGATGTGTATAGGGCTGGATATGGTGTTATCGGGTGTGTATAGGGATGTTATAGGGATGTGTATAGGGATGTGTATAGGGATGTGTATAGGGTGTGGGGTGTGTATAGGGATGTGTATAGGGGTGCACGAAGAGCTACAGATACGGTGGAATCGTGCATATGCCATGTTACATGGTGAATTCGTTGTCAAGATGGAGAAATGAGGAATACCCAGGCACACCCAACTTGAGTAGACAGAAGTTTATTGAATGAAATAAGAGAATAATATATAGTGTTTCATAATGAATATTTTAAAATTTGAGATGTAGATTTATTCCTTATAATTAAAGTAATAGACTTAACTTACTGCTTATCCAGGTCTTCTAATACTAACAATTTCAGGCTGTAGCTGAATAGCGTGAAGTTGGGTTTGATGTCGATACAATCGGGAGCCACAGTGTTCCCGTAGGCACCATGCCCCTCACGCTGCCCGTTGGTAGTCTGCACTTAACTTCTGACACCAGTCTGTCATTAGTTATGACAATGACCAAATTGTTCTTCATTTCCACAGCCTTGACATTAAAATAACACAATGTAAATTGAAACTGTACAGTATTGGACATTATTTAATTTCTTAAAATTAGCTTATTATCCTTAGCAAAGTTTTCTAGAGACCCATAAGGTTGTTGTTACTTCTCTGTTTTCATTTTTTGACTTATCATCTATTTCTCTCAGTAGTAGACCATGGAATATTCTATCAGAATCATCTGAGACACACCTCTGGCAATGTCTAAGTGTTTTCTAAGGAGATTTAATTGAGAAGGGAGGATCCAACACACATGTATTTTATAGGTTGACCATTTGCTCACTGAAGGTTTATGTATTTTGTCCAGTATTTGGGGATACTAACACTAAAGTGTTGCTGAAATAGCCATGCCATGATAGTTTGTTAGAATTTTTTGGGGGGAGGGGTAGGATTAACAAATTCTACATGGAATTGTAGGGACAACATAACTGGTAAGAAAACTGTCAAAGTGTTTCATGGAGGATGTGTGCCACATTTGTATCACCAAAGCATGAGTGGTCCAGATTTTCCAAATCTCACTGGCATTTCCTGTCTGGAATTTATTCATTTTGGTAGCTGGGTCATTTACAACCATAGCACTCTGATAGCAGGGTAGGGACATATCTTGTTTCCTCACTCGACCCCTCTCTCCTCTTTCTTTTTCCTTCTTTCTTTCCCGTCCTACCTCCCTAGCTCCTTCCCTTATTTTGTGTTTTGAGACAAAGTTTTACTTTGAGGATCATAATTGAAAATGCTGTTTTTATTTTCTCAGATGTGGGGGAGAAATGAGAGATGTACCTACCCAAGCTCTGTGAATACACAGCTCAGGATGAACCCAGGGCATTTCTACCTCTGTTCTAAATATTCCTAACCCTAACCCTGGAAACTTCTAGCCTCCGTACAATCTAAGTTTCTGTAACTGAACCTTGAAGGCTTCAGCTTCTAGCCTCTGTATGCTAACCTATGCCTACAATGTTGCAGCCTTGGAGACTTACCGCTGAACAACCTCATCCTTTCTAGGTCTTTATGAGCTCTGGCTGCCTGGTTCAACTGAGCTGTTCTGACTCAAAACTCTTCTCTTAATTGGCTAATTCAAATTGACTTCTCTTGGCTTCTCACTGAATTGTTCTGCTGGGAAAAACTGACTCTGAACTCCACAAACTGAACTGTACCTGTCTCAACTCTCAAACTCTACTTTACTGGCTCTCTCTGTCTTCCTGTGCTATACTGTTTGTCTAGCTCTCTGTCTCATGAGAGTTGGGTGCATCCTATCTTTGATTCATTCTGTCAAGTCTTTCGCTGATTCATCAGTTTTTCTGTCCCTCAGATGTCACTTTTATTTTTATTTTATTTTATTTTTTATTAATTTATTCATATTACATCTCAATGATTATCCCATCCCTTGTATTCTCCCATTCTTCCCTCCATCCCATTTTCCCCTTATTCCCCTCCCCTATGACTGTGACTGAGGGGGACTTCCTCCCCCTGTATATGCTCATAGGGTATCCAGTCTCTTTTTAGTAGCCTGCTAGATGTCACTTTCAAACATGGGTGTTTCCTTCTACAAACTAACTTTATCTTCATTGTTTGGTATTAAAGGTGTGTGTTAAGGGTGGGTCTGCATTCTAGAAGGTCTTTGGATGTCATCAGAACATCGATGTTGCTGGATTAAAATTCCTCTACACATGTTCTCAGTTGTGATTCCCCATATTTCAGGTTCCAAAGTTATAGAAATAATAAATGTGTACCACCATTCTGGCTTGAAATTTTCTTTTTTAAAATTGATATTTTGATATAATTACATAATTTCTACCTCCTTTCTTCAAATGTTGCCATATACCTCTCCTTGACCTCTTTCAAAGTTACACACACACACACACACACACACACACACACACACATATAGATGATACAAATATATATGTATATATAACATATATACACACAAAGCAATTAATGAAAAAAGAGGACATGAGTTTGATATATATATATCTCCTGCTATGTCTGTTATTTGTTTGGGAATTCTCTTTGAAACAGGCAGAAATCATTACAGAAAATTACAACCAATCAAACTGCAGTTTTGTGGAGCCCAATCACAAATGAAACATCTACAACATAAATGTATCTAAGGCATGTGGGTCATTGTGAACAAGGAGGTGGAAAGATTAAAAAGCAAGGAAAACAGGGAGTTTATGGTGAGGTTTTGCCTTCCAGGAATGTCAGAAGCTAAGCAATCTAGCATCACCAATATGACTGCCTAAACATGAACTAACAGGGACAACACAAACATCAACTACTACTGTCTCTCAGCTGTGGGTGGATCCCTGTGAACTCCACCCGATTCATGCTAGAGTCTTGACTGGCTTGATCCTGTGAGAGTCCCAGCAGCTTCACAGATGCTCTGATTTACACGTATGTTCTCGTAAATGTTGACAGAATTTTAAGGGAATGGAAACTTTTGGGACAAATACAAATGCATCAATAAAGTCACGGGTGCTGCAAGTTATTAATCTGATCAAAATTACTAAGTGAAGAAAGATGAATTTTTTAATTTCAAAATAAAATCAACGTTAATTTTTTTCATTTAGAAATTGCTTAAGAGTAACAAAAGAAAACCATTTATCATCTCAGAATTGAAAGAGAAATATATACCCAAATGAAGTATATTTTATTTTTTAATTCTTCCTGGAAATTTCCTATTCTTCTTTTCCTTTGATTGATTTTTAGATTACATTAATATCACTTTTCTTCAGGCAAATTTGTATTTTAACTTTCAGACAGTAAAGATGAGAGAAGCTGAAAACTTTACAAAGCATATCTGTTGTAAAAAAATATATTTGAAATATTGTTGGTTCTGTGATTATATTTTTTAAATAAAAGATATGGAATGTATATATAATACATATGTATATGTATGCCTATGTATATATCTCCAGCTCCATATCTGTAGGTGCTATATCTATAAATAGTTGTCAGACCGATGGTAAGTTAAAACATTCATTAACTTTTTATTTGATTTGGTAATGTTTTGGTTTGAATGTGTAGGGGAGGGTGATGCATACACATACATGGGCTCGTGTAACTGGCACTGGTGCCTGTGGGAGCCAGATGCTTGCGTTAGGTGTCTTCTTCAGCTGTCTCTCCTCACTTACCTGGAACTTACTGCTTTCGTTGTTGTCTGGTTAGCCAGCAAAGCCCAGGCTCTTCACATCTCTATCAGGGAAAAAAAAAGTGCTGGAGTTAAAAACCCTTGCAGGTGCTCTCTGATGTTTTGTGTGGTACTCAAATTCAGAATTTACGTCCTCACACTTGACTGCAATAAACACTTTACCCAGGACCATCTTCTCAGTCTTATAATTCTATGTCAGAGGACCAGAAATGTCTCACTGTCTTTTTTTTTGTGTGTGTGTGTCTTAAAAAATTGGAAGGAATTACATTTCCCTGTGAAATATAATCATCAAGGAATATAAGGACACTTTTTTTAAAAATATAAAGTGACCTCAAAGGCACATGTGTTAAATGCAGGCTTTATCCTTAACTTAGTGCTGCTATTCAGATGGGGTCTTTAAGCGACTGTTTCTAGAGGGAAGTCTGCAGGCATTAGGGCCTACTCCCTAACAGCTGTAAGCCCTTCCTTTTCATTTACCTCCGGGCTAGAGGACAAGCCTGCCCAATATCCTACATCATTCTGTTTTACCACAAGCCTAAAACCAACGTAAACAATTCACCAGCACCAGAAATCTCCAACACTCTGAGCTAAAGTAAACATCTTCTCTGATAAATTAATAATCCCAGTATTTGACACACTACGTAATTTAAGCCTGTGAGAGCACAAACCTGGTTTTCGTTAAGTTCCAACTACTGCATGAGGGGACCACACGCAGTTCCAGCCTCTTCCCCAATTTCCGCAGGTACTTTCCCAGCGGCTGAAAAAAAAATTTTACTTGCTACAGTTTCAGTGGAGTTGAGTTCAACTCCTGGACCTCAAGGCAGTACGCTACCTTGTCAACTGTGCTTGCTGGGTGCAACCTTTTCTTTATCAGTGTGGTGAGAGTCTTTAAATTTCACTCCTATTGGGACTCTAGATGAGAGAAGCATGGGAGAATGGCAAAGTAGAAGGATCCAGAAGGTCCTAGAAACCTACAAGTAGAACATTATGATAGGCTGATTTGGGCCCAGGGGTCCCACTCAAACTAAGGCACCAGCCAAGGACAATACAGGAGGTAAACTTTAAACCCCTTCCCAGATCTAGCCAATGGTCAGAATATTCTCCACAGTTGAGTGGAGAGTGGGATATGACTTTCTCACGTACTCTGGTGCCTCACATTTGACCATGTCCCCTGGAGGGGGAGATCTGGTGGCACTCAGAGGAAGGACAGCAGGTTACCGAGAAGAGACTTGATACCCTGTGATCATATACAGGGGGAGGTAATCCCCCTCAGGAACAGTCATAGGGGAGGGGAATAAGGGGAAAAGGGGAGGGAGGGAAGAATGGGAGGATACAAGGGATGGGATAACCATTGAGATGTAACAAGAATAAATTAATAATAAAAAATTAAAAAATTTTCACTCCTACGGGCCTGGGAACTCCAATTGTTAACACTGAAAGACAGGGAATAAAAACTAAGGAGCTGTGAGTCATATAGGGATCAATGGTATTGAAACTGAAAATTAGGTGCTGTTGTTGTGGAACCAACAAACCGCAGATTTCTCAGCACTTAATACAAACCAGTCTCTTGAGATTTTAGTTTGAATAAAATGATGAAGTGTTTTGTAGTTAAATCATTAGTACTTCAGCATTTTACGAAAGAAAGACCCTTTCTTAGAAGAGAGCCTTTTAAGATTCTTCTGCCAATAGACTTTTTTTTTTTTTTTTTTTTTTTTTTTTTTAAGCTTTTGCAACTCCTCCTATGGCCTTGGGCTGCTGGTGTTACCAAGATACAGCGGAAGAACAAGAAGAAAAAAGAAAACCCAACTCTTGAAAAAGGTTATCTCAACACTACAGGGAGTCTAATTCTTAGTTTCATTACAGAATTAAATTAGATTGAAGTGTCTGCCTCTCTCTTTTTATTTATTTATTTATTTATTTATTTATTTATTTATTTATTTATTTTTGGTTTTTCTGAGCGTAGAGAAGAATCAATCCCGGGCACCACTGTTTCTCTTTGGTAACGTGCTGCCTCAGCTCAGTAGGGAGGAGAGCAAAGGTCTAGACAGTGACATTCTGATAAGAATCTACATGACTTCACCAGGACTATGGACAAATGAGCTGCAAGTCCCCACACAGTCTCTACCACTGATTAGAGTCCAATATTTGTTTTCTTGTTCTTTTGTGCAGACAGCATGCTGCCTAGAATTAGAAATATGAAAGATGTAGGAATATCACACTGTGCGGAGCGTTTTATCTGTTCCCCTATCTTCATAAGGCAGATGACTTGCCAGAGCTTCCTTAGCAAACAATCTTGGCTACTGGAACAAACTTGTAGATCTGCTTGCAGTTTCTTTCCTACCAGATGCTCAGAGTGGCTTCCCCCATTTAATTACATTTAATGGAAGAAGGGTCCAATTGTCTAGAGTGTGAGGAAAGAGAATTTTTTTTAGAATGTACAATTAGTGTCACCCATCCATCTGTAAGTTCTGTGGCTGTGCTGCAATGTGACACGTTTATGTGTTGTGTTACGAGTGCAGGACAAGCCAGCATGACCCTGGAGGCAAATCACTGGTGAGAAGATGTATCAATACCTAAATAGTTCGCTGTGCTAGTAATTTTTAATACACAAATCTTAGAACACCATGTCATGTATCTTTGTTAAAGAAAAACTCTAAAGAACAAAAGATCTCTAGAATAAGAGAGTTTGTTGTGCAAATACACAGGCTACTCAAAGAATGGAACCGTTCACAAGACGTTTCCTACAGAGTTAGCAGCAGTGTGGACAATGAAGCTTGTAAAACTTCCTTTGACTATAGAAACGAACTTCGTAGCTTTTCTGTCTGGTTTTGGTTTGGTTTCATTACTGTTGTGGTTCTGGAGCTTGAGCACAGGCCCTTCCACATGGTCATGGAAGACCCACATCCCATTTAAAAATAAACTTTCAGGAAAGATGGCAATGTAGTGCACACGTTTGTGGACATAAAAAGACAAGACGGATGGAGAGCTTTAGTGTCAAAACAAGGTGCTGTTGTATTCATGTCACATTAAAGAATGGAAACAGAGACTTCACTTTGCAATAGTTGATGAAGAGTGAGTCCAAATTTGAACCCCCAACTTATCTCTGTGTCTTCCGTCTTCTGAAGTTGTGGTTACTGCTCGATCTGCATCAGTTGTCTGCTGTGTGTGTCTGGTCTGTCCCTAATTGTCTCAGTTACTGTTCTTACTGTATTGAAGAGACATCATGACCAAGAAAACTTATAGAAGCAGCATTTTATTGGGGTATAGCTAATGGTTTCAGATAAGTAGTCCATGACACCCTGGCAGGGAGCATGGCAGCACTTAGAGAGAGGAGGGGCTAGAAGTGGGCTCTTGAAACCTGAAACCCCCCCTTAGTGACAAAACTCCTGCAACAAGGCCATATCTCTCAATACTTTCTAAACAGTCCAACTAGGATGTACATTCAAATCTATGCACCTTTGGGGATCATTGTAATTTAAACTACCACATTAAAAAATGGGTTTACTCTGTATTTACTGAACAATATCAAACATATTATATAAGAAAAACTTATGGCTAAACTTGACAGAAATCTTTAACAGTTCTACAAGAGAAGAAATTACTTTAATGACCCCAGCTGACCCAGAAGAGCACTCAAATCCTCAAACAGATGTCAACTTATAAACATATGTAGTTTCCAAAACATATGGTAGATATTTGCTTTGTTTAAGGTTACTTTCAACAGTTTGGCTTCTTTCAGCAAGTGAGTATCAGGATATACACATACAAGAATGTTTTATTGTGGTTAGGGCATGGAAGAGTGCATAGTTCAAGATTAACGCTATTCATCTAGCTGTAGTTATCTGAGTGGATTCTGGGGGGAGTCCAAGGGATACCAAGGGTGGCCGCATTGTTCTCCTACAGGCAGGATGAACTCAGACAGGCCTAGCACGCATTAAGACAGCAAAGTAAGTTCACAGTCTTAAATGATCTCAAGGCGTATTATTAATTTAGTTACAAGATCTCGAAAAAGTTTCAGTCTCTTTGAAGGCACTAAATATATTCAGAAAAATACACCACCACAGAAGTGGCTGTTGTGTCTGGGTTAGCTGGGGTTAGGAAAGTTTACATGCTAGCTGGGTACCTGGTGGTAAGGTGTTGTGAGATTTAATCTGCATTTCAAAAAGAAAAAAATATTTTTGTTGGTTTTCTCTGTTATTGTGTTTGTCACCAGAACTTAACTTTCCTTTCTTTTATATCCTGGATTTTGCCATTAAGTTGTCATATTTTGGTTTTATTTTCTCTTCTCTTTACCATACAGGTAGATTGGAAGAATTACAAACACTATCTTTAAAATTTTTTTTGTATTAGTTCTTTGAGATTTTTGTGCAGTTCCTGCTGGTAAACTTATAGCCAGCATTTCTAGGTTCTTATCATCATTAGAAAAATTACAGAGATCAAAGTAAGGAATTGTGACAAGTTTTGTTACAGAAAAAAAGTACGCACTGAAGGGGTGAATGAAGGAGAGATAAACAAGTTTTTTGTTTAGATCACAAGTGAGGGATGAGAAAAGACTTGTGAGAGAGCAGGTGATGTTTATCCCCTTAGAAGTCGAACCACCATATGGGGAAGATTGGTTATTAAGCAGCTGAAGAACATCCTTGAACAAATTCTGAGAGGAGATATAAAAATGAGCCAAAAACAAGAGGTGGGTGAGGCCTTTTGGAGACTTGGGATAGTTTTGGCTGTTCATCGGTCCACTTTGAGATGCTCCTAGAGAGAACCGCTCGAGGGAAGGCTTCAGGGCTCCGGGCTCCGGCTGAGGTTCCGGGTTCTGGTTGCTCCAGGTTCCAGCAGAAGAAATCCTGCTGATTACACCAGGAGAATCGTTCCTTGGAAGTGATATCTTTATAGTTTCATTATTGTATTCTTTAATCTTCTTTTCCTATTATTTAGGTTAGTCAGATTATAAGTGAGGTACTCTTGGTTAATAAGTTCGTAATATAATATATTTGCTAAGAAAATTGAGCCTACGAGTGAGTGTGGGTATCTCAGAGTAAGTGGGGCTCACAGGCATTTGTGGCACTTTTTTTCATCATTCAGCTTAATAGAAGGAGTGACTATTCATGGAAAAATGTGAAATCAATTGTGTTTACTCCTCTCTCATGACTTCTTACGGAGTTTTCCATTTTATAGGTTTGTTTGTTTTTGTTTTCATTGCTTTTGTGTGAGACTGAACTTGACATAACTCAGGGTGGTTTTGAATTCCTGTTCCATGAGACGTATTTTCCCAAGTGATGGAACAGGCACTAGATGCCATGCAAGACTGGTTTTCTGAATGTGTCATAGCATCAGATGTCATAACAGGAAGAGCCAAAATCATGACCCAGCTAATATGGAACCATCACACAAGAAGGCAAGGGATGGTTGATGGTTAATGAGGCCTGTATAGGTCACATGGGCCCCAGCTGGCTCTACCAAGGCCTTGTTTTTCACTGAGCAGTAACATGGCCCCTGTTGCTAATAGAAGCTGTTGTTGCATCAGTCTTTAGTGGCCTTGCAGTTGCCTCTTTCCCTGTGCTATCCAGTCTGCCAGGTTCTAGCCACAGCTAGCTCTGCATCTGGGGACTTTCTGGTGCTACTTTCCTATGGGTCAGTTTACTTCCTACTGTCTGTATTATCAATCCTTTGGAGAAGAAATGCCAGCCTCCTCATGGAGGCACTGTGGCTCCAGCCAAATGGAAAGCTATCCATCACTGAGGTGATCAAACTTCACCATAGTTGTTATTTTTGTCCCATCTCGTTTCTTGTCAAATTAACTCCTTAAATGTCAAAGCTAGAGATTTGATCACGAATTAAAATCTAGCCTGCTACATGGATGATTTTGATTTCAGTTTGCCTAACACAGGAAGTGTTCATAATGATACATAGAAAATGTAGTTTAGTCATCTAAGTTGGTGGGTACAGAAGCTAAATATTGACAAACTATATTATTCTGTCTGCATTTGTAAAGGTCACTAGTAGAGTCTTGGAATAACAAGTGTATTTATTTATTTATTCTGCATAATGACCTAACATCTTTATAGTTCTTCCTGTGCGAAAATTTTGTAAATTTTATTAATTACACAGTACATTCTCTCTAAACCTGATATCTTTAATGTGCATGTGTATGGATGTCAAGTGGCTTGAAAGCTTTGTGAAATCACATGCAAGGTTTTGGTTTATGTGCATATGTACAGTTTATTTGAGCTTAGTTCAGTTGCTTCTGTTAGATTCTCTCAGTGATCAGTTATTGTGAAATTAGTGTTTGAGAGAACTGTGATGGACTCTGAACAGCACTCCACACCAGCTGGGAGCACTGCCAGCTGGACTACATAAACTCCCCTAAGCTCTGCAGAGACGCTTCCACTTCCAGGACTGATTTTGACTGAGGACCCTGGAAAGCACTCCCATTACAGCACAATTAGTTCTCTAATGCACAGCAAAGGCACTCTGTAGACTACTCCACGGATCATAAAAAAGCGAAGCGAGTGTCCAAGGTGAGTGGGAGAGAAGAGAGAAGCAACAGGGAAAACCGTATGCAGTGGGGACAGTGCTGCTGAAGACCAGCACTCTCTTAAGGGGTCACACAGTCCCAGCTCTATGATGAAAGGTGTTCACAGGAGCAGTTTGGTGATACAGGAGGGTTTCTACTTATTTTTCCTTTACACGCCGGAGCTCTAATTTCCCATGTAATTGTGTGGGTGAAAAGTCATTAGCAAGTAATTAATATTAAATTAGTTGGCAAGGGTGGGCTTTGCGTAGAGTTGCTGTCTTTTGAAGAAGACCCCACATTCTCTTCGCTCACCCAATTCCACCATATTATGTGAAGACATAGCAATGAGGTGGGGAGTCTATGAACTAAGAAGGGAATTGTCACCGGAAGTAAGCCTTGCCATGTCATGGCCTTCAGCTTCCAGCCACAGAACTCTAAAAAGGACAGTTTCAGCACTTTGGCCTGACGCTTGTGGAAACATTTTAAGGACACACACAGGTTGTTTCTTTGAGAACACTGATGTTTAACCTGAAGAATTCTAAAGGGAGAGTACCATGCTGAGTCAGTCAAGAACCAATTACCTCACAGAAGCACACATGATTTATTTTAGAAAAGTAAGCAACTCTCACTTCATTCTGTAAATTTATAAGTTCATACCAAACAATTCTGAGTGGGCAGTAAAAGCAAATCACCAGGTTCCAGGGCCAGACCACAGAGCCAGGAGTGCTTTGCCAAATCAAAACGGATCTATGCTTTTAATGTGCTTTTTGTTTTGTTTTTGGTATTTTTGTCTGATTATTTTTCTTTCTTTAAAGTTTGTTTTGATTTTCCTTTTTTATATTTTTATTTTGAGAGAGAGAGAGAGAGAGAGAGAGAGAGAGAGAGAGAGAGAGAGAGAGAGAGAGGAAAGAATATGAAGCTGGGTTGGTAGAGAGATGGGCAGGATCTGGAAAGAGTAAGGATGTATAAGAAAATGGTCAAAATATAAAAAAATTAAATGAGATTAACCTAAGCACAGTGTTTAGATTGAAGTACACATTCAAAAATGCATTTTATCAAACCTTTAACTTTATGAATTGCTTAATGCTCTTTTTGATGTTCTACTTATTTTAGGGAATTTGCTGGACTTGTCATTGTATAAAAAACCACGATTAGTAGGAGTAGGTAAACCACTGGAAGCTTTTTGTCTTCACTGCTTTTACTCAGGACTTCAATTCTCTTACTTGGGATGTTTAGAACAGTTAATATACTTAACTCTTCTAGTAAAATTTTGTCTCTTCCTTAATGAAATTTATGGAATGAATATGTATGTTTATGTACATAGGCATTTATAAAACTATGCTTTTAGATATAGTGATAATATATACACTAGGTATTTTATAATTGAATATGTTCATAGTTGTTTTTTGCATTCTTAAATCTAAAACTTACAAAACAGGCATGCACTCATTTGTACATTATAAGTACATATGTCCTTATAATCTCTCAGACTTCCTTGTAGTTCTATTCAGTTCCTCACATCGTCTTTTGCTTATTGTTCATATACCTGAGAAGTATAACACAGTTTTCTGTGGATGTGTCCTGAGTGTCATTATAAAGCTTGTTGCTTATCTATCTTGTTCTTTGTACTGACTGTGCTATTTCTTCTTTTCATGAGCATGTGCATTCCCCACTATATGACATTTATCCCCGTTAGTGATTATGGATTTCATTTTCATTTCTTTGCTCTTAACATCAATCATACCTTTGTTTCCATTGTTCAGGTACATAGTTGGCCATTCCCTATGTCAGCCTTACTTGCTGGACTTATTTTTCATGCCTTTCTGCAGAAAAGTTTTCTAGTCTTTCAGTCAGCGTAGCAGTCAGCCTTGAATAGAATTTCCTTTTCTGCACACATAGCATTGGACTACCCAGTGTGCTTGATATTATCCCTCTATTCTAGCTTTAGTTTTACTAATTTTGCTACTTTGGAGTACCATATGTTTTGAATTTCGTTTTCATTTTGTGTAGGTAAGTCAAAGTAGTGTTTGACTTATTTTCCTGAACTTTCATGGCTAATAATGTGCCTGATTATCCCCAAAACAACCCCTCAGCAATCGTTATTCTTAGACTCTCAGCAGTGCCTTTGCGCTAAACACAGGTTGGTGGCTATCCTAGACAGTTACACCCATTTCCTTCCCTTTTGCAGTGCATTCTCATATATGTATTTATTTATTATGAGGAAAGAATAGCAGCATGTTTTGACTTTTTTCTCTCCCCCTGATTTAGAAGGGAGATTCCACGTCCCATCTCTCTACCTTGTGGAAACCTGGACACGATTTTACTTCTTCTTTTCTTCTATATACTTAATTTTAATTTTTTGTTTTGATAATTGAGTTCATTCAATTCCAACATGGATTCAGGTACATTAACCTTGTGTGTGTTTTTTCTGTCTCAGAAATCATCATTTAGTATTTCTATTAACTTCTAGTGCCTTCCCTTGGCAATTTCAGACCTTGGGTCTAATCTCTTAATATTTGAATGGACACTTTCTCAGCTATTTTCTTAGTAGAAGTTTCATGGGTAACAGGGACACTGAACATTTCTTATATTATCTTAATATAGAGACCACCACAACCTCTGTCGGATACCTCTTCATGTTAGCTTGCTACTTTGTGAGAGCATCTCTCCCTTCATGGCCCTACTGCCTACATCTGGCTTCACCGTCTTTCAGACACCAAGGTGCTCTTGGCCTCTCTCTCTCCTTTTGATGCTTAGTTAAAAAATATTCTACCATGAACGTGGACCTGCTACTAAGGTAGTAGTCAGAGGTTTGCAGTTATCTGTAGGAACTAAGAGTGTAGACCAGTACAACATTAAAGGGACAAAGAATGTCATTCCACTGTCCTCTTCCTCCCTAGCTCTGTGAGTGCCAAGCAGAAAAATAAATAAATAGAAGCACACTGATATTCCATCATCATCTATTTTTAGTCATTGATGTTTCTCTGTAGTGAGTTCCACTTAGAAAACTATTACCTCATTGCACACAGATTTCTGAGCACTTTCCTCTCTCCATTAAGATATAGTTTGGATGGTGAAGAGAACTTTTCTGGATATTTCACTGTGTTATCACTGGTGCTTTGATGAATATATAGCATAATTTAATGAATGAAGAGATGCATTTTCAAAGTAATATTGAATGGTAAGCTGGCATGAGTTTTGAAAATGTTTGCTAATAAGTACTTTCCAAATTGTATACCCTTTTTTGTTGTTATAAATCATTTTTCTTCTTTAAAAAGGTATACAAAAATTTCTTGATTTGTGAGAATAATAGTTAATAGTATCAACTTTTATGTTTATCTTTATTTTCACTGAAATATGAAATATAAGTTATTAATCATGTAGTGAATAGTAAGAGGCTTTAAACATGTAAAGATGAGTTTTAGTGTCTTCTAATACAACAGTCTCCTCAGAGATTCTCTCCTGAATAGGAGAAAGGATATCTTTACTAACAATGAGCATATTGATGGCAGTGTCTGCTTCTTTCTTCCGTGTATGTCCATGTACGGCTTACAGAGAAACTGAAAGCCAAGGCCATGGCTGGCAAACGGGAACTCACGCATGCTCTTCATCTAAGGATGAAAACAATGATAAAAGTATGGGTTCATGTTGGATAAGTGATGTCCTTACATGGGGAAGCTGACAACAAGATGGGACAATGTCACAATGAAAGGCATTCTCCATTTGTTTATATTCTGGGCCCCAATTGGGAAATATAAACCTATCTATGCTACCACCCTGGGATGCACATATATTTTAAAAGTAAGGTCATAAAAGAAGGGCCATAATGAGATAAAGAATAGATAGACTGACATTGTTAGTTCATAGGAAACAATAAATAGCCTGAATTTTAAGATAGAAAACCTTGGAAATTAAACACTGGACTGAAATAGCATACAATTCACCATTCTTTCCCCATTTTTCTCTCTCTGTTTCTCCTTGGCCTTAATTTGACAAAAACAAATGTTTTCTGCCTATGAGAGAATTGAATGCTAGGCCTGGAATCACAAGGTCCTAAGACTGCCTTTGTCCTGAGGGGCCTGTCTATCCACTGGATATCATAGCCACTTATTCCACCCAGGTTGAGAGCCCAAGTGCTGTTGCCATGGTGCTTTCCGTTTGCTGCCTCCATCTCTGCTGTACTCTGAGGGTTCGTGAAAAGGCTTGCATGGGAAAAGGTCATGCTGCCTGTTTCCTTTCAGTGCTCCAGATGACCCTTCTCATGGTCCAGATGATTCTTCTCATGGTCCAGATGACCCTTCTGATGGTCCAGATGACCCTTCTCATGGTCCAGATGACCCTTCGCATGGTCCAGATGACCTTCTCATGGTCCAGATGACCCTTCTGATGGTCCAGATGACCCTTCTGATGGTCCAGATGACCCTTCTGATGGTCCAGATGACCTTCTGATGGTCCAGATGACCCTTCTGATGGTCCAGATGACCCTTCTGATGGTCCAGATGACCTTCTCATCATCCTTCCCTGGGTTCTTCCCTTCCTGCTGATGTAAGCACTCATGGTTCCCTATCTTCATCCATAGGACTTTGTTTGTACTGACTTGTAAGTGCTGATTTTCATCCTTGGATTACAAGGGGATATTGGATGTAACCATTCTCCTTTTTTCTTTTCAAATCACCTAATCAGCTCTATCAGTGAATACTACAAGTTAGCCCTTAAATTTTATTTTATTCCTCCCCCTCCATTTTCAGTAATTTATTTGTCTTCTTCTCTTGCATTGATTACTCAAATAACTTCTTTGTTTTTGGCTGTGGTCTATTATTTTATTCACAGTACAGAAATCAGAATTATCTTCATAAACTAAAACAGACAAGTGTCACTTCTCTGAAGCATCCTCCCCCTCACACACATACACCCCAAACACACACCAATGCTTCCATTTGCTACAGAGATAAGCCTTTTCCTCCATGACTGGTGAAGCACTGTCTTATCTGCTATGTTAATATTTCTAAACAATTCCCCCTCTAAAACTCATACTTCCCGTTCTGTTCTTCTAGAGAAGCCTGGCTAAAACAATTAGTGATGCTCCTTGTGAATTAGTACCCAGGAAAGGCATCATGTAGTGATGTTTTCTGATGCTGGTTACTGGCCCTCAAGATCTGGTTGACCCCAGATAAGC
The DNA here is from genome assembly GCF_903995435.1 of Acomys russatus. Taxonomy (NCBI): domain Eukaryota; kingdom Metazoa; phylum Chordata; class Mammalia; order Rodentia; family Muridae; genus Acomys; species Acomys russatus. The sequence goes on along the minus strand of NC_067156.1, from coordinate 73,163,072 downwards.
ACATTCTCTACACAGCTGCCCTTGTTGTGTGAACCTATTGCTTTACCTATTTAAAGTTGCTTGATTAAATTAAAAAACCATGCTGAAACTTGGGATTTAGTGGAAGAAGGAGAGGCAGAGTTTGAAGTTCATAGACCTGTGGTCAGGAGACCATGAGGAAAGTGAGAGAAGAGGCAGGTACAGGAGGAGGAGAAAGTCATGATGGGTTAATGTGGAACAAGGCATATGGCTGGACCGGCGTGGGTAGAGGGAGGAGAGAGCCCACATAAAGAACATTGGCAAGTATTTTGGGATTACTGATGAGAAATAGGTCAGATAGAAATGACTAAAGCAGATGGCCTACGTGGGGCCTGGGAGTGATCAGGATAGTTTACAGAGTTAATTCTGCCCAATCCCAGGTTGAATGAGACTATTCTAAAATAAAACAGGTGTCTGTGTCTTTATTATTTATGATAACAGGGTTAGATAATACTGCTGTAACACTATAGGCTCATTTTATAATAAACATTATTAGATGTCTTTAAATTAACTTTAACAACAGTGTGGTTTTGTTTCCATTTGAGGAACTCTAATTTTATCTTGCTAACTTGGAAATAGTTATTTTATTTTGATATTTTTGCAAATATTGACTCAGCATGTCTTAGTTTTGGCCAATTATCTTCTTAATGTATAATACATGTAATTTTGAACTTTTAGAATAGACTAATAAAAAAATAGGAGGCTAATTCATACTATCTAGCCCAGATTTCATGACTCTGCCACAAGTTAGTGACATTTTTACATATTCCAAGTTGAAATCAATATTATACTTGGAGCATATGCCATTTATTATCTTTCATGCAACCAACTTGTCCTCTGTTTAAAGTAGTGTGAAATAATGGAATTATAAACTTCAGCTCCATAGGGCAAGCACTGTAATTTTAGGTCAAACATAAGGAGGCATGCTTATTTTCTCGGGAGAAAGAATAATTATTTCTGTAAACTTTGTGCATTTATGTGAGATTTTTCTAACTAGCTAATTACTACTTCTAAAGCAAAGGCCATTTCAGGATTTTGTCCTTAGATGGACATCAGGACTGTTGACCTAAATAGTCAGGCTACAGAAAATATTGAAAGGTTTTCAGCACCTTTTGATCTTTTTAAAACCTACTTTATTTGGGAGTTTTTAATGCCTCTACCCGCTTCCAATTCACCTTCCTTGGATAGGAGAGAAGGAATATTGATAGAACAGTGGAAGAAGCCCTTTTTAGACTCAGTGTCATGCGGGCAATTCCACTCGTGACCTCAGCAAATGCAGTAGTGGCAACAAGAAAAAGTAGGAGCAACAGCAGACACAGTAGCCTCTGCAAAGTCTACTCCAGTCTCTCTCTCTCTCTCTCTCTCTCTCTCTCTCTCTCTCCTCTCTCTCTCTCTCTCTCTCTCTCTCTCTCTCTCTCTCTCTCTCTCTCTCTCTCTCTCTCTCTCTCTCTCTCTCTCTCTCTCTCTCTCTCTCTTTCTCTGCATCTTGAAGTGGAGCAATGAACAGTCAAGTGATATGAAGCAATGCAAAAGCCAAGGCTCTGGTTTTTTGTTTTGCTTGGCTCCTCCTTATGTCCTCCCAGAGTTCATACCAGGATGTTTATCAACTGGCAAAGACTATGCCTCCTCCGTGTGAGGCAGTTTCCTTTCTAGCAGACAAATATCACGTGCCCTCACACAAGTCTGTTTCACATTGCACACTTGCTATAAAAACAAAAACATGTTTACATCCACTACAACGAACTTCGTTAAAGCTTAAATTAACAATTAAAATTCTCATTTGTTAACAAAAAACTTTATACACACAAAAAAAATGTTTCGCCTTGGAAACTATCTTTTAGGGCTGAACTTTCTCATCAGTTTTTCTTTTACGGTCTTTCTACAATGATTGCAGCCCCCGCTTTCCCCAACCAACCCATGGGGCATTGTGAGCAGGATGATGATTGAGAAATATGGTCTTTTACATTCCTTGTCCTGCCATCTTTTTTCTTTTCTCCATCTTTTCTCCACCAACACTTTCATTCTTGACATCATTAACTTCATGGATTCTGTTTGACGTAGAAGGTAGTATGGTCACTATGCAAGACTTGAGGTAATCATATTGCTGAGATCTCATTGGTGAAGCTTTTTGCTGATGTTTAGAAGATATTTTGCAGCTGACATTCTATTCCTCTGTCTTTTAAAATATCTCTATCTCTTCCTCTTTCTTCCTTGATCCTCAGGGGCTGCATTGTTGTCATACTAAGTGGAGAATAGTGTGCCCAGGTCATTTATTCTCTGCACCCTTGTCAGTTGTGAGTCTCTGTGGTGGCCTCCATCTGCTGCATAAAGAAACTTCAATGATGAGGAGTCAAAGTCACTTATCTGTGGGTATAGGGTAAGCATTTAGGATACAGTTAGAAACCATATTGCTTAAGGAAAATGGAAGTAGTAGGTTTTCTATGTGGTCTATGATGTTATAGTGCCAGTCAGTTTATAGTGTCAGGCATGGATCCAAACACATGGAGAGGGCTTTAAGTGCAAATAGACAGCTATTCACTGCCCCAAGATATAAGCGCTGCTGTAGCACCATTTGAGATATTTTTCTAGCTAGTCATCTTCAGGATCTGCAGTCTTATAGCTGGGTAGTACTAGTTATTTCTTCTCTCTCTTGGCACCTTGCATATCACCCTCCATACTATGAGAGATAGTAACAGAAAGAAGGCTTCTGGGTCAAGTCTAGCTTGATTCCTTCAAGTCCTATGTATGAAATGTGCAGTTTCTTCAGCAGTAGCTCTACCTTTAAGTACTTTGAGGCAACCACATATTATTTACCTATATTATTTTGGGGGTTCTCTTGGACCCCTTGACTAATATTTTTAAAATAAGTTTCTCATGGCTAGTGTTTTTGTTGCTTTTTTTGTATTTGCAAATAGTTATCTCACATAGATTATTTTAGAATGTGGAAAAATTCTGTTTCTCATACTAATTTTAGTATCCATTGATAATTTTTTGTTCAAAACAATTGTTTCTGGGGATATTCCCTGATAAAAACTGCTCTACTTATTTAACTCTGAGTATTAGTATTTTGAAATGCTTCTTGACTTTCTTATTGGAATAGATCACAGAAGCATGCCTAAAATGTTCAGCCACCCATGTGAGAGATGTGCTGTCTCCCAGGGTCTATTGTTCCATGAACAGGACACAGGAAACAGATACACAATAATGCTTAAGGGCTCTAGGAGCTTTAGAGTGGGAAATGAGAGTTACTTCCACCTTAAAGCTATTCTATTTTTCCTTTATTTATTTATTTTTATTTTTACACAATATACTACATACAGCAAGAAGAACCACAAAGCAATCAGGAGTTATATACATGTTACATTCATAGTGTTTTGGCTATTTGTGTTTGACAACCTTGAAGAAAACATCTTTCCTATCTTGGTGAGTCTAAAATTCTGAATGTAAATCAATATCTATCATATCTCATCTCTATCAACTTAAAACATCTATCTAGACCTAAAAGTAACTCACCCCCTAAATAACTGCACTTAATTGTAAGACTAAACTATCTGGTCTTCAACCCCATCAGAGACTCGAGAAGGAATAAAATTTAATTGCCTGAGTAAACCAGAGGTGCAGGTTAGCAGCTTCCAAAATGAAAAAAATGAAAGAGACAGTTAGCTGCCTGATCAGTCACCCAAAACTCTCTATAACATTGGAGCATCATTGTCAGTCTTCTGGCCCAGTATATCTGACAGACATATTTGTGAGGCAGGAATTATCAAGGACTTGCTTACCCTGTCTTGGCAGTGTTTGCCAATTGACTGTGCCTGCATTCAAGCTTGCTTTCTATTTATTAACTTAATTAGATTTTTCTGGTCTTTTGAGTTTTGAGTCAGGCATTGTGGGTTTTTTTTCTATTTTCTTTTTGTTTTCCTTTCTAGATATAGAGTAACTACGGAACATCTTATTTGATTGTAAGAAAGTCTTGATCTATCTCCTACCAACCTTCTTGGAACTAAAGAAAGACTTGATATGGATTACATTTTTGAGTTAAAAGAATATCGGGATTGGTGTGATCTTTTAAAACGTTCTCCATGTGAACAGCAAGGTTGTTTCCCTCCTCCCCCCCTTTTTTTATATAACTTGTGTGTTGACTGGCGTTACTCTTAACATTTCCCCTAATCCAGGTTAGGAAGGCAGAAAAAGGTTTGCTGGCATTCAACAGGATATAAAGATAATGTAAGAAACAGAGAGACAGATGTGCAAACAGAATCTCAGGCACAACCTCTGAAAAGAAGACGATGTAAGTTAAAAAGTGGGTGATCCACGCTTTTCAGGCTAGTACTTGGATTTGTTCAGCCCAGTGACTCTAATACTGCAATATACTGGAAAGCCGTTCCTGTTGCTGACCCTGGATTACTCAGCAAAGCACTGCATATGGTGATACTGCGAAGGAATCCCATTTTATAAAGTGGCTCTGCAAGTTCTATCATGTATCACAGCTGGCATGTCCCACTGTCACCACCTCTGCTTCTTCTATAGACAATGGCACATGGGTCAGCACTAACTTTATTACTTGAGATGAATATAGATTGGTTTACAAGCTCAAACTTTAACAATATATTTGGCATTCTTTAAACATAAATTTGTGTAATGACATAAAATACCATGGAGATGACCACACACAGATATACACAGACACTGTAGACAGACACACAAACACACACATACACAGAGCATGGTAAGTAAAATCTAAGTGCACCGTGGGTCATTTGACACCTCTTTGGGTGGTTATAGCTAGATGCTCAGAGCACCACGAGACACAATAAATAAATGAGGTATCTGAGCTCATGTGGAGCTGTTCCAGTGATTTCACCTCTTCCTAAATCAGATTCCTCTGGAGACCACCTCTCAAAGCAGGATCAACAGGAGCATTCACAGCCCGTCTACTTGGAGAAATAATTATGCATCACTGTGAGTTCCCCTGCCACTTCTCCTTCGTCTCTATCCTCTAAATTACTGGTTCAAATGTCCTTTCCTCGGCAAAAATGGAAAAGAACACGATCCCTCGTTTCTTTTTCTGCTGAAGGCCTAATAATGAGAAAATATTATGTCTGTCTTTGGCAAGTACCCACCCCAGGAGAAATCTAAAGAGTGGTTTCAACTAGCATCTCATTAGAAGTGGAAACCTTTATCATTTCAACTCATGGAAATATTTTGGGTTATTTCTGTTGGTTGTTGTATGACTATTTTTTTTTTTTTTGTTTTTAGAAGTTCATGTGTGTGTGTGTGTGTGTGTGTGTGTATGTGTGTGTGTGTGTGTGTGTGTGTGTGTGTGGTGTTGTGACAGGTTCAAATATTACCCCTTAGAGCTTAACAAACGTCAGTGTCTTCTTTGAATAAAATGTATTCTGTAATTTGATCCTGTGGGGTGAAAATATTGTTATCATTTGTTGTATTTAAAAGAGCAAAATTCTTTTTGGACACCACAGATAGCAAAAGGGCCTAATTTTTGAAAAAAAGATTACCACTTACTTACATTAACATGGTGTACATGCAAAGGTTTATTAGAATAAATGGAATATTATACCCTAAATCATTTTTTTTCCTATAGCAGTGGGTCATAGTCACTTTTCTAAGATTCTGAAGCTGGATGCTCATCAGTTACCCTAGTACAAGGTTCTCTTGTGCATCTAAAACATATAGCTCCCCCTACCCAACTCTTTCTTATGATGCAGGCTCTCACGATGTCAAGATGTCCACTTCAGATTGCTCAGGTCATAGTCTCTAATTCGTCAGTGAAATGGTAGCCTATGTTTGCAAGCATATATTTTATAGAATCTATAAGCATTGCAAATCAGTTGACTTTAAGGAAGAAGGATTATTCCATCTAAATATAGTTCAATCAGTTCAAAGATTTAAGAGTGGGGCTCAAGACTCACAGAGCCAAGAGAAATCCCCGAGTCATAGCCTGCCTGCCCTTCCTCATGGTTCGTGAGCACTCAGAATCTTTCAGTGAGTCTCTCTCTCTATTCTCTTCCTAGCTAAAGCATCACTGATATGACCATCTGAACATGGACTGAACAAGGACACCGTTGAACATGCCAAACTCACAGTGAAAAGCTCAGAGACTCAGACCACATTTTAGGCCTTACAGGTCATGCAGCCTTCTTTCTCGGTGCTGTCTTCTTCTGATGTGCAAAACCAGCCATGAGCGATGACTATGTATGTAGCATGTAACAATGAGTAAATTCACCTGTAAGTTACCAGTTTCATGCAGTAAACCTTTATTTACAGAAAAGACTAACAGGCCAAGGGCGGCTGCCAGCACCTGTTCTAGATTCTGCCTCTGCTATTGGGAATTGCAGAGTGAGGTGCGGAGCAGGCATGTATGAGTTTGTGAAGCCTTTGTGCAGCCTTTTTCCAGCCTCTGAGGGCCAGTTGTTAAAATTTTAGGAATTTGGGGGCTAATTATTAAGCTGTTAGTACATGTAAAGTGGCACTTGTGAAATGTTTGACAGAGTAATTAAAAATGTTACAGTTAGAAACATTGAACTTTTCTTCAAGGTGGGGTTCACAAGCACACACACACTATTGTCATTAACTTCTTCAGCACTGAAAATAGATTAAAAAGTATAAACACACAGATATATTTGCATGCCTTTGCATTTCTGTAAAATGAAACAGTAGTAACTTATACTGATATACACCAAATATTTTGTTAAAAATTGGCAATTCAGCTAGGTTCCTAGCTCAGTGGTAGACTGTACACTTAGCACATACAAGGCCTTGGACTAATGCCTAGTACTTACTAATGCCAATGAGCTTTTAATATACCCTTCTCTCAAACAAAAGGATTAAGTTCAATGGCTCTGCTTTTCCTTAATTTGGGAAATTTTAAAAATGCTTTAAAAATTTCAGTTTGGGTGTATGTTTTTTTTCTTTTTTAAGTTTATAAATTTTTGGCAGCTATTTAGATAACCAATAAATGGTAGCAGAGGAATAAGTGTTGCATAATGTCCTCTCACTTGCAGCCACCATACATGTTCAATATTAGACTCCACAGTGCTGAGGTCACAAAATTTTGAAAATGAAAAGACTTGTTTCCCCTGGTAGGGACCATATATGTTTTCTTATAGGCAGCTGAATTGCCGATTTATTATATTTTCATGTTATCCCTGGTACAAAGGTGTTTAATATTCAAAGCAGTCTTTGAAAATATCCAATTATATGTTATTTTATAGTTGCCCAGTTTTACAAGGTAAGACTACGTCTGCCTGTTAATCATATGTTGAAATTCTGGTCTCCACAAAAATATAATTCAGATTAGGAGGTGATTAGGGCATAAATTGGAGAACTGATGAGTACCATTTATACCTTTTAAAAGTTGGAGAGATCAATTTTTTTCTTTCTACGACATAAAGACACTGAGAAACAGAAGGAATCTATCAATATATACTGTTTCTGCAGATGGATGATTTTGAACAGTCTTCAAAACTGTGTGGAGTCTGTGTTGTTTTTTTTTTAAGTAATCTTCCCAGTCTATGATATTCTGCTATAGCAACCTGAGTCATTTAAGGCAATGTCTGATTAAAACATATCTAGCTTACAGCAGTATTGGGTGTGACCCACAGACTTCTTGATTTCCTAGACAGGCTGGAGTCCATAGCCCATAGGCCATAATCAGTGAAGTTCATTGAGCTCCCTCTGTGTGCGTGATGGAACCGGGACAGTCCAATAGCAGCTGTGCCTCTCTTAGAAAGCTGACAGTCTGCTTCTCCAGTAATGCTGACTTGCTGAAGTGTGTAAAAGATGGAAAAAAAAGCCCTTGGCAAAGGTAAAAGTGAGAGAAATTTAGAAGGGAAGAAAAGTTTGCTCTGTGTTAAAAATGTACTGAATGTTTATTGAGAACACGAATGCGCACATGATGAATGAAAATCAAGATATGATGTTTAGCTGAAAGACTCTCAAAACGCCACTTATAAAGGCCAGTTCATTGTGTATTTTTATACACCAGTCTCTCTCTAATAGAGAAAGGGGTGTATAGAGTGACGTCTGCAGAGAGAAGGATTGACAAAGTAAGCCTTGAGGGATATGTATTCCAAAACAAAATAACACAACACAACAATGCAGGTACAACCAAGGTGAGTGAGAAGAATTGTGATTATCATGTGACCCATTAAGAGTCTTATTTACTTCACCTGTGATGCATAAAGGAAGGAAGTGACTGAATAGCAGCTCTCCTAGGCATTTGTGACACTGAACTTTTGATGGTCATGTATGAGGCACCGATGTCAAGTTCAGATGCCTCTACACATATTTAGAAGAATGCTGCAGCACACTTGCCCTGGGCCCTGAGAAACAGCCTGGTATGTTTCTATCTATGTCAAGGTTATGTCTCTGTTTTCTTTGCTTTCCTGTGTACAGCTTTGGGATTCACAACCCACCTTTAACCAAACACGGATGGATTATGTAGGTGATAAAAACAAGCATATGCTATAGATAAGAAATAATTTTTAAAGAGATCGTGTTTATCAGTATCTTATGCTACATTTATCACTCTTCTGTAGAGTGTCAGGTGCAGACACCTAGTTATAGTCAGTGGTTTTGAAGGAGTGACACACAGTGGGCCTTCCAAGCAACAGCAACATGGAGAAAGAAAATACAAAGTCTTGGGGCAGGGTAGTCACCTGTATTTTAGCATTTACGTCTTTGAATACTGTCACCTGAGCATAGGGAGAAATCAATGGGACATATTGATTGTCCTTGGGCACATATCTGTTGCCGACATCTCATGTCCTTGAAGTTTTGGGTAAGATTTCTAGGGTCCTGCCTACCCAAACTCTAAGGAAGCCTTTGGGAATAGAAGACACTTTAAACCTTGCCATACAAATGATTCATATTGTCACAGTGTGGTGACCTTTAACTTCAATTTTTTTTATTCATTGTTCTTTGGAGATCACATATGGAAAGTGAGAACAAATTCAGCTTGCATCATCTACCCTGAACTGGATTTTCAAAGTTTAGTTGTACTCTATCTCTGTTTTCCTGGCCCATTTCATACGCCCCTCCCATCTTTTACAAGCCTTTCTCCCTCTTTCTTTGAAAATTATTCCTTAAGTTACTTTGCTGCAACAAAGCTTTGCCTCGAGGTGAAATCAATAGCATTACCCATAGAAGTCTTTCACTGGCTGGGGAGGTTTTGTGCATTCATATTCTCGCAGGTCGCTTTTCCTAACTTACTTCCCACTTTCTGTTTTGCTTAAGGGATTACAAGACTGTCATCTGGAAGGTATTAGAGTTTAACTAGACAAGCTTCTGTTCCTGTCTTTTCATGTTGACAGACAACTGCAGGCAATGAACATTAACAGTAATGGGAGCAAAAGTTCTGGCAGTTTCTCTGGTTTTTTGTTTTGTTTTGTTTTGTTTTTTTGTTCTTGTTTGTGGTGTGTTTGTGTGTGTGTGTGGTGTCCTAAAGACAACAGGGCTCAGAGATGGAAACCCAGCCTAGAGTAAGCCAGAAGGTGAAATCTGCATTTCTTTAACATACTTCAAAAATTACAAAAAATGGGCAGGCTCCACTTCCAGTACCATAGTCCCACTGAAATGACTAAAAAGGGATTTCTGTCTTGGTCACTTAATTCAGCCTCACAATGGTGCCATATTTATTTTAGCTCAAAATAGAAGTGCCCAAAGCTAATTTTCTTGGCTGTAGATGATCCCACAACAGTGTTCACAACTCTGTTTCTAGCTTTTGGCCTCATAACACAAACAATCATGAACAAAGCCCTTTGCAAACCAAATTACAAATACAGATTTTGCTGAGTGCAACTGTTAAGAGAGATCTAGTAATTAAATGCAATAAGGAAAGACAAGAAGTATAACCATCATATTATATATTGCTCTTTTCTCATAATCAGAAATATTTCAAACATAAAAAACTCTGTGCAAAGAAAACATCTGAAATGTCAGATTTATAGCAAACTTCTAATTCAAAGCTTATCCCTCAGGGGAGTAATATTCTAAATGACTTTACCATCTGTCTCTTTTGTATCTTATGTATCAAAGAAAGAACTTTATTCAAAATATATCAGTGTTTCATGTACTCAAAATTAATTTATCTTTATTTTGTTTATTTCAAATAACTAGCCATTATTAAGAATAGAGTGAAAAGTTATTTTGTTTCAAGTACTATTTTGGAGGGGGGAAAGGGGAAAATATGGATGCACAAGGAATTAAAGTAAATTAATCTGATAATATAAGTGAATTGAACAAGCTGTGCAATATAAATATTTTAATCACTTCTTGATCTGGAAGTGCCACATCTACAAAATGAGCAATTATGATGTACCTCTTGGGAGTGAACTCTAATTACAAAGCAGTGGGATATTGCTAAATGTTAATACATGTAAATATCAAACACCAGGCTTGTAAATTTTCATATGAAAATTTAAAATGTACTTCCTATAAATACTTTTGCTGCAAAGTGCATAGTGCTGTGAGTTGCCGAGGAGTATTCATTTTGTAAGTATGTTATCTGCAATATAAACTATTACTAGCCTGAAAAGACAGGTATTTTAAAAGCATACGATGAAAACAATTATTTAGTGGCTGGGAAGACAGTGCAGATTGTAATGTGCTTGCCAGGAAAGCATACGTAACTGAGTTTGCCCCTGGATATCGTGTTTAAAAACATCCAGGAGCAGTGGTATGTGATTTTAATCTCGGCGTAGAGGCATAGGAGGTAAGTGGGCCCCTGAGGCTTGCTAGTCAGTTAGCTTAGAAGAACGAGTGAGCATCAGGGCAGTAAGACACCACATTTCAATAAAGAAGAAGGATGGATTTTATATACATGCACACGTAAACACATGTGAATAAAGGCCCGTGCATCTGCTGTACATATATGAATCTCCTATGAACACATGTGCAAAATTCATACACACACACACACACACATGAACATAAATCCTCACACACATATACACAAAGCAGAATTTAAAAAATTAACAACTTACATTTCCCCATGTGCTATGCCATGGAATTTTCACCTGAATGTGAAGAAGACATAAAAGTGGCCCAAGACATCTGAGGACCCATAAATATTGAAAAGTTAAACAGATATGGGTTGGGCTTTGACAACCACTGTGCTGGATTTCAATCGCTATTCCCTCTAAGATATCTCAGTTTTGGGATTTAATCCTAATGCCATACAGGGATATATGATTGCTTGTCAAAACCATAGGGAAAGGGACTCTCTTACAATTCACCCCTTTGTGTACACAGAACATTAGCTTAAATGTTATTTGGAAGTAGGTGGTATGCAAAAGTCTAAGGGACTCTCAACATTCTAGACAGAACTGTATACTTCAGTTATCTATCCACACCTTACTCTAGGAAGTTATGAAAAGATTTGATGATGTAACTAAAAGCAAAATTCTGGTTTATCTTAAATTGGGAATATTTTGGAGCTTTAGCTTGGTTGTTTATGTTTTTAAAATTTTTTTAAATTTACCTTTATTTTATGTGCATTTGGTGTTTTATTTATTTATTTACTTATTTATTTATTTATTTTTGGTTTTTCAAGACAGGGTTTCTCTGTGTAGCCTTGACTATTCTGGACTCGCTTTGTAGACCAGGCTGGCCTCGAACTCACAGCGATCCACCTGCCTCTGCCCCCCAAGTGCTGGGATTAAAGGTGTGCGCCATCACGCCTGGTTAGCTTGGTTGTTTATGAAAAAGAAATTAGAAAGCTGAATGCAGAAGGTTTGGATAAGCTGTCAGTGGTTATAGGTGATGGCTGAATGGCAGTAGATGGACCATGCCTGGTAGCTAAAAGTGGCTGGTACAGGAAAACAGCAAGGAAAAAGGATCTAAGTCATGGATGAGACAGACTGAGGTCTTCACACAGATAAATAGTGGCTTTGAACTATATGCTTATCTAACAGAGGGTTAGTGTCTATGATACATAAAGAACACCCAAAAAACCAACCAGAATAAAAACAATCCAATTAAATGTTGCAGCACAGGACTGAACTGAGCAACGTTATTAAAATAAGACATACAAGTGTTTGCGGAAATATTGTTTAAAAATGTTTAGCCATCCTTAGCCATCATGGAAATGCAAATTCAAACTACTCTGAGATTTCACTTTTTAGAGATGTATTTATTTATTATCTATACAGTGTTCTATCCCAGACAAATGCTGCCCCAAATGTGAGCAGCTAGGAACACTTATTCACAGTTGATGAAAGTGCAAACTGGTGCAACCACTATAAAAATCAGTGAGGAGGTTCTTCAAAAAAATTACAAATACACAATACAGCTATAGAACTCTGGACCATACACTTAAAGGACCTTAAAACTCACTACAGAGATGCGTGCTCATCCATGTTTATTGTTGCTCTATTCACAACAGCAAGTGATGCAAACAGCCTAAACACCCATCATCTGATGGATGGATAAGAAATATGGTGCATATACACAACACAATCTTATTCAGCTGTGCGAAAGAGAAATTATGAGTTTTTCAGGATAATGGATGGAATGCGGCATAATCATTCTAGTGAAGTAACTCAGAACCAGAAAGAAAAAGGGTAAATACACTCTCTCACATGCTGAATATTTAGATATTTGTGTTTGAACTGGAAATTTCCAAGAACTCATGTCATATTAAGAAGCCATTGGGGAGTAAAGTGTAGGTGGCATGAAACAGGGAAGGAAATAAAGGACCAGAAAAGCTTAAATGGGGGGCAGGATGGGGGATGCAGGATGGGGGTGCAGAATGGGGGGCAGAGTGGGGGGCGGAAGAGAGAATATGGGGAGTGATTTCTAACACTGAAGGCCTTTGAAAAAATCATATGAAGCCTTTTAGAACACACACACACACATATATATATATTTCTCAAAAAAATTAAAAAGTACTTTTCATAATTTTAAAGAATAAATTTGAGTTCAGTTAATGTTTAAAGAAAGAAAAATAAAAGGCCTTGAAAAAGATATTTCTTTAGGGTCTCAGTTTAGACCTTGGTATAACCAGTGCTTTCTCTAGCCTGATCAAGCCCTCAGCAGAGAACCCAGTCATACTGTCCTCTGCTTGTGACACACAACACATGAACTCATAAATTGATATTTTAAGATTATAAATGTTTTGGTAATTTGTTCACCAAACAATGAGAAATCAATACCAAGAGCAAAAGGCCATCTATACTCTTTCAACTGAAACAAGACTCCATGGATATTTCTAACAACTCCAGAAAAAAAAATTAGCAATTATACGGTGATAGTACAAAACTTACTACATTTACTACAGTTTATAATATAATTTAATCACGAAGACAAGTGAATCCAATGCCTCCTGCTCTCCTCAGAATCCCATGCCGTACTAATTTAACATTGGCTGTATGGATATGTTATTGACGACTAGAAACATGGCCCCGTGGGTAAAGAGCTGGCAGCACAAGAAAGATGACTTAAGTTTGAGTTCCCAGCACGCCACAGGCACCAAAGGCAGTTGCACATGTCTACAACCCCAACACTAGGTCTGCGAAAGGTGGGTCGTTACCTGGATTTCATTGGCAAATGAACCTAGCCGAAACAAGAGCTCCAGCTTCAGTGAGGAACCGTGTCCCAAAACCAAGGCAGACAGTAATTGAGGAGGAAGCTTGATGTTTGCTTCTGGTCTCCATATGGCCATGCACACGCATGCATTTTCACTAGTGACTGGATGGTTGCACACGAGTGCACACACATATCCAAGAGCATGTGCATGTGATACGGACGCAAGTGTAAATGGATATGTAATTGTATGCAAAAGAAAATATGCAAAACTCTAACACATGCAGATATTTTGGTCCCAATTGATATTATTATTATTATTATTATTATTATTATTATTATTAATTTATAGTTTATTAAAATAAAACCAAATTTACATTCTATTGCCATATACAGCCCATGGCTAAAATATTAACAAAACACTACTGACAATTTTTTAAAAATCTTTCTTCATTCTTCATGTATTAAATACTCATTTGGAGTTTTAAATAAATTGTCAAAGATATCAGCAATCCACATGACTTTCAACTATACTGTCATTTACTAATGTCCCAAACTCTGCATGTTCACCTCATAATAAGTACAATAAAGCTTATCTCTTATCTTTTGTAAAAAGTCCAAACAATATCATAACAGAAGAATCCCTCATTCATGTGGTACATTACATCCAGAGTGTAAGGGGTTTTACTTAGCTTTTTTTTTAATGTTTTGCATAATGCAGTGCAGAGTACTTCCATGCCTATTATGAATGATCTTAAATGTTGACTGATTTTATTACTCCCATTTTAGAGGTAAAGGAAAAGTACATGCTCAGGTCTCTAGCCAAAAAATTATAATCTAAAACCTAGCATCCTTTCTAGTTTAACATGATGACTTAATATTATAATATAATATTTCTCATAATGTATAATAAATAGCACCTTGTAAACTTGATGAACACTATTCTGTAAGTAGTTTTATCATATTTTTTTTTGGTCAGGGGAATATTCCTTCAGGCAGTGAAAAGCCATAGATTCAGTTACTTATTATGATTAGAAGCCCCTGATTCCTATGATAAGCATCACATACATTACTAGGTTATGGTCTCCAAATTAATGCATGCATAGCTGCACTGTGTGTAAGCAATCCTAAAGCTGCCTTTACTCAGAAATCAATTTTCTCATAAAATAGCAAATGCTTTGCCATCCCAAGTTGCATAGCCAAATTTTTCATCTATAAAAATAAAGAAGCCCAGACCAAGCCTACAATGTCATAATAAGCAAAACTGTCCTCTCCTTGAAGTTCATATGCCAACCAGAAACAGCCTGTTTGATATGTATTCTCTATTTAATATCTGTATGGTTATGTAAGCCTTGAACTTTTACAAACCTACTTTATTTATTTGGGGTTCTTTAATGTTCACACCTCCCTTCTAACCCACCTACCCTACATAGGAGAGAAAAGGTTAAGGGGAACAGGAATAATTTTCAGACTCGGTTCCGTGGAGCAATTCCACTCTTCCTTGTCAGGATTTCAGCAGACGTGTGAAACAGCAAACCAGCGATTCAGCAAAGATGACTGCAAACAGAAGCAGCTGGCATCTGGAGCAGCAGCTGGAACTGGAACCTGAAGCATTCTCTGGAGAATTTCTTTCTAGGAGCATCTTGAAGCAGAGCAATGAACAGCCTGACAATAGGAAGCAATGCCAAGACCAAAAGCCAAACCTCTGGTTTTGGCCACAGACATCCATAAGAGGCAGGTCCTCTTGTAGTAGATAGACACCACATCTGCTCTCACGTGTCTGTTTCCAGTAGACAAACACTGCACACCCTCACAGAAGTCTGTTTCATATCCCATACTTGGATAAAAAAAATGTTTACATCTCCTATACAGTTCACTGTAAGTGAAAATATTATAATGCTTAAATTATTTAACAAAACATACTGGCAACGTTATCTTCCAGTTTGTGAAAAATGCCTCATTGTTACCCAAATGCTTTATATTAGTGTTGATTTTTGTTTCTGTTGCTGTTTGTTTGTTTGTTTGTTTTTGTTTTGGAGCTTGTTTGTTGTTTTTTAAAACATCTACATCCATAACTATATAGTTTACTCAGACCTTTAGTGAACTGGTGGGAAAGAAAAGGAGTTATGGTAAATAGATTATACATAGGATATTTCATCAAGAGAAATAACCAGCATTCTTTCAAG
The DNA here is from genome assembly GCF_903995435.1 of Acomys russatus. Lineage (NCBI taxonomy): Eukaryota > Metazoa > Chordata > Mammalia > Rodentia > Muridae > Acomys > Acomys russatus. The sequence goes on along the minus strand of NC_067156.1, from coordinate 73,147,329 downwards.
AAATATGCACTTTTCAATGTTAGTATATAAAAACCCAGTCACCCTTCATATGTTGACATTATATGCTACAATTTTAATGAACTGATATGTTTATACTTGAAGGTGTGTGTGTGTGTGTGTGTGTGTGTGTGTGTGTGTGTGTGTGTTTGATTTTTTAACTGACTTTATTTGGTCTTCCTTAACGTCTCTACCTCCCTTCCAAAGCACTGACCCTAGGTAGGAGAGGAAAAAAAGTTAGTGGGGACAGGGGATGTAGACCTTTTTAGACTCGGTTCTTGGGGAGCAATTCCATTCTTCATTGTCAGGGTTCCAGCAGTCCAGATAAACAGCAGATAGCAACAGCAGAATAAATCAGCAGCAGCCTCTTTGAAATATTTTCTGGAGTGTTTCTCTCTAGGAGCATCTCTAAGCAGGGCCTCTCTCTCTCTCTCTCTCTCTCTCTCTCTCTCTCTCTCTCTCTCTCTCTCTCTCTCTCTCTCTCACACACACACACACACACACACACACACATTCTCCTCCCCCCTCTCTTTCTCTGGACTCTTATTTATACCCTCTCAGAGCTGGCACAGGATGTTTTCCAGATGGCAAAGACCATACACCCACATGAGGCTGTTAAAGCCAGTTTCACATCCTCTACTTGGAATCAAAACAAAACAAGTTTACACAACATAACCAAAACTTCTACTGCGTGTGTGTGTGTGTGTGTGTCTGTTCCTTACATTATCTTTATGTCCTGTTGAATGCCAGCAAACATTTTTTTCCTGACTTCCTAACTTGAATTCTTTTTTTTTTTTTTTTTTTAAGTACATAGTTCTGGAATCCATATTATCCTCAGTCTTAGAGAAAATGTTTTATCATTCCTTTTTAAGTAAGACATTAATTATAGATGTGTTATATATTATCTTCATTGTGTTGAGGTTCATTTCTTCCATATCTTAGATACAAAAATAATACAGCTTACAATAAAAAAACACTATAAATAAATTTGACAAAAGTTAAGACCTATATATTAAAAACTACATAATTCTCAGAAAGGAAATTGACTGACATGAAAAAAATAAGAGAATTTTTGTTTGTTTCTGGAATGGAAGTTTATGATTGTTCAAACATCTTTACTACTCAGAGTGATCCATAGATTGGGTGAAGTCTTCCAAATTATAATAATGTTTTCCAAAAATACAAAACAAATCCTAAAATTCACATTGACACACAAGAGCCTGAAATTGTCATAATTAGGCTGAGTAGAATAAACAAAGGTGGAAGTATCCAAGCACCTTTTCTAAGGGTCTACTGCAAAGCTGCGGTAGTCACAACAGTAGAGCATTGACAGAAAATACACATGATGACTAGGGCTAGGAAAGAGTGTTGCGGAAAAAGCATGTATGGTCAATTGGACTTTATCAATGGTCCAAATATAAGTAACAGGGAAAGGGGAGTCTCTTTGATGCATGTGACAATAAAGCTTAATGTCTAAATATGGAAAACAGAATCAGAACCTCCCATCATAACATCCACAAACATAAACTCAAGATGGATTAGACCCTTACAATGAGATTGGAAAACTGTAAACACAAAATCTGAAGACATGCTGTAGCCTGGAGATAGCAAGAATCTTGCCAGTGTTACTTGCAGATTATGATTCTCAAAGTACAAATAACTTAAGTGAACATTTGAAATTAGGATTGTACCAGCAAAAATGCTCCTCCTCAGTTTAAAAAAAGTCAGCAGAGCTAAGAAGAAATGTGTAGACTTTGATCTTTTAAAACCTTCTTTATTTACGGTCCTTTAATAACTCTACTTCCGCTCCTCCTACCCTAGATAGGAGAGGGGGAAAAAAAAAGGGTAGCAGGAACAGAAATAGAGATCTTTAGACACACTTTTCTCTGCCGATTCCACTCTTCATCATCCAGATTCTGGCAGACCCATTAAATAACAAACCAGAAATTCAGCAAGAGTGACTACAACCGCAGCAGCAGCCGGAACCCGGAGCAGCAGCCGTTTTATGGAGTGTTGCTCTCTAGGGGCATCTGGAAGTGGAGTGATCAACAGTCAAGCAAGAGATGTGAAGCGAAGAGAAAGGCAAAAGACAAAAGCTAAGCTTCTGTTTGGGGGCTCATATTTATCTCCTCTCAGAGTCTGTAATACTATGTTTATCAGCTGTCAAAGGCTATGAGCGTGGGGGAGTTCCTCTTTTAGCGGACAAAAATTGTGCGCCCTCACTTCCCATACTTGGGATCAAAAAAAGTCAGAATATTCTCCACAGTTGAGTGGAGAGTGTGATATGACTTTCTCACGTACTATGGTGCCTCACATTTGACCATGTCCCCTAGAGGGGGAGACCTGGTGGCACTCAGACGAAGGACAGCACGTAGCCAAGAAGAGACTTGATACCCTATGAGAATATACAGGGGGAGGTAATCCCCCTCAGGAACAGTCATAGGGGAGGGGAATAATGGGAAAATGGGGGTGGGGGGGGAGGAATGGGAGGATACAAGGGATGGGATAAACATTGAGATGTAATAAGAATAAATTAAAAAAAAAAAAAAAAAAAAAGAACATCTTTACATCCATTGCAGAAACCAAGCATGGTATAGACCATTTGCAAATCATATAGATAATGAGTTAATATGAAATATATAAGGAACACAAGATCATGAAAACAACTTAAGAAATAGGCTAATGATTTAGGTATTTCTCTGATGGCATAAACATGCCCAACAAGCATGTAGAAGAAGTAAAACCCAAATTATTAACCATCACATGAATGTGAACTGTAAGTATACTGAACTGTCATTTCACACCTGCTATAATGGTTATTATCAAGGACATAAAATGAAAGTGCAGGGCTACTTTGGGGAACTACTTTATTGGGTTCTTATACCTTCCACCCTTCTCCATCCCACTCCCTTCCAACCCCCAAATACGAGGCAGACAAGAAAGAAGGTTAGAAGGGAAAGGGGAGATAGACCTCTTCGTTCTACTTCCTACAAATCAGGGGTATTACGTTCTGATGGGCAAGCCCAATCTCCATTGTTGGAATACTCAGCAATCCAGCAAACCAGCAATCCAGTGAACACAACAGCAAATGCAGCAGCAGCAGGGGGCAGCAACAGCAGGGACTAGCAGCAGCTGGGGCAGCAGCAGGGAGAGTAGCAGCCACCACAGGCCCTCTTGAGGATCCCCATTTATTTTGTTTTTTGTTTTTCATTTTTTGAGACAGGGTTTCTCTGTGTGTGTATCCTTGGCTGTCTTGGACTAGCATGGTAGACCAGGCTGGCCTAGAACTCACAGGTGTGTGCCACTACTGCTTGGCTTTTGTTTTAAAGATTCATTTATTTATTATTTATATAGTATTCCCCCTGTATGTGGGCCAGAAGAGGGGACTAGATCTCATCATAGATGGTTATAAGCCATCATGTGGTTGCTGGGAATTGAACTCAAGACCTTTGGAATAACAGTCAGTACTCTTAACCTGTGAGCCATCTCTCCAGCCCTGGGTCTCCCCATTTATACCCTCTACAGAGTCCCAAGAACTAAACTATATTTGGCTGGCAAAAGTCATGCCCCTGCTAGAGAATGAGACCCATAGTTAATGGCTGTGGACAATCTGAAGCAGCCCCATATCTCACACCTGAGATTAAAACAAAAACATATTCATATTCATAACTGGCCTTTTTAAAGAAACCAGAATTCTCAGTACATGAAAGTGTTGGCAAAGATGTATACTGAAAAAGGACTATGCACTGTTGAGTAAAATATAAATTAGCATAGCCATTATGAAAACAGTTGCTCAAGAAATGAGAAAAAGAATTAACAATTTTACACACAGTGGCAGCTAAGAAAGTTCTTCCAATGATGTTCTCCCTACAAACACATGCAAAACTACTTCACCAGCGCTATGGAATCCAGGAGAGAGACTACATGGTCTGTTTTTCTTGTGTCAAAAAGAACATATTTATTGAAGAAGAAAAGCAAGAAGTATGCTACTCTTTACCCCCAAGGCCAAGGAGCTAGGCAAGAGTTGTACCTCTCCTGGGGCACAGAGAGAGAACTATGCTCAGTTATAAACATGAAACCAAGCACCAAGGCTGTACATTAAAAACAGGTGTCAAATAAAGTCTTATAACCCCTCAACCCAGGCAGATGTGCAAATGGAAAACCACAGAGACTGTCCTAGCCATGTGGATTATTTTCTCTTTAACACAGGATATGGGGCCAGACTTTTGTTGATGTGGAACAGAAATAAAAGCTAGGCATAGGCATGTTCTAAAGCTCAGGGCTATGCTTGTTATAATGAGACCCAGTGACCGCTGAAAAGTAAATGTTTCACCTTCAAACAAGAACTCGTAGATGGAGCTGTAGGCCTGCACTGTAGCCAGGCAGAGTCCATCATGCCTGTGTTGGTTTTAATCGTTGCTTGAGTTGGGGAGAGTCTAGGGAATGTCTCCCTCCATTCTTCTTCTCTTTGATGTGCAGGTCCTTCCAATTTGAGATCCAGGTCGATCTAATTGAGTTTAGAATCAGCCTTGGTGGCCAAAATAAGGTTTGCATCGTCCATGCCTCAATACAGGAAGCAAAGTTACTGCCAGCCTATTCCTCACCGAGGAGATCCAGACTTGTCCTTGGATCAACCACATAGAGTTTTGTGTCCTGGTTACATCATAGACTCATGTTTTGACATGAGTTCTAGCTACGAAGTGGACTTCAGTGCACCCTTAAAGTGGTTCTTGTAGCTGTGTACCCTTGAAAGTGTGTGAGTCAAATATCTTCCAGATTATTACTGGCCTATGTAATAATCCGGCAATGCTTCAACTCAGAAGCATAGAATGAAGCAAGATCCCATTTGCCTTGGAGTAGCAGAGAGTAGAAAGATAAGAATCTTGCCCTGAAATTTAGTGCCAACTTCTTGACCAGATCCCCAAAGTTCCTGTTTATAATACCCATCTTAGGTGAAACCTGTATAACAATCTTGATTCCAAAGTGAGAGAAAGTCTCCTGGTTTTTTTTTTTTTTAATTTCTATTCTAATATTATCTGTGACTGGGTGCAGTGTTCTACCCTAGGTGCACACATTTAATACTGTCATTTTCATCTTCTATCACTGCCCTTCTGATATAAACTATAGGTTCAGAATACTGCTTTGCAGTGTTGTAGCTAGGATGTGGGACAGTTGCTCATGGATGACTTTAGAGAGAAAAAAATCTTGTAGTACTCAACTGGAAACCAGTGACTACATTCACAGCACCTAGACCCTAGACCTATCATAGCCACATTCCTGACCTCAGACCAGTAACTATGGACAAGGTACCTAGACCTGTCATCACCTCATGGGAAGGAGTCGAGGAATAGGGAACCCTGGGTAGGTATACTCTGGGTTATTTGAAACAAACCTGAGCTTTGATTGCTCTCTAGCACTGAAACAATTACAACATACCAATAATGGATGCTCATCTATCCTGGTTTTAGGACTGCATTAGATGCTGAAATATTGGAAGTGACTCCAGTCTCAGAGAAAATAGATTACTAGTTTAGAATTTCTGGGAAGACAAGGTTGAACAAATCAAGGTCTTGAAAACTGGAATAAATGAAAAATTTCTTCAAAGTCCAAATGATTTCAGAGACTCACAAGTAACAACAGCTTTCAAAAGCACATGACCTCAACTACCAGTCAAAAAACACACAGAAACTTGGGGCTAGAGAAATGACTCTGCAGTTAAGGGCACTTGCTGTTCTTGCAGGAGATCTGATTTTTGTTCCCAGTACCCACGTTGTGGCTAACAACCATCTGTAACTTCAGTTCTAGGGGATCCAAAGACACTCTCTTCTAGCCTCCAAGAGCACTGCATAAGCATGGTGCAAATAGACAATGTAGAAAACACGCCCATACACATAAAATAAAAATAAATTATATATACATACACACACACACACACACACACACACACACACACACACACACATATATATCTCACAATTTATTAGAGTGGTGAACAGGTTGTGGTCCAGCTAGTTCAATGAGGGCTATCTCCTAATGAAAAGTCTAAGAATCTGAGAGTATAAAGCTCTCATCCAGTCTTCAGTACACATCAAAGTCCCAGAGGAGTAGGCGCCAATACCAGTGAAGGAATATCTCAGCCACAGCAGGATATATTTTCCAGTGAGAATGAGGGCAGGCAGTAAAAAGCAAACTCATTTTTTCCATGTTCTTTATATAGGCTGTCAGGAGAAGATGTGTCCCAAATATAAGGTAGGTCTTCTAACCTGAAGTGATCCAACCAGTAAAATTCCTTCAGAGGTGTGCTCAGCTGCTTGGGTCTTTTTTAGTTAATTCCAGATGTAGTCAAATTGACAACTAAGAACATCCATAACAAAAGCCAGTATGAAGAACTCTTGACTGGAAAATACACTGCAGTCATTTTGAGGAAACTCAATGAGCTTCATGAAAACACAAGGGAATAATTCAATAATCTTACATAGAGACAAAAGCAATTCAAGGGGGGGTATAAAATTGGGTGAAGATGAATCTGGAAGGAGTTGGGGGAGGAAGAATAAATATGATCAGACTATGAACTTTTCAAAGAATTAATGAAAATGGAATCTAACAATCAAAGAAATCCTAAAGCTTCAAAGTCTCAGTAGAATTTCAAATATGACAGAAGGCACCAACAGTGGGCAATTAAAACAGAGGAAGCAATGGGCGGTCTTGAAAGTCATGATACTTTAAAGCACACATTTTGAGGAGAAAAACAAAACAGAAAGATCAAAGATAAATGGAGAGACTCTACAGTTACTTTGGAATAACATTGAAGGAGCAGATATGAGGTATTACTGGAGTTCTAGAAAGGAAGAATTCTTCTTGGAGATGTAGTAAAAGGAAATTCCAGGAATGTGAAAATACAATCATTCATGGACAGAAAAGATAAAGGTCATCGATCAAATTCAACTCTACCAAATATACATCAAGGCATATATCAAGCACACCTTTAAAGATCTTAGCTAAGAATATATGTGTTTTTTTTTTCTGTGACAAAATTTTTGAACAAAAACAACTTGAAGGGGAAAGAGTTATTTGTCTTACAACTTACAGTCAATTATGAAGGGAAGTCTGTGCAAGAACTCAAGTAGGAACCAGGAGGCAGGAACTGAAACAGATGCCATGGAGGAAATATGCTTACTGGCTTGCTTTCCAGACTTGTTTTTGGCCAAGATTCTTATACAGCCCAGGGCCACCTGCCCAGGTATGGCACCATTTTCAGTGTGATAGGCCCTCCTCTATCAACTAGCAATGAAGAAACTGTACTACAATCAAGCTGATAGGCCAATCTGATGGAGGCAATACTTTGGTTGAGGTCTCCTCTTCCCAGGTGACTTGAATTTGTGTTGACAAAGACTAACCAGCACAGGAAGGAATTCTTGGGGCAACAAAATGAAGAGAAGTAATATGATGGCTGACAGCAAAAACCCCTGGAAACATTGTAGAGGAGATTAAATACAGACAAATTCAGAACAGAGTAACATTGGACACAGTGTATAAGCCATACAGGTATGAATTCTACTAACATTAAAACAACAACATTTTATGAATCATATGTAAGTTATTTAAATCATTCCTACTAAAGTTGGAAAAATTGTATAATAATTCTTAGAAATGGGTTTCTGAAAGCGATGGCAATTTTAGTCCTAGAATCTACAATGTTTTCTTCAAAATTGATGTGAAAGTATATTCTTAGGATACATTGAAAGTATAATTTGTATTAATTAGGTGTCACTTATCCACCTTTAATTTATACAGGTCTGAATTTTCTGAAGGATTTTTTTTTTTGTTTCCAGATGTTTACAACTTGTTTCTGTATATTCAATAGTGATATTTTTTTATGTTGGAAATATTTAGAATATGAAAGATTCAATCCAAGGCTCTGTGTCAGGAGTCTGCTCACATCTCACCACTGGCAGCTGCATGCATTATCTGTGGCTCCTGCCAGGGCTCTGTCCTTGACTGGCAGTCACCACTTGCTTCTCCATCCATTCCCTGTAAAGCAAACACTCCTCATTTTCTTGAAAGGAAGGCAGGAGACCTGCAGAATTCCTGCCGCTCTACTCTAAAACTATGGACATATTTCCCAGCTCAGTAAACTCCACCCAGGAAATGCAGAGAGATGGAGATTTAGGTCTTCTGTCTCTCACAGTCTAGACAAAAGCCAGAGATGATATAAATATCCCTCTGTCTTTGGGACTCAACTTTGTCAGCTTTCTGGAGCCGTTTGCTAGATGCCACCTATGAGAAGGTGCTACGTGGCCAAGAACAGATGAGCAATGATGGAAGCCGACTTTATATCTTTTCTCTTCTGAACAACCATATTTTGCTATTGGCTCCTATCCTTATGTCCATAGAGGAAGATATGCAACTTTAGATATTGTGTTTGTGATGCTTGCTTGACATAATTTTTTTCAGCAAATTCAGGACCAAAAAAAAAAAAAAAAAAAAAAAAAAAAAAAAAAAAAAAAAAAAAAAAAAAAAAAAGAAAAAGAAAAAGAAAGACAGACAGAAAGAAAAGGGGTATATGACCAATACAAGCCCAACAATTGGAGTTTTACAATGCATAGTCTATGAGAAAAAGAAGCAAATATTCCAAAGTATTAGCTGGCCATAAAGTTATAATTTAATGTGAATTGACATTAAACAACAGAATATGTAAATATACATAAGCTCATTCTAGAAGTGGTATGAATGAAGCAAATATAGTCAACAGCATATTGCCTACTTTAAATAATAACATGCAGTGACCTTAGGTTAATTTTCATAAATTCTTATTTATTTCATTTATAACAATATTCTTTTCATTGATGTTAACAATGTGGAACAAAACAATGCAAAAAAGAGGAAAACACGCACTTTTTTATTTCTATAGCTTTCACAATAAATTATACAGTAAGTTCTTTTACTTTAAATATGTTTCAGATATATTTTCATATCTAATTTCTCATTTTTGCTACTTGAAATTAAAATTTCTAATTTCTCTAGTAGCATTGTAATACTCTCCTCTAGCTACAATCTCTCTGTGGTTTTATCTTTCTGGTTTCAGAATTGCTCTAAAATATTAGGTGATGACACTGGTCCTTCAGTTTATGTGGAATTCTCCTATATGACATGGACAGCTAATGAAGACATTATATATAAATGTTAGCATGCAGACTTATTTCACAATGAAATCTTTTTGTAAAATTCACACTTACAAAGTTATTAGAGAAATTCACAAAGTTAAACTTCTTTACATATTTTTGTTCAGTAATTTCAAGGGCTTGATGATTATCTAGCTTTATGAGGTATGGTGAATTTGAAAAGGTTATTTGATCATAGCATCTTGATTCTAGACTATCATAGAATAAGCTCTTCAAATAAACACTTTGATAAACATTTGTTCACTTTGTACAGTTGATATTTCTGAGTGTGTTTTACAAGCTCTCTAGGCTTTGACTTTGGCTGTATTTTTCATCTCTTCATGATACTTTCTTCCCTGGGTCTACTGCTATGCAGTCTTACAATGTTGAAGCATCTATCTGCATACGAATGTACACTGCTGTTCCATGTTTCTATCCATATGTTCCCCACACTCCTCTTGTGGATGATACCTAGTCAAGACAAAGATTAACATTCACTGATCCTCTAATTTTCTCTCTAACATCTGCCATATCAGTCACTGTTATTCTGAGAAAGATTATCAAGAGGTTATCAATGATATAATTTTTAGTTTTATACTTCTTGAAATTACACTTTTGTCCCTACCTCCTCCTCCTCCTCCTTCTTCTACAAATAACATCTCTTTAGTAGAAGAGGCTATGATATTCATGTATCTTCCACACAATGTAATATACAGTAAACTTTTAAAAATATTTCCCACTAAGTGGATATTTTCAGTAATGGACACAACCTGGTGACATTTAAAGAATCATGCCTAACTAGTCACTTAAATGTGCTCATTCAGTTAATATGCCACTGAAATATTATCTAAGCACTATACTAGGCATTAGGGCAAGAGTGATAATGCAATGATCATTGCTGTGGTACTAATGGAGTTTAAAGTTTCAATAGAAAACTGTACAACTGATTAAAAAAAAAACCAACTAAAACTGAAACAATGACAATTAGAGTACTCAATCTGAGATGGTAGTCTTTCCCCTGAGAATAAATATCATAGTATCAGAAGGAGCAGTACAAGTCACCAGTGGAGAAAAAACAAACAATAGTTCTATTTAGCCTAAAAAGCATGGCAACTACCAATAGGACAAGATATTTAAAATTCTTTAGTGAATACTGACACTTTTGTATCATGTGAGTATACAACAGCTGCCTAATTTGTCACAAGGCTTAATAGTAGGAAGTTAATGTCTGGTACTATAAACTCAAGCTACTGCTACTTTCTTGAGCCAGTATAGCCTCTAGCTGCATTCAAAGTATTTGTTCTTACACCCACAAATAGGTGTAGCTCTCACCCCACTGTGAAAGAAGCTTCCTTTTACAGGAGATCATTAAGAAGGCCACAAGTTGTCCAAGGCTGAGAAAGACAAGAAGAGCCCGAAGATTAGAAACTCATTGTGAGGTAACCTTCTTAAAAGCAAAAATCGGAGAGTGGAAAGGGCTATGGAGGAGGAGTTGGTTCTATGAGGATCTGGCAGGGGCAGGTGATGAGTGAAAGGTTAATGGGTTAATATGATCAAGGTACATTTTGGTAAATTCTCAAAGAATTAATAGAAAGCATTATTTTTTACAGTGTGGAAATGACTGCCACAGAGAGATATAGAGTAGCTGTAAAAGGAGGCCATTTAGTTTTGGGAAGACAGCTAAGCCCTGTGAGCTGAGACATAATAGATAACTTTCATTGCCCCCAGCAATACTATCACAATGATTTTCCTATAATTTGACTCTGAGCCAATGAGCAAACATCAGCGTGTTCCTTGCCTTATGGTTGTGACAGTCTCTGAGAACAAGCTGTATGCTCCTGGGAACACAAATGAGCAGGGGCAGTGAAATTATCTTCAAGATAAATAATTTGCTTATACTGTGACTACAAATGTCTGCCTAGTCCATGTTGGCTTTTTACCCTTTCAGTTCCTCCATCAACCCCAGCATACCACCCTTGAGGACAACTGCAGAAATGAAATCATTGAGTAACTTTCTTTTTATTGTATAAAACTCCACTAAACTGTAGAATTAAGTACTCATCTTTGGAGGTTTTTTTTTTTTTTTTTTTTTTTTTTTTTTTTGTATTTTTTATTTAATTAATTTATTCTTTTTAAATTTTTTAAATTTAAACTTCATACAGGGGGGAGAACCATGTGACAATCATGAGAATCATGAGCTCTATACATGTTACATTCATAGTGAACAGGCCAACTGCATTTGTCCAGTTTGAAGTAAGTGCCTCTCCTATCTTGTTGGGTCTAAATTTCCAAATGAGATTCAATATCTATCCTATCTCAACTCTAATAGCTTAACATCTTTATCTTGATCTAAAACGATCTTGTCCCCTAACCAACTAAACTTGGTTGTAAACTATACTATCTTGTCTTCAATGTCCCTCAGAGACTTGAGAAGGAATAAAACTTAAATCCATGAGTGAACCAGCAGTGTGGGTTAGCAGCTTCCAAAATGTACAAATTGACTTAAGACAGTTTATTCAGATTACAACTCAGCTGTTATCCCATCACTTGTATCCCCCTGTTCCTCCCTCCCTTCTGCTTTCACCCTATTCCCCTCCCCTAGGTCTATGACTGAGGGATCTCCTCCCCCTCTGTATGGTCACAGGCTATCAAGTCTCATCTTGGTAGCCTGCTTATTCTTTCTTTGAGTGCCACCAGGTTACAAGTAGTAAACATTGAACCCCTACTCTGATCTAACCAATGGACAGGACAATCTCCACACTTATGTGGAGAGTGAGGACTGAATCTGATACGAACTCTGGTGCCTGATCTTTGTTTTCCATTTCTTTGCTTAAATTTAGTACTCTTGTTGACAGAAGCCACATAATGCATTTATTTTCATTGTAATTTTCTGTGCATTCCATTAACAATGACTAACTTCCTCTTTTAGCTGCTAATAAAGGCCTTTCTGTGGCTGTATTTTGTATGACTGAAGTCTTTTTGGCATTTTCTACTTTGCCGAACATACCTCCTTTTTGGAAATCACCCCTTAAATTATGATTTAAAACAGATGCTGGAGAGAACAAAATAATTAAACATCATAAACATTTCTATCTATGAACTTATAATAAAGTGACAGATCATTTGTTACCCATGTCCACCCTTAGTCTGATCTAATTCTTACTGAGTACCAGTAGGAAAGAAAGGACCTAAAGAAACATGAACCAATTTGAGGCTAGTTCACTCAAACAAAGGACTTGGATTGTGGCTCAGCCCTAACATATGCCTTTAACCCAAGAGCTTTCTGTCAGCAGGAGATAAATAAAGCCAAACATAGGTCAAGAGGGGAAACAGGCAACCAGTTGATAGGGAGTGAATGTAAGAAAACACAGGAAGGAGGGACAAGGAGTTGAAGGGTATTTAAGACATAGTGGGGAAGAAGAAGAAGGGGCCTTTTCCTTCTGGGACAGCATCTGAATAGGAAGGTGAGCTGGCTTCTTTCTCTGCCTCTCTGAGCTAGCAAGCTTTCACCCCAATATCTGGCTCTTGAGTCTTTTTGATAAAATGAACATTTGGGATTTTATTTCTTTATAACACCAACTTAATATGGCAGCAAGGAATTAAATCAGGACAGTTGGACTGGCCATACTAAGGCTGTGGCAATTTTATTGAGAGCAATCAGACTTTTTATATCTTTATCAGAAAGAGAATATAATGGCAGTTGTTAAGACACTTGTAGTTGCCAGGATACAATGACGTTTGCAAGTTATAGAAGGTAGGCAAGATTAATGTCTAAGACCAATTATCCTGTCAAGCCTCCATGCTTGTTTGACTTCTAAGGGAACATACAGAGAAATATAGCAGCCTGCACGCTTCACTGCCTGAGAGGATGCTTTCATCTCTCAGGAACTGAAAGGCATATTGTGCCGGAGGAACCTTGAACTCTAACCTGAAAAAACTATAATGCATGCCTTTTAAAGGCAGCTAGGCCAGGTCAAATGAAGTAGTAATTTCCAAAAAAGCTAGTTAACTTGTCTCTAAAACTGTGAAAGCCCAGACTGTAGACACACACACACACACACACACACACACACACACACACACACACACACACAGAGAGGGAGAGAGAGAGAGAGAGAGAGAGAGAGAGAGAGAGAGAGAGAGAGAGAGAGAGAGAGAACAGACAGAGAGAGAGAGGGGGGGGGATACATATACATGAGCGTGTATATACACAATATACACTGAATAATGAGAGCTCTGAGAATGGAATGGGATTGTGATGCAGGCCTTGCTAGTTCCTACACTGATGCTAGGAGCTTTCATTTTCTTTTTATTTATTTATTTATTTTTTTTATTTTTATTTTTATTTTTTATTAATTTATTCTTGTTACATCTCAATGTTTATCCCATCCCTTGTATCCTCCCATTCCTCCCCCCGCATTTTCCCATTATTCCCCTCCCCTATAACTGTTCCTGAGGGGGATTACGTCCCCCTATATATTCTCATAGGGTATCAAGTCTCTTCTTGGCTACTTGCTGTCCTTCCTCTGAGTGCCACCAGGTCTCCCCCTCCAGGGGACATGGTCAAATGTGAGGCACCAGAGTACGTGAGAAAGTCGTATCACACTCTCCACTCAACTGTGGAGAATATTCTGACCATTAGCTAGATCTGGGAAGTCATTTTCTTAAAGAATGAAAAACCAATGATGGAGTCTGAGAAGGAAGACCTAGGTGAGTTAGAGTTTCACCTGGTGACTAAGGAAGCATTTGGTTATGCATTGTAAAGTTGTGCACAGTAAATCTAAATCTATTTTGCAAAAAAAAAAAATGATGGTCATAAAGTGTTGATTTTTAAAAAACTGTTCATGGACAAGTAAATATAACTATGTTGGCTTAAATAAACATGTCTCTTTATTTCATATTTTCTAACTTTTAACTCATAGTTTAGCCAACCCCATCCCTTCATGGGCATACTCTTTATTTCTAAGCAGTTATATGGAGGTGGCATATATGTTTCTTCAATGCCTAGCAATTCATGTTGCTATAATGATGGCCCACAGGAAGATGATCCTTCATTGGCAACCACTTCTCATCTGTTCTTCCATCTTGGCTTTTCAAATGCTAAATGCTATGGAGATGCTAAAGAACTCCAAAAATACTTCTAATGATTGTTTATCAGTCATTTTATACAGAGTATCTACTTATATGGTTTTACATATGCTGGCCTTGCCTCAGACTTGCTAGGTATCCAAGGAAAGCCCTGAATTTTTTATCCTCCTGCCTTCAGCTCTGAGTGCTGGGATTCCAGGTATGCACCACCATTCCTGCTTTATGCTGTGAAGGCAAGCATTTCACCAACTAAGGTGTACCCCGTCTCCACGGACATGTTTAGCTGTGAAGGCAAGCATTTCACCAACTAAGGTGTACCCCGTCTCCATGGACATGTTTAACTGCCTCACCTTTTACTGTAGTGGTGAGAGAGGCAGTCCTGTCCCATTGTTGTGTGGCTGGCAGGATACATGTCACCCAACCATGGAGACAGTAAAGATGATCATCAGTTAACCTCTTCTTCCTATAAAAGAATGTGAAGAGGCTGAGTGCAGTAAACAGGAGACGGCTACTCAATTATTATCCCCTTTAAAAATTAAGTTAATGTGTAATTCTGTAATGCATAAAGTAGACATCAATCTATTCTTGAAAACAAGGATATGGATTCATTTAGCCATTTATGGTATTATATTATAGTAAGTATTAGAGTTAAGGTTCTTATGGTGCTAGCTCGCAGGGGCTTGTGAAATCATGCTTACATAAACCTGTCTCTCTAGTGTTCTGTCTCCAGCAGCATTTCCTTATCAGGCCTATAAAACACTCTGTAAGACTATATGATCCAGACGTCACAGGATTTATACTTTTGTTAAAGAAATCCAATTGTTTCCTCAGATATTTATGTGGGAGGCAGATTTCAAATTTCCTGCAATAATATCTCATATGAGTTCTTCTTTATTTTTATGTTTCAATTTCAATATATTTTCCTGAAGAAGCAATATTTTTGAGAGGCACATTTTTCTTATAAAATGCAGAGAAATGACAGATAATATCCTTTGAGGTACTCTTTGTGACTTTGAAGGTTTTCAGGTTTCTCAGTTCTGACTATGTGTATTTGGGTTTCTCAGAATATTAAACCTTTAATCTGATTTTCTTACTGATTCAAAAATCAGAGTGTCTGGTTTTTCAAAGGTATACTGAGAGCAGTAGTTGACAAGCTTTCCAGTTTGGGCTGCATTGTACGCCTCCCAAAGTTGATGTCTTAATCCCCAGTACCCATGAATATGAAATTATTTGAATGCAATTAGGATACAAATTAAAATGTACTCAGATTAGAAAAACATGGCAGTTTGTTGCCTGATATCTTGATAAGAGAAGGAGGGGGGTATATCAGTACAGATGTAAGACCAAGGGTTGTCCCACTCTCATTTCTATTGCTATGATGAAATACCCCAACAAAAACAATCTAGTCACATCTTATTCACAGTAAGTAGCAGGAACAAAAAAATTGTGTGCTTTCTCTCTTGTTTACTAGCTTATTCTCAAGTCAGAATTTCCATTCTCACAGTATTCTGTACCACCTGCCTAAGAAATGGCATCACCCAAACTAGACATGGTCTTCCCACATCAATTAATTCAATGTAGACAACTTCTTTTTTTTTTTTTTAACTTCTAATTTGTTTACTTTACATCTCAATTGTAGCAACCTCTCAATCCCTCCCTCCTCCCCTAACATATGACCTCAGCCTATCAAGTCTCATCTAGATTGGAAAGACACATATGATATATACTCTCTTATAAACAGATACCAGCTAAACAATACAGGATAACCACACTACAATGCACAGACCTAATGAAAGTAGATAACAAGGAAGACCCTAGGGAGAGTGCTTAATTCTCACTCAAAAGGGCAAATAGAAAAGACAACCTCTTATTAAGATGTTCTTTCCTGGTGTCCCTGGGTTGTGTCATATGACCAGAGTGGCCCTGTGTGAGTTAACTTTTTCTAGGAAAGGGGGGTCTTAATACTTCAGTCTTTTTTTATGATTTTTTTTTATTAATTTATTCTTGTTACATCTCAATGTTTATCCCATTCCTTGTATCCTCCCATTCCTCCCTCCCCCCCCATTTTCCCCTTATTCCCCTCCCCTATGACTGTTCCTGAGGGGGATTACCTCCCCCTGTATATGCTCATAGGGTATCAAGTCTCTTCTTGGCAACCTGCTGTCCTTCCTCTGAGTGGCACCAGGTCGTCTCCCCCTCTAGGGGACATGGTCAAATGTGAGGCACCAGAGTACGTGAGAAAGTCATATCATACTCTCCACTCAACTGTGGAGAATATTCTGACCATTGGCTAGATCTGGGAAGGGGTTTAAAGTTTACCTCCTGTATTGTCCTTGGCTGGTGCCTTAGTTTGAGCGGGACCCCTGGGCCCAAATCTGCCTGTCATAATGTTCTACTTGTAGGTTATCATTTATCCATCGGTAGTAGGAAGAGGCTTTTAATGTGATATGCTGCCAACTTCTCTAGCCCACCAAATCTTGTTTAACTTTTAAAGTTTACTTTGTTTTGATTATCTTGTTCCTGAGTAAATGTTGGGGCAGATGTGCCAAGAGTATGTTTTAGTCAGAGTCTCATAAGGGGGTCTCTGGAATCTTTATTTAAGTCACAACCTCCAGGGCATAAGGAAGACCTTCAAGTAGGCCAGATAATGATATCTCCCCTAAAAGCAAGAGAGGTTATACGATCAGAATATTCCTGGGAAAGCTTAGAAGCAGTACTCCTGGGAGAAGGCATAAATTATTCATAAGAAACTTCCATCAACCCAATATCCCCAAGTTGTACAGATAATAAAAGCCCTGCAAACATGCAACATATAGAGCTCGAGGCCAAAAAGTGGGGGACCATACCACAGTGATGGTATGCACAGTAATGGTATGCTCAGCTTTGCAGGATCTTCATCAAACAGCTGCACTGGTTTTATGACTTTCACTGTTCCCAATAGATATGCCTGTGCCACCTGATACTGGTTAGGATTTGGTCCCTAAGGGTGAGCCTAACTAGTCTGATAAATGAACATAGAAATAAAATGACTCCTAATAACATGTTGCTATACCCTTAGATCATTACATCACTCAATCCCTATCAGAGAAACTTTATCTTGGAATTGATGATTTTAACACAGAAGTCCACAACTTGGTGATGCAAAGAGATACTTAGTTCACTCACTTCTAATGGGATAGCTCAGGGATCCATGCAGAGGAGGGGGCAGAAGGATTCTAAGAGCCAGAGATGGTGGATGTCTACAAGGAAAGACCATTTTCCAGACTTAACAGGGTTGATGCACATATGAACTCACAGAGACTGTGACAATATGCGTGAAATCCTAACAAGTTCAAGCCAGACAAAATCACAGCATAGAGAAGTCAGCACACAGTCATATCCCTACCCAAAAAGCTACTGCAATTGATGACTTCTGGAAAAATTAAAATAATTTTTCTTTAACAGAGTGACCCTGGGCATATAAACCACTCTCCAGGATAGGTTTCCTTCTCAGGAATAGCTGGCCAATACAAAATGGACTCCACGTTTTGTTATTGATTTTGGTTTTGTGCTTTTATTTCTGTTTGACTGTTTTTGTGTTTCTATTTTATTTATTTTTTAAAGATTTACTTATTTATTTATGTAGATGAGTGTTCTATCTGTATGCACACCTGTATGGCAGAAGAAGACATCAAATCACATTATAGATGGTTGTAAGCCACAATGTGGTTACTGGGAATTTAATTCATTACCTCTGGAAGAGCATACAGTACCATCTCTCCAGCCCCATTGTTTTATTTTTTAGGAGGCAGAAAGATGATGATGTGAGTGGATGAGTAGGGAGGATCTGGGAGAAGTTTGAAGAAGAGAAAGAATAATATCAAAACACTGTGTATGAAGGAATTTAAAAATAGATAGATGATAATCTGAATTTTACAACTTTTCTTTTTATTATTTTTATTCCAGTTGCCATTGTACTTTAGTCTTTTGAGTCTCTAAATTCTCACAATGTTTCTTTTGAATGCAGTCATATTACAGATATTATTTGCCTTAATATAATTTTAATATAACTGTAATATTTGAATCCTATAATTAGCATGGTGATACCCAGGAGAAAAACCAAAACCATCTAGCTACAATTCTATTATGCAATGGCTACATAGATAGATATGAGCCAATAAGTTATATGTAGCAGCATTAAATGAGTTTTCTCAAGCTTTAAAAAGGAGGAGGTCCACCATTCTCCAGGAAGTTGTCTAGAATAAATGTATGATATCTGGAATTACAGTCGTTACTTTGTAGAAAATGCCACACTGTAAAAACTCTAAATTTTATGACTTTCCTGGCTTTTTTTTTTATATTTCAGTTTTGTATGTTGCTGTTCAATGCAACTAAAGTAAACAATCTCAGCAATGTCAACTGCAGTTCAACGGTCTTACATCCCTGTGCAAGCTTCCTTGACTATAATATTGGAAGAAGGCTAGGGGAAGATTTACATCTCAGCAAAACAGAGAAAAAAACTGCATAGCTGTGAATTTTCTGGTGGTGTAGTTTTTTGATGTTTTTTTGACAGGAGGAGGGTTTTGAGGGCAGGAGAGAGAACAGAAAGTTAGATGAGGAAAGAGAGAGAGATGGGGAGGATCTGGAATAATTTGAGGGAGGAAAACCATGATAAAATATTTTGTATGAAAAAAATTAAGTTAAAAATATCCTTTATGAAAAATGAGGTTCAGAGAAAGCTTTCTAAAGAGGAACCTGGCTGAAGTCAACTGAGGTCATCTTAATACTTATTCCTAAGGCCCTCTGTCTTGTTCATCCTTTGCCATTTGCTGGCCTTTGGTGTGGTTCATTTCCTTGGATTCATGATGGTATTTTCTAGTCTGTAGTCTTTTGGACTCAAGCTCTCAAGAAAAAATTTTTTGTATGATACTTTATATGAAACTCTTCTTTTTCTCATTTCTCATCATTGTTGCAACATGATTTGAGGTTTTTTGGTTTTGTTTATGCATCTTCTTTAATTTCTATATTTTGAATTTAACTTTCTGTTCATCTAGCTAGGAAGAATTTTCTTTATATATATATATTTTAGTTAAAATGTAGTTATATCATATTCTGCCTTCTCTTTCATCTATCCAAAGATCCCTCCTTCCGATACTTCCATGCTCCCCACTCCCAAATTGGTAGCTTCTTCTCCCTGATGAATATTACTGCGTATATAGATATATATGTATGTATACATATCTATAACTAAGTAAATACAACGTACTCTTTCTGTTTTTGTTGTTTACGTGCATATGGTTTCAGAGCTGACTACTTATGCCTGGGAAAGGCTAATCATCCATGTCTTGGCAATCGTTAACTGTGTATAGTTCTTTCTTCAGAGGTGGAATTCCACAAGATCCCTCTGCTTCCTTAATGCGAGGTCTACATTGCCACGGTTCAGGCCTTACTATTTCACAGAAGAGTCTTATTTTTTCCTCTTTCTTTCACAATGTTACAACCTCTCTGCTTTTCTTCTTTCCCAGTGTCAAGGCTCCCTGAGCAGTAAATGGGGACAGGGCTTCCCATAGTCCATTGATCTCTGCGTTGTGTTCATTTGTGGTTTTTCTGTGATGCTCTCCATTTGGGATAAAGATAAGTTTCTTTGATGAGAGATGATCTATCTGTAAGTTTAAGGACATGATTAAGAATAGATTTAGGTATTATACTGGTTTAGCAAACTGACTGTAATAAATTCCAAATTCCCTGACCTCGCTGGTTCCAGGAAATTGGCTGGGTTTCCAGTACCAGGCATGATTTTTCTCCTGTTGAGTGGGGCTTGAATCCAATTAGGCAGCTGTTTGTTATCAACAACATTTGAGTACCACTTACTGGACCTCTGTGAAGGTGGGTATTTTGTCTTGCCTGTCATTGTGGTTCAAAAATATTGCTTCTGGGTAGAACTATTAATTGTTAGCCTCCCTTGGCAACTTGCACAGTATTTTATGGCATCATAGAATTTAGACATCAGAAAGGAGGTTTTCCTGTTAGATCCACCTTGAAACACCTGAGTTCTATGTCCTAAATGTACAATATATGGGCATAACTTCAACCTCTGATGAGCAAAAACATTGGTAGTCTCTACTATTTTGAGTCATTTTGACTACCTTGACCAACCATTTGAGAGGAGGTTTCTTGTACCTAGTACTAGGTTTTTGTTAGTGTGTGTGTGTGTGTGTGTGTGTTGTATATAACTTTAGGAAAAATAATGCGGTTTCCCAAGGCTTTTAAGACAACCTTGGTGTTATTTGTTTTCTTGGTTTTTTGTTTTCTGTGCTCGTTGTGTATTCTGGACAGTAGTCCTCTATTACATGTACAGTTGCCAAAGCTTCTTTCCCATTCTGTGGATTTCCTCTTCACAGGAGCAGTCGCTCTTTCAGCTGTACAGAAGCATATTAGTTTCATGAGGTCCTGCTGGTAAGCTGCTGGCCTTAATTCCCAGGCAAGTGCAGTCCTGTTCAGAAAGTCCTTTGCTACACCTCTATCTTGAGGCATACAGCCTATGATTTGATTGCTTTTCCTGTTCTGGTGGTTCTGGTTCCAATTGAGTTATTTGATCTACTGGGAGCTAAATTTTGTTCCCATAGATCTCTTGCCTTATTGTTCCATCTAGTGCTTTTAGGACGATATGAAACAGGAGAGGAAGCAGTGGACAGACCATGTCATTCCTCAATCTTATGAGATTACCTTGAGGTTTTCTCCACCTAGGATGATATTGGCTCTGTGCTTGTCATATATGACCTTAAATATGTTGTCGTATGTCACCACTAGTCTTGTTCTCTCTAGAATTTTTTTTTAAATCATAAACACATGTTGAACTTTGTCAAAGAATTTTTCTGCATCTAATGAAATGATCATATGATTTTTGTCCTTAAGTCTATTTAAGATTTACTATAGTTACTGTGTTACACATGTTATACTTGACTTTCATTTCTGGGATAAAGCCAACTTGGTGACAGTGAATGACTTTCTTTATATATGTCTATATCTACTATTTTAGTAATTAGTTGAAGATTTTTGCATTTATGTTCATCAGGTATATTGTTCTGTAGTTTTGTTTTGTATGACTTTACATGGTTTGGATATGTGAGAGATATAGAATTCATAGAATGAATTTAAGGATGATTTTTCTGTTTTCATTTGTTTCTTAAATAATATAAGAAGCATTGGCTCTAGTTCTTTGAATTTCTGGTAGAATTCTGCTATGAATCCATTTGGCCCTGCACATTTTCTAATCAGGATGGGTTTTTAGTAATGTTTCAGTCTCTTCCTTTGCTATGTCTTGTTTTGGTCATTGATGTCTTTCTTCTTCCTCTTCCTCCTCCTTCTCCTCCTCCTCTTCCTCCTCCTTCTCCTCGTCCTCCTCTCCTCTCCTCCTTCTCCTCCTCCTCTTCCTCCTCCTCCTCCTTCTCCTCCTCCTCTTCCTCCTCCTTCTCCTCTTCCTCCTCCTCTTCTCTCCTCCTCCTCTTCCTCCTCCTCCTTCTCCTCCTCCTCTTCCTCCTCCTTCTCCTCTTCCTCCTCTTCCTCCTCCTCCTTCTCCTCCTCCTCTTCCTCCTCTTCTCTTCCTTCTCCTCTTCCTCCTCTTCCTCCTCTTCCTCCTCCTTCTCCTCTTCCTCCTCCTTCTCCTCTTCCTTCTCCTTCTCCTCTTCCTTCTCCTTCTCCTCCTCCTCCTTCTTCTCCTCCTCCTCCTTCTCCTCCTCTTCCTCCCTTTTCCTAAGGATGACTTCTGAACAACTGTTTCATTCAATATTTTTTATTTTTCTGATTATAATGTGATAACATTTCTTCCCTTTCCTCCCTCCAAACCTTTCCATATACCACTCCCCTCTTTGTTTCAAATTCATAGTTTCTTTTCTTTTATTCTGCTTATTGTTATTGCATACAAACATGTATGTGTATATACATACATATTTCCAAACATGACCTATCCAGTTCATATACTGATATTTATATGTAGTTTATCTTCAGTAGTTTGGTTAAATCAAGAAATTCATCTATTTCTTTTAGATTTTCCAGATTAATGGAGTATATTACTTTAAAAGCTCCTTATAATGTTCTGTTATGTCTGTGGTGTCTATTATTCTGTTTTCACGTTTACTTCTCAGTGTGCTAATTGGAATCATCTCTTACTTTCTTTGGGTTGTTTGGGCCAACGGTCTGTTGATCTTGTTTATCTTCTCAAAGGATCAACTCTTAGATTCATTGATTGTTTTTATTAGTTCCTTTGTTTATACTTCATTAATTTCTTCTTTGATTTATTTATTTTTGTCTTCTTTGTATGAAATTAGTTTATTCTTGTTTTTCCAAATTCTAGAGGTATGTCAATAAATAATATATTTGTACATTTCTGTTAAAAAAAACTATAGTCACTTAAATCTATATACATCCCTCTTTGCTTTTAATGTGTCATAGATGTCCTGTTGCATTGTTTTTATTTTAATTTAGTTACAAGAATACTTTTATTTATTCAAGAATCATTTTACATGTACTTATGCTGTAGCTTGCTAGTCTTTTGGGGAGCTGGTTGTACATACTTCTCAGACACAAAAACATCCTTCCGCTCAGTAGCACTGAGTCAGGACATGGTCTTCCTGGAGAACTTGTGGGGGCTCCCCGAGACGTCATTGCAGAACAGAATTCTACTCCTGTGGGCTCAGAGGAACATTTGGATATTTACAAGTTCTCAGGCTTGGGTAATTTTGATTTTTTAAAAAAAGACATTATTTAAAATCACGATTTGAGACCAAAATAAAAATTAAACTATAATCCCAATAATAAGCTTAAAAATCTGGCTTAATGTCATACACCTGGCTTTATATTACTTCTGTTGAAAACTTAACGTGTAGCCATTTGAGAAATTTAAGATCTCCTCATTTGGCATCTTCCTGAAAGAAAAACAGAGTTTATATTTCTATTGTTCTTCTGATTCTTTGTATTTAACAACACAAGTGGCTGTCTGTATTCCTAATGTATGCTTACACGTAAACAAAACTTCCCTATGGCTTATCAAGTGCAGGGTTATATTAGAAAAAAACCATGGCCTACAATGCATAAATAGTACTCATATATAAACAGAGCATGCACAAGAGACTAATACAATTTCCCCTTTTCTGGTGATTAATACTCACCCTGGCAGCTGTAACGTTTCATCCTTCTATTAGCTGGCAGATGTGAATAAGGACTGTATCCTGCCTGCACCAGACTGCTTTATCTTCAAACACGCTCACAGCGCGGGGACTATGAAATATGCTACAAGAAGATTTAGAACTCTCGTAGGAATTTCTTGTGGCTTCCATGCATTTTTCGCAAATTTATGAAATAGAATATTTTATTTCTTCTGGGCTAAAAGTTAACTGACTTGAAACTTATAGGTGCAGAGCAATAGAAGCCCAGTCAGTGTTGTCCCTTCTAGGTCTCAAAGAACAGACCACTGGGGAAATTTTTTTAGGAAGATAATGATTTACAGGTTTGAGAGAGAGATCTATATGAAAAATGTGACTATATTTAAAAGATAAATTTAAGAGTATTCAATCTGGTGAGCTATAACCTTTACTAATATGACACAATCTTTACAGTTTTACTCTCAATAGTTACAATTTCAAGTTCCTGGGTAAAAGTCAAATTGTGGGTTTGCTATGTCATCATGTTATAAGTGACAAGCTTTGTTTCACTTATGTTTCATTTGGGTTTAGTGTTAAAATATAATTTGTGTGATAAGGAAACATGACCATATTTTCTCAATTTTTTATTTGAATGGATGTTACTTATTATTATGTCTAAATTCAGAAAAAATAGTTGAAAAATATGCTATCATATTAAATATAAGTAGTATCAAATTTATATATGCATATCCATATGTACATAATCATATATAATTTCCTATATTCACAAACATTTAAAGCCATAAATATATTTTATTATTACTGTTCAAGAGCATGTGCAACAATAACAATTATATACCTATTATATGCATATATATAGTTCTGTGTAAATACATATTTGGATACATATATGGTGGGGGTTTAATTAGTATATACATATATATATCATTAAAATTGTTGACCATATTAATCATAATAATATATTCTATGTCATGGAAAAAATATAAATAAAAACTGGTCTAGTTCCTTGCAATAGATTTCAAAATGTTACTAAGAGACATAAATAGCACCTGTTCATAGTTTAATAACATTATAGATATAAAGTATATTTTACACATAATTTAAAATGTTGTATAGAGTAATTATACAGTAACAACCCTTCAATTTCAAAAATATCATCAGAAAAGCAGTCAGGTAAGGACAAATACTGGATTTAATGCATGAAGGAGCACTCACCTTGTTGGAATACTATAGGACCTTGAAGATTCAGATTTATAGGATCTGATTTTAAGTCAACAAAGAAAAAAGAATGTTAATATGGAATAGAATTTAACACAGAATGGCTTTATCTAGGTTTTGCCTCAAGAATACATGAATAATCTGAATGGGAACAAACCAGTTCATTTCATGGATAAAATATTTTTCAGGAATATTACTTATAATAAGCACTCAACCCAGTTCTACCTGTTTTCAATATTGCTTAATTTAGAGATTAAAAAGTTCATGTGATTCCAATATTATTTAATAAAGACATTTGTTTAATTCCTTCTAATTTTAATCCTTTTTTGGGTGCTTCTTAACCTAAGCTGAAGTATATAATATATTTTTTAAGAGATCTGACCCAGTAGACACCAATATAATATGGTATGCAGAACTGACACAGAACAAGACTTCCGTGTCATAAGATCTGGGGTGTTGGAGAAAAGATTTCTTTTCAATAAGTGTTACTGCTTTTACCTGAGCTGCCAGCATCAGGCCAGTTGGCAGCAAGGAGCTCAGGGCTCTGAAACCGACGCCAGGTGGCGATGAGGGCCCAGCCTAATTTGGGCAAGTCAGTGGCTGTTTTGAGAACAGCCGGTAATGGAGGCTCGAGGCTCAGGGCTCAGAAATGGAGAGGCAGTGGTGGGAGCCCAGTTTTGTTCTGGCAAACAGAATGACTGCTTCAATACAGGTGGACATTTACCTTCGCAAATGAGCAGTGTGGTGGATTTAGTGCCATGAGAAAGATGGCAGCACTAGTCCAAGCTGACATGCCGGCAAATGGTGGAAGCTCATGTGGCCAGCAGCACATAGCTGCCTGACCTGCAGTCAAACCCAGGGGTCCAATGGCCAGTCTTACAGGGAACAGGGGAGCCCTTCCTTACGCAGAATAAATGACGAGCCTCAGATGGTCATGGGCATTGGGAGAGGTTTTTAGGCTGAACATGTTTAATTCAATGGGGCTAGGAGAGCAAGGGAAACTTCATTACCATGCAGCAGTACAGTCCTATCATAGGAAGGAGAACACAGCACTTAATTATCCTATGGGCGTTGAGGTGGATGGAGGAGGGACTCCAGGTCTCATTAGCATGGAGGGTATTTTCCAAGAATCCCAGGGGTACACATAAAGGGCTTCATGTCAGGAAAGGGTTGGGCCTATGATCTCACTGAGGGCCATATGACACTCCTTTAGAGGATCTGAGGTTTCCCGAGATCAGGGAGAGAGGTGGGAACCCAGCTGCGAAAGAGTCTGTCATCTTAGTACTGAGCTCAGGGGCTATCCAATAATGACAGATTCAGATTTTATCAGCAGGGTCCACAGTAGTTGTTTGGGGGTTAAATGCCTCATCATCATCTTTTCTTACTTGTGTTTTGATACTATAATTCAGTTAGAATATTTCTCCTTTTCCCTTTCTCCCTCTCACTGTACTCTTTCAGTTTCTCCTTCAAATTCATGGCTTCCCCCCCCCCACCACCACCACACACTAATTGTTATTCTTTCTTCTTCTCTCTCATAATCTCTCTCCTCCTCTCTTTCTTCTTCTTTCTTTGTTTCTTTGTTTCTTTCTTTCTCTCCTCCATGCCTTTTCACTTCTTTTCTCTATTTCCTTCTTTGTCTCTGTGTGCATGATTTTGCTTCCCATTCAACGGAATATCACGGGTTAACTTACTTGATGCTACACTATCTGCCAAGTAAGAAACAAACTCTATAAAAACTAGAGTAAGAAGAAATTGCATATAGTCAAAGGAAAAAGAAACACAAATCGTTTGGTTTTGTTGTAGTTATCTACTCACTGGTCAGTATTGATACTCATAGTAAGGGGTCAGGAAAGGAGGCAAGAAACAGCTACTCGAGGAAATTTATCCGGGCTAACTGTTCACAACGATGTAATAATAAACCAATAGAGAAGATAAGCACAGCTTGGCAGACAGACATGACTGTTTCAGACTAACTCGTAATGTAGGAAGCTAATTTTGGTGTCTCCCACCCTATGAGAGCTTATGTAGAAGATATCTACTTCCAGGATCATGTTCTGCATGAAATCTAAAGTCTTGCTTAAAATATATCTGTATCCTACAATGCTTCTGGAAGATTTCTAAAACTCCACAGATTCAAGTTTCTGGTCCCAAGATTCTTTCGGAAATGTTAGTGAGGGTTGTGTTCCTTTATCTGAGATGTTTATGTACAAATCCAAGACACTTATGCTGCACAGTAGATCCGTGGGCCCTTGTGGGCAGCTGCTAAGGATCATGGTTAGTGTGAGTGATGAACCAGAGACAGGGAGTAAGTAAACAAGAATCTCAATGTCTTAATGATTCCTGTGGGCTCACATACTTCTGCAGCAGCTAGCCTCTCATGAAACAGTATCAGACAGAGCTCACTGGAGGAGCAGAACCAAGAGAAACAATACAGGTTCTGAAGACGAATGCACACAGCGTGTGAAGGCCAGCAATAGCCTTCTATGTTGAGCATCTCAGTGCAGAAAGCCAGATGCCTTGGCGGTCTCAATCAAGTGCTAGATCCTGGAACTCTCTAGAAAGTGGTTTGGTTTAGTTCTTTGTTAAAAAGCCAAAAACCTCTTGTTTTGGTTGTCAACCTTAGTCTTTAATGGCTGAACTAACTCTCCATCACATCAACAATTATCAGTACATATAGATGAGGTAAGATGGGCAAATACATAAATGAATAAATACTCTCTTACAGTAAGAAATTATTGGCTCTATTTTGCTATAATGAACATGTATGCACACTACTGTCAATAATTTCAGAAATTAAGATATCTTGGCAGAACATGTTGCGTTGCCATCCTTGTGGATAAAAATTTAGAGTAGAACCCTTCATCTTCACTTTGGGCTAAATTGATACAAGGCCTGTAGGTCTACACTTGGGAAGGAAAGCAGGCATTGTTACTAACGCCAATCTCCTTTGCAAAGAGAACAATTATTTTCTGCTTTCAACTTTATATGTATTTCAAACAAGTTAGTGCCACTAATTATAAGCAAAATATATTATAATCATCAATTACAATTCTCAGCAAATGAAACAAATGGCTATAAAAACAATAAATAAATGCACACATAAATAATAAATAAATAAATAAATAAATAAAAACAAAGATGCTGTAGTGTGATGCCAAGAGAAGAAGACGGCGTCAGCCACAGGGATATCTTCAGCCGCAGGGATATCTTCAGCCGCAGGGATATCTTCAGCCACAGGGATATCTTTCTTCAGCCACAGGGATATCTTTCTTCAGCCACAGGGATATCTTTCTTCAGCCACAGGGATATCTTTCTTCAGCCACAGGGATATCTTGCACAGGAAGAAACAAAGGAAGACGGGGAGGCTCTTTCCTGTCTGGAAGGCTGCTTGGAAAGTGTCACCACTGTGAGGATGGGTTTTCCTCCACAGTTAATCCTCTAAGTGCATTAAAAACATGTTCAGATGTGTGACTCCATGATTCTAAGTCTCATCAGGTCTTCAAGCCCAGCTATGACAAACACGGAACCTAATTGCTTCTAACTCACTCTGTTTTTCTTTCTTTCTTTTTTTTTTAACATGTAGAAAGAAAAGATGCCTCCTTTACAATTTGTTCACTTTAGTTCTAACCAGGAAAATACCCTAATAAGATATGGTTACAAATATTAGATCAAAGCACTTAGGTGAAAACCGAGTACTGGAACTGGCAAGACATTTGATTTTTTACATAGAAACATGATGTGTATATTCTCTTTAATCACTTGAAATAAAAATGCCACTTTAAGCCCAGGCCAACCTGCCTGGTGCTCACAACCAAGCTGACTGGGTACTGCTATGAAGAACAAATGTGTGACTGGGAGTCGAGAAGGAGGCTAGAGCAGAGCAGTGCACCTATTGTGGTGAGAGGGGAAACTGGAGAGCTGAGAGTGGTAACAGGTGTGAAAGAGGGCTGAGGTGGAACGTGTCTTTGCCCAGTGGGGTTAGCAGGGTGGTGTGCAGCAGCCTGGAGCGGACTCAGACTCAGCCCATGAACAGGCTGTGTGGCCTAGGGATCTGCCTGGCTCTGGGAAATGCTGGAGACTGGAAATTAGGATGTGGCTGAGGATGGTGTTGCTGTCTCAGTCACTTTTCCCAACCAAATGCAATGTCGGTATCTATGGTTGATGTCTGTGGGGCATAATGATGTGAGTGGTCTGTACTGCCACATAAGGTCATGTTGATGCCCTCCGAGGGCCTTGTCTGGATCTCTCATTTTATTGCATCCAGGCCATGGTTACAGTCTGCACTGTCACCAGAAACCATGTGGAAGCCCATGATCTGCTGAACTGCGAAGAGCAAGGAAGTTACTTTGGCAGTGATATCAATGATTGCAGATGTATAGAAGGGGAAAGAGAGGTGTGGTGGCTTCTGTGACAACCCCTATGCCGTCCAGCCTATGCCTCCCCCAAAGTAACAGTAAACAAGAAGCCATCAAAGAGAACTCTGAAAACATGTGATGAACATGCTGAGGCGTGGCCCTCCAAAACTGACGGCTCCCAGCAGGGGTACGGGAGCGGAAGGACTCAGTTCTATCTAAGGTGCAAACCAGTGAGAGGTTGACCTTGCTCCAGTGAGTATGTAGATAATACGATTGGACTTTTCTTTGAGGGTGGGGAGGAGTTACAAAAGTGAAAGATGGACATGGAAGGACTGAGAACTGAGTGAGACTGAGGTGCCTGATGTGAAATTACCAAAGAATCAATAAAAATATTACGTTGAATAAAAAAGTGAGACTTTAAAGAACACCACTGTGACGGCCAACATTGATCAGTGACTTGGAGGCAACCCTGTGGCGTGCCCACCGGGCATCATCCAGATGAGGTTGATCGAGGTGGGAGGAAGTACCCTGCATATGGGCACCAGATTTCTAAAATTGTTTCTTTTCAAGTGTTTTATCATACAACAAGCAAAGTAATACAAGCGCACCTTGAAGAGCATACCCACAGTGGTTTTTCCTGTGCGCTGAGGCATGTTAACGACTGCCACAGGCCTGCCTCGTACGGTCAGAGTTAGAGCAGGATGTGGATTAGCGGCTTGGTACCCGCACTATTGATGTCACAAAATACACACCTCAGGATGACTGCTCACTGGAATGCAGAAGCCCCCACTCCATGCTCTTATTCTCCTAAATGATCTTCCTGGAACTGAACCATTTGATTAAGGAATAACTGCTTATAATTTTTCACTCTGATTTTATAATTTTGCTTGTACCACTATATGAAGAATGCCATGTTTCCATCACCCACAGAAATAAGCCATGATTCCTGATCCTAACGATGCGTGTCATGGCTTCACCTTAAATAATTATTTTCCCCCTTGTTAAAAATTATTTTTAATTTTTTAATTTTAATTTTGTCTATTTTAAATTCTGAGTACATTTTACCCTCTGACCGGCCCTCCTAGTCCCTTTCCCCATCCAAAATACTTTGAAATTTTTACAAGCTCACTGAAAATGTATCTTTTTATTATTGAAAATAAATTCTTGTCTCATACAATTCATTCCTCCTCCATCTCCTTTCAGAAAAGAGCAGGCCTCCAAGAGACAGCAGCCAATATAACAAAACAAAGTACAAGAAAGCAAGGCAAAATCCCTCACACTGAAGCTGGACAAGGCAATTCAACAGGATGAAAAGGGTCCCAAGATAAGGCAAAGGAGTCAGAGACATACCCACTCCCACAATTAGGAGCCCCACAGAAAATACCAAGCAAACAAACACAACATGTACACAGAGAACCTGGTGCGTGTCTCTTGATAAAAAGATATTTGCCAAGAACGGCCATGTGATTTTTTTAATTTTAGCGTATAACTGGGATAGAATTTAACTTATTTCCTACTCTTCCTATAATAAAATTTTACTTTTCAGCCTTTCTTTGAAATGCTTATGCCTATAAACATAGGTATGGGGAAAATTTGATCAAATGTGTCTAAAGTTTGAGAATCTGACTGACCTGAACCAGGCATCTTCTGCAACCAGCCAAAACTTTCAGTCATAGGATTGGGACACCCACCCAACCACAACACCTTTGCTCTCTACAACTTGTCCTGCGCACAAGATCTGCGGGGGCAGTGGTGGTTCAGAGTTTCTGTGAGTATCCAGCCAATGAGTGCTCTAGTTTGAGGACCACACCATAAGAGGGAGCTCATACCTGACACTGACTGGATAGCTAAGATCCAGAAGTTCGTTGGCTCAGAGAACCACCAACACACACAACTGGCCAAATAAATAAACAATAAATTTGAAAAGAAATAAATAAACAAAAAAGTCAATGAAATGATTCTTATTGATACTGTGCCTATCCCAATTATCATCAGAGAGGCTTTCTCTAGCTGTTGATGGGAGCAGATTAAAAGACCACAGCCCAACATTAGGTGGAGCCAGAGGAACTCACAAAAGAGTAGGAAGGATTGTAGAGGTCCAAGACATCAAGGACACCAGGAGAACACAGCCCACAGAATCAACTAAGTCATAGGCTGAAACAGCAGTTGTGGGGCCTGCCTGGGCCTTGACTAGGCCCTCGGCATGTATGTTACAGCTGTTAGCTGGGGGTTTTTGTGGGACTCCTAACAGCGGGAACAGGAGTGCCCCTGACTCTTTTGCCTGTGATTGGGACCCTTTCCACCTACTGGATTGCCTTGCCCAGCCCTGATATGATGGTCCTACTGCACCTTGTTATGTTGTGTTCCGTTGATATTCTTAGGAGGCCTGCTCCTTTCTGAAGAGAAATGGAGGAGTAATGGACCTAGAAGTGATGGGAGGGATGGTGAGAGGAGGGAAAAGAGGCTGAGGTCAGGTTGTACTGTATGAGAGAAAAATAAATAATGAATAAATAAATAAATAAATGTTCATATATAAAATGTCAAACAAAAAAGTTTTGATTCTCTAGTAATGGCTTTTTTAAAAGTATGTGCTTAGTACAGTTATAATGCAATCAAAATAAGTTTATGCATAAAAATTATGTCACACTGGAAAATATCCCCAAATCATCTCATAGAGTTTTACCTGCTAAATATATGTGTTAGATATAGCATTTGAGATTATATTTTATATATCTTTAAAAATTTTAATTTATTATAATTTATTCAGATTACATCCCTGTTGTTATCCTTCCCACCCTCCTTTCTCTTCTGACCTATTCCCCTCCTCTGAACCTCTGACAGAGGAGGCCTCCTTGCCCACCATATGATCACAGCCTATCAGGTCTTATCCAGATAGCCTGCTTCCCCTTCCTCTGTTTGCCCAATGGGCCTCCCCACTAAAGGGAAGTGATCAAATGGAGGAGGCACTAGAGCTCATGTCAGAGGCAGTCCCCACTCTCCCCACAACTATGGTGAAGCAGCTGTCCATTGGCTAGATCTGAATGGGGGTGGGGTCTAGGTTTACAACATGCATTGTCTTTGATTGGTGCAACAGTCTGTGCAAGCCCCCCTGCCCGGGTCCAGATCCACCAGCCTTGATCAAATGCTTTTGGGGCTCCTGAACCTTCTAGGTCCTTCTATCCCCCCATTCTTCCATACCACTCCCATTACTCCACTGGAGTCCCACTGCATGTCCCAGCATCTGTCCCAATCCCCAACTAGGTGAAGTCTCTCAGAGGGCATCTATGTTGGGCTAATATCCACATATAAGTGAGTATACACCACACATGTCTTTCTGGGTCTGGGCAAATCAAAACAACTCTGAGATTTCATTTTATACCCATCAGAATGGCTAAGATTAAAAACTCAATTGACAGCACATGCTGGCAAGAATGTGGAGAAAGGGAAACACTTCTCTATTGTTGGTGGGAGTGCAAACGTGAACAATCACTTTGGAAATCAATCTGGCATTTTTTCAGAAAATTGAGAACAGTGCTACCTCAAGACCCAGTTATACCACTCCTGGGCATATACCTGAAAGATGCTCTACCATCCAACAAGGACATTTGCTCAACTATGGTCTAGCAGTCTTATTTGTAATAGTCAGAAAATCTGCAAACAACCTAGATGTTCCTCAACCAAAGAATGGATAAAGAAGCTGTGGCATATTTTTATATATCTTAAATTCTATTTTATACATAACAGTCTCAGGAATAGGTAATAGAAAACGTTTATGGAAAAAGATGAATGATGAAAAATTTCAAACTTTAAAAAGGGTTTGTACAATTACTCATGTTGTGCCTCGGTAACAATAGCTATTTAGATTGCCTTTGAATATATAAGGAATAAGGAACATATAAGACTAATAATCTTTGTTTTAAAGGCTTAATAGCTGATATAAAGT
The DNA here is from genome assembly GCF_903995435.1 of Acomys russatus. Taxonomy (NCBI): domain Eukaryota; kingdom Metazoa; phylum Chordata; class Mammalia; order Rodentia; family Muridae; genus Acomys; species Acomys russatus. The sequence goes on along the minus strand of NC_067156.1, from coordinate 73,114,427 downwards.
TGAAAAATCTACATGTTCTGACTTTTGTAATTTAGGGTGAGAATTTTAAGAGTACATAAAGAAGGCCCCTGTACTGGAAACTGTTTTTCAGTCTTGTGTAGGCAAAGGCATTGTAAACAAGGAAGCAATTTTTGTTTTTTCCTGTGGATTCATATTCATTAAATGCTTGTCAATACAATGTAGATAAGCTGTGTGAATAATCGTATTGTGTAAATAAGCCTCTGATTATTCTTTTCACTGCCACTAAATCAACAATTTACTATGCTTATTATGTTCGCAAAGTTCTGCCTTGACCTGGAAAATATGTTTTAGAAACCAGAAAAATTAAATGGTCTCCTATTTAACACTTAACACCTCCAAATTAGAGATTTCTTTTCTTAAAATGTTAAATTATTTACTGTGAAAGAGACCTACACTTCAAAGAACAGAAAGGGGGATGGATTTCTATGCTGATAGCATTTAATGTAAATGTTCAAAACACCCCAGTGTCTGCAAATCCGTCAGCAGCAAGTCCATGTTGAGACAAGTGCTTTCAAGCAACATAGGGCACTATTGAAAAATGTCACCTCAGGCTTTTCCCACTCTGCCCGCTGCATCTTTGTGACATAGTAGTTTCACCGCAAGTTAGTTGTTTGTGAACACCTCCTCCTTGCGTGAGGGTGGAGAAGCTTGACTGGGTGTTGAGCATGAAGCCTCACAGCTTTGATAGGCAGGGGGCAGCTGCAGGTACACGTTGCTCATAAGTAAGTAAATAAATACCCATGCCTGTGTGGAATGTAGGGTCACACAGCTACCTAACACACAAGGGTGACCTATGACGGAGTTCCTCAGTGTCTTTTTTGTTATAGATGCCAAGACTGTTTCTTGAGCTCCCAGTTTCATATACACAAGTCTCGCTTTCCATCTCTTTCTCTCTTCTGCCTTGATAAATACCCAGGACACAACCTTTCACAATTTCGAGATATTGGTGTTTGATCAAGCTACGGAACACTTCCTTGACACTATCTCTTGTGCCAATCCTTATTCCTTGAAACGCAGCCCTCCGGGCTAGAATCTAGAAATAAATGAACAGTCTGCTAAGGCAAAAAGCAATCCTTAAGAGAATCTGGGCCATTCTTCCAATTTTGAGAAGATTTCTGAGAATCAATTTGAGATAAAGCCTGTTTTCAGGGAGCGCCTGGAAACAAGTGGTGAAAGTCACAGTGCTGCGCATTAGCGTATGACACAGCGTGATAAAAGTAGATCGTCAGCAAATCTCCTGGTTTAACATAAAAGTAATGAAATCGCACTTAAAAAAAAAGAGATTGTTTATGGTTTTCTCGAAAAATTTACATTTTTTGTAAATATTATAAACTTGATTCTCTATCCTTATTCAAACTTCAAACTCTCTTTTTTGACTTTTGCCTGAATTATTTTTTTCTTTTTTTTTTATTAATTTATTCTTGTTACATCTCAATGTTTATCCCATCCCTTGTATCCTCCCATTCCCCCCCCCCCCATTTTCCCATTATTCCCCTCCCCTATGACTGTTCCTGAGGGGGATCACCTCCCCCTATATATTTTCATAGGGTATCAAGTCTCTTCTTGGCTACCTGCTGTCCTTCCTCTCTCTTATTCTTCAAGGATACTTTTGTCATACAGAAGTCTCCCCTGTGAAAACAGTATTTCAAACCTAGAGAACCTGGCCTGTGACCTGTTAGTCTCCCCCCTACATGTGAAAGTCCTTCTGTGTCTCACAGCTCCCCCAGAATCCTGTATCAACGTGATAAAATGTCCTGTTGTAAGCTAAACACACCGCATGCAGTGTCTGTGCTACAAATACATTCAAAATTCTTTTTCTATTTCTGCACAAGTTCACTCTTATTAGAGTCAGTTGATGAGGATGAAAGCTTATCTTCACAATTTCTACTTTTGTTTTCTGTGTATGGGCGTTGGGCTCCATATATATCTGAACACCATTTGTATACCTGGTGCCTTCCGAAGCCAGAAGATGATGGATTCCCTGACAGTGGAGTTATAGACAGTTGTAATTCACCCTGTTAGTGCTGCAATGGAACCTGGTCCTCTATTAAATGATAAAGAGAAGGTTGTTGTTGTTGGTGGTGTGTGTGTGTGTGTGTGTGTGTGTGTGTGTGTGTGTGTGTGTAGAGGAAGACAATATGGAAGGTTGTATGCCTTTCTTACTTCAGCATTTCTATTTCATATTCACTTAGAGAAAAGTTCCGATTAGACAATGTTAGTGCATATTGCTAATGAAGACTGAAAATACTTAGATTCTACTTTTTTATTAACATTATTAACCGACTTCATCTAAGCCTGGAAAGTCATAGGCCATATAATCCAACTGACATTTTACAGCATTCTGCTCTTCAGCATTTTCACCAATACTGAGTTTTAATTAAGTCATGCAGCATGCAGCAGCGATGTGGACATCGAAAAGTAACAGCAGTTAGAGAAAAAGGTCTATAGATTTGAAAAAGAGCAAAGGGCCTTACATGGGAGGGGTTAAAGGGAAGAAAGGAGAGGGGGAAATGTAATTATATTACAATTTCAAATAATGGCACCTGAAGCCATCTTTCATATAAAGTGTTGTTTTCTCTTTGACAGTGTTAGCTCTGAGCATGTAAGTGAGTATCACCTCAAACACTTTAAACAGTCTCAGATTTGTGGAGACCTATCCTTAAAGAAGCTGCGGGTGCTTTTGGGTATTTATCGTTTGAGAACTGTGAAGAAACTAGTCATTATAGGTGATTGGAAGGAATAAGGTAGAAAAACACCATGTTGAGAATTCTTTAGAGTTTATGTCAGAATGTTGCAAGAAGTACAATTAATTGCTTCTGACTACCTTCCCTAAGAAGCATGTAGCCCAATAGTGACGAATTACTATTAGCAATGAATTAGTCATCAGTGAGTTTAAAAAATAATTTTGTGCGGCTGAAAATCTCATTCTATAGAAAAAATGTTCCCAAAGGGAAAAAAATCCTTTCTTTGTCCCAAGAAAGATCAGAGGGAAGAACACATTGGAGCTCTGGATTGGTACCACAGGCCAATAACCTTTCAAACCGCCAAAGAAACAGAGGACAACGGTACACACAATACCCTTGTCAGAGAATAAGATACAGTTGAGCTTCTAAAAGTCATTACAAGAAGATAAAATCACAGCGCTTTTCATAGATGTGTCTGTCTACAGCAAAGCTGCACATGATGTTGCCATAGTTGTGTTAAAACTTGAGTAATTTATTAGGTTTTTCAAAAGAAGATGTCCTTTTAAGTAACTTCATGGGACTCTTTTACAGAGTGCAACCTGAAATGATATTCTTTATTCACCTTCACCATTTTCTCTTGTAGTTCCAATATGGGAGCATAGCCAGCCTTAGTCGGTGAGCATACATTGGTTGTCATAAATTACACGTATTTTATGTGTAGATTCAGAAAAGTAGGGTTGTGTTGAATGCAAACCGATAAAATATATTGCATAATATACCATCACGAGTATTTGGCTAAACCGAATGTAAGTATGTGCTGCTTCTTGGAAAAATGCATCTTTCTATTTTTCTTTTTTAAATTAATTTATTTTTTATTAATTTATTCTTGTTACATCTCAATGGTTATCCCATCCCTTGTACAGGGAAAAATGTATCTTTTCCTGACCAGCAGTTTGGTGGTTGATAAATTACTGGAGCCATCTATAAAATAGACACCTAAGTATCAAACAAAAATCATTTGAAATATCTAAGAAGAGCTAGGACAACATTTTGAATTGTATTGAATTAAATGAACCTGCAGTGCTACTCGTTGATAGGACCTCAAGTCAGTAGATTATCCCGGAGCTTTATTTCGGGCAACAAGCTGGTTCCCATCTGAACTTATTAGAAAGATATATACAGGCTTAGAGTCTTCAAAACCTACTTTATTTAGGGTTCTTAAACACTTCCATCTCACTTCTAACCCACTGACCCACTGAGGAAGGGCAGAAAGCGTGTTAATAGGAAAAAAGGGTTGTGGACCTGTTTAGACGTAGTTCCTTGGGACAGTTCCATTTGGGTTGGTCAGGATACCAGCAGTCCAGTCCAGTAGCCAACACAAGACAGCAGCATGAGTCAGTGGAGGTGGCGCAGTCCATATGAAACAGAGAGGCTCTGCAGCATCGGCACGAGCCAGCACGAAGACAAGTGACGCGTTGCACGGTGGCACAGCAGTACAGAAAGAGTCATCCCACTGTCTCTGGGATTCTATTTACTCCTTCCAAACATAATGTGCCCTCTCATGTGTCTGCTCCCAGCAAGAAACACCACAGGACACAACTGGGTCCTCAAGATATTAGAAACTTACACTTCATAGATATTAGAATTTTGTATGAAAGAACAACATCCTCCGCATTGTCGACTTTATTTATATTATCTTTAGCAATGTTATGAAATAGAACATTTAGTTACCTGCATCAGAACTGATACATATTTGTGTGTTTTACGTCCATACATTTAAGAGGACATTAATGCTCACTAAACTAAAGCTAAACAGTTCCTGGTTTAAATAGGTTGACTGTGAGCTGCGTGGTGGTGGCGCACCCCTTTAATCCCAGCACTCAGGGAGGCAGAGGCAGGTACATCACTGTGAGTTTGAGGTCAGCCTGGTCTACAAAGTGAGTCAAGGACAGCCAAGGCTGCATAAACAAATGGTATATACTCACTTATATCTGCATACTAGCCCAAGGGGCATGTCCCACAAAAGCCTTCACTTACCAGGAAACTGGAACAGAGGGGAAGGCATCCTCCTGGGACTCTAAATGAGAGACGCATGGGAGAACAGCAAAATAAAAGGATCCAGAGGGTCCTAGAAATCTACAAGTAGAACAATATGATAGGCAGATTTGGGCCCAGGGGTCCCGCTCAAACTAAGGCACCAGCCAAGGACAATACAGGAGGTAAACTTTAAACCCCTTCCCAGATCTAGCCAATGGTCAGAATATTCTCCACAGTTGAGTGGAGAGTGTGATACGACTTTCTCACGTACTCTGGTGCCTCACATTTGACCATGTCCCCTGGAGGGGGAGACCTGGTGGCACTCAGAGGAAGGACAGCAAGTAGCCAAGAAGAGACTTGATACCCTATGAGAATATATAGGGGGACGTAATCCCCCTCAAGAACAGTCATAGGGGAGGGGAATAATGGGAAAAAGGGGGGGGGGAAGAATGGGAGGATACAAGGGATGGGATAAACATTGAGATGTAACAAGAATAAATTAATAAAAAAAAAAAAAAACTAAACCAAAACAAACAAACAAACAAACAAACAAACAAAAGGACTGTGCTTTGGTTTCATGACTTAGTATTTGGAACCTAATACCACAGTTGAAAAAAAAAATAATCAAATGTCATTGTTCTAAAAAATTTGTTACAGTTGTAATATAATGTGAAAAATTGGTTCTGTTGCTTACGATGACATGCAGAAGCCTTCAAAAGTGGGGTGGCTTGTGGCTAGATGCATCGAGGATAGGTGGCTTTTTGTCATTTTCCCCGAGGTCTTTCTGACCTCAAATGAGAAGGACTTATGGTTCCATCCGGGTTCTGTAACTGCTGTTGACGGGGAGCTGCAACACGGAAGACTCAGAGAGGCCTTTCCTCAGATGCTTGGAGAACCAACTTCCCTTCCTAAGCGTGGGCTTGTGCCTCCTTTCTCCTGGAGCATCTACAAGAGCGCAAAACTAGTTTTTCCTTCTCTATGATGAAGACAGTAAGATGTTGGTATAAGAACTTTTGTCTTGGTTTAGATGAACTTCTCATGAGAAACTAGAGGTTTATAAGAAATGTGTTATTAATCTAATTCTGCAACTGTCTCCTGTGGGGTCAGCATCGCACTATTACATGTGCACAAACATAGTGAAACTTTGTACAAATCTCTCTAAATATGTCTCTGTAGTTACCGAAGCTCCCTTTGTGTAGTTAACTGTAATATGATGCCACATATGATAATAATCTTTTGAAGTGAATGACAACTTCTTTCCTGTGTACTAGGCTTTAAGTTCCATATTTATATCTAATGAAATATGCTTTAACATTTCCTGGAAATTTAAAAAGAGTTTACATTTGTTCAATTTATATAATTGGAATGTTAATAAAATTAGTAAAAAAAATAATAGCTCATTAAAATTAAAAGAAAAATAAGATAAACAATATATGTTATTTTTAAAAAAAATTTTTAAAAAATTTTTTATTATTAATTTATTCTTGTTACATCTCAATGGTTATCCCATCCCTTGTGTCCTCCCATTCTTCCCTCCCTCCCATTTTCCCCTTATTCCCCTCCCCTATGACTGTTCCTGAGGGGGATTACCTCCCCCTGTATATGCTCATAGGGTATCAAGTCTCTTCTCGGTAACCTGCTGTCCTTCCTCTGAGTGCCACCAGGTCTCCCCATCCAGGGGACATGGTCAAATGTGAGGCACCAGAGTACGTGAGAAAGTCATATCCCACTCTCCACTCAAGTGTGGAGACTGTTCTGACCATTGGCTAGATCTGGGTAGGGGTTTAGAGTTTACCACCTGTATTGTCCTTGGCTGGTGCCTTAGTTTGAGTGGGACCCCTGGGCCCAAATCTGCCTATCATAATGTTCTACTTGTAGGTTTCTAGGACCCTCTGGATCCTTCTACTTTGCCATTCTCCCATGCTTCTCTCATCTAGAGTCCCAATAGGATGTCCTCCCCTCTGTCCCAGTTTCCTGGTAAATGAAGGCTTTCGAGGGCCATGCCCCTTGGGCTAGTATGCAGATATAAGTGAGTATATACCATTTAAGTCTTTCTGCTTCTGGGTTAACCCACTCATTATGATAATTTCTAGCTCAGCTATTAAAAACAAGGAATTCCAGAAAATTGTGGATAAATGGATTGAGCTAGAAATGTATGTTACTTTTAAGCTTGGCACTGTCAACAACATGTTGTCACAGAACTCTGGAGGCTCCAGACCTACAGGTGGAGAGCGATCTGAGGCATCACCACTCAGGCAGCCACCCCAGGAACACAGGGAGGGAGGCAGAACTTAACATTCTAGCTCCCACAAACCTCAGCTCTCGAATGTTACAGCAAAATTTACCCATTTAACACATGAGGTTTTATTCCAAGTAAATTTGTGCTTTTTGCCCTCAGTGATATATGGCAGCAAAGGGCCAGGCATCTTCCCCATCTGATGTGAGGATCATGTGCTTCAACTAGACATTAGCATCCTGTGCACATCCTCCGTTTAGAACCTGTGCACATCCTCCGTTTAGAATGCTGTGAGGTGGATATTGCAGGTACCTCAAAAGAGAAAGTAAAGTCAACTTTTGAGGTCATCCTTAGCAGGCATTTTAATAGAGCTTGACATTTCACTATGGTGAGCAGGGTTATGCAATCCTTTGTACAATGACACTGTCATCATTTAAGTAACCCATACCACCTAATGTACCAACCTGAAGAGTCAGGCTTTTCAAACTCATTAACTTTTCAGAGCACCAGGGAAAGGTGACTCCTTGTTTATTTGTAAATATTGCAGCAAAAGGTACTGAAATACTCATTTAGTTTTCTGTGGTTGTCATGAATTTAAGAAGAAGATATTTGAAGAGTCGCTGAATTTTTTTGTGCTTTGAACATCAACAGCCAGGGACTTGTAAGGTAATATCTCATTGATTAATTCAAATTAGATAAGTTTTTGTGGAATGCCTCCTCTGCTTTTCTCTTATAGTGCAAGTTCAAATGTATTCCTTCAGCATACAGAAGATTTGTAAGAAGACAAATCATCCTGGAATTAGTTCAACTTGTTCCCTGTGGGATGTAAAGTAAAATAAGTAAAGGACATACATACTTAGAGAGCGAGAAACATCGGCTTCAAAATTTAAGCTTGAAATCCTTCAATTTTCACAGTTATTTTCTCTGTACATTCATTGAATCTATTTAGCTTCTAGCAAAAAGATGCATTTTCGCAAGACCACTAGGTGTCATTGTGTCTGTTTTTAAGGTGTCTTGCAGGCCTCTGAGTTTCACACATGTTTTGAAGATCTTATCAGGAGTCCTGAGGAGAAGATAGATAACTTAAGGCCAAGGCAAGAGCTATGACAATATGAGAAGAAAATATTAGACTTTGAGAAAATGACCAGGTGGTGCATTAGAAATTGAGGAAGTAATTGCTTGGCATTTTACATGCAATATAGTTTTACAGCAATATAGTAGCCACACTGAGATAAAACATGAAAATAAAGCTGTTATGAATGAAAGTTAAATGAATTTAAGCTTTTGGCTAAGTAAAATATAATACTAACTTTTCTTGGAATGAAAGAATGACCCTTTATTGAATCTATGTTTCCATTTATGTTTTTGCTATTTGTGAATTACTTCCCTTAGAAGTGAATTGTGTTTTGTGATTTATATTGAATACAAATAAAACAATTACAGCATTTTGTCCAATAAGGTTTTACAGCTCTCTATGGGAATGATATTTTAAAGAAGAAATGCGCATACCATATTTTAAAAATATGCTAACATATTTAATGTAAAAATGCATATATAACATGGGTTTTGTCAAACTAAAGTAATTGTCAAGGGACCCTTGCTTATTAATTCTGGTGCCAAACTTGTCAGAACTTACTTCATGATTTATTTGAAACAAGATCAAATACATGAAAAGTCACATGAAAGTTTGCCCAAATCCAGTACTACCATGGTAAAGTGGTAATGTTTGAGGGGTGTTCTGTCAGATATTCCTACCTAGGTCACTACTAGAAGTAATTGGCCAAGTCCTCTGGTGTGTTGTTGGGGCTGGGGGATGGGGGGATGGGAAAGAACTGCTTATCTCCACAGGGAGACGTGTTATATTTCTGTCTGTCCCAGTTACTAATCCTTTAGTAAACTATGAAACTTAAAATTAAGGCCTCTTCATCCTTGAGATGTGTTATGAGGGTAAAAATATTTTCTGTAACCATATTTGCAGAGTATAAATCAGTCTGTTTGCATTGCAGAATTACAACAGAATTTGGAGAAACCATTCAACAATTCTTGGCAGGCGAAGACAAAGGATAGTGTTAGTCTGGCAACAGAGAGCAAGGTTGTGCTCCCCAGAGGGAGCCCACAGGTGTCCTGACGTGGGCAAGAGATACAGCAAACCTTGGACAGGCAGGCAGGAGGCTGGAGAGAAGCATGCACAGGGCTTCCTTTTGTTCCGTTTTCCTTCCATGGAGAATTCACATTTGTAGACCCACAAGACAGCCGAGCCCAATAGCTCTGATATGACGTTGCATTTAGCTCCCTCTTTCAGTGTAGGGAAGGTAGAAACACACTGGTTGGTCTGACAAACACTCCACTCCTCCCCTAGGAAGCAAAAATGACTTTCTAATATACAACATGAACCTTTATAGTTCCCTATTTTGAGGATTTCAGGGTATCAAGCTGGTTCACTGTAAACAAAAAACAAAACAAAACAAAACAAATTCTTCAAGGCCCCTCTTGTGTAGCTGTAGCTGCTGGGTTCCTATACCTCCCTTCACAAAGCAAGGTGGCCCGGGCACAGTCCTTGATAACCCAAGCTGCCATGACATGTCTCACCTTCCACCAGCTGTTAGAGCTGTGCTTGGCCTTCTGGATTTCCTTTTCCTGTTGGTCCTTTAAGACGCAACCTGTCAAGGTGAAATTCCCACATTAAAATTGAATTTAGATGATCTTTTTCAGTATTAACACAGCCTGTTCATAATAGTCAGCACACTAATTAGGTTGTACTATAGTCCTGGCTCCTTTCTCACTAGACCAGAACTTCTCTCAGGAAATAAAATATGTTTTTATCCCTGTATCTTATCTACTCATATAAGATTTTCGTGTCAAATTCAACAAATGTTTGCTGAAAGAAAAAATTAGCATGAAAAATACCTGGTTTACTGCTGCAGACTAGATGAACTAATTTGTTTTCTGATAAAAAAATAAATATGCTTATGTGATAAGAGCTGATATTGAGTAAGAGAGGGCTACAAGAGGGGCTGCCTGCGGCATTCCAAGGCTCTTTCCAAATGACAGATTGATAGACCCGAGACAGCAGATTGGACTCTGTTTTCCATTGTTTCTCAACATCTACCTCACTCTGCCAATAACTAAAAATTATTTCAGAACATCTGTCTCAAGATGTGAAGATGCTATGAAATTTCCAGAGATTATAAAGTCTCTAAAGACAGAATAACAATAGTTATGAAGACATCTGAGAAAGACATCAATTAAAAGTCTACAGTATTTCATTAATTTATATTATCAGGAGAATTGCAACACTCAACCTCTCAAACTCACTAATAAAGGAATTATATAAGCTTCAAGCAAAGGCAATCACAGAACCCCATCTCATCAATCAGATAACTGTAATTTGTTACAAACTAGTTAAAAAAAGCATTCTGACTTCAATACAAATCTCTCTCTCTCTCTCTCTCTCTCTCTCTCTCTCTCTCTCTGTGTGTGTGTGTGTGTGTGTGTGTCTGTTCTTTTATCACAAGTTATCTTTGATGGCCAGGATATATCAGTATATACATTTACATACTTATATATGGTTCTTAAAATTGGTAATAGAACTCAAATAATTTGAAATTTTAGTGTAATACTAAATGAGTATGTTCATGTAATTTGAAGAACTAATATGGATCTTTTAAATTCAAATATCTTATTATTATTAACAATTCAGTCCATTTATATTATAATTTTGTTTTACAGATATTACCTATTTATATCTGATTTAAAAATTCTCAAGATCATATAAGATGCACAGGGCAGATAAACAGATGACTTGCAGGAATTCTGAAGGGTTAATACAAACTACACTTACAAAATTTTCAAGGTACGTAAAAAATTATTCACAATATCTATGCTAGGTTGAATATTGCCCCTTCCAACCTCTGTATTGATCCTTGATATCCATGGATATTATTTTATATGAATAAATGGTTCTTTCATAGGTACAAGAAAGAACTCAAAGTAAATAATTACAAATGAAATTTCTGGGTTGGCACAATGTCACTGAATTTGTCCTTGTAAAAAGGTTGTAGAAGTATTAGATCCAAAGATAGACGACATTGCTGGGTGTGGTGTCACACAACTGTGATCCCAGCTCTTAGGAGGCAAAGGCAGGAGGATCGCTGAGAACACGAGGCCAGCCTGGTCTGCAAAGTGAGTCCATACAGGGAAACCCTGTCTCGAAAAACCAAACAACAACAACAACAACAACAGCAACAACAACACAAACAAAAAAATCCCCGCCAAAAGATAGAAAATATTAACGTGGATGACAGGCTAGAGAAGTGGGAAGCTGTGGCTTAGCTGGCTTCCAGGATGGAAGATAGCTCTGTAACCACAAATCATAAGTGTTCTACAGAAGATCAACAGCTAGACATATTCTGTTTCCGGAGGATTCAGAAAGGAGCAGCCTTGATGACAGTTTTTAGCATGGTGAAAATGATTTTGTATACCAGAGAGGCCCATAACAGAATAAACACATTTTGTCCTAGGGCTGTAACTTTGTGTTGAGTTCTTACAGCAAAAAGAAGGAAATGGCAGCATCCCAAAACGAGTCTGGGTCGCACAGCCGAAGCACAGCCTCCGCTTCCACCACTCAGCCCTGACTGCAGGGTTTTCACGAGTCTTTCCCACAGTGAGATTGCAGTAGTCCCAGGCTGAGAGTGCTGTCTCATTCCTTCTCTTTGTGCACAGCATCTGTTTAACTGAAGTCTGGACTCAAAGGAGCTCAGTAAATAGGCAGCTACTATGTGTTTTGAAACTTGTAGAGACATGAAGTCAGTGGCTATTGCCCGTGGCTGTCACATAGCTCTAGCTCCCAAATAAATAATTAACAAATGGCTAAGAAAATAGGCATTCAACACAAATACATACTTAGTAGGATTATTACCAGGTGGATAGGCTTTCTCTCCCATTTTATGCCTTTTAAAATATGTGAAATTTGATAAAATTATTGATACTAGTTTGAAAGGGCAAATTGCTCTCTGAGAACTAAATTGAGTTACTCACTATAATAGCTGTGTCTGCACTTGGAGTTGATTTAGCTGCCAAAAAGTTTGTAAACACAGACATCTGGATCTTGCTAAAACTCTCTGAGGGTTATTTGCCCTCTGATTTTGTTCCGTATTTTGAAGATGTGTAGAATAATGGGGAATAAGATCTTTTCAGAACAGTTTTGGGTTTCTCAAACCCTGGCTTTTAAAAAAATGACAAAACAATTTCCAATCAAGAATAGTTGGGGAAGCAATGCAGGATCATTTCACTGAGGCGACAGCGTCTCTGGAGAGCATTTCCAAAAGTACGGTATTGTAGAGACACTTGAAAATAATAAGGAAGAAGGATAGCTGAGGTAAAATTTCAGTGACATAACAGCGGCAACAATTTCAGCAACAGCGTTGATGTGGTGTTTAATTTTTTTATAATGACAAAATACGTCTGCAGCACAGTTTTAATGCCTGCTGCAATTAGAAACTGCTTTTATTGTTGCTTTTTTTTTTTTTTTGAATCTGAAAACTTTCTGGCTCAAGGTGTGAAAAACCTCAGAAGGTGACATTTCACTAATGACTGCTCTATGAAATTGACAAAGATGGATTTAGTGCTGTGATCCGTTGCCCCTGAGAAACACAGTGCTTTCAAAATGACATTATACCTGTGAAAAAAACCTAAGAAGCACTGTTTTCTTTTGTTTACATAAGAGAGAGTCGCACACCTTAACCGCATACTGAGCGTTTCATCTTAGTTTACAAATACTTGGTTGGCTCCTATTTAAACCTGGATGGTTAATTATGCAGGTTTTTAGTGACCTAATAAGTTCAGCATTATTAGTAAGGATGATACAGCACCTCACCTGAGATAATATCAGTAACATTTACACATGTGCTACTAACAAAATCCTACCACTCCCTTGCCTATGGTGTTCATCTGTTCCTGCTTTATGTTTGAAGAATATGTGAGGAGATTTGAATATCATACATAGCAATATGTATATTCACTATGTGTGTACTGAGAAAAAATTTCAACTCTCAAAGCAAAATGTCCCCAAATTTCAGTTTTTTACTTTTGTCTTATTTTAAAATTTTATGTATGAATTCTCTATTTACATCATTCTCCTCTTCCTCTTCCCACTTTAACCCCTCCCATGTCACCCCAAGTCACTCTTAAATTCACAATCCTCCTCACTTTTACTGTTACATCACACACACACACACACACACACACACACACACACACAGGCACACACATACAAGTCCATTTAGCGTTGTTCATATGTACCTATCTTGTTTAGTGCTGACCACTTGGGATTAGGTAATCGATGAAGAGATTGTTCTCTGAAGAAAATTAACTTTCCCATTGACCATTAATTGTTAATACAGCCATTGACTGACTGTAGCTCTCCATCTAGGGTGGGGCCCTCAGACATTTCTTCAGTTCATGTTGTTAACTAGTATTGCCACTATTCAGACCTTATTTAGACAACCATATTGCTGAAGTTTTGCTGGTCATCATCCTCGTCTACAAGACACTTTCTCGCAGCAAGCATCTTGCTTCTTTGGCTTTAAAACCTTTCTTTTCTCCTCTTCCATGATGATCAATGACTATTGCTAATATAATGGCACTTTCTTATTGTGAATTATTTTTCATGGAAGGCTCTTAGGGTATGAAGGCTTTCCTGATCCCCTGAGATCACTAAGGAACTCAGCCTCCAGTGTGGGGAGCCATGCTAGAAATCCTGTGCTTAGGCTGCATGCTGTGACATTTGAGTTGTCCATCTCTGCTGAAGGAGGGCGCTGTGTTCAAGCTATCTTTGGATTGTTTACCTTTGAAAGAAATAAGGAAGTTCTTACAGGGAACTACTCAGAGGAGTGTGTTCTTGCCTGGAGGCTAAGGGGAGTATTATCGCGATGAAGCTTGTGGTATCCTTGCTATATAAGCCACGACTTGCATGGAATATAAAAGAGCTTTGATCAGGATTTACTGTCTTGGCTCCATATTTCTTGTGTCTCTGTCCCCTCTCTTTCAATCCATTCTCCTCCTCTCAGGTGGACCCTGATCGGCTTGTCCCACAGGACAGGACACCCACATACTGTCCTTACCTCTGGCAGATTCACTGTGTGCCTCCAGAATTGGCATCGCACCTCATCTTGCCCAGTGTTTACTCTGATACCAACGACGGCTTTAGGGGTCTCACGTCTCCCCAGAGTGTCATCCTAGCCCACATTCCCTAAGAAAGTAGCAAGGCCAAGCCCTTCTGCTCAATCCACATCCAAACAGAGGGACTTACATGGCATTTGGCATTGATTTCAAATGTCTACTCCAGTTGACTTTCTCTGAGTTTCTGAGGGTCACATATTTGAATCTTCATATTATATTCTTTACAGTCTGAATGTACCCATCATGGACCAGGCTTTTACACAGGGCATAAGACTAGGTTCCCAGTAGGGACTTCTTATTTTGATAACCCATCAACAATTAAGAAAAAATCATCCAAAGAAATTGTCAATTTTAAAGATTCAACTTTCTTTTTGCCTGTGTGTGCAGGTGCCTGCAGAATCCAGAAGATGCAGGGTTCCCTGGAGCTGAGTCACAGGGAGGCTGTGAACCACCCACCAAAATTGCAGGAACTGGTCCTCTAGAAGAGCAGCAAGTGTTTACTGTTGAGCCATCTATCTCTCCAGCCCTAACAGCTAGTCAATTTAAAGACAGAATGCAAAAATTAACCTATCTACTTCCCAAATTTTTATTAGCACATGTTTTAATACATATAATTAGCTTTCTATTTCATTTTCATAAATTGATAATATTTTCTCATTATGTTTACTCCCTCGTATTACTCTCTTCTCTCCTTCCCCCACCTCCAACTAATTCTTTTCCTCTTCCCAAATAGTTTCTTTTCTATTTTCATATCTTTTAAAAGTATTATAAATTATGTACAATAAACGTACATATCACATCTTGGCTTGCCCTTCTTTTGAAACAAATGGTTTTGTGGGAACATATCCTTTCTGTTCTGTTAAGAAAGGACCCCTCAGACTTAATGCTTTCTTATCAATGATACCAAATTGCTTAGAAACAATTAAAAAGAATCCCTTATGTGTATATAACAGATGATTGTTGTTTTTTTCTGTACCAAATAAATAGCAAAACAAATTTTATAAAAATATAATTAGTTAGAATAACACTTAATAGTAAATTATATTAGAAAATATATGTGTACCGACAGTTGGATTCAAGTAGGGTTTTTTTTTTTCTTTTTGGCATCACTTTGTGGGTAGAAATCAATTCTCATATAGCTGCTACTTGACTTTCACTCTAGAAAACTATTTCTTATATTAGGTTTGATGCCATTTGCCTGGGAAGCCTCAGACCTCTATCCCTAATGCAAGCTGTATTAAATAGGCTCTGGAGCCTGATGGCTGGCAGATGAAAGACTTGGAATTCTGCAGCACAAAAGAATTAAGTCTAACAACCCCATCATTACTGCAGAAAAGATTCTGTCCAAGTGCAATGGTAATGAAAAAGAGGCATTCTGTCCTGACGTGACTCACAATAGACTGTAGAGCTGGTTGCCAACTCTGCCTAGAGCCCTCTTGTTCTGTTATCGTTTTGTTTCTTGATCTTAGTTTTTTTCCCTTTCTAAAGAAACTTAATTTACTTATAGAAAAAGACGCCAGTAGCTTCATAAAAAATTTCTACATTTTAAACATTGATTATTAGAAATGAATCCTAAAATAGTAGTAGCCCATGGAAAGAGAGGTTGGTCAGATTATACATGTTATTGGCACCATGCTCATCTTAGTTTTTACTTGAGTCCTTACTGTAGACAGGGGTGAAACAGGAAGGTAGACAGCTAATTTATGCAGACAGCTGCATTTCAGTGTCATCAAATGGGACAGGTACCGAAACCAACTGAGGCAGAGTGTAGCGGAGCCCTCGATGTGAGGACACTTCAGCTCATCAGCCCGCCTGAGAGGGAAGCATCGCTAGGACAGCGAGGCCTTCCCCACACTGCCCTGCTAGCCACAAGCCTCTCATTTCTGCTTTAGCTATTAATTGATTCAAATTGCATGAAGTCTCTGCAGTATAATAAAAAAGTCACCTTGTTAACTCTGTCACTTGTTTTTATCTCTGAGCTGCTTTGGATTAGTGAGTGAGTGTGTGTGTGTGTGTGTGTGTGTATTTGTGTAAGTGCAGGCAGATATATGCTGCACCATGTGTGTGGAATTTAGACGGCAACCCCAGGCCTGAGTCCTTCCCAGCCGCCTTGTTTGGAAGAAGGTTTATTGCTGGCCGCTGCCTACGTAAGACCAGCTGGCCCATGGTTGCTGGCCGCTGCCTACGTAAGACCAGCTGGCCCATGGTTGCTGGCCGCTGCCTATGTAAGACCAGCTGGCCCATGAACTTCCAGGGGTTGATTCTCCACCTTCAGCCTCAATTGTCACCTTAGAAACTCAGAATTATAGACACACACTAGCACGATTGGTTTCATGTGGATTGTGGTGATTCAAACTCAGGGCCTTATACCTACTTAGCAAGTTCTTTACTCAGTGTGACATATCTTCAATTTATGTTCTTTGGAAGAAATTTAGGACTGCATTTATATTTTTCTTCTTCTTCAGAGTAGCCCCTACCACTTCCAGCATTACACAGAGCACTTGCTTTCAAGTTTTTATTGTATTAGGAAAATGTTTCTAAGTCATCCAGAAGCCACTGTGTTTGAGATATGACACTTTCTTGATCTCCTTCTCACGTCTAAAGGTGCACCATCTATTTAATGTTTGGCTCATGTACCTGCTGCACTAATCTCTGCTAACTATACATTTAATGCACGATGTTTTAGTAACTAGCTTCAGACACCAGCTTCTCCTTTCAGTTCTCTGATGGATTCTCTATCGGTGGGAACTTGGGGATCAGAAGAGCTTTTGTCTGCTGGTGAGAAAATCTGAAATGAACACATTCAGTTTGGAGATATGAACCTGAGCGCATTCATAGCTAAATGCACTCTGCTGTCTGTTTCGGTGTCACTCGTGGGCACACCCCTTTGTCTGGTTCTAGGTTCAGAGAGCTGTTCTTATCTGTGCATACTATTGAAGGGATAGTGATGCACCTACTCCTCTGGTAATAAATACAAATTAATATACTCTTTAAGTAGTTGAAATTACACTGTGTGGAGTCTTTAGTTAATTACTTACAAGCAGCATCTTAAAATCATACTTACCTATCCTTTACATGAGGCTGTCTACTCTCCAGCTATCTACCTACAAATCAGGTGTTTACTGAGGCGCTGTTCTTTGGCACCATCACTTGGGAATCCCCATAGTATAAATTCTTCATTTAGTACTATGTTTTCCAATTATTTTTGTGCTATGTCTACCCTGAATGTCTCTGAGAGGCATTTTAAAAAATATATGGGCACATGCATGTTTAAACAGTAAGCAATTGACTACGAAATATGATTTTATAGAAGCTGGAAGTGTTTCTATTTTATTCTCAGGAGGAGGCAGCAGAGGCAGGCAAATTGCTCTGAATTTGAGGTCAGCCTGTCTATGAAGCTAGTCCAGGATCGTGAAAAGAGGGAAAAGAAAGAAAAGAGTATTGTTTGGGGCTATAAGACATCTAGGCCTACCAGCAGGGAAGGACTTTCTCCAGCTGCATCTCATGTCTGAAAGGTTCCACAGACTCCTCAAGTACGGCAGTGAGCTTGGGACCAGTTTGCAAACACATTAGCTTATAGGGAACTCTGGTAGTTTGAACGAGAACGGACTCTTAGGTTCATATATCTGAGTATTTGGTTCCCGGCTGGTGGAACTATTTGGAAAGGATTCGGAGGTTTCAAAAGCCTAAGCAGTTTTTAGTTCGGTCACTCTGCCTCATGCACATGAGCGAAGCTCCCAGCTGCTGCTCCAAGCCTGTGGTCACAGATTCTGACACTCTGGAACTGCAAGCCCCTAATTAAGTGCTTTCTTTTGTAAGTTGCTTTGGTTATGGTTGTCTTATCACACCAGTGTAAAAGTAGTTAAAATAGGGACATTTTACATTCAAACTGTAAAACCTGAGATGCTCACAACGATAACTTTGCTTATGACCAAAGAGGGGGGGCTGGAAACATATGATATGGAATTTACCAAGGCTGAAGAGATGGCTTGGCTCTTACTGCTATATCAGAAGACCTGAGTCTGGGTCTTCTCATGCTCTTCAGGGGGCTTACAAAAGAGTAGGTCTATAACAAAAGCTTTGAGGTGTCTGGTGGCCCTACCCGGAATTCATACGGTACTTACACACACACACACACACACACACACACACACACACACACACACACACACATAGACACACAAACACACACACGCACACACACACACACATGCACACAACCACTTAATAAAAAAGAAAACCCTACTAACATCCAGGTGTTTCTTTTCTTTTCTGTTCTTTTTATTTATTTAGTTATTCACTTTACATCTCAATCATAGCCCCCTCCCTCCGACTCTCCCAGTCCCTCCCTTCTGTCCCTCCCTCATCATCTCCCATATCCCTACTGTCTGCCCCCTCAGAGTAGGGGAGACTGCCTCCCACCCCCAAAGCCCGCCCCAGCACTTTAAATCTCACCAGGACTGTGCACTTCCTCTTTCACAGCGTCCTCGCAAGGCAGCCACAGCAGGGTGAAGTGACCGAAAGGCATGCAACTGAGACCAAGTCAGAGACAGCCCCACCCCTCTCTGGGGACCCACATGGAGGCTGAGTTGCCCATTGTAGATGGTCTAGGTCCAGTCCATGCATAGTCCTTGGTTGGTGCTTCAGTCTCTGGAAGCCCCTCAGCGTCCAGCTTAGTTGGGACTGTTGGTCTACTTGTGGAGCTCCTGTCCCCTCAGGTCCTTCAATCTTTCCCTTGCTCTTCTACCAAGGATCTTAATCCCTGCATATCCTGAAGGCAGGGTAAATTCTGGATGTAAGGTTTTTTTTTAGGAGGGTTGGTGTTCTCATCTCTCCACCAGAAGTCCTGTCTTGTTAGAGGGTGTCATCTCTAGTTTTCATACCCCCTCATCCCCCCACCGCCCCATTCAGGGATTTTGGCTAGAGTCACCTTCATATCCCTCCTGGAACCTACCTTGTTTCAGGTCCCTGGCTTGTCTAAGAGCGCCCTCACCCATGGTTGCTCCTCTCTCTGCAAGCCCTTTGTCCTCTCGCTCCCGCTCACCATGTATCTTATTCTCACACTCTTCCATCCTTTTCCTGCTCCTCAGTCACTTCTGCTGACCATTCTATTTCCATGTTTGAGTGAGATTCGAGCATCCTCCCTTGGGTCCTCCTTGTTTCTTAGCCTCTTTGAGTCTGTGAATTGTAGTATGGTTCTCCTGGCTAATATCTACTTATAAGTGAGTACACATCCACTAACCAGACATCTAATACAGGGCTGGTATCCAAAATATATAAGGAAATCAAGGAATTAAACACTACCAAATGAAGTAATCCAATTAAAAAATGGAGTACAGAGAGGTAAACAGAATCCTCAACAGAGGAACCTTGAATGGCTGAGGAGCACTTAGAGAAATCCTTAGCCATCAGGGAAATGTAAATTAAAATTACTCTGAGATTCCATCTTACATCAGTTTGAATAGCTAAGATCGAAACATCAAGTGACAAAACATGCTAGCAAAGATGTGGAGAAAGGGAAACAGTCCTCCATTGCTGGTGGGAGCACAAACTTGTATAACCACTTTGGAAATTCAATCTGGTGGTTTATCAGAAAAACTGGGTATAGCTCTACCTCAAGACCCAGCTACACCACTCCTGGGCATAGACCCAAGATATGTCCTACCACACAATAAGGATAATTGCTCAGCTATGTTCATAGCAGCTCTACTCATAATAGTCAGAAACTGGAAACAGCCCAGATATCCCTCAACCAAGGAATGGATAAAGAAAGTGCAGTACCCGGTTCCCAGAAATACACATGTGGTATATATTTACCTATAAGTGGATAATAGCCCAACATAGATATCCTCCGAGAGACTCTACCCGGCAGGGAATTGGGACAGATGCTGGAGACTCACAGCTAGACTGTGGTATGTAGGAGTGGAGGCATGGAATAATCCAGAGGGATCAGACACCCCACAGGGATACCAACAAGGCCAGCAAATCTCATACACCAACCTACACAAACTCATACACCAACCAAGGACAGTGCATGCAGAGAACCTAGACCCCATGTTCAGATATAGCCAATGGGCAGCTCATTCCCCTAGGCTGTCTGTGTGGGAGAAACAGGGACTGCCTCTGACATGAACTCTGGTGAGATTTGACCACTTCCCCTTGGCAGGGAGGCCCTGTGGGCATACAGAGGAAGGGGATGCAGGCTATCCAGAAGAGTCCTGATAGGCTGTGGTCATGGGGGAGGAGGGCCTCCCTCATGAGAAGTCTAGAGAAAGGGAATAGGGCAGAAGAGGGAGGGAGGGTGGGACCTGGAAGATATAAGATAGGGGAAAACAATTGTGATGTCAGGTGACTAAATTATAATAAAAATGTAAAAAAAAAGAAAAGGAACTGTGGTACAACTACACAGTAGAATACTACTCAGCTACTGAAAAGAAGAA
The DNA here is from genome assembly GCF_903995435.1 of Acomys russatus. Taxonomy (NCBI): domain Eukaryota; kingdom Metazoa; phylum Chordata; class Mammalia; order Rodentia; family Muridae; genus Acomys; species Acomys russatus. Next base: position 73,093,830 of record NC_067156.1, on the reverse strand, counting down.
AATCATGAAATTTGCAGGCAACTAGATGGAACTAGAAAAGATTATGCTGAGTGAGGTGCCATAAACCCGTAAAGACACACACGGTATGCACTCATCCACTTATTTCTAGCCTGAGGCCTGATGGCCACCACGTGTGCTCCTTGCAGCTAAAGATAGCAATATGTTCAGTCAATACAAAATTATAAACTTACTTATAATGCAACCTAAGTAGGGTTACAATTGCTGCAATGAGACACTACTACGAAACAAGTTATAGAGAAAAAGGTTGATTTGACATATGCTCCCACATTCACAGTTCATAGTGTCAGGAAGTCAGGACTCATGCAGGGCAGAAATCTGGAAGCAGGTGCTGATACTGAGGGCACAAAGACATGCTGGCTACCCATGGATTGCTTCCCATAGCTTTCTCAGCAAGCACCCAGGACCACAGGTGCCAATCAAAATGGGATGGGCCCTCCCACATCATTCACTAATTAAGAAAATACCCTCCAGGCTTGCCTACAGCTCCCTAGAGGGCTGTTCCCAGTTGAGGTTCTCTCCTCAGATGAAATGACCCCATAAACTCATACATTTACCTACTTAGTCACCAGGGAGTGGCAATACTTGGGAAGCGTTAGAAAGGGTGGTCTTGCGAGAGTAGCTGGAGCCTTGTTGGAGGAAGTAGAGGTGGAGGTGGGCTTGGAGATTTCAGAAGCCCAAGGTCTGACAAGTGGCTCTCTCTCTGCTTTCCTGAGGATTTAGATGTAGAACTCACATCTCTGCCATGCTCCCTGACTAAACCTCTTAAATTATAAGCAAGCCTCAATTAAGTGCTTTCTTTTATAAGAGTTGCCATGACCATGGTGTCTTGTCACAGCAATAGAACACTAGCTTATGTCTATTATGACATAAAAACTGGTGGCACAACACGCAGTTTTGGGGGATGGCGGTTTTGGCGATACGTTTGCCGCGAACGTGAACGTGATGTTAAGCGGCAACGACGAGAGTTGCGTCTTCCTAAAACATTTTTGCCCTCAGTTTTGGTAAAGTATACACACTGCTGTGAAAACAATTTCTAGAAAAATTTCACCTTATAAATGTCCAATAAATAGCTATTTCTTTTCTCCCTTGCTCCCTGTAATAATGAGCATTAAACCTTAACTCCGTCTGATTTGACTAGTTGGGCTCACGGATGAGTGGACTCTGGCAGCGTTTGCATTTCTGTCACTCATTTTTGTCTTTGGCAAAGAGTCTTCACGCTCAGTCTAGACTGTAATGGTTATCCAGTCCCAATGTGTCCAGTCTCAAGATTCCCTTCTTTGACCAAAAATTTTTATTAGTTCTTTGAGAAGCATTGTCAGCCTGTCATAGGGTCTATCTGCCCTTTAAATACCTGTCTATATGGGTATTTTAGGGAGAGTGTACTAAGTAGGCTTCCATTTTAAAGCTACACGCAATTCAATTGAGGGTAGCACGGTTTTTAAAATTTTTTTTATTAGTTTATTCTTGTTACATCTCAATGGTTATCCCATCCCTTGTATCCTCCCATTCCTCCCTCCCTCCCATTTTCCCATTATTCCCCTCCCCTATGACTGTGACTGAAGGGGACCTCCTCCCCTGTATATGCTCATAGGGTATCAAGTCTCTTCTTGGTAACCTGCTGTCCTTCCTCTGAGTGCCACCAGGCCTCCCCATCCAGGGGACATGGTCAAATATGAGGCACCAAGGGTTCATGTGAAAGCCATACCCCACTTTCCACTTAACTGTGGAGAATGTTCTGTTCATTGGCTAGATCTGGGTAGGAGTTTAAAGTTTATTGCCTGTATTGTCCTTGACTGGTGCCTTAGTTTGAATGGGACCCCTGAAAGCCTTCACTTACCAGGAAACTGGGACAGAGGGGAGGACATCCTATTGGGACTCTAGATGAGAGAAGCATGGGAGAATAGCAAAGTAGAAGGATCCAGAGGGTCCTAGAAACCTACAAGTAGAACATTATGGTAGGCAGCTTTGGGCCCAGGGGTCCCGCTCAAGCACGTTTTTGTTGATCCATTCATTAATCATTAGAAACATTGGTTGCTGCCACTTTTTGGCTGTATCTTAGTAGTAATGCTACAAATAGCAATACTCAACTACTTCTTGTAGGTCATGCTTTCAATTGTTTGAGATGCATTCCAAGTTGTTGGATTTCTATTTTACCTTTCTGGGAATCTTCCATGCTTTCTTTTCCTACAGTGGTGTTATCAGTTGCCAATCCCACAGAGAGTGCATACATGTTCTAATGTCCATTTATGTACCAGTTATTTTCACTGTCTGTGATGGCAGCCAGCCCTCTTACTACACAGTGATAGCGCAATAACATTTTATTTTACGTTATCTCACAGGTAGTGATTTTGACTCACCTACTTCAAGCCACATACTTGAACAAGAGACTTTTCAACACTTTTATCTGCTTTTAAATTTAGTTATTTGTTGTTTCTGTGGTCTCGTGGAACTTTTATTTGTAATAGAAATAATTGTGTGTATAGTTGGCAAATACTTTCTTTAATTTTATGGATTTCCTGTATTTAATATGATAAAATTCACAACAAATCATAAGGTTTGTAAAGTGAGCTCATCCTACAAGCTTTAGGAATTCCACCTTGTGCACGTGGGTCAGTGTGTTCCGGCAAGGAGCAGAGCCCACTCAGAGTGGTACGGAAGTGACTGTAGCTCATCAGCTTATCCGGTGCTGGGAACAACAGTAATTCCGGCTCCTGTCCTGGACTCAGTGCATTTTAAATTTCAGCTCATGGCAATTCTAGATGAAGTGTATGATATTACAACTTGGGTTTTGATAGTTAAAAGAATATTTAATAGAGAGAATAAGAAAGGAACAAGATTATCTAAAATGGAAACTTGAAACCTTGACACCTGTGGCAGTTCAGAACCGTAGGGCCAAAGGCTCTTTAAGATGGGAGTGTGAGTAGGAAAATATCAACTTCTGCACATAGACTGATTTTCCCAATCCTGTCAAGATAATTGTGGCTGTTTCTAACTAATTTATTGTTACTCTGGTTTCTACAAAATATTCTAATTTCCTCTGTAGTTCAGACTTATTTTATTAGTTAATTACTTCAGTCTTCTTAGATAAGCTTGCATTCCTTATAGCTGGGTTCAGTGTGGTATGGTTTTTCATCCTCATAGGCATTGTTTTCTGTCCCTCCTAAACTAGAATTTCTGTCCTGAATCTTATTTGGCTTTGGGGAATGTTCTAGAATTAGCATCTCTCTCTCTCTCTCTCTCTCTCTCTCTCTCTCTCTCTCTCTCTCTCTCTCTGTGTGTGTGTGTCTTTCTCTACACACACACACACACACACACACACACACACACACACACACACACACACTTGAATTCTTGCTTTGGAAGTTGAGTGCACATATGCATTGGTTTCTATTTTTCTTCAGAGGATGGGTGCCTGGGCGAATAAGAGAATAAGAGCCTTTTAAAATCATCTTCTTGATTACATTAATATTCTTATGTATAGCCACTTCAGTTCAGCCAGAACAGTACAGGAACCAGAGTTTTAGACAAGGAAACAGGATCACATAAATGTGGCAGTCTAGGAGTTAAGGTTCAAGAAATGGACTCCAAAGTTCAGGAAAGTCTTCAATGACCTCAGCCAGAAGGTGGGGAGTGTTGGCTAAATGTGTCCTCAAAAGAGGTGATGATTGGAAATCATTTCTGAGCACCCTCCGACAGTGAAGAATGTACTTGCTGAGAGCTCCCCGCGGTCCCCAGGACAGAGCCTGTGTCCACACACCTGCCTTTAACTCCCTCTAGGAAATAACAGTCCAACCTTTTTTATTCCAGTTCACACACAAGTTAGTTTTACTGAACAGCTCTTTCCAGAAGTCACCAAGTCTCTGAAAGTCAATTGCTTTACAGACAAATAGTAAACCCTGAACAGTCAATTTCATTTCATTACGGTGAGACAAGTCCTTAGGACAGTCAACAAGCTGACATTCCCTCTTCCATCTCTCACATTTTGTGTTTTCTGGAAACATCTTGCATGAGCCATGCATGGTTGCACTTGTACTTAAGTCTATGTCATGATTTTATTAAAGACCCAACCTTTTAGACACACCAAGATAGAAAAGATGTTTTCTTCAAGGCTGCCAAATACAAATAGACAAAACACTATGAATGTAACATTTATATAATTCCTGATTGTTCTGTGGTTCTTCTTGCTGTAGGTAGTTTATTGTATATATGTATAATAATATAAATGTGTATGTAAAAATATCTAATAAAAAATTGAAAAGACCTAACCTTTATGGGTTAAAAGAATTAAACTTTGTGAGTAAAATACTTTTAAAAATCTAAACAAAAATGTTTTTTTCTTAAATTTAGCCCTTGTAGATGGTAATACATTATGCATAGATGAGACAAATTAAGGGTATATTTAAAGTACAATGTATAGCTATCTGGCCCAGGGTCACACATACTGTAAACTGGAACGAATCTGGGGTGCTAGCAGTATATTTAAGGCTCTTTAAGATTTTGCATTAGTATTGCATTAAAACACACCATTAAATAGTTTTTTGGGCCTTATTATATGTTTCCTAACAATACTATGTGTGTGAGCATGTATGTTTGTGTGCACATGTTTTTGTTTGTATGCATGTATGTGTAGTTGTGTATGTATGTTTTTGTGTGCTTCTATCAAAATTTATGTTTCTGTATGTGGTAATGTGTTGGTGCCTGTGTGTGTGTGTGGGAATGTGCATATGTATATATGTGTCTGTATGTCTGCATGTGTGTGTGTCCTCACAGAATCCCATACTTTTCCTTTTATGTCAGGAGCCATGCTTTATATTTCTCTGTATGATTCTCACCCACCCGAGTAATGCTCCCTAGTAGGAACTCAGTAAGTGTTTGTTACTTGATTGATAGTCCAGTATTTCTTTAGTGTTTGGACTTCTCCACTGAATGTGTGCGTGTTAGAATTCTCTAGAGTGTCAGACTGAGAAAAATCGACATCATAAAGCAGTCGAAAATAGCAATGTTGCTGAATTGACAGTGAATGCCTTGAAAAATGTGCTATAAATTTATACTCAAAGCACATACATCAAATTTCGTGTGTGCTCCTGTGCAGTAGAAGGGGAAAGGGGTGGACTACTTAAATATTTCTTGATTTCTGCATTTCCAGGAGTATGTAGGTAGCAAGATCTGGAAGAGGAGATATGCCACAGGCAACCAGATCTGATTTAAGTTCCCTTCTCTAAATCAACAACAGCAACAACAAATAACACCAAATTGAACAGTTCTTACCCAAAGAAAAGAGTGATGGATGTTGACTTTCACAGACTTGGTGACTCCTGGAAGACAAAAGTCAATATTGCCACAGCACAGCCTAAAGGAATGGCAGCTTGGTAAAGCCACACCTTAGAAAGGAATAGCAAAGACAGAGCAGTGTCTCTGCTTCATTACGTTACTGAAGGAGCCAGTGTCTTTCCTTCTCACTGCCCTGCTATTCCCAAAGGTGAGTGGATGAAACTGACTTTTCTGCTCCATGTGGACACTGGGAAGAAAGAGCTGCAATGAAGCAACGGCAAATTCTTACTGAGTGAATGATTTACAAGTTGTAAACCTCATGTCCAGTCACCTTGTATGTATATTTTAGTAATATTTTTTAACTATGAAATATGAAAAAATCATAAAAATTAATGTAAGGTTCTGGATAAATCATTTTCTCCAGTCTTTTGTCTCATAGTTTTTCAAATTCATAACCTTCAGGTTTTAATTTAATTTCTAGATTCCACAGGCATTAGTGGGCTCTGTTCCCAAGTTTCATGGACCTGGAAACAGGATCTACAAAGAGCTCTCACTATATTCCTTTACTTATTGTTCAAAACAAGACCCTTTCATGTGAATAAGTGTGTGTGTGCGTGTGTGTGTGTGCGTGTGTGCGTGCATATGAAAGTCTGAGACACTGACTTTGATTTTTGATACAAGATCTCTCATTGGTACTTGCGGCTTATAAGAGAATAGTCAGGTTGGTGGTTGAGCCTCAGGGGGTTCTCCTGTTTTTGCGTCCCAGCCCTAGGGTTGCATGTACACATCACTATGCTCCGTTTTTGGTGTGGATATTGTGGTTTGTGCTCGGGTCCCTATGTGTACAGATCAGGCAGATTACTACCCGAACTCCAGCCCAATTTTTGAAAATAATCTTTATACCGACTCATTCTTTTTTCCTCTTTCTTTGTTAATTAAACATTTTTATTTTTCACATATAAATTTATATTATTACACATATGTACAATAAACTACCTATAGCAAAAAGAACCATGACACAGTCAGGAATTATATAAATGCTACATTCTTAGTATTTTGGCTATTTATATTTGACAGCCTTGAAGAAAACATCTTTCCTATCTTCAGGCATCTAAAATTCTGAATGTAAATCAATCTCCATCGCGTCTTGTCATTATCAACTTAAAACACCTGTCTAGACCTAACAACATCTTAACCCCTAAACAACTAAGCTAAATTGTAAAACTAAGCTACCTGGTCGTCAACTCCATCAGAGACTTGAGAAGGAATAAACTTGATTACCTGAGTATGTTCATCAAAGGACCTCCCTTCTCATTCTGAAACATTTTTGGTTTTTAATTGTAAATTAAAACAAAAATATTTTTCATGTAAAAATAAACAATAATATTTAATATATTATGAATAGTCATTTAATAAGATATATTAACTACTTGCCATTAGCATATATAATTAGTGTATTTATATTACATATATGGAAATGAGTGATAAGACAAAAAATCACAAACACCCAATAATTTACATATCTGTAAACATGTCATTAATTTGGATAAGTATTTTTAACAACTGACTATGGGTTTTTTGTTTAACAAATACGTATACTGAGTATCATACTGTATACTGTGTAACTTCAAAAGTCTGAATGTTTCAAAATCGATACTTAAACAATAAAGCACTTTCTGGGCTGGTGAGATAGCCCAAAGTAGGCAAAGACACTTGTCAAGCCTGGCAACTTGAGTTCTCTCTCCAGAAGCCACTGGGTGGAAGCAAGTCCCATGGAACTCTGACTTCCACGTCCATGGCGACAACTACCCACCTCCCACATAAGTCACCACACAAACATTTAATGTAGAGCATTGTTACTGTATTATGAAAAGACTGGCCAAGAAGACCAGTAAAAGAAATGCATCACCGCAGATATTTAAGGAACTAATAGACATAGAACAAGGGAGACAGTTCTTCTGAGGGTAAGTTCACATTGGTACTAATTTCCATCACTTTGAGCTACTAAATATTGTGGGCAATTTTAAAGAATGATAAACATTTACTCACAATGGAAAGACCACTGCTTCAGTCAGTGCCATATGGTGCAGTGAGAAAGAGTTCAAACTCCTGGGTGATATTTGTCCAGGTCACGTGGAGAAAGTTGTTCTTGGGAGCGGATATTAGGTAACTTCTGGTGCTCCTTCTGGTCATCATTGTAGGTAACAGGAAATGGCTCGTCTGATAAGCAAGCATAACTGGCCTTCTTTAGAATACGTGTTTTTCCTCTAAAATAAAAACTATGTGGCCAAAAGCCAAAATGAAGTAATTCATAAACAATATATTTATTTTTAATTTTTTGTTATTGAAAAATCAGTTTGGGTGAAGGCATGCTATCCAAGGTTATCCTACTTTTTTTTCTTGAAAGGCAGAAGAAAGTAAACCTAATGGTCTAGGTTTTAGGTTTGAGGATGTTTCCATGGTATCTGAGAAAAGAATCAAAGAAAACTTAAGGCAGCAGACAATTTCATCAGCTCTTAACCTGGAAAGGCCTCTTGAGTGCATATAGGTCCTGGAATATCTAGCAAAATTTGCCTAGAAATGTTCTTTGAAGTCAGAAAGGCAAATAACACCCTTAAACAGTTATATATTGTCCAGTTGAGAACTAATTTTGACCTCCATGGAAGCCTCAAAGTCCAGGCAAGCAAAAAGTACATCCTGACAACACAATTACCCTATTTCCCATAGCTCGTTTCTTTTAAAAGTGTTACCTGAATCTTATCCCTTTCTATATAGATTAGTGTAGCAATCACCCTCATTTGGAGAGACCTCTCATTACATTGGCTACCATCATAGAGCAACTCAACTAGACACAATACAGAAATCAATAGATTTTGGGGATTGCAGCCCCAGTAGATATGTATATATGCATCACGGATCCTACGTTTATGGCTCAGAGGACATCAATGAAGAGGAGGAGGAGGACTGTAAGAATCAGAATATAATAAAGTCTGAGAAGAAAGAAAACAAAACCAGGAAAATAAAATCCATGAACACTTTAACGTGGAAGATGGAATATTTCACAGGCCCCACTAATGACTTCTGGGAGATGGAGAATACACCTCTCTCAGAGATAAAACTCTATTGGTTGTCCAGTATAGAGTGTTCAGCCATGGAGACCTATATACACAAAGGACAGAAAAAGACCCAGCGAGTGGTATTTACTTATTTGTGAGCATGTGTGGTCATGTACATGCACACACACACACTCCTATAATTAATCAAAGGGCAATGAGGCTACACATTTGAGTGAGGGAATGCATGAGAGGCGTTGGAGGAAAGGTACCTGGGATGAGCTGAAGGGATGAAGGGGTGTGAGAAAAATGATGTAAATTTATTAACTTAAAAATGTATTTTTAAAAATCATTGTTTGCATTTTATTTTAGGCTACCTAATTTATGGAGTCAAGATAGGATGGTACTTAAATCTTTGGGGGTTAATGCAATCTTTAAAAATGTATTAAGCACTATCTCTTGATGACTAAGGAGTCTATGTATGTAAGAAGATAACAAAATTGAGTTTTAAAATAAAAACTAATTTCCCCTAATAACACAGCATCAAGTGAAAACAATAAACTTAAGTTAATTTTAATTTCACTTATAACATTTTATATGATTACTCTAAATTTCACTATTCATAATTAATTATTGGCAATCAATATTTGAGTACTAACTCTACAAGAATTTTGTCAATGTAGTTATGTTTTTGAAATATTTTAATTACTTCTGTTTGATTTTATTTGCCACATAAAAAGAACAGCAATTATATTGATGTAAGGCATTAATTCCTGTTCATACAGATGTGTAAGTCATCTCTTTTAAATGGTTCTAGAACTGAATCTCCTGTACTATACAAGTTCTCAGACAAATGAAAGCTTTGAGAACAGTATCTCCAAAAGAATGATCTGATAGTTTGCATATACTGTAAAAGAAAAGTGATCTTCAAGCTACTTATTTTCAACAAGACTATCCTAAGTTTATTACCACTATGGGAGGGAGGGAAGAATGGGAGGATACAAGGTATGGGATAACCATTGAGATGTAACAAGAATAAATTAATTATATATATTGAAAGTCTTTCGCTGAGTCACTCAAGTTACAACCCATCTTAAGCATCAACTGTGAGCAAAACATCAGAGAAGATAACAAACCGGAAATTTCTTAAAATCACTGTATAAAGAGAACATCATCAACAATGGGCTAAATTTACCTCATTTGTTATTATTTGTAGACACAACATTATTAGAAATTTTCTTAAAATCACTGTAAGGAGGGAACATCATCAAGTATAGACTTATGACTACGAGACTGTTTGTTATCACTTATAAATAAAATGTTATTGGAATAAAGCTATATCTGTATCCACCTGTTATCACTATTGCTTTAATGCAATGATGAAATTGATTAGTTGGCCCACAAACTAAGAGGTTATCATCTTGATCTTTACAGAAAGTATGCACTTGATACAGGGTAAAATTTCAATGTAGCAAACTATGTAAACGACTCACAGAAATCCTACCCATAAAATATTTAATGAGATTATCAGACCAGGGGAAAGTATATTTTGTGGTTTTGATGTGAAAAAGTTAAGAACCCGATAGACCTACAGAGTTAAAGCAGAGGCACGTGGAAATCTAAACATTACAGTTCTGGGGAACTGTGAAGCCGTGTCTTGGTAGCTCAGCTATAGCTGCTTTCTCTTAGTTCAGAGGCAGCAATCCAAGAGGGCACTTTGTGCTGTACTATTGCTAGCATCTGGCTAATCCTCAGGAGAGAGGTAATGAAGCCATCAGCTATGCTTGGTTCCCCAACCAGGAGCAGCAGGAAAGGGGAACATCCTGATTTCACTCACAAATTTATAACTGTACATTGAATTGTTATGAAATTTAAAATAAACCCACTTTTTAATGTCACCATTTGTACTTAGAATTTGCATTTTAATTACCTTCTCTGGGCACTTTCCCAGTGTTAAAATGTCTATAACCTGTCAATGATTACTATCAATGGTTTTAAAAACTTATGTCCTTCTGTATACATTGTTTCTGAAATTGCTAAGTTCAATTCGAAGACAAATCTCAGAAACTCAAGATTCCACCTCAGGAGAAAACATCCCAGGTTTGGGCTATGGACAGCCACAGACTCAGTGTAAGGTTAGGAAAACAGGCTTTACCTGCCCGCTGCGTCTTTTCCTGTGGGCCTCTTTTGGCAGATCCAGGAAAGACTCACACGGCTCATTCTCTGGGCTCAAGCCATAAATCCCCAGTTTGTGGAACGTTACTGGCAGTGATAACAAATTAAGCCTAAATAAACCATGAAGGCTTTGACTAAATTAATTAATAAGATGAACCACCGGAGTCGGGATGTGAAAGATAAATTTTGATGATGGAAGAGGTGATAAAACCTTTGGATTACGGTACTGTGGGGCGTCTCAGCTGCCTGCTGGCGTCGTGTGAAGGCGTAATAAAAGCAGAGCTGCCCCTTAGGCCTCGGAGAGTTGGGCTCAACTTTAGAGGCACAGATAATGAATGAAAAGGGAGAAAACACGTGAGATGTAAGGAACTTGGTTTTGCCCTTTTTAGCCAGTTAGGACTGGCTTTGGCAGTTGTACAATCTCTGGATCTGAGCTGGCTTTATCAGGTGTATTAACAACAGGGCTTTTGACATTGAAATAACTGAGCCATAGTTCTTGGAGACTACAAACACCTGTATCCACGTGTCTGTGTGCAGCAGGCTGCTCACCTCTTTGCTCTTTCAAGAGCACTGTACTGTATGCAATTCTAAGTGAAGTGATGGCTGAGTTTTTCATGTTCAGCTTATGGGATAGTAATTCATTGTGAAGCGATCGCTCCTGAAGACTTATGGTACCTAATAGCTGGAAGGAATAATGTTGACACTGATTTACAGTTAATCCTTGGCTCAATTACCTCTATATTAATCTGGTCAGTGGGACTGACAGGATTAACCTATCTGTGTCATACAAAAAGATACTGTGCTTGCTGGGGTGTGGTGGTGCATAGCTGATGATCCTGTCTCAGAAGGGTGAAACCAGAGAACAGCGTTACCCATTGGAATAAGTCGACTCCCTGCCGCCGATATTCTGCCCATGAGTTCAAATTTTTCTATTACATGTATGGGTACATTGTATTGTGGGTTTTCTCTCTGTGTCTGGTATATTTTACTTACTATAGTGCCTTTTGGTTTCACACTTGTTAATGTCAAATAAAGCACTTATTGTTACGAGTGAATAACATCTTATATATACCACATATTTTAAGTCTTTCTATCCACTGATTGAAACTTTTGCCTTTTTAAAATTTATTTTTAATAACTTATATATTCAATTTACATCCCTATCATAGCCTTTCCCTCCTGTCCCTACCTTCTACCCTCTTCCCCCTTTCTCCCTCCCCTTGTGCTCAGAAAAGTAGAGGCCCCCCACCAACCTACCCCTGTACAGTAAATTGCATCAGGACTGAGCTCCCTGTCATCCATTGAGGCCAGGCGAGGCAGCCCCAGTAGGGCGAAGTGACCAGAAGCAAGCAGCAAAGTCCATGCCATAGACAGCACTTGATCAGCTTACGAGGAGACCTACATGAAGATCAAGCTGTCCATCAGCTACATATGTGCAAGGGGTCTAGGTCCAGTCCATGCGTGCTTTGTGATAGGTGCATCTGTCTCTGTATGCCCCCATGAGACTATGCTAGGTGACTCTGTTGGTCTTCTTGCAGCGTTCTTGTCCCTCTGGTTCCTTCTGTCCTTCTCTCCCACTCTTCCAGAGGAATCCTGAGCTCTGCCTAATACTCGTCTGTGAGTCTCAGCATCTGATTTGATCAGCTACTGGGTGGAGCCTCTCAGAGAAAGGTTAAGTTAGGCTCCTGTCTGTAAACATGACAGAGTATCATTAATGGTGTCAGGGGTTGGCTCTCTCCCATAGGGTGGGTCTCAGGTTGGCTCAGGCATTGGTTGGTCATTCCCTGAGTCTCTACTTTATCTCTGCATATCTTGTAGGTAGGGTATATTTTGGTTTGAAGGTTTTATAGGTGTATTGGTGTTCCCCTTCCACCACTATAGTTTCTGCATGGCTAAAAGGTGGCCTCCTGAGTCTTAGTGTCCCCTACTGCTAGGAGGTTCAGACATCCCCATGTTCTCTCTGTACCCTACCCGGTTGCAGGTCTACAACTTGTCTCAATGATGCCCCTGCTTTCGGTTTCCCTTTTCTCTCCAGGCCCTCAAATCTCCCCTCCTCATCTCCCCACATCAGATCCCCCTCCTCATTTCCCTCCCTACACCCTCTCCCATCCAGTTCCCTCTGATTGAAACTTTCTAAGCATTTACAATCACCAGAGAAATAAAAAACAAAAATCCATACTGAGATATCACCTCACTACTTACTGAGTTGGATATTATCCAAAGTTGGGAGACAGCCTAGGTGGTCAGCACATGAAGAAAAAGGAAGCCTAGACAGTGCTGTGTAGAGTGAAAATTTATAGATCCATTTGGAAAACAGTACAGATATTCTTTGTAATGGGTACACAGAGAAAAAGAATCAATGTATCTCTTTTGGCCTTGGTGTCAAGGCTTCCAAAGTTGATCACTGCCTCAGAGCGGGAGGAATGTTTTCTTGCTTTGCTGACTGTCTAGAGGTCTAGGTTTCATTATCCTTACCTGGATCTCTAGTCTGGTCATATAGAACTAAGATGCCCAACTCTGCATCACCATGTATTAGAATCCACACTGGCCCCCATTTCTGCCTGTTATATGTCCTTCAGTTGAATGTGTCAATAATTCAGATGGTGCTTACCTCCAACCCTCCGAAGTGTCTCCTATGTCAGTGGGATGATGTGGGTGTCCATTTCTGTCAGCATGCAGTACGTGTTCCTCTCCTTGTCGTGGTGACAACCCTCAGCATGCAGTACGTGTTCCTCTCTTTGTCATGGTGACAACCCTCAGCATGCAGTACGTGTTCCTTGTCGTGGTGACAACCCTCAGCATGCAGTACATGTTCCTTGTTGTGGCGACAACCCTCAGCATGCAGTACGTGTCCCTTGTCATGGTGACAACCCTCAGCATGCAGTACGTGTTCCTCTCCTTGTCGTGGCGACAACCCTCAGCATGCAGTACCTGTTCCTCACCTTGTTGTGGTGACAACCCTCAGCATGCAGTACGTGTTCCTCTCCTTGTCATGGTGACAACCCTCAGCATGCAGTACATGTTCCTTGTTGTGGTGACAACCCTCAGCATGCAGTACGTGTTCCTCTTCTTGTCGTGGTGACAACCCTCAGCATGCAGTACATGTTCCTTGTTGTGGTGACAACCCTCAGCATGCAGTACGTGTTCCTCTTCTTGTCGTGGCGACAACCCTCATCATGCAGTACCTGTTCCTCACCTTGTTGTGGTGACAACCCTCAGCATGCAGTACGTGTTCCTCTCCTTGTCATGGTGACAACCCTCAGCATGCAGTACATGTTCCTTGTCGTGGTGACAACCCTCAGCATGCAGTACGTGTCCCTTATCGTGGTGACAACCCTCAGCATGCAGTACGTGTTCCTCTCCTTGTCGTGGCAACAACCCTCAACATGCAGGACGTGTCCCTTGTTGTGGTGACAACCCTCTGCATGCAGGACGTGTCCCTTGTCGTGGTGACAACCCTCAGCATGCAGGACGTGTCCCTTGTCGTGGTGAAAACCCTCAGCATGCAGTACGTGTTCCTCTTCTTGTCGTGGTGACAACCCTCAGCATGCAGTACATGTTCCTTGTCGTGGTGAAAACCCTCAGCATGCAGTACGTGTTCCTCTTCTTGTCGTGGTGACAACCCTCAGCATGCAGTACATGTTCCTTGTCGTGGTGACAACCCTTAGCATGCAGTACATGTCCCTTGTCGTGGTGACAGCCTTCAGCATGCAGGATGTGTCCCTTGTCGTGGTGACAACCCTCTAGGTCTTCATCTCATTTGTTGCCTATAGATTTTCATTTTAATATTTGTAATTTTAAAAGAATTTTATATATGCATAGCATAAAATAGGCTAATATATCCTTTTTCTTTCTCCAATTCACACTTATATTCCTCCAATACATTCTCATCCTCTCTTCACATGTTTTAAAAAATTTCTCTGTAAATTTTACTGAAACTAATCTTATACAATGTATCAATTGCTGGCTGTGCAGCCTACCTGTAAGTGTGGTTAATATTCCAAAGGAAACCACCAACCAGATATGAACCTCTTTAAACACAATGTGTTGACTTACCTGCTTGATATGCTGGTACAATAATGACATAAACATTGTGGGGACAACCAACCATCTGCTGGATTGAAGGCACACTCCATATGTTGGATCCAATGCACGATACTGCTCTGATGAACCTGAAGAGAGATGGACCCGGGGAAGAAGGGAAAACCAAGTACTATTCTAGTAAACTAATATAGCAATAAAATGACCCTTAATGACATCTACTATATCCGTAGGATAGTGCCTTGATTAGCTATCTTCAGACAAATTTCCTCTTTCAGCAGATGGGAACTAAGACTGAGAGCTACATTTGTATAATGTACAGAAAGTGAACGACCATGGAACCGTCTGTCCTGTATGGAACGTCTTCACCAAACCCCTTTCCTCAAGTCTCTGCAAGTTAAGCAGAAGAGGAGGAAAAATGATGGTTGAAGCCAGAGGGGATAAATGATACCAAGGATACAGTTTTACTGAGACAACATGACTGATGCACATATAAAATCACAAAGATAGTGGTAGCATGCATGGAGTCTGCCCTGGTCCAAGTCAGACAGGGTCCCAGGACTGGGAAAGTGAAATGGACAGATATCCCATGCTTAACCATGAAGTCATTCTCAATCGACTTCCATGTAATTGTCTTCTCTAATGGAGTCTCATGCCTTTTTATTTCACGATAGACTACCATTTCTAGATAGTTCACACACACATAAATAATTCACTATTCACTGGAGTACATGCATGTCACCAGTGAGCACATCCTCCTTTTCTGTTTGCCTGGTCTTTGAGATGGTCTCTGGATATATTTTCAAGGCTGTTTCCAACTGCTAGGCTTACATAATCTTGTGTCTGCTTCCTGAGTATCAGCAATAACAGGTACATGACACTATGGCCCCTTTATGCCATTTATCTTGAAGGCAAAATCCCTTCACCATTTTCCATCCTGCCCTCACCCAAAACATGTAAATTGCAATGCACATCATGAAATGAATAATTGTTACATGGATGTTAAGTGAAATCCTTGGAGTGGGAATGAGAAGACAACATGATTTGGGAACAAGAGCCTCAGGATGTGCTGTTTGGTCCTGGCTCAACATTTATGAAGACCTTAATTCTCCTTAGAGTTTCCGTAACTCACTAAGTAAGGGATGTGCTTATGAGAGCATATTTGTGACCTGTGTGTGTGCATGCACAGGCATTTATACAGACACATATAATTTGCTGAAGAAATAACTTTAATACTATAATGAAACATAAGTGTAGCAATTTTATGTAGGGCAAAAGGCAATTTGGAAGCTTTCAGTGATACATTTCTAATAAAAGGGACTATGATCATTTCTTCACAATGATGAGGCTTTCTCTCTGGGCCTTTTTACTTTGACCTAAGGGTTCACCATGTTTGATAAAAGGCGATAAAAGATCAGACTTTGAAATAATCCTAGCTAAGGGATGTTAGGAGATGAATCGTGGGCTGTGTTCTGAACAAGAGGTTAATTGCTCAAATGCAAAACATCCTAAGGGGAGACGTTGCTCTGAGGTATGATCTTTCAACCCTGGGCTGTTAAATATCCCAGCTCCTGTCATCAGATATTCTAATTACATGCCCTGTAGAAGAACTTTTTTATCATAAAGAATGTGAAATGCTCTAATTAGCTAGGATTTAAAAAGCAAACAGAAAATTGAAGTGTCAAAGGGCAGTACAAATAAAAAGCTAGTTTATACCAAGCCCAGGATGAAAAGGAAACAGAGAGGCTCAAAGTGTACACAAAGAGATCATTAGCAAAGTCCAGTCCCCCAAAACAATGAAGATGGCAATTATAAATAATGATATAATGAATAGAGAGATTCATCATGGCAGTGGGTAAAAAGCTTGCTATTTCAATGTAAAGTTTTTTATGATATAAAAGTTAGGGACTAGAATCACTGAAATCTATCTAAAGCCACACTCTTTACACTGAAATTGTAACTAAAATATACTTATTATTTGTCTTGTAGCATTTTAATTATTTCCAAATAAATTATAAATCATGATAGTCTTAATCAATTCCTGCCCCATCCTTTCTCTTTCCAAGTCTTCCACCCTTTTCGATGTATGCCCCTATCCATGCCTCTGTCGTGAAGATAATTCCCGTTCTGCTTTAGATGATTAGAGTGAAAAACACAAGTAGTCTCAATTATTTAATATTTATCTTACTAGGGGTCTTTTCATTTAAATACTCTTTCTCTCTTGTAAAAGAGGATTCTAATGAAAAATCTTATGATATCACAATTCCACCTAAAAGTCCTTTGGAAGGGGCTGGAGAGATGGCTCAGAAGTTAAGAGCACTGGCTGCTCTTCCAGAGATCCTGACTTCAATTCCCAGCATCCACGCGGTGTCTCACAACCATCTATAATGGGATCTGATGCCCTCTCCTGGCCTGCAGGTGTACATGCACATAGAGCACTCATACACATAAAATAAAAATTAAAAAGTCCTTTGGAAGTTTGTGTGTTTGTGGGTTTCTTTAGCACACATGTGAATGATATTAGCATGTTAGCCTCGGCTCTTATTTTGGTCCAGCTGACAACATCCATAGTCTACAGTGTTTCCTCGAGTTTTTAACTATTTTTCTTGTCTGTGGGTTCCCTTTTCCGTAATGTAAGAGCCCCCAGGAATTCTGGGCTCAATGCTGTCACTTTCCTACCTCCCATGACCATGACCTCCTAATTCCCCATCATTTCCCAGTAAACTGTCATCCCGACTTCCCACTGAAGGCTTAGCATTCAGTTTTTGTTGTGTTATGTTTTTTACACAGATTCCTTCTCTACCTTGGCACATCCTTTCATAAATATCTTTATTATTCCTCTTATTTTCTATATTTCAGCTTAAACACCTCTTTATACATGAGAATTTCACCTCCCATCTTATGTGAAATAAGAGTACTACCAATTTCTAGCTTTGTTCTTTTTTCCTACAGGTTTCTTTTTGTCTTGTTCACTGAATATGAATGCGAATGTCTGTGTGTGCATGCATGTGTGTGCATGCATGTGTATGCATACATGAGTGCATTCATGTGTGTGCAAACATGTGTATGCATACATGCATGCATGCAAGTGTGTGAATGTATATGTGTGCATGCATGTGTGTGCATGCATGTGTGCATGCATGTGTGCATGCAAGTATATGTGCATATGTGCATGCATGTGTGTGCATGCATGTGTGTGCATACATGAGTGCATTCATGTGTGTGCAAACACGTGTATGCATACATGCGTGCATGCAAGTGTGTGAATGTAGATGTGTGCATGCATGTGTGCAAGTACATTTGGAGTATCTGAATGTGTATATCCATTCTTGCTTCTACTAATAAGCATGGCCTTGATAAATATTTGAGAGAATGAAAACACAACACACTTATAGTCCTTTTATGTCTCTGGCTTCTTTACTCTTAAGATACATTTTAATTTTACAAGAACTAGTTTTTCTGGGTTTTCATGGCAGCGTGCTAATCAATCTCTTTCACATATGAGAGAGAAGCATGGAGGCTGTTGGAAGGTCCCCATGAGTGAAGCTCTGCAGTATCCCAGCTACACACTTTAGCTTTCCTCCACATTGACCTGCTCTTTTAGTTGATGTATTTTGGACAATCACATTTAAATACGGTTATACTGTTTGCAATTTACCATCTTTCCAAAGGAGTTTTCTATTTGCTTATATGTTCTTTGCTTTATAGTATTATAAATCTTCTTTTATCCATTATATGGTCTTATTTAACCATTTAAATGATTATATTTTAAATCTTATTTTATATATAAATAACATACATTTTAATAATGTGCCTTAGAAATTACAATAAAATTTTAAAAACAAACACAAGTCTATCTTTAAATATACTATTTCATATGTAATACAAGAATGCCTTATGTTCACTGTAGTTTTTTCACTTTAATTGTGGTATTTACAAGTCCTTTTCAGCTCCATTGTGTCTACACACATCTATCAGAGACACTCTTAAGTTTTGTCCTAGTACTTTGCTTCTAATATTTACCATTTAGTTTACTTTAGGCATAGTCAAATGTATCTTCACTTGGCCACAAACAACATATCTAGCAAGGATAACTCTGACTTTTTGGTCTTTCTACCATTATCCTCTGGGTGCTGTGATTAGATGTTCCATCATACCTTGGTTACTATTGATTAATAATTTTGTATAGAAGTTTCATCTCTTTACATATGATATCTACCTATTCATTCTTCTTACATGCTTTTTATTAGAGCCTTTTACATAAGAGTACTTTATCAATCCTCAGCTGATAATTTCAATGCATTGTCACATCTGATGTTGGTTCCAATTCATTTCTACTTTTTAAAAGAATGCTTTCTTTCCCCTACTCTTGACTTGGTTGTTATCTTTGATAATATTTGACAATACTCTATAGTATTTAATTTTAAGGGTATTTAGCTACTTTACTAGAATATTATGTATGTATGCCCAAAGTGCTACTTTATTCGTGTTTTCTTCTTGTCTGCAGAATAATCTATGTTTAAATTAGTAGTGCAAGTGTGAAATGATGTACAACATGGACTTTATAGAATTTACTCAATTATTTCTTGAGATTTCTATTCTGGAAATATAAAATCTATGTTTTATATGATATGATAAGTAATGGGCTTTAAAGGAGGCCTTGACAGTTGGTGCCATTTCTTGGTTTAATGAGGTGGAAGCAAATATTTTAAGATGAGCACAGATTGCACCTGTTTTTGTTGGCAATAATATCTGTACTTGTAAACAAAAAGGCTGACAGAATTTAGGGTTGCAGTAATGTTCATTGGTTTAAAGCATGGCACACTTAACAAGTACACAAATGAGGTATACAATACATAAATCCCACAGAAAAAAGTAAATCCAAAGATAATTCCTTTAATTTAATCACTTTTCATGGTTTCAGATATGCCTTAAAAATTAAATAGTGTCACCCTCATATCCTCCCAGAAGCCTACGGTGCCCTCTGTACACTCTCCCTTCTCTCTGCAGGCTCTCTAAGTCTGATATGCAGCCTCATTTCTCTCTGCGTTCCTCTCCTACCTTGTTTCCTCTCTTCAAACACTTTTGCTACTTATTCTATTTCCCCTTCTAAGATTTAAGAATCCTCCCTTGGGTCTTCCTTGTTATTTATCTTCTTTGGGTCTCTGAATTGTAGTATGTTTATGCTATACTATATGGTGAAAATCCACTTATATGTGAATACATACCATGTGTGTCTTTCTGGGTCTGGGTTACTTCTCTTAGGATGACTTTTTTTCTAGTTTCAACCATTTGCCTGTAAATTTTATGACTCTATCTGACACTCCTAATAGCAGGGGTCAGTCATGGAGACTGAAGAGGCTGCCCTCTAACTAGACAGGACTCCTAGTGCAGAGAGGGGAACACCAACCCACCCACAAACACTTTGACCTTAAATTTACCCTGCCTATAAGGTATGTAGGGATAAAGATATAGCAGACATGGATGGAATGTTCCACCAATGCCTAGCTCAACCTGAGACACATCCTATGGGAGAGAGCCAAGCCCTGACACTATTAATAAAATTCTGCTATAGTTGCAGACAGGACCTTAACATAACCATCCTCTGAGAGGTTCCACCCACTAGCAGATTAAAACAGATGTTGAAACTCACAGCCAAATACTGGGTGATGCATAGACAGTCTTGTGGAAAAGTGGAGAGAAAAAATAGAAGGACCTGGAGGTGACAGGTATTCCACAAGAACCAGCTAACCAGGGCCCAGAGGGGCTTGCAGATATTGAAACACCAACCAAGGACCATGCATAGACTGGACATAGGTATAATCATGGGCAGCTCAGGCTTCATGTGGGTCCCCTAGTAAGGGGGCCAGGAACTGTTTCTCACATGGTCTCTGTTACCTGCTTTTTTTTCCCCTGGCATCAGAGTTTAGGACTTTTAATCTGTCCTAAAGTCACTGAAGCAAAAAATAAATAAAAATTAAAAAAAAAAAAAAAAAAAAAAAAAGGAGACACTCCTTTAAAATTCCCAATGCAAAAAGGAAAACACATGTGTAGGAAAAAATGTTTAGTATACAGGGTAAAGCAACATAAATTCAATCATACAGATGGGGTTAGCTCTATTACCCATCTTGAAAAAGTTAGCTGTTTAATGACAGAGCCTCCTAAGGATATCCTGAGATGGTATATAGCCATGTGGTCTACTTAGAATCCATACAAAGAGAACATTTCAAGAGAGATACATACACTGTTGGTTTTGACTGAGTTCATATAAACCAACAGAACACCTCGTGAAATGTTCACTTTATTCAGATTCCAATAGACTACGTGGTCTGTAATCTGTTTTGGAATGTCCATTGAAGGCTCTGTCACTGTTGCCTGCATTTTAAATAAAATCACTGTCCCCTGGTGGTGCTATCTCACCAGGCCTCAGAGGAAGAGTACAGGCTCAGTTCTGACTGGGCTTGATGGGCTGAGGTGTGTTGGTGGCTCCCCTTCTCTGAGGTACAGGGGATGGGGAGGAGGTAGATGGAGGGAGAATGGCACTGGGAGAAGAGGCGGAAGGTGTTTATGATTGGGATGTAAAGTGAATAAATAAGTAAATTAGTTTAAAAAAATGAAACAGTGCACCTCAGGTTTAATCCATTATACAAATGAGTCTAGACAAATCAGTCTAGATGAGTTAGTGTTGCTGTTATGATTGACAGCAGTTAGCAGTTGCTTGCAGATTTTGTGCCTACCCAGTAGCCATATACAGCAGTTAGCAGCTGCTTGCAGATTTTGTGTCTACCCAGTAGCCATATACAGCATTCTAAAAACCACACTGTCTGTTTTTGCAAAAAGAACCATAGGTATCCCCGTTGGAACCACATAGTCATATGGGAGACACGTGACACAGAAGGTAACCATCAGGTTCTGCAAGCATTGTGATAGTTAGCAGCAAACTCACAGACCTGAGCTGTTCTGCAGCTTAGCTATCTAAAACATTGGCTTACTTTGGTGATAAAGTATCCAGAGTATGTCGAGTACATAAACATGTGCATACGCTATCAATGCCTTATTTTGACATGCATGATTAAGTTAAATAATTTGATGAATACTAAATCAAAGTTGGGCATTTAATCAAGTCAATTATTAAACTAACTACAATTAAATTTTATCTAAAATGAGCTTTAAAGTCACCAACTGCAAAAATATGGTAAATTTAGAAAGTGGAAACTGATATATGTAGGCAGTTATAATAGCCAGAAAATATATACCTTCAATGTCTGTAGATATAACACTTTGATAACAGTTTTTCTTAGTTTTAATTCATTTAAAATCAAATAACCCAAGAGTACCATTTTTATAGTCATGATAATAATTGAAAAATTCATATTTCTAACAAGTATTAGCTCCAAAATATTCAAAATTCTACCTTAAATTTACACCCATGTAGTGTTGAGGCACAGCAACATTGAGTCTTGTCCACACAAGTCTAGGCCTTTCTGCCTAGCAAAACTGCAGCCACTTTGTTTTTAACTCTCTATTTTGATCATAATGTGAAATTAAGTTTAAGTTCTCACAACATAATAACCTGAGAACTTGAGTAGCTTTTACTTATGACTCAATACTCATTGAATGTTCTGTTTGAATAATGATACATGTTTCCTTAAACAAAACCTCAATGCCCTGCTATATTCCTTTCTCATGGAACAATAGGGAGCTGGAAAGTCCCCAAGATCCCCACCCTATATCTAGCCAATCCGATTAAAATGCTTTGCTTAGCTAGTCAAAATGATGTAATACTAGCTACCCCTTTCTTCCTACACCTGATTACCTGGCTGTTATGATTTTTCTTATAAAAAGCCTCCCTGAGAAAGAGACCAGCATCACATTTGGCTCCTGAGTCCTTTCTGTGTTCCCAAGACATCACTCTTTGTTCAGTGTTCAATAAACTTTCATCATTCTGAGTCTGATGTCTGAGTGGTCAGCCAGGCTATTCCTAAATCCAAAAATTTGGTATGAAAACTATTCAAACTTTATATTCAATTCTTTTTTTTTTTTTCATTCAAATAGTTATCAACTAAAGCAGATGGTACAACTTCATCATGTTAACTTCTAAATTAAGAACAGTAGATAAATAAAATGAGTTGATGGAAAATAACCAGAAAATAAATCAGAAACAAATAATGAAGAGGACAATTTTATAACATATTCCAGGTGCCATGACAAGACTAAGGACATTTTTTATGCAGTGATCATAACAACTGGAACAGTTAGCAAGTATTATTCCACTAATAACATAAGCCCTGAGGATTATTGAAGTTGTTAGCTGCAGAATGTTAAACACTCTACTCCTTTGCTTTCTGTGACTGTGATAAGCACCATGATCAAACTTATTTTGGAGAGAAATGGGTTTGCAAGGTATAGTCTGATCAACCACTGAGAAAAGTCACAACCAGAACTCTAGCAGGAAGAGAAGCAGGGACCACAAAGGGAAGCTTTTTCTGACTTGCTCTTCATGGCTTGCCCAGTTTTCTGTATAATACAACCCAGTGGTGTCAGGGATGCCACAGCCATGTGGGCTAAACCTCACATCAATCATTAATCAAGAAAATGCCCCACAGACGTGAGCATAGGTCAATCTGATGGAAGAAATCTTTCATCTGTTCTCTCCTCCCAGGTGACTCTAGTGTGTGTCCTGATGACAAAACTAAACAGTAACAAATACATAAAGTCTGAAGTGTGACCCCAGAAGTGGCTTTCCTATTAAGCCTAAACTCTGGCCTTCTGCATATGATAAAGACAGGAGGAAAAAAGGAACACAGCAGAGTCCAGAGAGAATGGATCTGTCTTTGCTATTTTTACATAAAATTTTTATTTATGGAGTTTAAGGCTACATAGATGTTCCAAGAAAGATGAATAAACATCTGCTCACCAAGGTAGAGCAGCACTGACCGAGCAAAGGAATGATGTCACACTCTAAGTCTGGCTTAGTGAACCAGTGCATTTATTGGGGTTACTTACAGGACTATAGGTGACATGGGGAAAATTCACTGAAAATCTTCAAGCTTGGGTGATGAATCCTGGAACATGCATCCCTGGAATTCCCTGACAACCCTCTGACACATCCTGGTCCTCCATGCCTGCCCCCACTACATATACACATGTCTCCTCTCATCAAATGTTTAGTACTTATGTAACATTGAGAAGGGTCCTGTGACTTTGCAACTTTCTAAAGCTCTCACGTCTTGTAAGTTTCCTCAGCATCATGACTTTTATGAAGGCTTCTTCCTGCTTTCAGAAGGAAATCTTTTGATTGAGAGGAAATAGATACACAGCCATCAAGCAATGCAGGAAAGCGGCAGTAATTCTCATTCCTAAGTGCACTGCATCTTGCTGCTGCTACAGTAGTGTGGGAGGAGGCAGTGACCAGAGCCCGCCCACTCAGAATATCTCAGCAGGAGCTTTCTAGTACACAAAACAGAAATAATAACACTAAATATTGCATGAACTTGAAGATTGAATCAGAACATAGATAAGATTTCTATTGTATAGATTAATAATTAGAGGACTGGACTGACTTGAATGTCTCCAACCATCTGTGGTGAAGTTATGTGCTGGAAATAAGAGGTGGGATTTTATTTGAAGCAAATAAGGTGATTAGGGTGGAGTCATTAATGTTTTTGTTTGTTTGTTTCATTTTGGGTTTGTTGTTGTTGTTGTTTAGATAAGGTCTTTAGGATGGAGTCTCAGGATGAGGTAGAGTTTCTCTGTGGGATAGCCCTGGCTGTCGTAGACTTGCTTCGTAGACCAGGCTGGCCTTGAACTCACAAAGATCTACCAGTCTCTGCCTCCCAAGTGCTGGGATTGACGATGTGCGCCTCTTGGGTGAGGTAGTGTTCTTAAAGAAAGAGGCATTATGATCTTTGGTTCTCCCACATCACTCCCAGGTGAGAAGACAGTAAGAAGATGGCTGCCTGCAAGTTAATGAGCCAGATCTCACCAGGAATAGAGTTAACTGTGCCTTCATTTTGGACTTGAAAGCCCATAGAGTTGTGGGAGACAAAATCAGGCTCAATCCTGGTCTAATGTAATTTTCAGTGCAGCCTGTAAGTTCTTTTCTGCTGCTGCGGTTGATTAAAAACTAAACTGTCCATTGTTGTGGGGAGGTCAAAGCAGGAGCTTAAACCATCCAAAATTAAGATAAAAAAAAAAAAAAAGAGTAAGTGGAGGGAGCCCTGCTTGCTTGCTAATTATGCTTAGCTAACTCTCTTCATACTTTCCTAGCTAAGGGCGCTGCCCACAAAGTGATAGTGCTCACATCTGGGATGGGTGTTCTCACCTCATTTAATAATCCAGTCAGAGTCCACCTTAGATGTGCCTACAGGCCATCCTAAGCTAGATGAGTCCTCATTAAGACTCTCTTTCCAGGTGGTTCTAGTTGGTTTGTCAAGTAGACAATAGAAGATAACTGGTACAGGCTTGAGCAGCCCAGCACAAAAGCTTTTGAAGAGTTCTGATCAGAGCCACGATTTTAATTGTTTTATACATTGATGACCTAAGACTGCACCGACTCTCCTAATTGATGGCAGAATACTCGAGGGTAGTTTCTAGCTTATCCTCATTTTTTTTTTTTTTTTGAAAAGAACCCATTGACTAGACACCTAGGATGATGGAAACTCCCAGGAATCTATGAGAGTGACCCTAGCTAAGACTGTTAGCAACAAGTGAAATGGACCCTGAACCAGCCATCTCTTATAACCAGGCAAGACTTCCAATTGAGGGATCGGGACAGGTACCCAGCCACAAAACCTTCGACTCACAACTCATCTTGTCTACGAGATGTACTTGGGGAAAAAGATGGGGCAGAACTTGACTGGCCCAGTTGAAAAAAAAAAACAATCCTGATTCAGTTGCTTTATTCTGTAGCTCCTTGTTGTGCTTTGTATTCTATGGACATTTGTTATTCAGGCCCCATGGACCACTACAATAATAAACTAAAGAGAGGGAGCATTCTCAGTGAAAGGCCAAGGGGTCCACGTACAGTTTGAAGATGACGTGGCTGGCACAGGCAGTGCAACATGCAGGTACAGCTGGGGGGCCAGGTACTCACTGCCATGGTGTGTAAACATTATGGTGATAGCACGAGGAGGAAATTGCATAATTATCTCATCCCTATTGGACTCAGTGAACAGAGACCTTTGAAACAGTCCTCAACTTCCTTTTCTTATAAGACATACATATGGTGAATGAATAAAGGACATGAGTGTGAGGAGGGAAGAGCTGAAAAGTCCATTACACAATTGAAGCTCATCCTGGGGGCGAGGAGAACAATAATACATATCCCAAAGGAGCCACAGCTGAGGTTCTTCAAACCCTCTATGAGCCCTTATGGGCCTAGTAGAAGCTTTATAATCTTAGTCTGGACACCAATTTTACCCCGCACAGAATATGTAGTCGTAACACGTACACCTTTTATAAGGAATTCCAGGTATCTCTTTGTGTGTGCATGTCTGTGTGAGTGAGTGCACACATACAGATACTTGTGGACCCCAGAGATTTATGTTGAGTGTCTTTATCAATCATATTCATTTTTGATTTTGTAATAATGTCTCTCACTCAGCCTGGAACTTGTCAATCTGGCTACACTAGCTGCCCAGAAAGCTCCAGAAATCCTCTTGTCTCTGAGTGCTCAGTCATGGAATCATAAGCATACGTCACTGTGAATGTGTGTTATAATAGAGGAAGTACGCTGGAGATCAAATGGAGGCTCACTCGCCTTCATGACAAACACTTTACCACTTGAGCCATCTTCCCAGCCTTATCCAAGTATCTTTCCTCTTGACTGTAGTGTTTTTCATAGTCATCAGGTCCAAAGTTATAGTGTGTGTGTGTGTGTGTGTGTGTGTGTGTGTGTGTGTGTGATTATACATGTCACTGCCCATGGTGACAAGAAGAGAGCACTATATCCCAAGAGTCTGTAGTTATAGGCAGTTGTGAACGACTTGTTTGGGATATGGAAAAAAAATAATAGCTTCCAGTCCTCTGCAAGGGCAGCAAGCATTCTAATCTGAGCACTGAGCCGTATCTCTGGCCTGCACAGCTAGAATTATATCTTGATGCAGGGATCACAGGCAGTTAGTGAAGGGCTGCTCTAAGAAATATGTATAACAGGAAGCACTATTGCCAACATGAATTGAGGACTCGTCACTCTCCAGTGTGCAAATATGTGGCAACTGACAATCTCATGTTAATTCCTGACCTCGCGGACAAACGTCATTATGATGGACAAGGACAAGAAGTCCTTGGATGTGTAACCACGCTTCCCCAAGGCATGAAGCCAAAAGCAATATCAGGTCTATCAAGGAAAGGAAGAGGTTAATGTTATTTTCAAAAACTTCAAAGATGCTGGGTTATGCTTCCTTCCACATCCCAATTTTATATTGCTTGTTTGGTCACGGCAAAAGCCAGATGGATCAGTGAGAATGACAGGAAATTATTGCAAACTTAATCAGATGGTGTTATTAATTGTAGCTGGATTTCTGGAGGTTTATCTGTATGCTACCTTATCCACATAGCCTCTGGCACCCATGGTTCAGCTGTTCATCTTGCCAGTGCTTTTTCTCTACTGTTTTCAATTTTAAAAAGCAGAAGATGCCGTGTGCTTTTGTAAGGGAAAATTGGATGCCTTTGGAAAAACAGCTTCAGAACTGTGTCAGCCCTTCAGATCCTATATATAACAAAGTCCAGAAAGTCTTGACTAGGTTGATGTTGAACTGAATATTAAAAGAGTTGAAGTAATAGCATTAGGCTTATTTGCATCCAGTGAGCAGGAAATGGTGGGCACAGCAAATGCCTTTAAAAAACACAGGCTAAGGGGGCAAGATAAATCCCACAACACATCATGGACTTTGGTAACATTTATAGGGCTCCATTGTCTTTAGTTATATCAGTTGGCCTTTCTAGTGCAAGAGACAAAGCACCACCATATCTATTTACCAATTGACTCTGGAGGCTAAATCAAAAAGGTTACTTCATCCTGAAAGGCAGTGCTAGATCTGGTACCATGAAAGACCCCAAACTCAGCTGTATTAGTGACGGCTGTGAGAGGAGAGGGATACCAAGAACACATCTGCAGAGCTTTACAGTAAAGCAATGGCCCATCTGGGTTTGAAAGGTGTCTTCAAGCTTGATTCTGAGTGCTGATGGCGACTGAACAGCTAACGATGAGACTCCATGCAACTGTCATTTATATTAGGCAGAACCTCTCATGGTAGTTAAACTTACTTGGTTTTTGTAGTTACTTACAAGTGAAGATGTGGATCCAGGAGCCACAAATGAGTAATTAAGATCCCTGCTTCTCAGATATGTCGAGGTTTGTGTCAAGTTGACAAAACCCAGGCAGTACACTGTTGGACTGTTTTTATCTAGTAGTAGATAAGTAATACCTCTCTTTTATTCCTAGGATAAACACAAGCTGTGTGAGGATTGCATTTCAATCCTCGGCACGCCTGTGACTATCATCCTATGTGTGGACCACATGACTCATACATAGCTCTGCAAAGTTCACTTCTAACAGGCTGTCTTTATGTCAGTTCATCTATATTCATTGACTTCCTGCTCTATCCAGACTTCAGGGATCAACGGCTACTGATTCCATAGAGTGTAACTCAGGGTTAGCATCTACTTATAAAGTAAGTGGAGAGCTGTTAGGGTCCTGGCTCTGGTGGTACCTTAAAAACTAAAATACTTAATATTTGGTTATTTCTTTCCCACAGTCATCCCCCACAGGTCTGGGGGATAAAATGGAGACACAAGTGCTCTTCTCAGTAACTTGAGAATATTTTGCTTCTTATTTCATGAAGTCACTTGAAGGTTCTGTTGTTCAAAAACTTATTTTTTCACAAATAATATAATCATAGCTCTTTTGAATTGAAAGTTGAAACTTATGGGCCATTTTGAGCTCTTCATAAAACTGACCCAAGAGCAGAGAAGAAGGTCACTCTGGCTCCTGGATGAGACTGAGTCATTGCTATGCAGGATGGTAAATAGAAGATTGAGAGGACTTTATCTAGGCCCCTCTGAGGTTCACTGAGGTCCTTATAAATGCTTGCTTGGCTGAGGTTTCACATCAGGCAATAGATCTACCAACTTAAGTGGAACATAATGTTTTACAAGTTTTCAAAGATCATGATTTAAGAGTAATTCAAAGAATAATTAAGCTACTATACTCTGGGCTGGGGGAGGGTCCCTCATGTTTTCTAAAAGAATTCCTTGTTTCCCATTCTGCTCTTTTGATCCACTGAAACCACAACTTTGCCTAGTACTTTAGAGAGAAGGAGACGAATAAAACTGAGTTAGCTGTCACTTCCTACAGTTTTACCAAAACCTCAAAGTTACAGAAGGATTGTGTGCTGAGAGCCCCTTCCAGCCAACAGATTGTGTGCTGAGAGCCCCGTCCAGCCAACAGATTGCGATTTCTTACTGGAGACTTAACTGTGGACTCAGTCCTCAACTGGTGCTGTTATAACAAAATGCAATCGGTGACTAACTAATAGTTAATAAAATGATATGATGACACTCGTATTTTCCTTGTAATCAGAAAGACATGGAAAGTATGAACTAAAGGCTGCAGTGTGATTGGCTCTTGAGACTTGATCTTGAGGCCGTTTCCTTCAGAGGAAACTGCTGTGTCTTCATACTTCAGATGGCAGGACAGCAGGAGAGGAAACACCTTCAACTAAACTCCAATCCTGATGGCAAAACAATGGTAACCAGAGCCTCACATCTTGGTAGTATTGTACTTAGTGTTACATTTTAATATGAGTTTTTGTAGGGACTTCTATGACTCACACAAGAGCAGTCATAACGCAATGCGCCGTATTGAGTGTCTATTCAGATACATAGTGGGGAAAAACTGTTATTTTAAGGCAAGACGTATCATCTGCTGCTTAAAATCCTGAAATCACTGCACTTCTTTACCCACAATTCATTCATTTCACACGTCTGATCCATTCATAAGAACAGGAAAGCCCTTTAGACTCACAGCGTCTCTCCTCTCTGAGATTTTTATCATGCCAACCCCATTTATTCTCAGCCACCGGGGCCTGCTTACTTCTACCAGATTAATTCTGAAGGGTTTCACTGACATTTTATCTCTGGAATAAAGATTTTTAACTCCTCTTTCTGAAGAATTTGGCATTCCTGATTCCAATATAAGGTTAATCTTCAGGGAACTTCTACCTCTCAGACCCAAGTTGTCCTTTATAACATCCTTAAGTTTGACTTCTGAGGCATTCTGTTTTGTCAGACTAACAACCATATTAAAGTTAGAGACACTGGCATTTTAAAACTACCTCTTTTATTATTATGGCTCTCATTTTCACTCTATGTTAATTAATATTGTTTTTTCTCTGTCTATGAAAGACAGATGGGGAAATCCACCAAATTACACATTAGAATAAATAAAGTGAGGATACAGAATAGGTAAAATAGTACCCAGCACACCACTGGAAATAGATTACAATCAATTTTCAATGCTGATCAAACACATCTACTGAACAATTAGTGTTCACAGAATGAGCCAGTATTGTATGAAAATACCATTGATTAAGGGTGTTAATTATGCATTGAAAAATTCAAGCATATTGTTTTGACAAAATCAAACAGTGATGTTCTAAGCTCTTGATTTGCAGTGCATATGCTCTCTTTACAAACTTTTTTTTGAAGGATGTGTCACCAGTAGAGTGGCTTTCCAGATGTATCCGTCAGAGAGACCATTGTCTTACGTGCTGGACATTTACAGAAGTCAGTGAATAAATTTATACTGATCCTAAAAACTATTTTTCTACCAAACTCCTTAAAGCTAGATTTTAATTTATAAATTTGAGTAGCAGCATAAGATTAGCTTTTATTATTATATGATTAATAAAGATAGTTAGAAATCACTTTCTTAAAGATCTTAAAAATCTATGCAATAACTGTAAGACTTCATAGTAGCTACTTATTGATAATTAGCAATAAATGCAAATGTATTTGGTTTGAAACTTTCTTACTTCTTGTTACAGAAATTAGCTTATGTTTTCTAGTCCAGAAAGGAGAAATATTATTTAAATATAACAAGACATATTGCAAAGACCAAACATAGCCTGAGTCTGCAAAAGACTCCAGTTTGAGTGAATTAAGAGTAGACATTTATGTTCAGTTTAGGGTGCAAAGAATGAATGAAAGAGTGTTATACATGAAGTTGCTAATTAAATTGGCTACATATTCATCATCATTTAAAAGATTTATCTTAGTTTCATGTATATGTATCTATGTATCTATTCATATATATACATGAATATATATATATGAATATATATATATATATATATATATACATATATCAGAAGAGTTACAGGAGATCCTGGAGCTGAGAATTGAACCTGGGTACTCTGAAAGAACATGCAGTGCCCCTGTAGAGACAGAGCATTAAGTATGCTTAAATGCTTTGACCAAGAGTGTCATTTATCTTTGCTTCTATTCACACCAACAGTTCTTTTCTTGCTGGTCTTCTATAGATTGAAGAATGTCAGTTTTCCCTTGTAGTCTGTAAAATTTACATTTCTTCTTGTTGTCAAAAAATACCTAACAAAAGCAATTTAAGGGAGAACATTTATTATGGCTTACAATTTGAGAGCACAGTTCATCTTGGTGAGGAAATCAAGGCAGCAAGAACTTAGGGCAACTGGTCGTAATGCAAATGTACTAAGGAAGCAGAAAGAAATGGATGCTGGTACTTAACTTGCTTTCTCCTTTTTATTCACTCTGGATCTTCAGTCCATGTAGTGATGCTGTCTACATTTGGAACAGGTCTTCTTACCTCAACTAAGCTGATCTGAAAGCTTTACAAAGATGCAGAAAGTGTTGTTTCCGTGGTGACTCTAGAGCTAGCCAATCAACATTTCTCATTATAAGGTTATTTTATGACTTTACTATTCTGCCACAGTAATACATGTTAATTAAGTACCTGAATCTTTATGTATATGCTGCTGGCTGGTATTATGTACACATTCTAATTTTACAAACAATTATGAAGCTGAGAATTTATATGAGTACTTTAAAACATTGTAATATTTTTAAAGCCTTGATTTTATTTTTATTCACTTTTATAAAAAGTACTTTTGTATTTAAAAGACTACTACAAATTTTAAAAATCTTTGTTCAATTTTATGAAACACACTCTTAGGTTATATATGTATGTCTACAAGCATCTTTTATAGGTTTATATTTGTATGTATATGTCTGAAGACAAATATAAATGATATACACACATGTGCACAGGAATACACATACGCACACACACACACACACACACACACACACACACACACACACACACACACACACACACTCACATATGCCCTAGACACAAAAGTTATGTTTGTATCAATTTTAGGGAAAATATAATTTCAAGAATGCTAGATACTAGTGGGATTGCACTTCTATAGCAACATATATCTGTGAACAACCTTTCTGAATATTTAATGTAAAAGAATGATGAGGCCGGTTACATTGAGATGCAATAATAAAACCAAGAATAAGTGGACAAACCTCCAGAAGTTAAGATGTTATTATGGGTGTGTTTATAAATTCTTTATCTCAGAACCAGATTGTTTGATTACATCAACTAACTTGTTAATCTTTAATTAATTTATTTATTTATTCACTTTACATCCTAATCCTAGTCCCCTCCCTCCTCTCCTCCCCATCCCACGTTCCCTCCCTCTTCCCAGCATCCTCCCTCTCTGACCCCTCAGAAAAGGGGAGCCTCCCCCGACCTACCCATCTTAGAACATCAAGTGAATCAGGACTGAACCCATCCTCTTCCCCTGAGGCTAGGCCAGAAAGCCCCACCAGGAGGGAAGTGATAAAAAAGCAGGCAGTAGAGCCCATGTTAGAGACAGTCCCTGCTCCCTTTAGTAGGGGACCCACACGAAGCCTGAGCTGCCCATGGGTTACGTCTGTGTAGGGGGCCTAGGTCCATGCATGGTCCTTGGTTGGTGCTACAGACTCCACACGGCCATCTGTTGTTCTTCTTATGGAGTATTGTCCTTCTGTCTCTAGCCCCTTCTTTCACAAGGCTCCCTGTGCTCTGCCCAGTGTTTGGCTATGAGTCTAGTCATCTGTTTTAGTCTGCTGCTGAATGGAGCCTCTCAGAGAATAGCTAGGCAAGGTTCCTGCCTGCAAGCATACCAGAGTGTCTTCAATAGTGTCATGGGTTGGCTCTCTTCCATGGTATAGCCAGGCACTGGTAGGACATTCCCTCAATCTCTGTTCTATCTTTATCACTGCACACCGTGAAGGCAGGGTAAATTTTGGGTTGATGTTTTTGTGGGTAGGGTGGTGTTCCTCTCTCTCTACTAGGAGTCCTGACGAGGTAGAGGGTGGCTTCTTCAGTCTCTATGCTACTAGGGGCCTCAGCTAAAGTCACCCCGTATCTTCCCAGGAGCTTATCCTGTCATAGGTCTCCAGCTTGTTTCAGAGATGCTGCTGCCCACAGTTTCTCTTTTCTCTGCAAGCCTCTGACCACCCCCTCCCCCTAGCTCTCCCTCATCTGAACTCACCCTTCTTTCCCTTGGCACTTCCACTACTACCCTGTTATGATTCAAGAGGAACAGGTTTCCTTCCAAGTGGCTAGGCAAACTTGGCACTGTTGTCCATATATTGGTTATTCTGGATTTAGTGTTATGAAGAATACACACACAGGTAGGTTGTTGAGTTTTTCTCTGATGTTTAGGAGAGCCACAGAGAATTGGCTATGTATGGCAGAGGAGTCCCTACAAGGGGCTGGAGGTTCTGAAAAGCCTTTGCATGAAGCTATAAAAGAAATCTTGCTTTGCTTGGAGACCCAAGATGTTAGAGGCATGGGATATCAAATAAAAAGATCTTAACACATGGAGTGGAGTCAGACTACGAGAATGTTGCAGGTAGCAAAGGGAGGAGCCATCTTATTGCTTTGGGATTGAACATAAAGCTAAAAAATTGAGTTTTTCCTTGGTTTTCTTTGTTTCAGTATTTCCTAAGGAAATAGTGCCCCAATTCCTCCCCTTTGGAATGGTAGTGTATATTCGGTGCCATTGTATATCATAAGTATATAATTTTCTTTTTGATTTTATAGTTAAGAGATTGCCTTAATTCTCAGAAAATACCTTTGACTTTGAAACAGATTTGAAACTGAAGGACTATGGGGATTTTTGAAGTTGGGATGAATGCATTTTGTATTGTAATATGAACACATCCCCTGTGCGGCACAGGGAGTGCACTGTGTTGGTCTGAATG
The DNA here is from genome assembly GCF_903995435.1 of Acomys russatus. Lineage (NCBI taxonomy): Eukaryota > Metazoa > Chordata > Mammalia > Rodentia > Muridae > Acomys > Acomys russatus. The sequence goes on along the minus strand of NC_067156.1, from coordinate 73,059,964 downwards.
AGAATGGCCCCCGTAGTCTCATATATTTGAATACTTCGTCTCCAGTTGGTAGAACAGCTTGAGAAGGAGTAGAGGTTCACAACCCATGCTCCCACACACTAACCCACAAAAAGTGGTCCACAACCCATGCTCCCACACACTAACCCACAAAAAGTGGTTCACAACCCATGCTCCCACACACTAACCCACAAAAAGTGGTTCACAACCCATGCTCCCACACACTAACCCACAAAAAGTGGTTCACAACCCATGCTCCCACACACTAACCCACAAAAAGTGGTTCACAACCCATGCTCCCACACACTAACCCACAAAAAGTGGTCCACAACCCATGCTCCCACACACTAACCCGCAAAAAGTGGTTCACAACCCACACACTCCCACACACTAACCCACAAAAAGTAGTTCACAACCCATGCTCCCACACACTAACCCACAAAAGTGTCCCACCATGATTTCTAAACAAGAAGTGCTATTACACAGCATCCTCCTTTGATGTGTTAATAAATAGAGTTTCTTGACAGCCAAATCAGCCATTTGTATCAGGCACTGTGAGGTAGACTAAGTGATTAATGGCTGAATTGCTGTCAAGACCTTCCATAGTGAAATGATTAATGAATTATTTTCTGCTGAGAAAAAGTAGACTATATCCCACTGAAGGAAATAATGTTGAAATGCTACAAACCTGGATCAGATAAAAAACAATTCAGAAATTATTCTAAAACTGATTTTATGACCTCTCAGTTTAGAAAACCTTGGCTTACTGCCAGGTCTTCTAGCTCTATGCATTCTCAGTGAAGGCATCTGGGAAGGCATTGATGTCTCTGATATAAACAGAGGACAGGTGTTCCGAAGTGAACCAGAGTCCTGCCAATGATTGTTCTGTCAAGAGCTTTGTGTTTTCCTGGGGACCAAGAGGAATATCTGCTTACCTCTCTGTTGTGAGAAGCAGTCAGAGTGAGGGCCTTAGGGTCCATGTAGAAGATCAGCAGATCCTGCAAGGGAGAACAGTGATAATGATGGACTTCCATACTTTCTGAAAACAATCAACATATAACAGCATTTTCTAACCTAATTAGTCACTAACTTTATAACCGTAGAAGACATTGAAGTCTAGTTATTGTTACTTTACATAAATCTTAAAATATGTAAATGAAACATGAGACAACGAGTCCTTGGTGGTTTTCATAGAAGCTCACACAAATAAAATACCCATTCTTGCATAAATAGTGCAAGAGAGTGGAAGCCTGATCCTAGCTTGTTTTTTTCATATATTTAATATATGATATACTTAATAAGTAAATTTATCATAAATTTAATTTCTAGTCAAATAAGAATATATTGATACAGCATATTAAGGAAGCAGAATGGCTTAATTAAATAGTCTAATAGTAAATAAACTTATTTTGTATGCAGAATGACTTTATAAATCGTTCAGATTAATGCAAACTTTGACTTGTTAAGAGTAGTTTTGTTAGGAGCAGGTGTGCTATAAGGCTTGAGAGCATCATTCTGGCATCTGACTTTTGAAGTTCGAATGCCAGCTTAACAAATCCTCACTCTGCAACCGAGAGCAAGTTTCTAAGTCTATTCAAAATTGTCCTTGTGATTGATCCTTGCTTTGTTGGTAGTTATGATACTCTTTTTTTTCCCTAGTTGGAGATAACCCAGAAATAGTTTTAACTGTTGCTTATATGAGATACCTCTATTAGAATACATATTGTGTTTTTAGTTACTTTACACTCTAACAGATTTCCATGTGTTTTTATACACCTGCAATGTCGATTGCCGGTCTCTCCCACACTCCCTTTCCCATTACGTGTCTCCTCCTTCTTTCCACTTGAACTTTTCCACCATTAGTAACCCCGCTCCTATATACTCTGCTGTTGTTAGTCACACGCATGCATTTCACTTGCCCAACTTAGTTTCCATAGCCTTAACTTACCTTTGGACATTGTAAGAAATGTGGTTAGAATAACAATCTCTTTATTTACATTTTTAAAAACGACTAACTTTTAGAAAGATTATCTTCAGTCTATACCATACAAACTAGCAATAAACAAGAAAATGATGCTTAAATATCTTCTACTTTAACTATACAATTTAAATGACAATATTAAATACTTAAGTGACAATATTAAATAAAATGTTAGGTAAATGAGAGAACAAGTTTTTAGATGGCCTATTTAAAAATCATTCTTTCCAGAGGCTGGCCATGTTACTCTGTTCTTTTACAGAACTCAAGAACCAGTGTTCTCCAGGATTAAGACTCTTGGTTGACTATCCAATCCCAAATTTTCATCTTCAAGCATATATACTAAATGGACTTAATGGCATCTTCACCCCCACCCCCATACCCCCACCTCCATCTCTCTCCCTCGCTCTCCTTCTGCCCGCCAACCAGGGGATTTGTGTGGGTGGGTTTGTGTGTTGACTGACAGTAATTAAAGAAGTCATGAATCTGGGAGGGAGAAGAGAGCACGTGTGACTAGGACAGGGAGGGTGGAAGTAGTGTCAGTACAACACTCATGTATTAAATACTCAAAAGAAAATAAAGAATAATTGTTTTCCCAAAGTCAGTACTATCTGTTACAAATATGACATGTACAGAGGTACAAATGGTAGGGGAATGTGGTTAATGATAAATTTTCATATATATGTGTGTATATATGATTATATTACATATAATTCTATTTATATGTTAAATTACATAAATTTAGTATTGAGAGAGATACACACAGACAGAGAGAGAGAGAGAGGCACAGAGACAGAGACAGAGAGACAGAGAGACTCAAAGCATCTTGAATACTGGTATGCCAATATTTCCAATGGAATTTGTTAGAAATATTTAAGATTGATGTCTGGTGTTTCAAAGCTGAGTGGTTTAGGGTAAAGTCTGGATTAGCCATGGCAGTATTTTTGAAGCTTCCTTTATTCTTCTGAAATCTTGTTTTCATCATCCAGGTTAAAAAAAAAAAAAACTCTTCAGATATAGTTTAAGTTCTTGCTAGTGCCTACAAACAGGAAGAGAGGAATACCCGAAACTTTGAGTGCAGTGGGGCCATTAAAGTATTCTCACACTATTTTTATCCAAACAGAAATGGGGACTGATCCTTACTATCATCTTCATTGCTCCTTTTTCTTTGAGCTATATCAGAATTGTGAAGTATTCTGTGCATCATGGACTTTAAGTGGGCTGTCAGTCCTTCCTTGTGAGTCACATTCTGCCAGCCACCATTTATATCCATCAAAGGAGCTACTGCTAAAAGCAGGCATCACATATTGAATTCTGTATACAGTAATGTAAACATAAATTTAAAATGTAGAGCCATTATCTTAAAATGGTCAATGTTTGCTGTCGTTGAGAAGGAAATTGCTCCTCAATGCAGTAGAATACAGATGTTATTGATGTAGCTATCTCTACCTGCACTTATTGTGGAGGAGAAAAACATTCCAAGTAGTTATTGTTGAGCAGTTAGGCTTCCTTGTAGCAAAGGTTAAAAGTTCAGAAAAAGAACAAAACAAAAAGATCTTGCATCTAAATTTTATGTTTTTCTGCATTTTTAACATATGAAAATTACATTTCTCTTGATGGGTAGTCAGTAGAAATTATCCAATGTGGCCTTGTTTATTGACTACCATTGGGAGGTCTTAGGTTATTACTTAGGTTTTTAGCAATTCAGAGTTAATAGCTTTCTGGATATAATTACTGTCATGACTGTTGTTTACTTGTTACTTGTTATGTCTATGTCTAAATTTGATTCATTCTTATTTCTTTCCCATGAGTTGATTTTGGGAAAACAGAGGCAAAGAAAGAAAAACCTGTGATTCAGCAAGGACTCTTCCAAATATTCACTCTACACATGCTTGTTATGGCCGAAAGGCAGACTTTCTTCAGCAGCAGGAACACTTGGGCAGGAAGACTGCATCTACTTACTATTGATGAAATGAGATTTTAAAAATGCAAGTTTTAAAATAGGTAAAGTAGTCATTTACCTATTGTCTTACATATCTATCTTACCTAATTCAGTGATTTGTGTTTATTTTGTTGAAATTAATATAAAACAAAATACAATTGACTACCCTAAATGTCAGGTTAAAGTTTGAATAGGAAATATCTTTCATTGAGAACACATATTGCGTTCTAGAACCCAAGGTGTTTTCACTGTGTTAGGAGTTTCTGAAGTGAATACCTAACGGGAGAGGGTAGGTCACTGCGTAGTGCATCCTGGGCAGTAACTGTATCCTGCCCCTGATTTGTTCTGCCCTTCTCTTTTTTTTCTCATTCAACACATGTGAAAAAAAATCATCTTGCCATGCACTTCCACACCATGATACTTTGCTCAAGAGCTTGGAGTCAACTAATTGACAAAACCCACTATGTGTGTGCTATGCATCATGCGTATGTACATATTTGCATATGTGTGCGTTTGTGCATGTGTACAGGAGTGAGGACAGAGATCAGTATTGCCGTTGTATCTCCCTCTTGGTAGCTCTACACATTATATATTGAAGCAAGACCACTTAATTGAGTCCAGAGTTCACCAATTAACCAATTAAGCTAGGCTAGGTAGCCATCACTTCATGGAATCCATTATTTCTGCGTCCCAGGTGCCCCACACCCAGGCATTGTAAGAAGTCTGTCATATCTCTCCTCCAGAGTTCTGTGGGCAGCGGGGATCTAAATTAATATCTTTACCCTTGGACAAGTGTTTTAACCACTGAACTAATTTCCTAGCCACACTAACCATGTTTTAATAGCAAAATAAATATTAGTGTTTATATTTTTAAATATAGGCATATTTGAAAATGCAATCATAAAATACTTAGTCATATTATAATGCCAGAAGTCATAGAAACTTATCTTCAATAATACCATATGTATTCCATAATTATTGTCTTTACACAAAGTCTTTTCAGTATATTTAATACAAATGTACATAATAATCCTTCACTACACAGCTGACAAAAGCAAATGTTGTTATGTGTTTCTATCACTTGTTAAAGAACAATTGCTTGATGTTATGTTTCTTTATCTTTTGAGTCTGTGTAGGTTGGCTGACCCTTCACATCTTTTATCAGGACAGGAGTAGGAGGGTATGTATCTCACCTACAGATCATGCCCCTACCATGTCTGGGAGCCTCTAGTTTTGATTCTCAGCACAAAAGAAAAAAAAAGAAGAAGAAGATGAAAAAGAAAAAGTAGAATGAGTGATGAAGTTACAAAGCTTTCAACTTGAGTGAAACTAAAACAAAGGAGTTGGAAAGCTTGAGTCACTTCTTAAGAACCTGGGACACTCACAATTTGCTCCCAGGAAAGAGATGACATCATCAGAGTTCCTACAGAATCATCACCTTCACACCAAGGGTTACTTTCTGAACACCAGTACTTGGTAGGCCAAGACTCTGCACATTGTTTCCTATCTACCTAGTTGTTCTCAAACAGATGGATCACTGTTTTCACACACCTTCAACCTAGTTCCTGATGGAGCTCACACACCACTCTGTGTCCTGCAATGTGAACTGTAACACAATGTTGCATCCTGAAGTGAGGGAGATGTGCCTCTGCTTTATTAATCCATGTGAAATGTCACCCTACAGTCTCTTACAAGAGACTTCCAGTTTCAGAGCAATGTCCTTGGATTGTCAGTCAACAGAAGACATTGGTATATGGTAGGGGAGGTCACACCAAGCATACAGCAAGGTATCTATGGACCCACTGTACCAGTGACTGGGTACAAGGGTTTTCCCCATACGTCTGTCAACTTTCCAAATACAGGTTTGTTTCTAGAGGGCCAGCTGGGAGTTTTGATTTCCTTTGTAGCAACCTGAGGTGTAGAACCAAGCTTGACATCAACCAACCAAGCTGAGGACACCAACCAATGTCCTCAGTTCCTGTCTGGACTCTCCTGAATCCAGACAATTCAACTTCTCCTCATCCAAGAGGATTTAGTCTTATGTTTACAAGCAGGGCCTCAGCATTTGTTTTCTGTCTCTGAATCTCCATGGTGGGAGTTCACTGTGTTGACAATACCTGTGCCATAACCTGCTCTAGCTAAGGTCCTAAACAGATTGATTCCTTCCTTTTTTCCCCTACTATTAAGAATTAGTAATTTTAGTAATTGAAAGGAACAGAATTTTGCTCATCATCTATTCTTTCACACTCATTTCCTGTTTAGGAAGCACTATTTATGTTTAAATAGCACCCTTTCTATCTCAATCTTTGATAATTAACTATCTTTTGTTAACTGTTCCAAAAGACAAGTTATCCATCTGAAAATGAAAGATTCAATTATGTTTTGATTCCCAGCTCTGAAATAACTGTTGTAAATACTTTCAAATTAGACGGTTGCTTTCTATATTGGGAGATAAGTATGGTGGAACCAGTCCCCCAAGCTTAACTCTTCAGAAATGCACAAAATGGAAACTAGGGATAGGCCGTGTGAACACAGTGCTTTTTGTTGGTAGAATGTAAAATGAAAAGGCTATCAGATCTGCCTACCATAATGTTCTACTTGTAGGTTTCTAGGACCCTCTGGATCCTTCTACTTTGCTATTCTCCCATGCTTCTCTCATCTAGAGTCCCAATAGGATGTCCTCCCCTCTGTCCCAGTTTCCTGGTAAGTGAATGATAGGCAGATTTGGGCTCAGGGGTCCCGCTCAAACTAAAGCACCAGCCAAGGACAATACAGGTGGTAAACTTTAAACCCCTACCCAGATCTAGCCAATGGTCAGAACATTCTCCACAGTTGAGTGGAGAGTGGGATATGAGTTTCTCACATACTCTGGTGCCTCACATTTGACCATGTCCCCTGGAGGGGGAGACCTGGTGGCACTCAGAGGAAGGACAGCAGGTTACCAAGAAGAGCTGATAGTCTTTTTTAAAATTAAAAAAAAATTTTATTAATTTATTCTTGTTACATCTCAGTGGTTATCTCATCCCTTGTATCCTCCCATTCTTCCCTCCCTCCCATTTTCCCCTTATTCCTCTTCCCTATGACTGTTCCTGAGGGGGGATTACCTCCCCCTGTACATGCTCATAGGGTACCATGAAAAACTTTACTTATCAAGAAAGTGGGTCAGAGGAGAGGACATCCTATTGAGACTTTAGGCGAGAGTAGCATGGAAGAATAGGGAAATAGTAGGACCCACAGGGTCCTGGAAACCTACAAGAAGAACTTTATGACAGGCAGATCTGGGTCCTGGGGTCCTCCTCAAACTAAGGCACCAGCCAAGGAGAATATAGGCATTAAACTTCGAACCCCTACCAAGACCTAGCCGAGGAACATGATATTCTCCACCGTTGAGTGGAGAGTGAGATCTGACTCTCACACAAACTCCGGTGCCCCTTTTCTGACCACGTCTCCTGGATGGGGAGGCCTGGCGGCACTCAGAGGAAGGGTAGCAAGCTACCAAGAAGAGACTCGGTATTTTAAGAGCATATATAGGGGGAGGTGGTCTCCCTCAATCACAGACATAGGGGAGGGGAGAAGGGGGGAAGTGGGAGGGAGGGAAGAATGGGAGGAAACAGGGGAAGGGCTAACAATCGAGATGTAATATGAATAAAATAATAAAATGAAAAGAAAAAGGCTATCAGAAACTTAATGAGTAATCCTAAATCTTTTGAATATGTATTAGAAATACATGTCAACATAGGTCAAATTTTAGATACATTTCTTTCTTTTTAATTTCTTAACACAAACATACAATGTATACTAAAATGAAAAATTTTTCATTTAATTTGATTTTATATTATATGGCCTGGTCATAGACTTATGATGATGCAAACTTCTTTCTTCCCTGCATTTCTATGTCAACCATAGTTCCTCCAGTCACAGAGGGTGCTTTCTTGGGGGTATTCAACCTGTGTTCACCGGTTATTTTATCATTAGAAAGAGACAATAAACCATTAAAAAATAAATTTATCTAAAAATAAAGGCATGATTGTCAGAATTCTCCTAGCTTCTTTTATACTTGACATTTTTAAAAACAAATCAAGATAAGTGGTGAAAGTAATAATATAGATATTGATTAGTCAGAAGGTTTAAAGAAAATCAAACTGCTCTTTCAACACTATGCTGTATAATGAACTATTACCCATTTTTTGTGTTACCTAAAATATATGTATTTTAAAATATCTTTATTTCCATCTCTCCAGTGTATAAATTCTTTTCCTTATAAAGTTTTTATTTGAGTCACTGTGTCAATACAGTTTCTAACTTTGTATTTTAGATGAGTTCCAGGTTTTGTAGAAAACGTGAGAAGATAGTGCTGAAATTTTCCACTTATATTATATATCATCACCCCATAATAATCAACAGCTTGATACCTGTGTATTCCTAACAAACTCACTTAGTGTGTTTATAGCTCAAATATTATATTCAAATTTATATATTCAAAATTCAAGTTTTTGAAGTCATATAAATTCAAGTTCAATTTGATTTTATATCAAATATAATGTTTGGGGTGTTTTTGTCCCAGGCACAAACCCTGAATACCCTGTGGCAATTGGTCAGGTCCGCTTTGTCCATTTTCATTTGACCTTTGACCTAGTTCTTTTTAGTGTCCTTGGCCATTTTGAGTTAAAACTTATTGAATGCCCACACTATCAGAATCTATCTGTAGCAGCTCATGATTAGCCTAAGGTTTTGTACAATGAAAAAAAAAGACAACAGAAACAAATTTCATTTCATCAAATTATAGAAAGGTGCATCTTACCAGCATGATCTACAATGCTTGACATTGACTGTCTGAAGGCAGGGTGAGCTTGTGTCTACTTGTACTAACTGGGAAAATTCATCTCATGCAGCCTCATTTAAAGAGTACATGTTCCTGCTCCTTGATGGATGAGCCTCTGTATAATATATGTTCTATTTTCTATAGACGGTATCTGGTGGCTCTCTTTCATAGTTATTAATTTGGTAATCTATCCTGTTTACGGTTTAGGCTATCTAATAGAATGTCATTTGTTTTATTGCTAACAGTGATATAATTTAGGTTGTTAGAAATTCTTTCAGTTAGTGTTTGGTAACCTTGAATTATTTCCTAATAAGTACATGTTTTCTTTCAAGTACTTAATGTACTTTTTGACACGAAAATGTATCATAGGTTCATGTTAAACATTTATTGTCCCAGTTTTAGAACTCTGACGTTTCTTCAAGGAGATACAATCAATTTATTTTACTGAAAACTTCAGAAACAATACTGGCCAGTTAGAGTGTTTATCACCATGAGGTTTTCACAGTTTCCAGGCTCTCTTATCTGACAGAGAGAATAATGATATGTGCATATCATAGACATATATACACGTATAAAATAGGCTTATATGTAATCATTTGTATCTCTAGTAATCCAAACATGAGTTCATCCTAGTGTCTCCAACTCTAATGTATGGAGTACGCTAGCATCCTTTACTGCGTGCTTGTAAGCTCTGATTCCAACAAGGAGAACTCTCTCTCCCACAGTTGACCACCCATGAACTTAACTATTCAGTTCCATTCCTCATGGGTAGAAGTGTGAGACTTGTTACCCTGCATTATACATGGTAACAACGAAATGATACAGATTGGCTTGAATCCTGGCTATTCAACCAAGCCTAAATTTGAATTAATTTTTCAGTACCTAATTCCAAGAAACATTTCCTTAAGTGGCTCACTCCTATTCTATACTTATGGGCTTCAAAATGATTATTGGATGACAATTTTGTTCACATCTCTGAGCTCTTAGCCACATGATGACACACAGCGGTACTATGCATGATGTGAATATGAGGTGCGTGTATTTTATTTAGTCCTTGCCTAAGGCCACAGCAATCTTTTTTTTCCTGCCTTAATGTTACATTTTTCTTTCCTTTTAAATTTAATTTACTGACTTTACACCTTCATAGCCCTTCCCTCATTTCCTCCAGGTCCCATGCTCGCTCCCTCTTCCCCTACCCCCTAGTTCTCAGAAAGGGGAGCCCTCCTTCATTACCATCTGGCTGCATGCATTCTCTTCCCCTGTGGCCTGGTAACACTGCCCCACCAAGGGGAAGTGATGGAAGAGCAGTCAACAGAGTCCGTGGCAGAGACAGCCCCTCCTCTTCTTTCTAGGGGACCTACATGGCGACTGAGCTGCCTGTTGACTACATCGGAGTAGGCAGGCAATCTCTACATTTAGGCCCATGCTGAACTGTTTTGATCTTTGGGTATAAAGACTTGAGGCAAGACTAGAGAGGAACAGAGTTCTTCATGCTGTGTTTCCACATAAGGTCTTGAACCTTCTTTGGAGCCCTCCTAATGTTTGGGGTCTCTAGTACAGGACATTTTCATCAGTCTGAAAGCACATTGTTGACTTTTCTACTAAATATTGTGACAAGAGAAGCTTCCCTGTACATACTCTATGTAGGCAGGCCTTGCGCACACAAGATTTTCTGATGTCTGGTCTACTGTTCCTATTGAGGAGTCCCGGTGGGACTGATAGTTGTGCAGAATCATTGTGACATTATAGAATAAGCACACTGCAATTAAACAGTATGATATTCCTATGTGTATGTTTATTACAAGTTGATTAAAAATTTCTCCAGTTTTGGTCTCCTTGTTTTTTCAGCAAAAAGTTGGCCTCTCCAAGTGACTTTATTATCAAATACAATATAATTTTCATTAACAGTATCACCAAGCCAAAAATTTAAAGGAAACATCTCTATAAGAAAAACCGCCCAACTAAGAAGCCCAAGCCCCAGCACGGGATTCAAAGGAAGCACTACAATCCTTCCTTGTGATTTATTTGCTGTTATTCTTTGTGTGCACAAAATATTTCCACTTCCAGAGTGTTTCCCATCCTCCAATGAGAAAAATAATAGTCATTTTACATCTATGCAGCCCACGCCCTATGCTTTCTGTACCATATTCAGGAAATGCTTGTTAGATGGAATGCTGATGACAGTTAGAGCAATGTTATATATCCTAATATGCCCTGCACTATATATCCTGATTATGTTGTCCAAATAGCCTCTGAATAGGCAGAGCTGAGCCAGTTTCCTCCAGCAAGCTCTCCTCCAGGAGTTCTCTGGCCAAATGCATCTGTCTTCCCTACACTGCCAGTGTTACACAACCATGGCACTTAAATATTATCCAGTAGTTTCATGTGCTTTAGATTTAAGCTTATCTAGGACATAGTCTCTGTCCTATTTTTCCTCCCTTGGGTTCTTTGTAACTCACTAGCATAATACACTATTTATAGTGGCAAATTGCTAGAATGTGTAGCTTGTTTATTAATCTGGAGTTTGGTAGATGTTTACTGAATCAATATAATAAAAATTTTTTGAAAAAATATATGTATGAGGTAAAATCGAGTTTCTTTTTTTCTCATTATGCCAGCATTCCCTTTAAAGACACTGTAGGGGGAATCATTAAGCATTTCAATAAGAAGCGAGCACTGTAAAGCATAAACAAAGGAGAACTAAGTATTTTAAATGAAGAAGGGACCATGTGGATTGACACAGACAGTTTTCTGATTCTACAAAGTGCCTGGAAAATGCGGCAGAAGCCTTCTGTTCCTTCAAGCCACAGCTTCTAAGTGTCATGCCTTTCATCTCCTTGACGAACCGTCTCAAGAGAGCATGGGTTAGTCTGCCAGTACAGAGCTGTGAGAAGTGCAGCAGACACTATTCTCAGGTTAAATGTATTTTCATAGGGACTGAAAGCAGGTATTATTACATACTTCATTACTTGGGACACAATTATTCTTAATTCATGATTTATTGTCATATTACCTTAATCCCTTTTAAGAAGATTAAAATCAAATTATTGTAATTTTGGTCAGAATACTAGCTCACTGACTGATGACTGTATTTCGCTCCAACTGTGCCCGAGGGATACAAAGAATTTTGGAGGGGACCGAAGAAGTGCAGTTGCCAGAGATTTTTTATTTTAGGTTGGGGTTCTTTAAAAAAGAGGATTGGTTGAAAAGAACACATACCGAGTCAGGCTAATTCAGATAAATGGGTGCTAATCTGCAGAGAGGGGCAAAATCTGGCTGAGTATTCAACAATTCAGAACTGGAAACAAATGGTTTTGTACTTGGGATATTCTGCTACTTCCCGGAGTGGATCCTTTTTACTTCAAACTGTTTAGCTGAAAGATGAAACATATCTTGAAGTTAGTATAAAAAGGATTTTTTCGTTCACTTTTCAAATGTGTACTTAGTCATTGGCTTATCGCTTTGTGCTTTATAGTTTTAAATATGGCTACTACTGACTACTCCCTCATATTACTGTTATCTCATTTTTATCAGTCTTCAAAAGAATTGCAACCAGCCAGGCATGGTGTAAACCCAGCACTCAGGAAGCCAGAGGCCAATGAATTTCTGTGAGTTTGAGGACAGCCTGGTCTACAAAGTGGGCCCAGGACAGCCAAGACTACACAAAATCCTGTCTCCAAAAGCCCCCCAAAACTGCCACCAAATCCAGCTCTTCTCCTTCCCCACCCAGATCCCATCTCACATCACGTTCTCCCACTCCTCCATGTATGTGTCTCTTACATGTATGTATATACATGCACAAACATACATACACATGTACAATTTACACAGAAGTAAAAAAAAAAAAAAAAGGAAAACTTCTGAGTGGCTAAAGTAGAACCATAGGCTTGTCCAGGCCACCCCATGGGACAGCCTTGACCCATTTAAAGGATAGTTTGAAGTTTCTTGCTGGTTAAGCTGAAGTTTTGTTTTGCCTTTGTGCACTGAGAAAGGGTTTGGCTTGTTTGTATGGGAAACCAGGACACAGGAGATTCCTCAACCTAAATTCCATCTAAGTAGTTTAACAAATGGGACAAAAATACTAAAATATTGTACCATCACTTTCTTTCCTGGGCCACCTAGAATCTCAGCTCTGCCTCACTACCCACACAACCTTGTGCTGCTACCTCTGCCTGCTCTAACAAACAAGAGACTTATTCATGTGGCACCATTCTTTTGTACTGTTTAGTAGAATTCCATAGCAGTGGGGCTGCTTAAACGGTCACTGGAGGATCATGAGAACTCTGAACTGAATCCTTCTGCCTATACTTGGTCTTCAGTCTTCCTCCTGAAAGTTTTACTGTCGACTTCTTGTGACTTGGTGGAGTTGTTCTACAAAGCAATTCTATTAACTCACTGCTAGATATATGAACTGTGTGTGTGTGTGTGTGTGTGTGTGTGTGGTGTGTGTGTGTGCACGCGTGTGCACACACGCATGCGTGTGTCTTTTCTGATCAGGATTTCAAGCTCAGCTTATCAATGGGGTATGAATTCTGTTCCACATAGGACACACAGGTATTCATTCAAACGTCAGCGGGAGTGATGTTCTCCCTCTGGAGAAAAGAGCGTGGCTGAGCTGCTTCTCTCAAATGCTTCAAAACTCTCAGTATTATTTGACTCATCACTCCTGCTCTCTTACACAGTTCTTAAGCACCTTCTGCGCGGCATGCTCGCTACTCTGGACTAGATGCTGGTGTTGCGGAAGAAAGCAGAGTAGCATCTCTACATCCAAGCTGCCTTTTCAAGTGATGGTCCAGGCATCTTGTCTGTTCTATTGCCCTTTTCTATTCACAGTTCCTAAGCATCGACTCTTAGGTGTCACTTCCACACCAAATTTTTTTTCCTTTTACTTATTCTTTATTTTTCATGAGAAAGGATAGGATGTGGACTTGACATGTTTCTCTAAAGAATGAGAGCAGAAGCAGCACACTGACTGGATTATAGGCAAATGTAAATAAATAAAATGAATTTCATTTGACACATGGCTACTGACCTTTCTCTAAAGAATGAGAGCAGAAGCAGCACACTGACTGGATTATAGGCAAATGTAAATAAATAAAATGAATTTCATTTGACACATGGCTACTGACCTGCTAATCATAGATTCACCCATAGTATGAAAATGTTGAGTTAAAATAGTATTTAATACTTAAATAACCACACTTTATATAAGATATCTGTTTCCTTATGCAAGTTTTGTGCTTCCTAGAGCTCCAGGCATCTGATGACCACCCATCTCTCTGAAATCCCTTACATTTATGTTAAAGGCTGTACTCATCACTTGATGTATGAATTAGCTCAGGGACCTCGTGCTGTAGCCATTGGAGAAAAGCTTTTTTCAGCAGAACACATATTTATTAGTTTTCTAAATAAAAAACTTTGTTATTGTACATATTAATTTCAGATATTGAGCTATGCCTATATATTTGTATGTGCATGCAAATGCCCAGGGCCATGCAGAAAATGCTCAAGTGAAATCCTGGAGACTGGTAGCAGGCACAGACATTAAAAGGCACACATGAAATCCTAGAGATTAAGTATCCCTGGAGTTTTCCTGGCTTATCTTTTTGCAGTTTTTATTTTCAACTGTATTTACTTTTAAGTTGAAGAGTTTTAGAAATAGCAATGTTACTATATGACAATATAAGCAGGTGTAACAAACGCCAACGTTTTCTTTGACCTTTATTTTAGAAATATTTCAGCCGGCCCGATGGCTCAGTGTGTGAGGGTGCTTGGTGTTAAAGCTGAGGAAGCAAGTTTGATCTTTGAGACTCACATGATGCAAGGTGAAAACTGACTCCTACAAGTTGTTATATGATCTCCACAAGTGCAGTAGCAAGTGAGCAGCCAGCAACCTCTGACACACACACACACACACACACACACACACACACACACACACAGGGGGAGGGGGGAAGAGAGGAAGGGGGAGAGAGAGAGAGATGAGACACTTCACATTTGCTTAGGATCTTAGCCTCAAAGTTTATTTACCCATGTATTGACATCATTAAAGCCTGATTTTCCCTTGGGAATCATTTGCACGGTACATTATGTCCAAGCATTTCTGTCAAACTTAGCATATGTTACCTTCCAGAAACATTTCCAGATAAGGGCACACAGCAGAATTTACAAGTTTATAAGATCTTATCAAGCTTTTGGGGGAAATTATTTATTATTTTGGGAACTCGCCTAGCCCACTATTCTGTGTCCAGCCCACTAGGCTAAACAAGCCATTGATGTTAGGGTCAGACAAACTGAACCACTTTCCTGCACACAGGCACTTCCAGTCTACCTGACTAGTGGGCAAAGAACATCTCTGCTTGAAGTGTATAAGCACGGTAACTTTGAATCCAGCAATCACTTGTGTCCCCTACCTCTGCTCTCTTAATAATTTATGCTTATAAAGCTCAACTTCTGTGCTCAGACCACAAAAATCTAAAAAATCTAATATAAAATCGCAAGTGTATACTTCTCTGTTAGGATAAGCATGTTAAGACAATGTCTGTCACTGCTAAGCAGTCTTTTACTTGTTCTTGCTCAATGCTGAGATACGTGGTCAGCACATCGTAAAATAACCCTCTTTTTGTGCAGCTTCATGAGTTTTACAAGTGCATTGATTACTGTTATCCTCAGATAGTAAAATAAAGTGTCCCTGTTGTCCAGCACCTTGCTTACATCCTTGGTCCTCTCCTTCACATAATCCCTTCCCTTTCCCTAACTGCTTTTTCTGTCTATGTGTGCTGGCTTTCCTCAAGTATGAAATAAATAAAATCCTGGAATATGTTGTCTTTGAAAATCTTTAATTAGCTTAAGTATTCTAAGAACTATATCCACGTTTTAGTTCACACTTGTGTATTATGTAGGGTTTTGTATTGTATGTGCTTATGTCAATCTATTTGAAAACTAAAGGGCATCTTAGTCATTTATAGTTTGGGATGATTACATATAAGCAACTGTAAATGCTTATGCTTATGTCTCTGTAGCAACTGAAGTTTCTCTTGCCTTAAGTGACTGTTGAATCACATGAGAAATAAATGATAAAGTGTATAAAAGCCTGCCAAGTTATCCTTCAAAGTGGGTGTATCTCTTTGCAACTGTGCCAACAATGTATTAGAGTTATAGTAGTTCTCAATCCAGGTTACATTTTCAACTGTGAGTGTGTGTGCACATGCTCATGCATGTATGTGTGCTGTTAACTATAGAAACATTTCGTGTGGTTTTGATTTAAATTTATCTAAACCCTAGAAATGTTGAACATATTTTTATGAATTTAGTTGTCTGTATTTTTTCTATGTTGAACTGTTAAAACACTTGCTCATTATTCTTAGCAATTGTCTATTAGATAGTTATCTCAATGACTGCAGAGGTAGTTGAAAAGGTAAAAATAGAGTGTCTATAAATTTTGCACATTCCTTTATTGGTTAAGGAGCCTTCAGTCTATGTTAACAATAAAATTTTAATACTTTGCTTATGATATTTGCATCAGTGTTCATGAGAGACACAACCTATAAATTTCTCTAAGTTTATAAATTGTCATTAAAGTATAAATCATATTGTGTGGTATGTATACATACATTGATGTAGGCCAAATACTCATACACGTAAAATAAAAATATGTACATGTTAAAAAACAAAAAATTCAAGACATACTTTAATATTGTTTTTAATATTCTTTCAATTTGGACATAGTACACATTTTTTTTTGTTCATACAGGTAGTAGAAACTATGGAATTGAAATGGTCTTCTCACCTGACATCACCTATGTAAGTTCAGGAAAGGTGAATACTAACCAGAGCCCCTGTATCAAGTGGAACAGAAGCATTTTCTCGTGTAGTTACAGGAAAGACAGTATAAATTTCTTCATTGAAAATTTTCACGATTAGTTTTATAAATAGCAAGACTGTAATCTTGATACCTAGAGTTGAATATTTTAGTGAAGAGTAGGTATAAAATTTCATATACATGTGTATGCATTCCTAAGTTCATACATATGTATTCATACATTGTAAACTCAGTATACCAGGATGCTGAAAAAGCACTGTCTATCAAGATTACATGGCTCTACTTGGAACTTTCACTTCCTCTCCTGCTTTCAAGTTCCGTAAGCAGAGACCTTTAAGTGCCACAGAGCACAGGATTCCAGATCTAGATAACTGTAGTTGAAGTGAACTAGAAACGCTTGTGTGGGGTGATGTTGAGTAAGTTACTCTGCAGTGGGAAGAAGAAGCAATATGAGGATAAATAGTTGAGTTAATTTATATTGTTGCTGTTGTAATTAGTTGCCACAAATATCGGACTTTTCAGCGACACATTTATCATGTTAGTATTTTGTAAATCGAGAGCCTAAAAGGCTTGGCAGGGTTGTGTTCATTCATAAAGGGGTGAAGAATCTATGGCCTTGCCTTTCCACAGCCCCACATTCCTTGACTCAAAGCTCTTTCCTTGGATGACTGCAACTTCTCCTTCACACCTCCATCTCCTATTGTGGCTCTGACTCCTATGAGTGTCTTTGTATATTCACATCAGACATCTCTTGTACGCTCCCATCTCAAGCTTTTCAGTTTAACACTTCTGAAACTCTCTCATGCCTTGGAGGTGAATATATTTGTTCACAACCTAAAAACTAAATTATGGACTCCTTTGGGGGCCCACTTTTATGTTTAGCACATCGGGGGTTTGTGCTAAACATGGGGGAGTCCCCTGTGATTTCCATCTCAGGAAGTGCACTTAGAATTTATCACACTAGTGTTCTGAGATAACTCCAATGGTGTAAATGTATCTGTGTTGATAGTAAGCAAAGCAAATGAATCAGAGTTGGACCAACTAGTTTGACAAAGAGAAAAAGAATCTAATTTGTTATATGCATTTCTATGGAAATATTCATAGTGCTCAGATAAACTTAGCTTGGGACTGGTGCACAGGGGGACTAGAAAACAAGCCCTTCACTAAAGTCATAAGAAGGTCATCTTGGGTACCAACCAGCAGTCCTGATAATCTTGGCCTCAGCTTTCCTCTGTAGGTCAAGGTTTTCAGAAAAAACCAGAAGCTTTTGTGAGATAGGGATATAACTAGGAATAATTATAACTACAAAGGACACAGGGTAAGTTCAGTAGCAGGCTCTCAGAACTTGGTAAGATACTCACTATTTCCCTTTTTCTAAAACAGGAACAAGGATCCAGTGTCCATCGCTGTGTTGTAGTTACAGGAGACTTTTTGTTGATCACAATATATATTCCCACAAGTCAAATGGCTAGATATTTGATTAGGGTACTGGTTGATTTATTTAATCAGAGATGATATAAAAGTTGAAATTAAAAAAAAAAAAAAAGCTATCTTTGGACTGCAGAAAAGAAGATGAAGATTCATAATCTGGACCTAAGACTAACTGAAGTCTTCAAACACAGAGACTAGTGAGTGATTAAGGAAAGTTTGAGTTGCTTTCAGGAAGGACCCTGAAAATTCTCAACAATGCTGTATCTTAAATGCTTCTGGTTTTCAAAGAGACACACAGGTAACTGTAACTTAATCATATATCAAAGGTTAATACTTAGAAATTTCAAGGAACATCACAACCAAAGTTTCATGACATTGGTCAAAGGTAACAAAATGGCACGCTGTTTTGAGTGAAGACTGGCATTTAGACCAGGCACCAAAGGGATTATTTTTATATCTTTAACAGGATCATAAAGTTAAAGTGTATATGGATCATTTCTCTGGTTCTCTGTTCCTTTGATGGCAATGCACACAAATACCCATTTTAGCTGGCAGTGCATGCACTTGACTCTGTAGACCATGGCATAATGACCATGATGGAAGATGTGCTGCCTAGGTTTCTATCAAATTGATACAAGCTAACATTATCAGAGAGGAAGGAGCCTCAATTGAGGAAATGTCTCCATGAGATTCAGCTGCAAGATGTTTCCTTTTTAAAATAATATATATTTTAAATGTATTCCCTTTACATCCCAGTTGTAGCCCTTCCCTTTTCCCCTCCAGGTCCCACCCTCTCTCCCTATCCCCCTTCCTGCCCAGTGCTCAGAGAGAGGGAACCCTTTTCCACACCAACTGACCTCAGCCTATCAAATCTCATCAGGGCTGCCTGTATCCTCTTCCTCTGTGGCATGATAAGGCAGCCCACCAGGAGGAAGTGATCAAACTGCAGGCAACAGAGTCCATGGCAGGGACAGGCCCTGCTCTCCTTAATAGGGGGCCCATATGGAGACTGAGCTACCTATCAGCTACATCTGAGTGGGGGCCTAGGTCTTCTCCATGCATGGTCCTTTTATGGTACACCAATCTCAACCACTTGCCCTCCCCAGGGGGTGGGGTGAGGGGTGGAAGCCCAGATTTGTTGGCTCTGTTGGTTGAAATGAGGACATTTTCCCAGTGGCTTGTTTGCCACATTGGTAGCCATCTCCATAAGGGGGTTCTCTGATGTTCATCATCTTTTTTGAGCTAAGCTGGGTGTTGCCAGGAGTAAACCTGTCTTATTGTCAAAAAATCTTTGAAATAGTAGGTTTTTGAAGAACTTATCTAACTACTTTACCTTATCTGTCTATAGAATCATACCTATCCGTTACACCTAGGATGTATCTTTATTTTGGAAAGAATGCTAGGTTTCAAAGGTTTTTCTTCAACTCCAAAAGACTTCACTTTCAGTGCTCTGTGTGATTCACTGAGCATCATGCAGGCCATTATTGGATATTCTAACACTTCGGTGTTGAAAACAACATCCAAGTTACAAAGGCACACGCAACATACATGATCAGGTACCTGAATTTAAAGGTCACATGTTGTTGTTAATTTAATAGTATGGCCTAATAAATACTTATTATTAGGCTGTAGTTATAATGGCAGTGTTATCTAACCTGCTTCTATTATTAATAAAGAAACAGACAATTGATATATTTTAGAACAAGCCTTTACCTGGCGCAAGACTGATATTACCTCCTAAGCTACTCAGCATTATATTCCATTCTATCTGCTCCTAATAATTTCTATTTGGGCTACCATCCATCTATAGTCCCATGTTGGCCATCTCTTTCCATGAGGAACTTCAGAGTTCCTCCTCTGGGCCCACGTGCCTTTTTTCATATCCCATGACGATTCTCCTCCTTCTTTCTCCTCTATGCAGTCTGCTTTCTCTCCCAAGATCCTCTTTGTTCATGCTCTTGAATCTTAAATCTTCCTCTTCCTTCTTCCTTGCCTGAGTATTTTATTCCGTCAACCAGGGAGCCAAGGTTCAAGTCAGTAACTAGCTCTTGGGAGCCAGTTATTAGCATCAGAGTACATCAGAGCAACTTCCAACAGTCACAACTTTCAATATGTACCAGAATGTTGAAATATCATGCTGATATACTCACTGCACATCGCGCAGTACCGTGGAATGCTGGGTACTCCCACTCAGATTGTTTAACTCACTCTAATAGGAAGAACATCCATGAATGGGGCAATTTTAGCACCTGAGCTGTGCAGAATCTCAATCGGTCGGCACTTACTGAGGGTCTCCATTCATTTCTCCCATGTGTTCATGGGGAAGCAAAAATTGCTTTAAGCTGCCTTTGCATTTACTTTGTCCAATTTGAAGCTCATTTAACAATATTTACTATCACAGAAAAGTGACTGCAGGAGTGGTCTGCCTTAGGTCAATGAATCACTGTGCTGGTCAGCTACACGTTAATAGTGACTAAAGTAGCCATCTAAAACTAGAGAAGAATGTTTTTCCAATTTGCTATTGCCTCATTTAGTGTTTAACTTCCTTGTTCTTCATTCAGAGATAAATTCTAAAATAACATCTTGAATCTTCATGCTTACAAAGTGGTAAAGGTTGAATAAATGTTATAAGGTAATGTTTAAGATATTAAAAATAATGCTGAAAGAAAATCATAAATAGTGGCACACCATAATGAAAGATTATGAAATGCTTAAATTAAGGTTTGAAAACCAAAGGAGGCCTAGTTGACACAGTGGATAAACAATTAAACACTTAAGCATTTGAAGCCAACTGAACATAAATCCCTTGATTATTTTACTTGTAACTATGTAACAGCTGGTACTTTTTCTTAAAACACAAAAATAGGGAGTGTTTTGATTTAATTTTGTTGTAAAGCATTTTCCACTCTTCTATTTGAAGTACAGGCTAATCCCATTTCTACACTTGTATACAACAATAAATCTCATTCTGATGATTTATTCACTGACAGTTTGCTTGGGGTAGGGCACTCGAGGGATCAGTTCACATGCAACGCATTGCCTGTCACAGTCTCTTACATTCTTGAAAATTACTCCTATGGTACTTATATTGGGTTAACAGATGCCCTCAAGTCTTACATGGGTCCTGGAGAAAGAGAAGGACGCACTTCAAGATGTGGCTCACAAAGCTCTGAGAACAGACAGTCTGATCAGTTAATGTGGTGCTGCTGGGAATATGGGTGCTGTAATATTTCACAACACCTGCATAATTCGAAGCTGTATCCTCTACAGAACTAAGCATCCTTACAGTGGATGCACGCTCTCAGTGCACTGCTGGAGTAGAGCCTGAGCACCCACGATGAGGCATGGGCAAAGTCAGCTTGATTACAGCATCTAAATATGAGCTGTAGATTACCAGACACGTTAGTCATAAGGTTAGGTTTCACGAGGCAACAGGAACAGATATTTGTCCTAGTCTGAGTAGTAAACTATCTGATTCAGATATTAAGGAGGTCCTTTCATAATTTTTCTTTTCCTTTTTGTTTTTTTTTTTTTTTGCCATTTTCATTTGTTTAATGAAGCAATGTTTATTCAAAAATACCATGATTTCAGTTTGTCAGTTCATTCATCTAGGTTCAAAATATTTTACTTCCTTTAAAAAATTGCTGCATGATTCTGTGTGTATATAACATTTGTGTGTGTATATGTGTGTATGTGTGTGTATGTGTGTGTGTGTGTGTGTATGTGTGTGTGTGTGTGCGTGCCACAGTGCCTATGTGGACTTTAGAAGGCAACTTGTATTAATTGTTTTTTCCTTTTCTACCTTGTGAGCTCCAAGTATTGAATTCATATCCTTGGAATCTGGTACATAGATGCCATCTCTACTTATAATTTCTATTTATAGTTTCCTCTCTTCAGCTATGACTTTCACTGGAAAATGGCTTAGGTTTGTTTGTGTGGCAATTATTGATTTTTCTGGGAGTGACAAGATTTGTAGGCAGAAGTTTATTTTCCCCAGTCTTCTGGTTTTTATGAAGTTGTGTCAACCTATGCAGGGAATATTTTGCCTGCCAGTGTTCTAAACAACCTCCAAATACCGAGATTTGTTATGAGTGAAGAGCTCTAAGAATAGCCTCACTAAGAGAATATGGACGTTCTGACCAGCACATTCTAGAGATCTTAGAAACACTAACTTCAGGAAATTTAAGAAAATATCAAACATATTGAGATATTTTGAAATGTACATGATCTTTGTACATCCTGGCAGGTGCTCACATCTTCCTGCTGCTAAGATCCTGATTAAATATTTTCTCCTAACAGTTTGTAGGAGAGAGTTCTCGAAGCATGACACATGTCCGAGATAACAAGGAGAGAACAGCCACCCAGTGCCTGTGAGTGTCCTTCTGTCTGCACAAGGAGAGAACAGCCTCCCAACGCGTGTGAGTGCCCTTCTGTCTGCATAAAACATGTCTGATTCCATCTATTCTGTCTTGTTTTGACCTCCCAGAATTTTTCATCTAATCTACATTTTCATATAATTTCAGTTTTTAAAGAGTAAATATCCTGTTCCTTTGATTATAAAGGCAGTGGCCAAAACTCTCCTGATACAATTTTTTATACATGTATAATTATGGCCAGGGCTCTCAATGAACAGTCTGCTTAGGATTTCATTTCACATGTAAATCCAGGACTCTGGATGTGATTATGAGCAATGCCTGTCTCTGCATTGGCGTCTGAAACTGATGGTGAATGCTTGCCATAAGATTATTGGCACCCTTTGCATTTTTCTAACAATATGCAGCCAGAAACAGGAGCATCTGTATTGGGCTTTAAATGCTTACAAACTGTGTGCCCCCAAGACATGTCTCTACTTACATACAGTTGGCTTCTATGTTCGTTATGGAAAATAATATCTAATACGTGTGACTTTTCTTAGGCTAGAATGACCTCTCAAAATTATTTGGTTGAAATCCTGATGTGAATAAATAGCCACAGCAGTATGGAAAGTCTCTGGAGAGAGTAAAGAATTTTCTGGAAGCGGCATGTGAAGAAGACAGGCTACCTGACAATACCAGTGCTCATGCGGTGGCGCACTATTTCACAGTCAAGCACATCTGTTTGTTTTTAAGTTCACAGCTCTTTGCAGTTTGACAGTTTGAAACACACACAGACACACGGACATGGACACACGGACATGGACACACACACACACACACACCACCTGTAGCTTTCACCTTAGTTAAGAGTAGAACATTTCTGCCATCTGGAAATTTCTCTGATATCCAAGGCTTCCTTATAATAAAACCATAGGACTATCATCCTGGTTTCTATCACATGGGCTGGCTAATTCTGGAACGTCAGCCGCAGAGAGTTATAAGTTGTGTTTCCTTCTGCTTTAGTTTATTTCACTCAGTACGTATATGAGATTTATTCATATTGTCTGATGTGTCAAAATTCATTTTTTTCAAATCTGGAACATGCTACATTAAAAAAATAGACCACTTTTTTTTCTCCTATCTTGTCTTGATGTACATTTGACTTGTATCCGAATTGGAGATACTATGAACAAGTTGCCAATAAATTCTATTTTGTAACATTGGATAAATAGAGACTTTCTTGCTGAAGATCTTTTGGGTAACAGAGGAGAGAGTGTGTTAAATTATATAATAATCCTTAAGAAAGATTTTCAAGATAACCATACCACTGTAAATCCCTATCACAGTGAAAAAATTCCAGTGGCTCCATAGTTGTCCCATGTCTTGATATTAATAGTCTTTAAATTAAGATATACAGAGAACTGCAATGTGTTTTATGCTGTGTGTGTGTGTGCGTGCATGCATGTGAGTGTGTGTGCATGTGTGTGCATGCATGCGTGCATGCTTGCGTGTGTGTGTGTGTGTGTGTGTGTGTGTGTGTGTGTGTGTGTTTGTGCTGAGTACTGATCCCAAGGCCTTATTTACATTAGGCATGTGTTCTACCACTGAGTAACTGAGCTATCCACACTGTCTCCAGACCTGAATGTGTGTTTTCTTAATTTTCAGTATTTCTGGTGACTAAAGATTGTAAGTAGTATTAAATGCATTTACAAATGACAGGCATAAATTTGTCTGTGAAGAGTAGTATTTCTTCTAACCAAATAAATATGTTATTGTGGCTTGAAAGAGAGAGAGAGAGAGAGAGAGAGAGAGAGAGAGA
Source organism: Acomys russatus (assembly GCF_903995435.1). Taxonomy (NCBI): domain Eukaryota; kingdom Metazoa; phylum Chordata; class Mammalia; order Rodentia; family Muridae; genus Acomys; species Acomys russatus. The sequence goes on along the minus strand of NC_067156.1, from coordinate 73,035,798 downwards.
GAGAGAGAGAGAGAGAGAGAGAGAGAGAGAGAGTACTGTTTATCTTCCAGAGGATCCAGATTCAATCCCAGTACCAATGTAGCTGGTTACGGCCATCGGTCGCTCTAGCTCCAGGGTATCTGATGCCTTCTCGCTTCCACAGGCACCAGGCCTGCATGTGCTGCACAGTCACAAATGTAGGCAAAACACCACACACACAAAATAAAAGTGAAGTTCAAAAATATTGTAAAGGCTAAAATTTAATTTGTTTTCTGTCCTTGACTAGAGACTGAACTGTGTGTTTTCACCATGTAGCTCACAGCCTGGTGCTTTTCCTTTCAATTTGTCCATAGTGTTGGCAATAAATAAACACTGTTAGTTTGGTTTAAATTTAGTTTAGTCAATAAGTTTAATGTTTTCTGTCTTTGATCCAAGAAACACGTCATTCCAAAACTCTTCCCTCATATTGTCTTTTAGATGATGTGGAGTTTTAGCTGTTATGCGTAAGAAAACAGTTCATCTCAAAGTAGTTCTTGTTTGATGTGAAATCATATTAGTTTTTCATTCTTTTTCTACTTGGTATCTAGTTTTCCCTCTGCACTGTTCACTCAGAAACATTTTTATTTTATTCATTTATGTTGGAGATTATTTTGAGAAATGAATAAAGAAGCTGGATGTTGATCTGCTTTGCAATATTATTCTCTTTATTGATTGATTTGCCAAACTGTATTTTGATATGTGGCAGTCATAGTCCAAACGCTATAGACGTTTAATAACAAATAGTGCAAGTTCTTAAACTTCTCTTTCAAGTTAATTTTTGTACTCATATTTCTTTTGCAATTTAAAATTAATAAAAAATTTCTAAAAACAAAAAAATGTAAAAGCTTGACCTAGCACCTAGCACACAGACATATTTTAAGAAGAGTTGGCCTTTTTTTTTTTTTTTTTTTTAAGAGTTGGCCTCTTAATCATTAGTAATTGACGACCTATTCCTCCTTCTTTAATTTCTTGTAGTGATGTTCTTTAGGTTTCTGTACTGACTGGTTTCATTTGTCCGCTTGACACAACTAGGACCATCAGAGAGAAAGGAGCCTCAGCTGAGAAAATGTCTCCATGAGAACCAGCTGCAAGGCATTTTTCAAATTAGGGATCAGTGGAGGAGGGCCCAGCCCATGGTGGGTGGTGTCATTCCAGGGATGGTAGACCTGAGTTCTATAATAAAGGAGGCTGAGTGAGCCAGCAAGCAGCACCCATCGCGACGTCTGCATCAGCTCCTGCCTCCAGGTTCCAGGCCTGCTCGAGTTCCTGTCCTGACGTCCTCCAATGACGGAGTATGAGCATATGGATGGAAGTATAAGCCAGGTAAACCCTTTCCTCTCTAACTTGCTTTTTAGTTGTGGCGTTTCTGTTGCAGCAATAAAAAAATACCGTGCCTAAGACAGCTTTCATGGAAGCTTTGAAATTTTTTTTATTGAATTTAATGCTCAGTGTATGACTAGTTGTATGGGAGAACTGCAAACAGCAAAGCCTATAGTTTTTTAGGGGACTGCGTGCTGTCTCCTGTATTAGCTAATTTTTTTTTAGTTGTTGTGACAAAACACATGGGAAAAGCAACCAAAGAAGGAAAAGTTGAGGCTAGCACATGGTTCCAGGGCTCCAATGGATGCCTCACGCTAGACGAGGAATGGTCAGCGTAGCGGAAGGTGCCTGCTAACGGCATCTGCACCTCAGGAAGCGGAGAGAGACGGAGGCTGCTCCGCAGCTTGCTTCTTCTTTTTTCTTCAGCAAGGAGGTCCAGCCCATTCAGAACACATTTTTTCCCAATTAAACCTCCCAGGAAATTCTCCTTCACACATGTCTTCAAGGAGAGTCTATATTTTTATCATGTTGAAAAGCAGGACCAGCTATCACATCCCCTATGTGTCTCTTAGTTAGAGGCTTTATCCTTTGTGAGGTCAACATTTTTAAAAATTTTTTATTAATTTATTCCAGTTACATCTTAATGGTTATCCCCTCCCTTGTATCCTCCCATTCTTCCCTCTCTCCCATTTCCCCCTTATTCCCCTCCCCTGTGACTGTTCCTGAGGGGGACTTCCTCCCCCTGTATATGCTCATAGGGTATCAAGTCTCTTCTTGGTAACCTGCTATCCTTCCTCTAAGTGCCACCAGGTCTCCCCCTCCAGGGGACATGGTCAAATATGAGGCACCAGACAGAGTTCGTGTGAAAGTCATACCCCACTTTCCACTCAACTGTGGAGAATGTTTTGTCCATTGGCTAGATCTGGGTAGGGATTTAAAGTTTACCACCTGTATTGTCCTTGGCTGGTGCCTTAGTTTGAGCGGGACCCCTGGGCCCAAATCTACCTATCATAATGTTCTACTTGTAGGTTTCTAGGACCCTCTGGATTCTTCTACTTTGCTATTCTTCCACGCTTCTCTCATCTGCCCACTCTCTCCATATCTCTTCAATATAGTACTCGAAGTTCTAGCCAGAGCAACAAGACAACAAAAGGAGATCAAGGGTATCCAAATGGGAAAGGAGGGAGTCAAATTATCACTATTTGCAGATGATATGATAGTGTACATAAGTGAGGTCAACATTTTTAAGAGATGAGTTTGAGACAAGTTTAAGGGGTTTTGAAAGTCATGATTCATACATGGAGATTAGTGGATGACTTTCAGATGTTTTTTTCCCCATCTATCATTTAGGTCCCTAGAATAGGGACCAAATTCGAGTTGTTATGGCTTGGTGGCAGATATGATTACTCACTGGCCATCTGATTGGCCCATAGAAAACTTTTGTTTATTTGTGTTTAAACCAAAGATTCGAAGATTACAGAAATGGACTTTTGATGAGACTTTTAAAAAGAAAAAGTAGAAAGCTAAACAAAATATAAAATTAAAAACAGATGATTTAACAGAATATTTAAAAAAACTTTATTTTTATTATCATTATTATTATTATTTATTCACATTACACACTGATTGTTATCCCACATTCTTATCTTCCTGTTCCCACCCTCCCTCCCTTTTCAGCTCTATTCCCCTCTCCTAGACCTCTCACAGGTGGGGCCCTCCTCCCCTACTATCTGACAACAGCCTATCAGGTCTCATCTGGATAGCCTGCTTCCCCTTCCTGTGTGTGCCCACAGGGCCTCTCTGCTAAGGGGCAGTGATCTCTTGTCAGAAGCAGTCCCTTGCTTTGCTGTCCCCACTTCCACATGTGGAGAATGAGCTGTCCATTGGCTACATCTAAAGAGGGGATCCAAGTCCTCTGCTTGCAATGTCCCTGGTTAGTTTGTGCCCCAACCCTGACCCCGTCCAGATCTGACAGCCTTGATGAGTAAAAATATGCCAAGTGTGAACAACATTGAAACGAGTAAATTTTAGAAACACATAAATCAATGTAATTCACACATGTACCTCAGAAATAAAAATTCCAATAGAAGAAAAATCCCTAAGGACTCTGGAAGTTCATTCAATTCATATAATTCAGCATGCATTTCTAAACAGTACATTGTTAATTCCACATCAGCTTCTGCTGTCAGTACTGTCTTAATATAAATGTTTGTTAAGAATAACCAAATGTAAGAAGGGATTTAAGTTGATTCAACTAAAGACTACTTCAGATATTGTTACAGCTGACCATGCTCAATCGGAAGGTATTATTTATGGATAAGTGCTAGGCCTACAGTGACATGTCATAAATGAAGCATAAATAGTATCGTTTGTATTTGGTTTTGTTTATTACTTGGTTATACTCTTTCATAAACTACTCAATGCATACTTTTGTTCAAAAAAGACTCTTAAATAAAGTCTAATCCAGTCATTTCTCTTTTACTCATAACAATAACATATCACAATCACAGGAAGACTTACTTCAGAATTAAAATGTGGTTCACTGTGAGAAAATCCAATGACATGACTCATTACAAGAACAACTTAAAGTGGAAAGCATGATTATCTTAGCCGGTGCACACATAAAGACTTGTTAGGTCAAGTACTCAGTCAATAAAGGACCTAATTTATAATCAGGAGTACCTGAGTTCAGATCCCTAGTTCCCATGTATAAGCCAGGCAAAATGGTGTACAGTGGGCAGCCAGAGAGAGAATGGCAGGATCAGTTAGAGGCACTACCTCAAAAAGCAAGGTGAGATGGGGTGAAAGATGTCTTAGGAGCTAAGAGTTAATAGTTGCTCTTTCCGAGGATCCAGGTTCATTTCCAAGCACCCACATGGCAGCTAACAATGGTCTTAGGGACTTTAATGGCCTCTTCTGGCCTCTGTGATTATAAGGCATGCATATGGTGTATAGACATACATGAAAGCAGACCACACATACACAAAATATAAAATAAAATATAATAATAATAAAATAAATAAAAAGTCAGGAAGAAGAGAGATGCAATTTGAGGGACTGTAGAGTGTTGCCCATACTCTGAACTTCTCAGAGAGCACTTAAGGAATGGAGCTGCTCCCAAATCAGACCTGGACCTACTCCACTGCACAGAGACAAAGGGCATGTCACATTAGTCACTCAAGCTTCTGTTTCCCAACCAGGGAACTGGCTTCCCATGAACCATGTGACTGGCAGGCTGCTACCCTAACTCCTACCTGCCTCACATGCGTCACTCCCGCCAACCAGCTTTGGTATTTGAATTAGTGTGTCCTTAACGTTTGCCTGTCTTTAATCATGTCCACGTGCTCAAATGAGGTGCATTTCCTACCTTCTTCTTTTGTCCTCCCCTCCACCCTGACTCCAGCTACACAAACTGGTGCCCCATTTCAGTGAAGGAGCTGTCTTCTGGCAGTCTCACAGCTTTACTCACCCTGCTATCCAGCTCCGCCGCATCCTGAGACCACAGGTGTAGAAAGGCTGATCAGGGTCTAGGGACCCACAGCGATTAAGAAAAATACCCGACATCAACATGTTGTCAACAATCTCCACATGTATATATACAGAGCATGTACCCACATAAATGTACATGTACATTTCATACATAGATAAACAAAGGGACTAAATGAAGATGGCTTGTCAGCGTTATATTACAACATTATACTGATGGTATTGTCCATATTAAGACAAAAAATAATGTCCAATAAAAAGAACAAAAGTCAAAGCCGAAAGGCTATCACCTGAGAAAAGATTAAAATAAAAGAGCAATTGAAAAAGCATAAAACTATTTATAAGGATGGCATTTGCCTTATTTATGGTTCTGTTGCTGTGATAAGATACCATAGGGAAGAAAAGGTTTCTTTCACCTTACATGTCTTGATGAAAGTCCATTATGAGAGGAAGTCAGGGCAGAAAAACAAGGCCAAAGTCTGGAGGCAGAGACTGAAGCAGAGGCCACAAAGGGATGCTCCTTACTCGTTTGCTCCTCAGCCTGCTTCCTGTAGAAACCAGCAGTGGTACTGCCGACAGTGGGCTGCACCGTGTCACGTCAATCATTAAGAAAAGGCCCTTGATTATTGTCTATATGCCAGTCTGATGGAAGAATTTTCTCAACCAGTTTCTTCTTCTCAAATGGTTGTATCTTGTGTGAAGTTGGCAAAACAAAACAAAACAAAATAAAAGAAACAAAAATCCCCTGTCACAGCATTATAAATTTAAAATTACTTGACTCATAGAAATAATGCAATACTAGAAACTACAATAAAGTAATTAACTCAGTCTATGAATAGAGAAAACCCAAGAGAAAATTTCAAGTGAATTGTTAAATAACTTCATTTATTTGAAAACAACTATCCAAAATCAGTTGAGTAAATGAATAATAAATAAAAGGGATGACAACAACCACCACTGGCATGTACTGTTAGCTTTGTGCCTGGTCCACCACTCCACAGATCCTTGAACAGAATAGCCTGTATTTTCCAGATAGTGTAAAATAATGCAATCGTTTAAAAAAAAAAATAGACTCACGTGCATCTTCTTATCGATATCTGTTTGTTTATTATCTATGTAAAATTAAAAGATGTGATATAATACCTTGATGTAATATATCAAATGTAGATTGCTTATTACAGAGTATTGTATGAAATGAGTCACAATATTTGTAGATTAAAATGTGATACTCCATAGTATGGAAGTAATAGAACAGGCGTGGGGACATAAGTTCATGAGCTAACTTTTCTTATTAGATTGATATGTCAGGCTTCAAGTTCGTACACTAGTTCAGACTTAAGTAATAATTCCCAAGCAAGTAGACAATCTAGAGCACAGCTGAGCTAGATCCTGGTGGCATTCTGGGTACTTTCTTGGCCATTCTCACAACATCAAAGAAAGCTCAGATTGGTAGGTGAAGTCTGCAGGTGTGAGGCCATGGGTTTCCCCAGTGAAGGGTGTTCTTATCCTTTCGTCTCTAGAGAGCGAGCAGCTTCTGTGGCCTTGTGAAGACAGTTGGGACTCCTGAAATCCCTACTTTCTGGATTTATAAACAATTATGAGCTAGTATCCCACAGGATATCTTAAAAGCATGTCCTTTCAACAAATACCATTAGTCAATCTACATACAAGTCACACAATCACCATACAAAGAGCTCGGGTACAATAACTTGGTGCCTTTTCTTTCTTCTGGAGAATCTTCACCCTGAGAAACATGTGACGAGGTCTCAAGGTGATTGCTGTGGAAAGTTACAGAAACTACTCAAGAGCTTGAATAAACTGGAGAAGAACCGGTGGTCGCATCCTTCTTGCTGGCCAAGTGAGATGTGACAAGAGATGAAGATCTAAAGTTATCCTCTGATGCTCATAGGTGAGTTGCCAGCAGCTACTATTTAGAGAAAATACATTTATCTGAGCAGAGCAGTCAGTGGGCATTGGATATAAAAAGCTATGTGTTCCGAGCATGCCCAAGACCCAAATCCTAGTCACTCTCTCTGTTCCTCCAAACTAACAGACATCATGAACAGGTTGTTCCAACATTCTGAAACATGCTTGCAAAGCATGCAAAACTTTTGTTTGCCCAAAATGAGGCACAATGAACAAAGATGAATAATTGAAACTGGCCAACTTTTGATGAATTATTGCATACAAATTAAAATTTAAATTTCTCATATATGGAAAAAGAAAAAGAAAAAAGAAAAAACAAAACAAAACAAAATCCCCTGGCTCAAAAGCAAATTTCTCAGATTCCAATCATTGAAAAAAATTAAGCCATTCCTTTTAAATAAATTATTCATAAATAATTTTTGAAATTAAAATAATTTCATCAGAATCTGAATTTTAGATTTTTTTGTGACATAATTTCTCATTCTGTGTTTTATTTATAACAAAGTAGTATCTGGGTTCTATTTTGGCATTATTTATTTGACATAGCCAACAATAATAAATAGATTCATAAATGGGATTTTCTGAATGGACAGGATTTCTTCTAAATTTTACAAGATTTCAAACATAAAATATTCCTTAGAAATAGCAGTTATAATTAGTTTTCACTAAAAATTTCACTAATAAAATATTTTGATATTTTTTTCAGTATTTTAAACAACCAAATTTTACTCTACTTCCAGGTCTTAGATGAACGGAAACAATAATTAATGTTGTCAGCAAATCATAGATTTCAGTTTTGTATCTACTTTCAAAAGACTGTTTTTCATTTTAAATGTTTCATTTTTCCCAAACAACAAACTGGTATTGTTTACACTGTTTTTGTTTTGTTTAGCTTTTGTTTTTGTTTTGGAGTTTGGGTTTGGTTTTTCAAGACAGCATTTCTGTGGGTAATAGCCTTGGCTGTCCTGAACTCACTTTGTAGACCAGGCTGGCCTCTCACTCACACAGATTCACCTGCCTCTGCCTCCTGAGTGCTGAGATTAAAGGCCTGCACCTACATTTAATGTTTTAAATGAAATCCAGAGGTAAATTTCACAGGAAGAACATCATTGCATGCAGAATAGTAGCAGCTTTGTAGCAGCTTTGAAGGCAGCCTAGAACTTGGTTAGCATTTGTTTTTGTCTGTGACTTTCATTCTGATTTAAATTTTTCTACAGTCCTTCATGTCAAAACACACACAATAAATAAGAATACAGTATTTTTATGTCAAGGACTATGTATTTTTAGTTTGTTATAATTCTAAGGTCCTAATTATTTTGCTTAAAATGAGGAGAAAGCCAAATTTCCCCTAAACAATTGTTGATAGCGGCAGCAATTTGAGGTCCATTGTAGTTGCTATGTGCTTTAAATTCTATTAAATTTACTGCAAAAACTCATGAATGCTTTACCATATTCATTATGTGGTGTTGCTAAATAATTCATAGTCTGTTAAGAAACATTATATTTTCTGGCAAGAACATATCTATTCTCCTCGTGGGAGCAGTTAAGAGAAGCTGTTCATCTCTTTGTGCAATAGTCTTGCATTCTTCATAACCCACCACAAAGTCTGAACTAACTTCTCCCCGGCGAGTTCTTTAGAAAACTACCAGTCTACCTGCCCACAGCACTCCCAGGTACTGTTCCCTTCCTGAGAGCAGTAAACACTCCATCTTTGCACTCTTAAAGAATCTTCTTCAAACAGCTCCTTCGGTGGCTGTGATTAGGTGACCACCCACAAGGTGACCTTTGCAGCTCTCAGGTCTTAGTTCATCCTGGTCCACTCTTACCGCTTCTCCAGAATCGCAGTTCCTTTTCTTTGCACATGTTAGACCCACTGTGGGGCTTTTGCATAAAAACAGTGTGTTATGTTCTCTCTGTTTCTACACAGTGTTCTTCTTTTATTTTAGGTCTTGACTCAGAGGGACCTTCTTTGTCCCTTGGATTGTGTTTAGGAAAAAAAAATCTTGCATCAAGTGGTTTTCTTTCTTTCTTTCTTTCTTTCTTTTTTTCTTTTTTAAAGAAAATGTAATAGAAATGCTAGCTATGTATAGAATATTAGTTAGGTTGCTTGAGTCTCCTAGTAATGTCAGAAGCTACACCCAAAAGATCTCACCAGTGTGGTGGCTAAACAGGAATTGAACAAGGATGACACAAATGGACATGCCAAAGTTCACGTGCCAAAGATCACTAGACCCCAACACCAGTACACAGAGAACTCAGGCAACTAAGCAATGCTAAAAGTACGAGAAATCTTTTCCACAGAAGAGCACACCCAGTGGTTATCCAACACTAAATGGTTATCCCTGAAAACGCACATACAAATAACATTATACAGACTTAGAATGTTATATTTAGCAATATAATGTTATGTATGAATGTGTATATATATTTATATACACATACATGTATATGCATGTAATAACAAGTAATGAAATTGAAACCATGAAAAAAAGAGGCCATGATTTAGAATAGAGCAAGGAGGAGTACATAGGAGGGTGTAGAGGGAGAAAAGGAAAGGGATAAATAATATAATTATATTATAATCACAAAAGTAAAAGGAAATAGGAGGGAAGTACAATTTAAAAAGAACTAAGGTTTTACAGAGAAAGAAACTGAAGGAAATATCTACTATATCTAGTTCTGTACTAGGAGAAGAATAATTGGATCATTAGATGTTCAGAGTCTGTAGAGTGAGCCTTTTCAGGTGTGTTTCCTGGTTCCAGATACAAGGACCGAACTGCTGGTAGTTGTGCCAGCCTGGATGAGAGACTGCTGTTGCCCTGCCGTGGAGCACATTTGTGGAGGACTCATCAAGCAAGATGAAAGCACCTTGTCTAGGGACATGTGAGAATTACAAGACTTATTTCACAAATGTTGGAAAAAGTCACAATTGTGCTCCAATGCTTCAAACGAGTCCTCTACTTCTGAGAAGATCAAGAAAGGTTGCGGAAATACCACAGAATTATGAAGTGTGCAGGAAGTAGACAAGGTAAATAAAAGCTCCTCCGTGCTCTTTCTTCACGTCATCGTCTTCTTTCAGGAAGTGCTGGAGGAAGGGCCGTTAGTGGAGTAATGAAGGAGGCCAATACATTGGCAAATTTCCCAGCCTCAGCAAGAGGAAGTCACCTTACTTCCTCTGGTAACCACCATCAACTCATGACACATAAAGGGTTTCAAGCTCCATGTGCTCAGCACCTCATTAATTTCTGGCTTTATTTTTCTAAGTGGAGCTTTTTGTTGTATATATATTCAATTATTTTATGTATTTGCTGACCATTTCTTTTATGAAACTATAAGATCTATGATGAAACTAATTTCTGGCTATTTTTGTCTAATCCTCTATTGAACTTAGAAATAATTTATAACACAAATAAAGTCCTCCATAAACATTTCTGAATATTAATCTTTGTAATAAGCAGAACTTGTATAGTTCTAGCCTTTACACTTAACATTTAACTAGATCCCAAGCAGAACTTATGTAGTAGTTTTTACTACTAAACATTTCTCACATGTGCCAATATGAAAAGCACAGACCTCACCTTACAGGGAATATTTTTTTTTCCTACAGCCATTTCGGGTGACCATAGTCTGGGAACAAAGATTTAGGCTACTGCAAATTTTATCATCCAATATTAAATGGGTTTTATGAAGTATTTTTATAATTTTACAGAGCAAAGAAACTAATAAATCAGAAAAAGGTTAAGGCATATTGGTGGGTACATCAGACTCATGGTTACGGCAGAAGCAGGGAAGCTCTTCTATAGATCTGGGATGCTATCTGAGTTTTGGGTAGGGGAAAGTAAGTGTTCTTATAAATTAGTAGAACCAAAAAGGTTTAATCTATTAGTTATATGATGTTGGTTCAGACACAGAGGTGAGCGAAGAGTGGCTATTCCAGAGCACTAGAAATAGGCTCAGACAAGGTGACTAGAGTCTGTGTCTACAATATTCTAATCTCTCCACGGTACTGACATTGTAATTAGCCAATCAGTCTCTGCAGACACAGCATCTTTTCAGATTATGTTCACACAGGTAAGCAAATTGATGTGGAAAATTGTTTAACCATTTGCCTTAGGCCACATGATTAAGAAGACGGAAAGCTAAATTTTGGATTAGGATGGCTTGCTCTAGGCGTGCAGATTAACCCACCATGTTAACTTGAGAATAGGAAACAAAAATACTAAATACATTCTTTCAATTCAAAAACTTCACAAAGTTCTATTGAAATATTCACATGCATTACCTCATGACGACTTTCTAAGCAAACTTAGTGGTTACAGAGAAATAATGCTATGACACTGTCTTTAAAATCTATCCTTAAAAAAACGAGGTAAGTATAATTGGCCATAGTGTGCCTGCTGAAAGATGTTGCTGGCTTTAATGGGAACACATTTCACAAAGCTTACAGAGGCTTGCGAGAGTCAAAATCTCTTTGGAACACAGCCTTCCTTAGTTCCCTGCAACCAGGATTCAGCCAGCAGTGCCTTCATTAATGTGGTGTCAAATTGTTTACATTATTAGCCCAGACTGCTCTGTATGGTGCATGAAAAACTACTTCAGACAAAATCTTCTTATTTTCCTCGTGATTAATATTTTATTAAGTATTAATAAATACAAAGAAGAATGCCTGAAAAGAATATAATAACATTCATCTCCAAAATCACAGAGGGAGATAATTTTTCTTGATAAACAGCGTACACATGCTGCTGTAATAGTTATCTTGGAGTTTCCCCTCAGATTTTAAAACTATCTTTAGGCAAGTAATTTATTTTAAAAGATCATATATTTTTATTAACCAGTTGGAGAAAATGATTCAATTTAAATGATCTGAATTTTAAAGTGTATCTTAAGTGTCTCTGTATCTTTAAAATGTGGAGTTAGGCTAGTGTTTATGTTGTATCTGTGTTCATATGAAACCGAGCAAGGCTATGTGGTAGTCACAATGATTCAGGAAGCACATAAGGACCGTATTTACAGGATTATCACTTGGCTTCGGAGACTTTTCTATGGACACTTAATGTTCCCAGAGTAATTGTTTACATTTACTCTGTAATTATTCACATTTGCATATTCATAATTTTTGATCAGGCTGTAGATAGTTTGAAGGATTTGCATGGAATTTGGGAATTTTAAGTGTTGTTTTCTAAATGCCATTTCTGCAACAATAGTAATCATCTACTATGAAAAACTGCAGTGCTCTTACTGTAGACACTATGCAATCAAATTTCACAAGAACAATCTAGGAAGTAAGCATCCTGGTCTTTGCTTTAGGAAATAAGGCACAGAGTTTTTGTTAAAGGGAGTGATTTATATGACTTCTAGCCATGTGAGAGACAGGTCTGGCGTACTTCCTGGCCTTGGTCTTCGCCTACATGGCTAAGTTGTTTACCCAAGAACGTTACTTTATTACACCCTACTAGATGATCATGGCGGTTTACTCTGCTTTTTTCTTCCTAGAATGATGATTTATAAGTAATGACCCCAAGTGAAAAGACTCCCACCGAACAGCCATGCATTCTATGCAACTATATTTTAAGCCTTTGAACTCAGTTTCCCAGGAAGTAGCTGTCCAGTCACTCAAGAAAGTAATGTACAATACAATTTACTTCCTTTAACATTTTTATTTTAGTGCTTTTTCCCCCAAAATCTCTAAATGGAAGATTTAAAAGAGCAATTTGTTTTCCTAGAATAAGTACCTCACAAAGCTGTTCTGACAGGGCTATCATGAGATCACTTCAATACATGTAGTAAGAATAATTTTCTTTATTTAATTTTATTTAGTTTATTACATACAGAGTAAGTCTTGGCAGCTATGTCTTAGAAATAACTTAAAAATTTTTGAACTTTTTCCCCTCAATGAATGGAAAGAAAGCTTGTGATAAGTTTTTTTCTAATGTGAGTTTTGTGGACAGGTTTTGACTCTCTGGTAAGACAGGCAGTGTTTACTCTTTACTTCAAACCTGAACTTTTTTTTTTAAGAAAGAAATTTATGGGACCAGTGAGATTTCTTACCAGGAAAAAGCATTTTTTTGTCAGGCTGGATGATGTGAGCTCCAACCCCTAACCGATCCCTGCAAGTTGTTCTCTGTCTCCCATGGGTGTGCTATGTTGCATGTGGTATCTGTGGAACAATTGGCAAACTGAGAAACATTTGGCAGAGTATATTTTGGTATCTTGTTTGGTAGATAAAATATACTCCCAAACATGATGTATCTTATGATGTGTTTCTTAACAATGGAGATAATTTATGCATGCAAATGCATACTTCAACAATGTGAGGAAAACCTGAATGTTGGTTAAGGGTTTCAATACTGCTTGACCCTAGTGAAGAGTGGAGCAGGGTTTGTAACTGCTTTGGGAGGAATGGTGCTCATGTATCTCAGTGGTTAAGGTTTCAGTAAGAGCGCCTGCTGTGGTGGGATGCAGGCTACTCTGCAGTGGGACTTGGGCTGTTTTAGCTTGTTACCTTTGATTCTCTGTGCTTTCCTATTTGGGAAGATGGGCAGTTTCTCCAATGTACTGGGCAAATATAAATTTCTAAATATATTGAGCAAATTATTCAAGGTATCTTGTTCCAAAGAAAGAGTAATTCCTCTATTAATATTTTATAGCTTCATGCTAATGAGGAGATTCTTCAGCCAGCAAGATAGCAATTTAACCAACAAAGTAGAAGTAACTTTGTAAGGAAAAAGAAATGAACACTGAAATCTTTGCAGGGGTGTTTTGGCTCCACCAATGTTTTCTGCTTCTGCTAATAAGGCACCCCGCTTAGTTATCAATCTGCTTGGCCCTTGCTCTCTCAAGGCTTTATTTTAAAACCTGAAATCTTCCTTAGTTAGAGGAATAGATGGGATAAGGCAAAGGAACATTAAAGGAAACTGCACAAATGAACTCTGTTAGCAATGATCAAAAGCAGAATGTGAAAAAAAAAAAAAAAAAAAAAAGATAGCAGGAAGAGAAGAGCCAACTTTTCTAACTCAAACTAATGATTTTTCTCCCCTCTGGATTCCACTAAGGACCTTACTCAAAGCTCCTGTTTGTAAAGTTTTTTTATACTTGTTTTGATTTTAAATTTTTTTTCTTAAAATGAAGTTTCTAAAATATATTAACGATGTGGAAGGAACGTTGTTTGAAAACTTAGAGTTGGTTTTTTTATTGCTATGTTTCTAACTAGCTGGAACACATAGGAAAAAGGTTTGCTATTGCAGTCTAATGTATTCTTCAACCCTGAAGCACAGAGATACTACATGGTCTTGACCTACAGCACATTTTCAGACTCTTGGGATTATATTTCTTCATTAACTGTGCTAAAACACTGTCTTCTCTGTGTTCAGTGGTATATTACTTATATATATTTGGTTCAGTAATATAAGACTTTCATTGTGCATTTTATTTCACCAAATATTTATTTTATTAGATAAGTGACAGTCCTGTGGCAATCACTGATATTCTTATGTACTATGGATGTACCCGTCATTGGTCACACGTCAGCTAAAATACAAAAGCTGCTGTTTTCCCATTGACTTTTATGTTCTAGTTGTAACCTTAATAATAACTTATGTAGCATCGCTTTATATGACAGATTCTGACCTTACATGCACAAAATTTATGTCCCACTTATCTATTTTGCTTTGACTATTTTGACACAAGTTATTATGAGAAATTTATTAGTAATTTTTCTGTGTACATTTTCATAGAAAGATAACTGAACATTATGCTAAGTAATATTATGATATAACCAAGATGCAGCAACTGCTAAGGTAGTGTCATATGTAATGGAGAAAAGTGTCTATTACTAAATTGGATTTATAATGGTTGAAAATTATTTTTAAGTTGCACAATTTTAATTATAGAGTGATGAAACATTCATAGAAGGTAATTTAAAAAATTCTTTTAAAGGACTTATTTGCTTCTGTGTGCCACATGCATGCAGGAGTCCAGGAAGGCCAGAAGGACTCACATATCTTGGAACTGGCTTTAAAGGCAATTGTGAGGTGCCATGTAGGCGCTAGGGACTGAACTCAGATCTTTCTCAAAAGCAGTTAGTGCTCTTAGCCATCTCTCCAGGCCCAAATGTCCTGCATGTGGCTCTGAGGATAGAGTGAGGCTTTGTACATGATCCATGTAAAAGGATAATTTTAAGGAAACACATTTTCATGTCTTCCTGGGGATTAAATTGGCATGTACCTCTATATACCTCCATAAAGTTCAAAGAACTGCTAACATTTGTTGATCTTTATATACCTAGAAGGTCCAGATAATTACAATTGCTTATCATTTTCTTAACTTCTAAAATGTCAGAATAAATAATGGTGAGGCATATTCCCCTAGAACACACAACATTGAGGCCAAAGACATGGATCGATAAGTAAAGACACTTGCTGCCAAGCCTGGTGAGCAAAGTTTGATCTCTGGAATACAGGGCAAAAGAGAGGACTTTATGCACACACAGTAAATAAATGTATAAATATTTAAAAGGACACCAAATCCAAGGCAGCTGGTGGCTGGGTTTATTGTGGATAACTTATTACTTAACACAACCAACAGACTTGTAGTAATCTTTGTAATTAGTTTAGTTATTTCTTAGAAAATATGTTTTGTAACTTGTAGGTACTATACAATATTATATAGGAAGAGTTATCTTTAACATTTTACAGATTATGTTATAAATAAAAGCATAGTTGGTCAAATTATTGTAAAATCTTGCATCTTCAGTTTTTCCTTCTCCCTATGACCACAATATTAAATAAATTGTGGACACTAGACAGAACAGAGTTCTCTTTCCTTGGTTTGCTGCTTCTTTACAGAAATATTTCTGGTTACGATTTATTTCCCATCTCTTTGTTAGTAAGAAAGGCCTGACAAAATATGGCATGGGTTAGAGTAGCCTACAGTTATTGGTACCTGGAGTCAGAAGTATGTAGCAAAGTATATGTTCAAAAGTCAGGGCCTATGTGAGAAGTAAGTGGCACCTTTTGCCAAGAAAGACCACTGACTTCACAGAAATTGGGGCTAAGACTTTAGTCTTCGACAGAGTGATTGAGTGGAAAATTAAACTATTGACAGGAGTATGAAAATTTGCTTTCAATAGAAGAGAAAGAAGCTATCTAAACATAATAAATGTCTCACACGTCCTCTGCCCTCAGATGAGTACAGCTTAGGGCTGTGGTCCTGTACACCACTAATGGCTGCCACTTGTCTGATGGACAGTGCACTCAGTTCAGGATGTCCAGCTGCCCTAGGACATTTCCTTCTAAATATGTAAAAGCCAGAGATTAAATGCACTGCTTCTCTACACTTATGTGGGAGGATGTAGCTGAGCAGGTCAGCCCTCCAGCTTTGTTCGTGGGGCATGGAGGCTCGAGTTGGGGCTTGTGGTGCTTTCATTCTCTGTATTATTTGGAAACTCAGTCATATTTACTTTTTTCGGTACTGAGGGAGGAGTAATTTTTTTCTCCCAGAGCTCATTCTTGCAGAAATTACATCAGATAATTGTGAAGGGGATTGTTGGTCTGCCCAGGCTCCGGGCAACAAAGGATGCTGTTTGCTTTTTTGAACAAGGCAGGCAGAAGGAAGCAGAGGAGGGCGTCTTAGAGAATTGTAATCAGTGCATTATATTCATTGCTTGGTTGGAAAGAGGGATGTATCGAACCCTTTATTTCTCCATTCATCCCTAGACATGATTGTGTTTTGTAAAGTTTATTTTTAAGACTTTCAGTTTATGAAGAGAAAACAAGTAGGTTTAAGTAAAGAGGGGTTTTTAATTAGTTAGTTAAAAATGTAAAACAGAATATAAAGTGAATAAATAAATTAATTAAAACCTTTAAAGAGTGAAAAAGAGAAGGGTTTAAGAAAATGTGGTCGACCAGTAGGAGCAAAAATATTTGTCTCTACAATTATGATTAATTTTGTCAACAGAATTGATTTTCACCTTTTTTGAAGTGTTAACTCTATTAACAAATCAGGAGAGTCTAAGCATGATGGTTCATCCTATAATCTGCCACACAGGAGTTGGAGTCAGGAGAGTCAGGAGGCCCAAGCCAATTGGTGAGCAACAGGAGCTAGAGCACCATGATACCGGGTTTCAAAACAAACACACACAAACAGAATCAGTAATGTGAAAAAGAATGCATAAATCAAAACAAAGAGAGAAAAATAGATTCAAACACTAACAATCAAGGATGTGGCAAGGACCTTTTCAAATAGTCTCCCTTATAAGCTTATATTTTGTTATTTTGTTAATTGTGCTGTTTCCAATTTTCCTGAATACTTTGCTTAAAATTATAAAATAATCACTGTTCAAAGCTGTTACTAGACAGTGATCATGTGTATATGCATATTATTTAAATACTTATTTGACTTTTTAAAATATTTTAACTCCATGTGGAAAATTTTTAAAGTCACAAAAAATGTTCAATTTTGATGATAAGTTTTTCCTTCCTCAATTTTTGTTCCATAGATTCTGAGCTCTAGTATTAAGTGCACACAAACTACAATCTCTGGCTTTTTTTTTTAATGTATGCATGTTGTGTGGTGATTTGCAAATAGAACTCACATAGGCACTCTTAAAGCCAAATAGAAGGTCTTTATTGCCAGTTAGGAGAAACTTCCCAAATAAAGCAAGCTTTTTTATTCTTAGCTTTTTAAAGCACAAAACTCACATCTTCTGTAGACACACTTCAGTTAACAAGACCACTTAATGAGAAGCAGCACTGCAGAACTAAAGCAAGGCCAGCACATTCATGAACTTTCCCAGCCTCATCCTGGGACTGTTGACTTAGCTTTTGTTTCTGATTTGGAAGATGTTACTGTGTATGTGCTGGGTTCCGTGGCTGAATAAGCTTCTATCATGACATCAGTTGTGCAAAGGTCTTCAGATCTATTACATCCATGCATGCATTCTTATAGATGGTCACTGCCCATCTTCTCTCCTGTTTTTTTTCCTACAAGTCAATTTGGTCTCATGTCAGTATAAACCTACATATTTTGTTTTATTAGTGCTCAAATAGTATATTTCTTGCATCTTCTACATTTCTTTATATTTTAGACTCAGGAGATTGAATCTTTTAATTTGCTTGAAAAAAAATGGTTTAAAGGATATTTCTAGGACATTTTTTGCTTATTATTCGACAACTTAACACATACATACAATGTGACTTTATCCTTTCTGGAACTCCCACCCACTTCATTTCCAGCTTCATATTTTAGAAAATGTAGTGATTGTGATTTTGATTTTACACTCAACAGAAGCAAAGCCTCTAACAGCCTGACAGAGTCTTCAGGGACTAAAAACAAATTCCACGTAAATTCAGAGAAAGAGCCCCTTCTAAACCTTTCAGTTTCTTAAGTTTAGTTAAAAAAGTGTCTTTGGTGTGTGGCTCCCTGAATGTTTCGCCCTCATCCTCCCACAGACATACAGTGAGATTAGAACAGACCAATTTGAAAATGCCTCACTTGGTCAAGAAGTGAGTTCATCTAAGCTTATGGCTAGACTAGGTCATAGGTCTTGATACATGAACAGCCTTTTCTCAGGTGCAGGAAGTCACAGGAAACTGTTCATTAGAATACTTCTTTGTTAGGGTTTTTACAGAAGCTTATTAATCTCCTAGACTCCAGCCTTGACTCCACACAACTCCCTAAACTCCTGAATTGCGGCCATTGTAGGCTGGTCCCACCACAGCCTTAGGAAGCCTGCAGATGCCTTTGAACAGGACTTCTCTCTGGCTGAACAGCAAATACAGCTACCACTTTCGTTTTATGTCTGTCATGTCAAAGATGTGTTCATATAGATCCAACTTCTATTTCCTATGATTCAGGATGCATCTGAGGGCCTTCTGTGTCTCTGTTACTTTGACCACAGTGGATCTCTGCTCTGAGAGACAGGGGGGCACTTGCTTCCTGAGTCACTAGCCTGGTGATTTAACCGCAGATCTTGGAAGGCTTCTCTTGGAAGTCCCTAGGCTGCTGCAGCTGCTGTTGCTGATCTCAGCAATTATTCTGTCGCTGGCCTGGAAATGGTTAGGAATAGTTATTGTCCATTTGCCCCTGCTGTCTGTGCTGGTGCACACTACAAATACTGTGAGAGAGGAAGAGAAGAATGCCGCGTGCTGCCCGTACCCTGCCTAAGGCCTGATGCTCTCAAAACGGTGCTCATATGTACCAGGACACATAAAGATCACTAGTCTGGAATTGGGAGATCTCTTTTCTGTGCCATCTTGATATTCCAGAGTGCCACCTAATCTCATTTTAATTCCATGGACCACAGAGTCATTTGTCATGCTGATCACCAGAATCCTCTTAGGAGTCCAAAAAACAAACTAGCCAGCCAGGTTCAATGGGCCAGCTGGGCATAAGGGAAGTTACTCCACTCCTGCTGAAAGCCTGTCAGAAGGATAAGAAACATCTGGAGTGGTGGATCTATGTCCTCAGGTCACCATGCCCACTCAATGAGGCAATAGTCACCTACTGTTCCTTAACTAACTCAATACAAGTAGGCAATAAACTACCCTTCCCATATGCTTCATAAATCAATGGCAGTGGGTTTACTTTTATTTCTTTGGAGAGGAAGATTTGGCTGTTATTTTATAATGTTATTTTATTGAAGAAAAATGTTATTGTCAAAACAATTCATGAAGCTGAATTGCATCTTGATCACTCTTTTATAAATTTGTAATAATACAAACATTTGGATTTGAGATCAAACTTTGGCCAAAGCAAGTATAAAAATGAGTATGATCTAACATTTACAACTAAGCTATACTGATATTCCTTTGAAACTAAGTAATTACTAAAAGTGATTAACTGTACATTATCTAGAAATAAGTATTATTAAATAGATGTTAAGTTCAAATGTTATCTCTTTCCCCAAGCCCTAATATTTATATAGGGTAAAAGTGTCATACACTCCACTGGAAGAACTGGGCTTTACAGTATTATTTGATGAGCTTTACAATACTTTTGCTTTTATTTTTCTTTTCTTTTTTTCCTATGTGTGGCATGATTTTATTTAAAACTTTTGAAGTAAACAAAGAAACACATCGACATTTAAAGTTCATCGTCACTACAGTAATTTTACCAAGCCAAATATCTCGAAGATGTGGCAGAACATTTGAAACTAGAGAGATAAAGTGCCAAGATGCTCCATTTTGCTTCTGTTTCTTGTGTGTGTTGTTGTTGCTGTAGTTGGTGCATGCATGCGTGTGTGTGTGTGTGTGTTTGTGTGTTCTTGTGTGTGTTTTTTGTTGTTTTTGTTGTTGTTGTTGGTGCATGCATGCGTGTGTGTGTGTGTTTGTGTGTGCTTGTGTGTGTTATTTTTCAATCACAGTATACTTATCTAACACACTTTCCTTTCACTCATGGTATTGGGGAACAGGACAGTGTTTATGGGCCATGGGATTATAGACAAAGAGTGATTATCAAAAAGAGTTAGTTAGTTATCTTGTAGAATTTCTTTGAAGCTTGGTGATAAAGTCAGGAGAGACAAAATTTTTTTGTTTGGCTTTTATAGATTTTGCCCATTTTGCATTACTATTCATCCTCATTCCAGCATTTGTTTTCAGACCTTTAGATATTGTGCTTAAGGAAACAAACAGTGCTCCCATAACATTACCTTCTTTCACCCTGTGTCTCTGAATGCAATGTGCTTTTTATGTCCTTTCATTATCTTTGGAAGATTCCCCTATTTGTATAAAATGCATTGCCCTGTATTATGGTTAATCTTTGTTGACAACCTGGTTGGATCTGGAATCAGCTAGACATGAACCTCTGGTTAGGTCTAGAAGAACATTTCCTTGAAGGATGGACTAGGGGAGGTGATTGGCACCTCTCTGCAGAATCCCAGATGTGGGGAAAGTCTAAGGGGAAAGCTTCTGAAGAGTGCAGCTTCCCCACTGCTCACGCTGCCACTGGCATCTGAATGGAGCTCTTTCAGCCGTCCATGCCCTTCAGGGATGCCTAAGTCCAGCAGCATCAAATTGGGACTGCTGAGGCAGAAAACACTGTGAACCAACCAGATAGTCACTCTCTGCCACTGCAGTACAATAATTATTGAACTACACAAACCTTATCCTGTAAACAAATCAATAAAGATCTTTTAATGACATATATTTATTCTACTAGTTCTGTTCTTCTACAGAAATCTATATAATAATCTTACTCTTTAAAAAAAATTTTAATAATCTTACTCTTCTGTCTACATTAAACCAAGGCTTTTCTACAAGCATTCATTTAATTTCCAAAATATCACTGATATTTGCATGGACTTTCAATTTCTATAACATCCAATTTTACTTTTAAAGCTGTCTATCCATATATCTCAATTATTGAATGTAGACATTAAGTAAATTTGGATCACACTTGTGACTCTCTGAAATAAAACATCTTTTAAGCAGTGCAAAGTACATTTTATTTGGGAAAAATGTTTACTAGAATTCATCCCATTATACACTTCCTCAGAAAAGGTAATGAATTAAGAGTTAAATGGGATATAAATAAAGACACTGAAAGAAATAGTTTCAAAATTAATTACTAATAATATTTCTTTCTTCTCTAAATTTGAGCTATGAATTAAATTACAGCACTGTCATAGACCTCTACAAAATAAGTTTCAATTAAAGCCTTAAAGTCATTTGGCAGCCACATACAAAAAAGATTACAACTGTAAATTCTTTTCTTGTTTTAAATATATATTATTTTATTGGCTGGCTTTATGGATTTAGTGTATGAAAACACTTAAAATGCAAATTCAAATAATAACTATATAGCCCATGGGTATGCATCCGTTGCCATTACACCTGGGAACTTGGGAACTTTAAAATGAATAATAGGAAGTCCTATTTGTTATAATTTTTATTTTCTTGATATATAAAAACTATAATCTATCAGTTTAAGGTGCTAATATTAAGGGGTTAATATAACAAACACAACACAAGAAAACCATAAAGTGACCATATTAATTGATATGGAAGATTACAATACTGTTGAGAGCAAATTCATGTACAGTGTTGGTGGAACCTAATTGGAACAGAAATGGCATTTCTTGAGAGGCTTGGGCAGTGTTGTTAATCCATCTCATCTACAGACAGACTACAAATAAAAAGTTCAGCATTTTTTTGAGGAGGAAGCTCCTCTAGAAAATTGTTAAGAAAAGCAAGATGTGCTTTGATTTGTTAGCTCAGATACAATTTTCATTTTCATTCAGATTACCTCAAGAGCTTCAATATTAAATTCTTCTAAGGTATAAATCATATTTACATAAAATATTATATATTTTATCACATATATTTAAATTTAATATGACTCTCAGTAATTCCAGTTTCTAATTCTTAATATATATCAAGTCATATAATGCTCATTTTGGGTGTTTTTACTGGGTTATTGACTTCAATGTCCTTACATTCATGTTTCCTTTCCTTTTTCTGGTAAGTGTATGTAGGAAAATATTAAGGATATGAGGAGCTTGTAGAAGTTCAATAATATTATTATCTCACTGTTCTGAAACTTAACATTGATGGTTAAAAAAATTATTATGAAATTTAATGTAAAAATTTGTGATAAAATTAAGCTATTACCTTAAAAATAACTTTATTGAAGCGAATGTCACTTACTATAATGTAATATATACACCCAGTGTTTAAATAATATGTTAATAATTTCAGCATATGCCATAAGAGGGAAATAGCCTTTGGTTCTTTCTCAGTACTTCTCTGTTACTGTCTGACATGATGCAGAAAATTTTTATAGGAGTTAAAAATAGATTGAATCACGAATAGATACCCAATGGACTCATCCTTGATGGATCTAAATAACCATTGTGTTGTCTTTTTCTCCTAGACAAAAGACACTCTAGTTTATAAGGACTAGTCACAAAAGGTCATGTAGTGGGAACTATGCTCACCAGTAGATTTCCTAAAGTTATTAGTCGCTTTGTAGATCAACCTCCCCTCTCAGCTGCAGCATGGCCCATCCTGTCTTGTGGAGTGTCTTCACTTGTAGTTTTTATCATGAAGTGTTCTTACCTATCTGAATTACTTTTTAAAAACAACTGGGATGTAAAGTTCATATATAAATTAAAATAAATGTAAAAAGGTACCAAAAGGAGATGAGACAGAATGGAACAAACAGCACAGTGTCTAACGTACTTTCCAAGTTATAGATGGAAGAGGACGCGCACAGCTGTAAGCACTCTTCATTTTAATCATCATCTAGGAGTTTGAGTATTGAGTAAAGGAAGAAAAAAAATTCTGCTATGAACTCCTCTAGCTCTGGGATTTTCCTAGTTGGAAGGCTTTTTATTACTGTTTCTCTGTCATCGTTTGTCATCCTCATTTATGAATAGAAATAGAAGACAAAATATCCTAAATTCATATGGAACCAGAAAAGATCCTCCGAGAACTGAAAGAATTCTGAGCAAAAAGAAATTGCTCAAGGTATTAGCATATTACCATTCCAGGCTTCAAGGTACATTACAGAGCAACAGTAAGAAAAACAAGAGCCAATGTGATATTGGTACAAAAGCAGACAGTAGAACAATGGAACAACATCGAGTGCCAAGCAGTGCATGTAACTACAACCACCTAATATTGGACAAAGACACTAAAAACATACACTGGAGAACAGACAGTGTATTCAACAAGTGATGCTCGAAAAATTGGATTTCTACATGCAGAAAAATGAAATTTGACCAATACCTATCACCTGTCATAAAAACTAGCTTCAATTGGGTCAAAGACCTAAGTTTGAAACTGAAAACACTGAAACTGCTAGGAGAAAGCATAGCCAGTACCATTTAAAAAAAAAAAAAAAAAAAGCCACATTTCAGCAGAAATTGAGGCCAACTATTTCAAAAGGAACATCATAAGACTAAACAGCGTATGGATAATCATAGAAGAAACCAGTCTTTGCTAGTTATCCATGTGATGGGGGATTAATTCAGATAAAGAACTCAAAAAACAAACAAAAACAAAACAAACAAACAAACAAAAAAACCACCAGCCAAAAAGAGCTATTCAAAAGGGTGCTTGGGATCTGAACAACGCTTTCACAGGAAATAATACAAGTGGCTAAGAAATATCTTTTGAAATTGTCATCTAGTAATTAGCGAAAAGCAAATCGAAACAACTTTGAGATTTCATCTTATCACAGTCAGAGTAGCAAAGATCAATTAAACAATTGACAAGAAATGCTGAAGAGGATGTGAGGAAAGAGAATCTCTTTCCCTGTAGACCAGTTTGTAAACTGGTGTAACCATTTTAGCAATGGGAGTGGTGGAACCTCACTCTGCAGAAAAAGTAAAACTGAAAGTGAATCTTCTGTGTGACCCAATGGTGCCACTCTCTGCCTTATGTCCAAAGGACTTGGCATCCTATTCTGCTGATGCTTACCTGCTCAGCCGTGTCCATTCTTGCTCTACTCACAATGGCAAGAAATTAAAACAGCATAATTGTCCTACAAGCTACTCAGCTATAAAGAAAGATGGAATCATGAGCATTGCAGGTATATGGTGTTAAGTAGAGAAGACCATTCTGAGTGGGGTAACTCAGACCCAGAAAGACAACATTGAATGTTCTCTTTTCATATGTGATTCCTAGCTTCAAGTTTTCAGGTGTGAGTACATATCCTAGAGTCAAACTGCAGAAAGCAGGAATGTAAAGGGCGCTGTGGGTGGAAGGAGAAACCGGGAAGGACTAGATAAGGAATTGTAGGCAGAGCTTCGACTAACAAGGAAGCAGGGGATAAGTACAAAAAAAAAGGGTGGTGGGGGGGAACAATAGTAAGGATATCTGAAAAGGTCATAAGGAATCATTATTATATATCTACCTAATATTTCATATAAGTCTATGTGTACATATACATACAGACTTTAAGTAAATGATTTCCTTCTGGGTTAACAATGCCCCCAAATGGTCCTCTCTGACATGATAGGTGATAGATGATAGATAGGTAGATAGATAGATAGAGAGGTTATAGATAGATACATAATAAATACTAGAGTAGATAGATGATAAATGATGATATGTAGATGATAGATGATAAATAGATAGATAGATAGACAGATGATAGATAGATAGAGGATAAAACATTATATAGACTGAACAGGTTTTGTGTATATTGTTACTATTATTTTTATATAGCTGCATTTGTTTCCCTTTTCCCTTAGTTTCTCTCTTAACCCAGCTATCACACAAATGATTGAGACTCTTTTATAAGGCTTTACTATACAATCTTGGGCAGTTTAAGTCTGTTCTTTACCCTATATGTTATCCTGACTCCATATTTGCCAAACTTGATTTTTACTTCCTTCTTTGCTCAGCTGAATCTTCTTTTTTTTTTTTTTTTTTTTTTTTATTTATTCTTGTTACATCTCAATGTTTATCCCATCCCTTGTATCCTCCCATTCCTCCCCCCCCACCCATTTTCCCATTATTCCCCTCCCCTATGACTGTTACTGAGGGGGATTACCTCCCCCTATATATTCTCATAGGGTATCAAGTCTCTTCTTGGCTACTTGCTGTCCTTCCTCTGAGTGCCACCAGGTCTCCCCCTCCAGGGGACATGGTCAAATGTGAGGCACCAGAGTACGTGAGAAAGTCATATCACACTCTCCACTCAACTGTGGAGAATATTCTGACCATTGGCTAGATCTGGGAAGGGGTTTAAAGTTTACCTCCTGTATTGTCCTTGGCTGGTGTCTTAGTTTGAGCGGGACCCCTGGGCCCAAATCTGCCTATCATATTGTTCTACTTGTAGATTTCTAGGACCCTCTGGATCCTTTTATTTTGCTGTTCTCCCATGCGTCTCTCATTTAGAGTCGCAATAGGATGCCTTCCCCTCTGTCCCAGTTTCCTGGTAAGTGAAGGCTTTCGTGGGACATGCCCCTTGGGCTAGTATGCAGATATAAGTGAGTATATACCATTTGATTCTTTCTGCTTCTGGGTTAACTCACTCATTATGATCATTTCTAGCTCAATCCATTTATCCACAAATTTCGGGAATTCCTTGTTTTTAATAGCTGAGTAGTATTCCATAGTGTATATGTACCACAGTTTCATTATCCACTCTTCTACTGAGGGACACTTAGGCTGTTTCCATGTTCTGGCTATTATGAATAAGGCTGCTATGAACATGGTTGAGCAAATTTTCTTGTTGTGTGCTGGAGCATCTTCTGGGTATATTCCAAGGAGTGGAATAGCTGGGTCTTGAGGAAGCCCTAGTCCCATTTTTCTGAGATAGCACCAGATAGATTTCCAAAGTGGCTGTACTAGTTTGCATTCCCACCAGCAATGAAGGAGTGTTCCTCTCTCCCCACATCCTCGCCAGCATGTGGTGTCGCTTGAGGTTTTGATCTTAGCCATTCTGATGGGTGTAAGATGGAATCTCAGAGTTGTTTTGATTTGCATTTCCCTGATGACTAAGGAGGTTGAGCATTTCTTTAAGTGTTTCTCAGCCATTTGATACTCCTCTGTTGAGAATTCTCTGTTTAGTTCCAAGCCCCATTCTCAATTGGGTTATTCGGTTTGGTGGTGTTTAATTTCTTGAGTTCTTTATATATTTTGGATATTAGACCTTTGTCAGATGTAGGGTTGGTGAAGATTTTTTCCCAGTCTGTAGGCTGTCGCTTTGTTCTCTTGACAGTGTCTCCTGCCTTACAGAAGCTTCTCAGCCTCATGAGGTCCCATTTATTAATGGTTGACATTAAGGCCTGGGCCGTTGGTGTTCTGTTCAGGAAGTTGTCTCCTGTGCCAATATGTTCCAGGCTCTTTCCCACTTTTTCTTCTAAGTGGCTTAGTGTCTCTGGTTTTATGTTGAGGTCTTTAATCCACTTGGATTTGAGTTTTGTGCAAGGTGACAAATAGGGGTCCAGTTTCATTTTTTTACACATAGACCTCCAGTTAGACCAGCACCATTTGTTGAAGATGCTATCCTTTTTCCATTGAATGGATTTGGCTTCTTTGTCAAAAATCAAGTGACCATATGTGTGTGGATTCATATCTGGGTCTTTGATTCGATTCCACTGATCAACCAGCCTGTTGCTGTGCCAGTACCATGCTGTTTTAAGTACTATTGTTTTATAGTACAGTTTGAGATCAGGTATGGAGATTCCTCCGGAGCATCTTTTATTGTACAAGATTGTTTTAGCTATTCTGGGTTTTTTGTTTTTCCATATGAAGTTCAGAATTGAACTTTCAATGTCTTTAAAAAATTGTGTAGTTATTTTGATAGGGATTGCATTGAATCTGTAGATTGCTTTTGGTAGGATGGCCATTTTTACTACGTTAATTCTCCCGATCCATGAGCAAGGAAGATCACGCCATCTTCTCAGGTCATCTTCAATCTCTTTCTTCAGAGTTTTGAAATTTTTTTCATACAAGTCCTTCACTTGCTTAGTTAGGGTAACTCCTAGATATTTTATATTGCTTGTGGCTAATGTGAAGGGTGTGGTTTTCCTAATTTCTTCCTCTGCAAGCTTGTCATTTGTGTATAGGAAGGCTACAGACTTTTTTGAGTTAATTTTGTATCCAGCCAATTTGCTGAAGGTGTTTATCAGCTTTAGGAGTTCTCTGGTGGAGTTTTGAGGG
Source organism: Acomys russatus (assembly GCF_903995435.1). NCBI lineage: Eukaryota > Metazoa > Chordata > Mammalia > Rodentia > Muridae > Acomys > Acomys russatus. Next base: position 73,008,433 of record NC_067156.1, on the reverse strand, counting down.
TCACTTATGTACACTATCATATCATCTACAAAGAGGGATAATTTGACTTCCTCCTTTCCCATTTGGATCCCCTTGATCTCCTTTTGTTGTCTTATTGCTCTGGCTAGAACTTCGAGTACTATATTGAAGAGATATGGAGAGAGTGGGCAGCCTTGCCTTGTTCCCGATTTGAGAGGAATTTCCTTGAGTATCTCACCATTTACTTTGATTTTGGCTATTGGCTTGCTGTATATAGCCTTTATTATGTTGAGGAAAGTGCCTTGTATCCCCGATCTCTCTAAAACTTTAAACATGAATGGGTGTTGAATTTTATCAAATGCTTTCTCTGCATCCAAGGAGATGATCATGTGGTTTTTTATTTTCAGTTTGTTTATATGGTGGATTACATTGATGGATTTCCGTATATTAAACCATCCCTGCATGCCTGGAATGAAGCCTACTTGGTCATGATGAATGATATCTTTGATGTGCTCCTGTATTCGTTTTGCAAGTATTTTATTTAGTATTTTTGCATCTATGTTCATAAGAGAAATTGGTCTGAAATTCTCTTTCTTTGTTGAGTCTTTGTGAGGTTTAGGTATCAATGAGACTATGGCCTCATAGAATGAATTTGGTAATTTTCCATCCATTTCTATCTTTTGGAGTAGCTTGAAGAGTATCGGTATTAGCTCGCCCTTAAAGGTCTGGTAGAATTCTGCACTGAAACCATCTGGCCCTGGGCTTTTTTTGGTTGGGAGACCATCGATGATTGCTTCTATTTCTGTAGGGGAAATGGGACTATTTAACTTGTTTATCTGTTCTTCATTCAACTTTGGCAAGTGAACTTTATCAAGAAAATCGTCCATTTCCCTTAGATTTTCAAATTTTGTGGCGTATATGCCTTCAAAGTAGGATCTTATGATTCTTTGAATTTCTTCAGTGTCTGTTGTTATGTCTCCCTTTTCATTTCTGATTTTGTTGATTTCAATACTGTCTCTCTGCCTTTTAGTTAGTTTGGCTAATGGTCTGTCTATCTTGTTGATTTTCTCAAAGAACCAGCTTTTGGTTTTGTTGATTCTTTGGACTGTTTTCTTATTTTCTAATTTGTTAATTTCAGCCCTGAGTTTGATTATTTCCAGGCGTCTACTCCTCTTGGGTGTTTCTGCTTCTTTTTTTTCTAGGGCTTCCAGTTGTGTTGTTAAGATGCTTATGTGCGATGTTTCCAATTTCTTTTTAAAGGCACTTAGTGCTATGAATTTTCCTCTTAGCACTGCTTTCAATGTATCCCACAAATTTGGGTATGTTGTTTCTTCATTTTCATTGAATTTCAGAAACTCCTTGATTCTTTCTTTATTTCTTCCCTAACCCAGGTGTCATTTAGCAGAGAGTTGTTTAGTTTCCACAAACGTGTAGGCTTTTTGTTATTTCTGTTGTTGTTGAATTGCAGCCTAAGAGCATGGTGATCTGATAGGATACAAGGTATTATTTCAATCCTCTTGTATCTGTTGAGGCTTGCTTTGTGACCTACGATGTGATCAATTTTGGAGAAGGTTCCATGGGGTGCAGAGAAGAAGGTGTATTCTTTCTTGTTTGGGTGAAAGGTTCTATAGATATCTGTTAGATCCATTTGACCCATGGCATTGGTTAATGATGTTATTTCTCGGCTTAGTTTCTGTTTCAATGACTTATCCTTCAGTGAGAGTGGGGTGTTGAAGTCTCCCACTATTATTGTGTGGGGATCGATGTGTGGTTTAAGCTTTTTTAGGAGATCTTTTACATATGTGGGTGCCCTTGTATTGGGAGCATAGATGTTCAGAATTGTGATGTCATCTTGGTTGACTTTACCTTTGATGAGTATGAAGTGTCCTTCCTCATCCCTTTGATTAATTTTGGTTGAAAGTCTATTTTGTTCGATACTAAAATGGCTACACCTGCTTGCTTCTTGTGACCATTTGCTTGGAATATTTTTTTCCAACCTTTTACCCTGAGGTAATGCCTTTCATTATGGGTGAGATGTGTTTCTTGGATGCAGAAGAATGTTGGGTCTTGTTTATGTACCCATTCGGTTAGTCTGTGTCTTTTTATTGGAGAATTGAGGCCATTGATGTTGAGAGATATTAATGACCAGTGACTGTTAAGAGTCTTAATTTTGATGTTGTTTCCAGTCGAGCGTTTGTGTAGTTGTGTTTTTGCCATGGGATAGTTATCTATTTCCTGGGTAGTTTTGGTTGTAGCTTGACCCTTTGGGATGGAGTTTTCCTTCTAGTACCTTCTGTAAAGCTAGGTTTGTGGATAGGTACTGTTTGAATTTGTTTTTGTCATGGAATATTTTGTTTTCTCCATCAATGGTTATTGATAATTTTGCTGGGTAAAGTAGTCTGGTCTGGCATCTGTGTTCTCTTAGGGTTTGCAGGATCTCTGTCCAGGCCCTTCTGGCTTTTATGGTCTCTGCTGAGAAGTCAGGTGTAATTCTGATAGGTTTACCATTAAATGTTATTTGGCCCTTTTCCCTTGCAGCTTTTAATATTTTTTCTTTGTTCTGCATGTTTTGTGTTTTGATTATTATGTGGCGGGCAGTTTTTCTTTTCTGGTCAATTCTATTTGGTGTTCTGTAGGCCTCTTGTATGTTTATAGGCATCTCTTTCTTTAGATTGGGGAAATTTTCTTCTATGATTTTGTTGAGAATAGTTTCTGGGCCCTGGAGTCTGATGTCTTCTCTTTCTTCAATGCCTATTATCCTCAGATTTTCTTCTTTTCATGGTGTCCTTAATTTCTTGGATGTTTTGTGTCAGGAGTTTTCCAGATTTGGCATTTTCTTTAATGGTTGATTCAATATCTGTGATTGTATCTTCTAGCCCTGAGATTCGTTCTTCCATCTCTTGGATTCTGTTAGAAAAGCTCACTCTGTGTTGCTCGCCTTCTTCTCTGAGGTCTCACGTTCTCGTTTTTCTTCTGTCTGTGTGTTTATCATTGAATCCATTTTCATTTTCAGATCTTGAACTGATTTTTTGATTTCTTTCATCTGATTTTTTGTATATTCCTGAGTTTCTTCCATTGCCTCTTTATAGGTCTTCAGAGCTTGAACCGTTTTAGTTATTTCTTTCATCTGTGTTTGCATTTTCCTGCAATTTTTCCAGTTCCACTCTATGTGCTTCTTTTATGTCTCTCACCTGTTTGTCTGCGTCTTCCTGCATTTGATTACGAATTTTATTTGTTTCCTCCATTATCATCCTCATTATAAGGATTTGAGGTCATTTTCTTGTATTTCCGTTGTATTTGAGTTCTCTGGGTGGTTTTCTTTGGGATAGCTGGAAACTGGAGACGCCATGTTGTTTTGGGTTTTTTTGCGTATGCTTTTTCGTTGTCCTTTAGACATCTTGCCGTCTTTGTTTTTGTTGGGTAGCTTCCAGAGTTGAATGGAGGGTGTCTGACGATAGATTCACTTGTTTTCTTACGATTTCCCTAGGCTGCGAGCTCAAAGCTTCACTGGTGTGGATGTTAGGAGGTTAGCCCTGTTGTTCTGGTCTCTCACAGCCAGTGATCCTCAGTCCCCCTCTGCTGTGGATCCTGCAATTGTTCTGGGTCTCTGAATGAGCGTTGGGTCAGGCCAAGGTATCCACAGCCTTCTGTGTTCCCTGCCAAGTCCCGCCAGGAGCACTGGGACCGAACCACGGGCAGAACTCAGCTAGATTCTCAGGGCCTGAACCGTCTGCCAAGCTCAGCTAGGGATTTGGGCCCAAAATGCACACAGGGTCCAGCCAGAATTTTTGGGCTGGGACTACGCACCAAGCTCCACTAGGGCCTTTTGGCCCAAAGTGCGTGCTGTGGTCAGTTATTGACTCAGGGCCCGAACTGACCACCAATCTCAGCCAGGAATTCTGGATTCAAACTGCACACTGTGTCCAACCAGAGTCTTAGAGCTGGTGGAACCGAGAGCTCTGTCCAGCCTGTGCCACAGCAGGAGAACTGCGGCTGCTCTGAGTTAGCGCCAGTGGTGGAACAAGTGCTCTGCCCAGACTGTGTCACCGCAGGGGAGCTGCCGCTGAGCTGAGGTGGTGCCTAGGATGGAACCGAGCACGTCACCAAGCCCGCGCCACAGCAGGAGAACTGCGGCTGCTCCGAGTTAGCGCCAGTGGTGGAACAAGTGCTCCGCCCAGACTGTGTCACCGCAGGGGAGCTGCCGCTGAGCTGAGGTGGTGCCTAGGATGGAACCGAGCACGTCACCAAGCCTGCGCCACAGCAGGAGAACTGCGGCTGCTCTGAGTTAGCGCCTGTGGTGAAACCAAGTGCTCCGCCCGGACTGTGTCACCGCAGGGGAGCTGCCGCTGAGCTGAGGTGGTGCCTAGGATGGAACCGAGCACGTCACCAAGCCTGCGCCACAGCAGGAGAACTGCAGCTGCTCTGAGTTAGCGCCTGTGGTGAAACCAAGTGCTCCGCCCAGACTGTGTCACCGCAGGGGAGCTGCCGCTGAGCTGAGGTAGTGCCTAGTGTGGAGCAGTGTGCTCAACTAAGCCTGCGCCACAGCAGGGGAGCTATGGCCACGCTGAGTTAGTGCCTCAGGCAGAATTGTTTGCTGGGCCGGGCCAATACCCGGGACTCTGGGGCCGAACTGTCCGCCGAGTCCAGTCTGGGTCCAAAGGCTCCACGCGACCCAAATCCTGCCCCGAGTCCCCTCTCCCGCAGCAATTCCCACCAGCCACCACACCAATCGCCTCCACCGGAAGGCTATGAGCTGCAAACCTCAGCCGCCGCTGCTGCTGCTGCCTCTGCCGCTGCCGCTCCGATCAGAGAAAAACCACGCTCCTCCCGTGTGCAGGGGCACGCAGGTCCTCCGCACCCTGGTCCCTCCGAACCGTGGAGCACTCCTGCTGCCGTGATGTTTGGACCTCGGTGTTCCTGGCTCAGAAATCTGTGCAATTCCCTGAATTGTTCACTGGAGCCTCCAAACGCGGTCCACACTGCTCGCCGCCATCTTGGATCCCTCCAGCTGAATCTTCTTTATCTCTCTTGTACCTCTGCCTATAGCCGAATCCTTAGTTGAATCCCTACTTCCTGTTCTATCTAACTCCTCCTCCCTTACTTGGCAGGAAGTTCAGTCCTATTCTTTCCCCTACTCAGTGATTGGCTATAAGCTGCTTATTTCATCCAAGGGGTAATTGCAGAGCAGAGTTTATACAATATTGAGACAGAAGAGTCTCAGACAAGGCTTGCAACCAGATATGGGGAATACAGAAATCAGCATTTGAATTACACAATAACCTTATACCTACAGTATGAATACATACATATATAAGTATATTTATTATATATTTATTCACACAGACACGAATTTGAATGGGAGAAAGAGGCGGCATGGAAGAGGTTAGCTGGGGGAAAGGGAATTAAAAAATGCCATAATTATAACACAACCTCAAAAACACATATTATAAAAAAAGGAAGCAAAGACCTTAACTTAAAAGGAGGCAAAATAATATAATTTAGTTTTCTGGAACAATATTGCTTAATTTTCAAGCGGTGACAAGAAAAAAAATCAATGATATATCAGCTACTATGAATATCATAGACTAAGGAATTAAGCATTCATAAGACTAACATTTTTAAGATGACACCAATTGAAAAGATCAGAAACACACTTAAGTTCTTGAGATGTCTACAAACTACCCACAGAATTAATGAAACCTAGGTAACTACTTATTAAAAGGTTATATAACCATACACATATATAATATAGATATGTATGTATTCCTACCGTTATGCTCAATGCAGAGTAAATGAAGAAATGCAGTAAAATTTTAGTAGAATCAAAAGTTCTAAATGCATGTGACGCGCTCCCTCAACTGAACTTGCACAAAGGTCTCCTTCAGAATCATGTTCATTTGTGCAAATGTTAGCCGCTGCGAGCCAGAGGCAAACTATACAAATGTCTCCTCAGAATGTGCCATTGAAAAATGGTCCTACCCACACTCCAACTGACTAGTCTACATTGAAGTGTTACCACTTAGGAAACAACACTGGTAAAGTGGCAGCAGTTTGTCGGAAACACAGTGTTCAGAGCTCAAGAGTGTCTCAGAGATTGAGATAATTTGGCCATGAGGGTGAAATGGTTAGGGTTGAAATAAAGAGAAGAGATGCACAAAATGAGGAAGAATGGCAGTAATGAGAGCGTGGAAGGAAAGATCATGCAAGAGGGGTGAGAGCAGAGATATAGAAGGATTTAAGAGAAAGTGATGCCAGGGACGATGGAGCAGAGCTTCATCAAGGAGGAAAGAAATGCTATTCAGAAGGTTAAGGTACTTAGGTGAGATATTGTTAAAAAAATGGGATCACGAAAGAAGAACCTTCAGGCAGAGAAAGCAGGAGACTAGTAAAAAACTGCAGTGGAGAGGCAGGATGTGTTCCCCAGGAAGCTCCAAGCTTTGCAGTGCACATTAAGATGAGAGATAAATAAAATAAATACAACTTAATACATAATATAAAGATTGTAAAGCTTCATGGTTTAGAATAATTTTTAAACTTTTGTACTAACAATATTTAGCCAATCACTGTAGTCTGAACCTCTAATTATTGAACTTGGTAGGTGGAGGCAGGAGGATCAAACACTTAAGGTTCAAACTTAGCCACATACTGAGTTTGAGACAAGTGTTCTGCTACCACCAAAGCCAATGTTTAAAGTATATTTTTAAAAATTAGATGAAGTCACAAAAGTGTTTTTTACAACATAAAGTAAATATTTGAGAAATCTCAATAATGTTAATCAATTAAAGAAAAGCAAAATTCCTCACCAGCATTCATTACCTTAGTAAGCCATTCTTATATTCCTGTTTTCTTATGCAGAAGGCATAATACCATGTGACATAATCAAGTGTGAATTGCTTCTTCTACATTTGAAATATAAAACCTGCCATGAATAACTTTAGGTACCAGAGAACCAAATCAAAAGAACGCACTTGTTCAAACAACAACAACAACAAACAAAAACACAAAAACAAAACAAAGAAAAAGAAAAAAAAGCCAGCAATTTATTCACTGGCCCATAATAAGGAGATGGCTGGCTTTTCCCCATTATAATGTAGCTGACTGAGTGGAGTGGTGGAGGTCAAATAGTCTAAACAAAACAGGTGAATCCAAGCAACTATAGCAAAAAGGGAAGGCGTATAATTTACACAAACGCAAAGACGTGCCTGCCACACACTGGTAACCTTACTGCAGCTGTGCAGTCTCATTCTGGGCTAACGATCGTGTCTTTGTTAACAAAGACTTTGAAGGCACTTGCTAGGACAGCATTCTTTCAGAATCAGTGACAGCCCTATAGTGATATTAAGTAGACAAAGATTTGAGTTAGTTCTTGTTTGACTTGATTTTTTACCAAGCAGAATATCTCTGTGTTTAATAGTGAAATTCAAGAAATGTATAGCAACTGTATTCTCAAGAGAGTGAATGAACTTGTCCAAGGATAATAATGAATGGACCAAGTTTTACTAGGCTTACAGGCCTAGTAAATTCTACAATCCATCATAACTTCTGAATTTTGTCAACCCCATGACATATAATTTGACCACCTCCCCTTTATGGGGAGGCCTGGTGGCACTCAAAGAAAGAATGAGCAGGCTACCAAGATGAGACTTGACAGCCTATTACCATACAGTGGGGAGGGAAGTCCCCCTCAGTCATAGACCTAGGGGAGAGGAATAGGATGAAAGTGGGAGGGAGGGAAGAATGGGAGAATACGAGTGATGGGATAACAATTGAGATGTAATCTGAAAAAATTAATTTTAAAAAAGTAAAAAAAAAAAAAAAAAAAAAAAAAAAAAAAAAAGAACTGGGTTATCCTGCTTTGATTTCTTCATATAGCAGAGTATTGTCCTTAAAGTAGGCATAAAAGCACTTGGAAATCACAGCATTTTAAACACAAATGACGAGAAGCCTCCAACATCATTTAACAAAGTATTTGCTTTTATTTATTCACTGCAAGTGCTAAATTTCAGAAAGTATTGATGTTAATCTCAGGAAGCAAACAGTAGGGTCAGTAGTGCTGTGAAGACTCTAAGGCGATGATTTAGGGCCTGGATTTAGTGCGTGAAATCCATCTGGTGCTGCCCTGGTTTTGTCAGATGTACCTTAGTTCTGTACTGCTTTTGTCAGATGTGTCTTCACTGACTCATTGTTCAGCACATTTATGTCCTGTGCCATCTGGATGGTCCTTAATATCTTCCTATGTTTCATCTTAATGTTGTTCTTCCTATCTGCATTGTTAACTCACTGGGAGATTCTGTTTCCTAGGCACCATGTTTCCTGGGAGGCGTGGAAGGCACAAGCACATTCCAAGCACTTTGCTTTTCTCTCCTATTGGTGGTCACAGCAAGAACTTTCTACTGCAACCAGGATTGGCTCTTTTGAAATAGAGCTTCTTACTTAATGTATAAATGTGCTTTCCTGTCTTAAAAATTTAGAAATGTGACATCCTTTTTGTTTCAATAAAATGTGTTGAAGATTCATTTTGATTATCATTGGTAAGCTGATTTACTTAGGCACATAAAAAATACATGTAACAATTATGTGTCAACAAGCAGGCCCCAAGAAGCACTTGTTCCTGCTTTCTCAACTTCTACAGTATGCTATGTGTGGGGCAGGGGTGTTACATGATTTCACTTCCGACTTAACTACTGGACCATTAACATTGGGTTCTGTTTCTTTGTCATGATTTCTCCTGCTTTTTACATGTTGTTTATGTGGCATGTATCCCTGTGTGGATGAATGTTCATTTGTGTGTGGACATGGCTATGTTAGCACATGTGACAGCCAGGGTTTGATGTCTGGTGTCACCATCAATCATGTTATCCTTTATTTACTGAGGCAGGGTGTCTCACTGAACTCAGAGATTGCATGATCAGCTAGTTTTTTAGTCAGCTTGCCACTCAGATCCCGTGTCTGACACCCATGTGTTGGGATTACAGTCAGGTTACCAAACATTTCAAAGAATTTTAAGGGTAACAGGAATCCAAACCCAACTGTCATACAAAGTAGGTGCTTTATCCACTAAGCCATCTTTCTAGCTCTTAGGCTAGCACGTTTCATAAAGAATACTAGAGAAACATGTTATCCTCTGTACATAGCATGGTTTTCTCCTACTATCACACAGTGTCTCCAGCTGGACTCAGTTTGCTTAATCTCTGAACAAATATATAAATTCTTTGAAGGAGCCATACATAGCAGTCAATGTGGCTCAGAATGAATATCTGCGTCAGACTTTGGGAGAGTTTGAATGAAGACTTGTATAACTGTATACATCTGGAACAGAGACTGAGTTTGTCAGGAAAGACACATTTAAGTGACATCTAAAGGGAATAGCTACAGTCTTTTCTTCAAAACCAATTAAGCACAAGGGATCTCAGTGTCAGCTGGTCAGAAGGAGCCTCCTGCAAGCACCTGGGAGTTGCTCAACCTTGGATGGTGAAGGACACTTCCTGTAGCACTGCACTCATGACCTTGGATGGTGAGGGACACTTCCTGTAGCACTGCACTCATGACCTTGGATGGTGAGGGACACTTCCTGTAGCACTGCACTCATAACCTTAGATGGTGAGGGACACTTCCTGTAGTACTGCACTCATGACCTTGGATGGTGAGGGACACTTCCTGTAGCACTGCACTCATGACCTTGGATGGTGAGGGACACTTCCTGTAGCACTGCACTCAGGGTTCATTCATATCCATTTTCTCCAGATGATACATCTTAATCATGTAGCTCAGATATTGGTTCTGATCCCTTATGATCTAATTCTTGGGTTCTGTGTCAACATCTAATTTTAAGTACTTAACCAACTAAAAGTTGTATCCATCCCTCCTCAGCATACTTCTGTGAAGCATTAGAGACTAACATTATCTTGAAACCTGCCTCCGGCTTCCACACACTCTTTCTCTACAGCTCCATTACCTCCCTAAAATGATTTGCTCACATACAAAAAACAATATGGATTTACTGAAATCTTGAGAGAGAAGTCATTTGAGAATTAGAAGAAAGAGAGTAAGTTACGAGTCCTAACCTTTCTTTGTCCAAATCTATTTTTTGGTCACTGCGTTGTTGAAAGCCTTTGCCTGAAAAGCCTCAATTCAATACCCTTATACCCTTCCCTTAGGACATTGCTCTAGAGTAATTTTTCAAATGTATTTGTTGAATGGTATAATTTTCATGGAGGATTTTTGGGCTGAACTGAAGGATGGGCTTTCCAGAACTTACCTTGTCCTTCTTTTCTTTTTTAAAAATGAAATATTGTAATTTAATTCATGAACAAGGACATTATAAACTGTGGGCAATGGTGGTGTGGATTTTGAGGATGAATGTATTTGATTGGCCAGGTTGCTTGGGATGCTCTATTGGGAAAAGATAACAGGTGACATGCTCACCTTGACCACCTGTAACGTGTATCTGAGGCAGGTACAGAAACAAGGAGAGAGCTTTGTCTCACCCTTCCATTCTCAGGATGAGATTGCTGGTCTCAAGTTTGATTATTTTTGGTTTTGAACATGTTCTATCTCCATCCCTCACCAATTTCTCCGGAGGCATGGTCCATGAGCCCGACAATTCTTACATGTTTTTTGTTTGTCTGTTTTTTTTTTTTTTTTTTTTTTTTTACCTATCTATAGGCAATGGCTCTAGTCAAACATCTGACAGAGGATTAACTAACATGGAGAATATATTAAGAATTTCTGAAACACAAACAACCCAGTTAGCAAATTGGTGAATGAAATGAACAGATGCTGAGCAAAAGATGAAACACAAATGGGCAACAACCATGAGAAAATGTCCAACATCCTCAGCCATCAGGGAAATGAAAATAAAAAAGAATTCTCTTGTACAATGTCTCTCTAGAATTACTTCTCTCAAAGATCCAAATTCAGATGTAGTGTTCATTTTTGGATATTTACTTGCAAAATATGACATATGGATAACTGTGCCTTTAAAAGATTTTGTGATTGACCTTGTTGAACTAATATGTCATGTATGTACTCTATACAGCAAGATGATGTCACTATTTCAACACTCATGCAGCATAAGGCTTATCCTGTTTTGAAGTGGATAAAATAATAGGGAAATGAGTAAGAACTATAAAGGGTTAACTTCAAGCTATTCAATGGTACCATATTTACTTTACTTTTAAAGTTAGTGAAATAAGATATTGATAAAAAATTTCCTGATAGCTGCTGTCTTCATAAATATTAATAGCCATCTTTAGTATATATTAAATTATATAAAGTTGTTAATGACAGAAATTAACATTAGATTTTAAGACTAGAATTGACTGGCTGTGGTACTCTATAGGCATAAGGTTGCTGTGTAATTCAAATGCTGATTTCTGTAAGCCCCCCGCCCCCCAACACACATATCTGGTTGCAAGCCTTGTACTGAAAATCTCCTAACCAAAGGTGTATAAGTTCTGCACCCTTATCATTGTTCCCTGGTATGCCTATAAAGCACCTAACAGCCAATCACAGAACAGGGAAGAGAATAAGGTGGGGACTTCCTGCCAGCTAGGGGTGGAAGAATTAAAGGCGGAAGTAGGGGATTCTGCCATGGGATTCAGCCACAGGAGAGCATCTGGAGCAGGGAAAGCTACAAAGTGCAAGTGTCTCTGAGACATATGCTGAGAGGAAGCCAAATTACAGGGTTAAGAATAGAGTAATATGCACACAGGGTCCAGCCAGAATTTTTGGGCTGGGACTACGCACCAAGCTCCACTAGGGCCTTTTGGCCCAAAGTGAGTGCTGTGGTCAGTTATTGACTCAGGGCCCGAACTGACCACCAATCTCAGCCAGGAATTCTGGATTCAAACTGCACACTGTGTCCAACCAGAGTCTTAGAGCTGGTGGAACCGAGCGCTCTGTTCAGCCTGTGCCACAGCAGGAGAGCTGTGGCTGCTCTGAGTTAGCTCCAGTGTTGGAACCAAGTGCTCCTCCCAGACTGTGTCACCGCAGGGGAGCTGCTGCTGAGCTGAGGTGGTGCCTAGGATGGAACTGAGCACGCCATCAAGCCTGCGCCACAGCAGGAGAACTGCAGCTGCTCTGAGTTAGCGCCAATGGTACAGAGGGGAAGGCATCCTATTGGGACTCTAAATGAGAGACGCATGGGAGAATAGCAAAATAAAAGGATACAGAGGGTCCTAGAAATCTACAAGTAGAACAATATGATAGGCAGATTTGGGTCCAGGGGTCCCACTCAAACTAAGGCACCAGCCAAGGACAATACAGGAGGTAAACTTTAAACCCCTTCCCAGATCTAGCCAATGGTCAGAATATTCTCCACAGTTGAGTGGAGAGTGGGATACGACTTTCTCACGTACTCTGGTGCCTCACATTTGACCATGTCCCCTGGAGGGGGAGACCTGGTGGCACTCAGAGGAAGGACAGCAAGTAGCCAAGAAGAGACTTGATACCCTATGAGAATATACAGGGGGACATAATCTCCCTCAGGAACAGTCATAGGGGAGGGGAATAATGGGAAAATGGGTGGGGGGGGAGGAATGGGAGGATACAAGGGATGGGATAAACATTGAGATGTAACAAGAATAAATTAATTAAAAAAAAAAGATGTTACATAATTTTAACATTCTGGAAAAAAAAAAAAAAGAAAACTCCTAAGATAAGTAGCAAGTCTATTACATCACCTGTAGCAAGTGTTTGACTACAGGAGACTATATAGGGGGAGGTAATCCCCTCAGGAACAGTCATAGGGGAGGGGAATAATGGGAAAAAGGGGGGGAGGAATGGGAGGATACAAGGGATGGGATAAACATTGAGATGTAACAAGAATATATTAATAAAAAAAAAAAAGAATAGAGTAATAACTGCTCAGTTCTTGTGGTGTAAAGCTTATTATTTAACAAATATAAAAGATTCTCAATTATTTGTGTGATTGCTGGGTTAAGAGAGAAACTGAGAAACAAACACAGTTTTATAAAACGTAACTGCAATAGCACTCTTAGAATATCCCCTCTGCCCTGACCTTCAGTTTTCCACAAGGGCAAAGGACAATGTCCCAGTTAGTAGAATGTGCATAAATCCCAGGATAAAGTGTCATGTGATCACAGACCTCTCAGTACTCCAGACAGAAGAAGGAAGTGTTCGCTGTCTTTGTTGGCTGCATAGTTAGTTAAAGGCCAGCCTGGGGTGCATGAACCTTGTCCTTAAACATTCAAAAGTATGGATTCCCTGAGTATCATGTACATTGGTAATGCAGTTTATCTAAAGTCATTTGCTAATGGAAAGAAAACAATAGCCAATCTCAGTGAGCCACCAGTTGGATTAAAAAACACGGCAGAAGCTGTGATTCTTCGACGCCATTGACAACACATCTGTACCCTCTGTGTCTGCTCTCCTTCCCTCTCTAGTCCTTTTCTTGCATGTTTCATTTATGAAGCTGGCAGTGGATGAGAAATAGACGCAGTGTTTTGATATGCTTTCTCAGTGCGTATAAGCACTTCAGATATAATTACCTTTGCTTCATGGTGGGCTTGGTGGGTGACTTCCATCACACAGAGTTACTTATTTGTTTCATTAGAAGATTTTTTTTCCTCCCTCTGTTTTTGTCATCTTTAATAAGACATATCAAGATGAACAAGAAGGGTTATGTGGACTTCCCTGTTGCTCCTAGGGGTGTCAGAGTATTAACTATAAAACAAAATTGCTATTTTTCCCTTTGCACAGAAGGGCCATCCATCAATGGAGAGAGGCAGATACCTCTCCCAGAGCACTGTGGCGTGCGGTGAAATATTGGTATTCGAATTAGAGACTAATCAGGAAGAACAGACAAAGTGATGTGTCCCAGCCTTGTCTTTTTTGTAGCCAATTACCCCAGACTCCTAGTGTTCATGTCTTCTGTGTACCTCCTTTAATTAGCACTTTAATAGCTTGGCTTCGGAGAGCTAGTTCAGGGGAGAACTTTCCCAAAGCTGCCAAATGGTCACAAGCAGGAGGTGATTAAATCTAGTCTCAAGCACCAGGCATCTGCATGCATTTATTGTGCCTCACTGTGCTTTCCAAGATGTGTTTCCAATAACCCTTGACAAGAGGGACAAGATTCTGTCAGTGAATGCTTTGGGACAGGTATCTAGCATCAACAACCAATGTGTACATGCTATTGATTGGGATCAATTTTCATAATAAAGTTACTGACTCTCTGTTAAGCATTTGTTTATGTTGGATTATTATTATTATTATTATTATTATTATTATTATTATTATTATTATTATTATCCTTGAACCAGAGGAAACAGGAAATAAATAGGAAAGTAATGTGCTTCAACTTTTATTAGTCTTCATGTGGTAATTAAACTCAGGCCTCACTGGAGTAGTCTTTGGTGAGAAATAGAACTTTTCATTATATAGACTGATTTAAAATTATGCAAATCACATTGGTGGCCAACAATTAAAATAAAAGAGACCACTGTTTAAATGTATCTCATAGGATTTGATGCATTAACAATTACATTGTGAAGAAAAGTCAGCCTCTGTGGAAAAATGGGCAACCAGTCCATATAATAAAATTGTGGTATTCATATTTCATATTCAGAAACCAAGATGCATATGAAAATAAATGTGACAAGAAAATTACTTGTCATTCAACAATACCCTGGATAAATCAGTTTTACAGTTATTTAATCATTATTTTTCCATTAAAACACAAATATATTAAAAACAGAAGTACTTGTTTTTATAAGAAGTTTTATCATTAATTTCTCTATTCAAATTGTAATACTTTCTCCTCTTGTAAATATAATGCACATTTAAAGAAACCCTTTTGGGGGCATGCATCTTCAACATGCGAAAATTCTCTTATGAGAAGCTTAAATGATTGACTATACATTTTAGATATTAATTTAAAATTCAATGTCTATATAACACACATAGCTTTGTAATAATGAGGTTCTCCTATTGGTGGGTGATTAATAAGCATTGACAATAACTGCAGAAACATCTCTCAAATCCCCAAGAATGAGAAGATAGAGAGACTCTCTTGTTGCTCTGGGCAATTAAAATTGCAAATGAGATTAACCTTAAAGGTGATTAAATATTAGGATTTTAAAAATGAAAATGACATTAGTTTTGAGATAATGAAATTACTGTATAAATATCTGAGAAAGTCAATATAAAGAAAAATATTAACAGTATACTTAAATATTTGTCCTGTATCTTCATAGGTTTTATAATAAAATTTTACCTCTACTCCCTCTTAAATTCATGACCTCTTATTCTTTAAGTATATATTATATAACTTCATTTATAGTTACAATCTGCAGGGTTCTTTTAGTGTTGCTTATGTCTGTATATACTTAGAGAGATTATCACTTGGGATTGGATAACCTATAAGTGTCCTCAGTCCTGGAGGAAAGTGTTTCTCCCTCTATCAGGAGCAACTCAATATTCCTCTGTGTTTGAATGAACAGAATGGATATTGTGCTCTTTTGAGTGACCGTTTCCTGAGGTGTGAGATCAATTCAGTCTGTTCACTGTGATGTCACCTTGCTCAGAGTTGTGAGTCATCTGCTTCCATTGAGAAGTGAGTGCTCTTCTTTATAAATAGGGGATTGTCCATTTGTACTTTGAGGTGATGAAAAAAATTGCATCATTCTTCAAACTTCCATCTACAATTTTACCATGAATTTATGATTTATAAAGTATTTTACTGTGATAACTGAAGAATGATTTTATAATTATAAGTGTAGATTCCTTCTACACTGTATTCTTCTTTGTATCAGGATTGCATTTTCTAACTGCAAGACAAACACTCAACAATTAGTGAGTGTTCTAGTGTTCATGGATCTGTGTGTGTTAATAACTGGATTAGAATCATAGTCTTTGTTTCTTTCTTTCTTTTCCTTGTTTCTTTTTCCTTTTCTTTTACAGTGCTCAAACTATTGCAAAAGGGATAAGTTGTAAGTCTTAGAGTTTGCTTCTTATGTCCTGTGAGCATGTGTTCATTAATCTTAGAGTCCCATTTACTGTTTGGTATCATGTATTCTATAATCTAATTTTATTTTGAGATTGACTTTAGTAATTTTTCCAAGATTTGTTTGATATATGATGTAGTTTAAAACCCAAAGAGCCGGGCTCTGTCAAGAGTATTTATTAGATAAATATAAAGGACATTATCTTTTAAGTGACCATATACAAAAATATACAGTCCAGTATGTATGTATATATTAATGACCATGAATAAACATATCTTGTATCTAGTAATGCTAATAAAATAGATAAACATATCATCTATAGATAGATGATAGATAGGGATAAAAATATACATATTTATACACATACATACTGAAATTATAAATTCATATTGATAACTATTTCTAACTTAACTCAATAGACTTCATTCCAGATATTTTCAGTAGTATATCTGTGATAGCCAGTGTTTATCATAAACTCTCTGGAATCTGGAATCAGCTAGGCAATGGGACTCTGGACAAGGCTATGGAGAATCATTTTAATTGTGTTGCTGTGGTGAGAGGACTACTCCCAATTGTATCTAGAATCATTCCATATAAAAGGGTCTCAGACTGCTTAGATAGGAAAAGGGAACTGATTAGCATGTGTGCATTTACTGCTGTCCTTGAGTGTGGAATTGATATAGTCAGCTGTGTGAAACTTCTGCTGACTTGATTTTACCATGACGATGAACGTACCTTTAAATATTAGCTAAAATGAACTCTTTAAGGTGCTTTTGCTAGGGTGTTTTTTAATCACAGTAACAAGAAAAGACACTAAGATACTATCTCTTCCCACATCTTGCACTCAAGATTAAAGAATATGTACTCATTTTATTAATCTCAGAATGCACAATTAACTAGACTTTGAACTTCTAAACTGTGCTCCAACAAAAAAGATGTATGTATGTATACTTTTAAATTTTTAATAAAATTACTACTCCATGAAACAGAATTACAATGCAGAAGAAAACCCAAGGCTCCATGCGGGGAGAAATTTGCTATAGTTTGTATGTGGAATATCCACAAAACTACATTATCAAAGACTTGATATATAGGTTAGACCTAAGAAGAGGTGGTAGAATTAAGAGGATATACTGGGAAATATTTATATCATTGGATGTTCACCTCAACAGGAGATCACAGGACCCAACCTGCCAATCTCTACCTTGAGTCTTGTTTCATGGTGTGAGCAGTTGGCCACACTGCTTCCATTGTCAGATGCATAACTGTTGCCTTAGCCAGATGCCCAAGCAAAGTGCACTCAGTCATAAATGGAATTTTGACACAAAATATCCTTTTGTCTTTTGAAATCAATTGCTTTAATTATCTTTTTATAGTGGTAATAAACTAAATAGCACATGCTCACTTCTTACACACTTTTGCCTCTCAAATTTATGCTCAAAATAACACATAATCAATAGAATTTTCAAAAAAGTCACAACTTTAACATGAATGTAAATTTTATATCAATGGTAGAAACTATAAGGCTGGCCATTATCTTAATATGAAATATATTAAAAATATAAATAGTTTAAGAAATACAGATGGCAGGTACTAAGCATAGTCTTAAGGCAAGGTCTTTGCCTGGCATACTCCTCAATTACCTCATATAAACAACACTCAGTCTCTCTTCAATTTTGCTTACCAATAGACTATGAGAAACCTTTCATATTATGTCTCACAAATATCATTCAAAGGATAATAGAGACAGGTGTACCAACCGTACCCTTATTTAAAGCATCATGTTTTGTGTTTATTGATGTGGTCATCTGTTGAAGGATCCAGGAAGCACTGGGGTTGTGAAGTATTTTTATATATTCTCTTAGCTTTCGTAGTAGTAACTACACATATATGATCCACAGATTTGTCAAATGCTACTTCCAGTTCTGTGTCTAGTTTTACCTTTCTTACTAATATATTATTTTAAGTATATGCTTCTTTATAATATGCTTATTAGTATAAATCCATAAACAAAGTAAACTCTGTAATTGCTATTGTTGCTATTTATATATATTGACATGCATATTAAATTGAAAACTATGCCCTGAATAATATTTGAAACGAGTATTTTGAACGTGCTTGATTAGTACTAATTCTGCAAGTTTACAGACATTTGTCATTTTTACAATGAAGAAGTAGTTTGGAAATGCATGTCCATATTCCCATGGCTTGTACTTTAGTTTGTATGCACAACACATCTGCAGCCAATTTCAGTTACCTTCCTTGTAGCAGAGGCAGTTCCACCTGAAACCAGAGGTTAGGGTACTACTTCCCTTCCACCAGCCCCCAGAACTGTGGATGTATTTGTCCTGATGATTGCACTTCAATAGGAGGGCTCTAATGTGTTTGAGAAAGTCATCCTGTGTCTTAAAGCTGACAAAAGGCTTATTTGACATTTTAAAAGGTTTATATACATTTCAAAGAGCCAGACAAAGTACCTCCAATTAACAGGTTTTGTAAAGTTAGTGCTTTAGGAAGAGATGGGATGCAGAAAGTCTTCTCTGATTTTAACAAGGAGAATTAAGCTTCTTATTTTTAACGTATACTTGTAATTTGCGTTCAGTGAGGTAGCAAAGAGCTTAAAATAAGAGAATGTGCGTGTTGAGGTGTTCCTCAGTTGTTTTCATGAATATGTGCACAAAATAATTCTCCAATATGTTTTTTATTTCCTCTTGTCCCTTTGTAAACCAGTAACTAGATTACATGGTAGACAGGTCCATATGGATCCTGGTACTAACTTTTCACTGCTAGTTCATCATAATATATGATAGATTTACAAAAATTACTTTATGGAAACTTAAATTTAATTTAGAATCCACCAACCAAGAGAAATCAACCACATGACAAGGATCTCCAGTAAGGAATATAGTTGGAGCTATGGAGAAATGACAATGGTAGGTCATACACTATTTATTTAGTAATTATTTCAAGTAGTTTTTGTTCTCACAGTTTAGTTCCTCTCCTTGCTAGAACCTGAACTCAGAGTTTGAGGGCAGGTTACTTACAGGAGCAGTAAAATAAAGAACACACTTCCCTAAACATGAGCTAAAACATAAGCTGCCCAAGTGATTATTCTAACCTATAATCACAGTCTATAGTGAATGCATGAGTGAAAATGGAATTAAATGAAATATTCAGCCTAAATATTTATAATAAAGGGATTTAGTAATTATGAAACATATAAAAATATAGAGCGGTTGATTAAAACAACCAGTGCTACAGATATAAAGATTCAAATTATGTATTTCAAAAGATAACAATAATTTAAAATAATTTTAAAAGACATCTTCCAGTTCGGTGTTTGTAATGTAAAGAAAATTTAAACATAGAAACACTACAAACCATGAGACAGTAACATGAAGAAAAGATCATTTTAAATTGCCTCCCATTCAAATATTTAATTAACAACTGAAAGTGTCAAATATTTATAAAGCATTGGATGTTTAATCTATTAAGTTTTTAAACTCCTCAAAAATAAGAATAAATGTTTAAATGTAAATGTTCCTCAAATCCTTCCCTTCTTAGTCTGGGTCACATAATGTATTTCTATTTCCCATATGCTGCATACATATTTAAAATGGGAGAAATGTGTGTACATAAGTGTAATATATTCACCCATTTGTTTACTTTGCCCTTTCCCTACTGGTTTATATAGAGAAGTTTTAATCATATTGCAGACAGATTGGAAATAAATATATTCACTCATTTGTATACCGTGCATTTTCCCTACTAGTTTATACATAGAAGCTTCTGTAATTTTGATGGGTACTTTTTTCTTCAATTACCAAGGTTTACATCAGAGTCCTGTATTGCTGGACCCTTGGCATTTTGCAAATCTGAAACTATAACAAAATTTTAAAATGGAATTAATTTTAACAGCGTATATCATTAACTTATATTGCTATAGAGTTATGATAAATTGCTAAGTACATAATTTCTGCTAAAAAGAAAATATGTATTTGACACTTTCTGCCAGATGCTACAAGATACCAGAGTACAGATTTCCTACCATGAAATTTCTATTTCTCTTCCTACTCCTAACAACATGCAAAATTGATGTTTTAAACCTTAACATTTGAAGAGTTTATAGTCACATTTATGAGAGGTGGGTTGGGTAGCAATAAGTTACTTGAATTTAAGAGGTGTTGGTATTTCCTGGTTTGGCAACAATTTATGTATAAATGTTGCAGACTTTCCCACTGCCTTGGCAGTTTTCATATTGACTGCAAGAACCCACCCTTAGCATGAAGTTACCATGTTGAGCATCATGCTTGTTGTTGTCTGTTTTCAGACAAGTTCTTATTCTAGCAGGCTGGCCTTAAACTTGAGTTCCATTTGCCCCAGCTTCCTGAGAGAGACTTGGTCTCACTGCCGACCTCAAACTAAAAGTGCCCCTGCCCTGCTGCTTAGACTATGGGCATCAAAAATACTCAGGTTGAATGATTATCTAATGCCACGTCTTAAAAATTAATTCAGCATCAATACTAAAAGATGCAAGACTCAACACACCAAACTTGTAGAAGAACAAAGGTGGAACCATGCAGTTGTTTGTCCTTTACATGACTAGTTCATTTATCTGGCAGTAGTGTCTTCAAGGTTTCTCCACACTGCAGCAAATTCTTTCCTTTTATGAAGAAATAATGTTCTGTTGTTTGTATGCTTGTTTTTTTCCCTTTTTTTATTATTAATTTCTTCAAATTACATCTCAGTTGTTAGCCCATCCCTTGTATTCTACCATTCCTCCCTCGCTCCTGCTTCCCCCCCACTCCCCTCCCCTATGTCTGTGACTGAGGGGGACCTCCTCCCCCTGTATATGCTCATAGGGTATCGAGTCTCTTCTTGGTGACCTATTATCCTTCCTCTGAGTGCCACCAGGTGTCCCCATCCAAGGGACATGGTCAAATATGTGGCACCAGAGTTTGTGTGAAAGTCAGACCTTCTTCTCCACTTAACGGTGGAGAATGTCCTGTCCATCGGCTAGTCTGGGTAGGGGTTTGAAGTTTACTGCCTATATTTTCGTTGACTGGTGTCATAGTTTGAGGAGGACCCTAGGGCCCAGACCCACCTGTAGTTTTCCAGGACCCTCTGGATCCTTCTATTTCCTCATTCTCCCAGGCTTCTCACACCTAAAGTCTCAATAGGATGTCCTCCCCTCTGACCCACTTTCCTGATAGGTAAAGTTTTCCATGGGGATGTACCCCTTGGGCTAGTGTCTCGATATAAGTGAGTATATACCATTTAACTCTTTTTTGCTTCTGGGTGAACTCACTCATTATGATAATTTCTAGTTCAATCCATTTGTCCACAAAATTCGGAAATTCCTTGTTTTTAATAGCTGAGTAGTATTCCATAGTGTAAATGTACCATAGTTTCTTTATCCATTCTTCTACTGAGGGACACTTAGGCTGTTTCCATGTTCTGGCTATTATGAATAAGGCAGCTATGAACATGGTTGAGCATATGTCCCTGTTGTGTGGTAGTGCATCTTCTGGGTATATTCCAAGGAGTGGGATAGCTGTGTCTTGACGAAGCCCTATTCCCTTTTTTCTGAGAAAGCGCCAGATAGCTTTCCAAAGTGGTTGTACTAGTTTGCATTCCCACCAGCAATGAAGAAGTGTTCCTCTCTCTCCACATCCTCGCCAACACGTGGTGTCATTTGAGTTTTTGATCTTAGCCATCCTGATGGGTGTAAGATGGAATCTCAGTGTCGTTTTGATATGCATTTCTCTGATGACTAACGAGGACAAGCATTTCTTTAAGTGTTTCTCAGCCATTTGATATTCCTCTGTTGAGGATTCTCTGTTAAGTTCCAAGCCCCATTTTGCAATTGGGTTGTTTGGTTTTGTGGTGTTTAATTGCTTGTTTGAGTGCAATGAATTTTATAATTCAAATGCCAATGTTTCTATAAAATAATTATTTAAACATCTTTTTAAAATTTTCATTATCTTTCTTTTTAAAATATACATTTATATCATTACACATAAGTAAAATAAACTTCATACAGCAGGAAGAACCACGAGACAATCAGGAATTATATAAATGTTACATTCATAGTGATTTGGCTATTTATTTGTATTTGGCAAACTTGAAGCAAACATCTTTCCTATCTTGTTGGGTCTAAATTTCTGAATGGAGATTAATATCTATCATATCTCATCTCTATTAATTAGAACATCTATCTTGATCTAAAAACATCTTAACCCCTTACTTACTAAGCTTAATTGAAAGACTAGCTTAGTTTATCACAAGAATATATATTCTAGGTCTAATTCATAGATATGATTCTACAGATACATGAGGTAAATATTTAAATATGGTCTTCAAAAACCTCAAATTATTTAAATATGGTCTTCAAAAACCTCAAATTTGGCATTTAAAGATGTTTTTATTATTCTAAAGTTTCTTTGACAACAAGACAAATTAACTCCTGGTAACACCCAGCCTGCCTCAAAGAAGATGAGCATCAAAGAACCTCCTTATGGAGTTGTCTTCAAATGTGGAAAACAAGCCACTGAAAAAAAATGTCTTTGTTTCTGCCACAGACAGAATTCTGTCTAAAAATGGACAAATTTAGATGCAGGCAGAGTCGATGGCCGAACTCTGCCAAGACAGAGTAAGCAAGCCCTCAATAGCTCCTGCCTCACAAATATGCCTGTCAGATATATCTGGCCAAAAGGCTGAAGATGATGCTCCGATGTTATAGTGTTGGGTGACTGTTCAGGCAGCAAACTGTCTCAGTCATTTTTTCATTTTGGAAGCTGCTAACCTGCACTCTGAGTTCACTGAAGTATTTAAGTTTTTTTTTTTTTAAAGATGTATTTATTTATGTTCTGTCTTTCTGTATATCTGCATTACAGAAGAGGGCATCAGATCCTATTATAGTTGGTTGTGAGCCACCATGTGGTTGCTGGGAATTGAACTCAGGATCTCTGGAAGAGCAACCAGTGCTCTTAACCACTGAGCCATCTCTCCAGCCCCCAAGGTATTTAAGATTTATCCTTTCTCATGTCTCTGATGGGTTCGAAGACCAGATAGTTTAGTCTTTCAAGAAATAATATTCTATCTTCCCTACATTCCAGGGCTTGTTATCCATTTCTTTTTAAAAGATATGTGGGTTGACCTCACCTTTTTAATCATGATGAATGATACAGCTGTGGACTTGGATGTATTGCCAGATCTTCCAGATCCTGTTACCAATTGTTTCAGGTGCACACCCAAGCAGAATCGATATATACTATATTCATCTCTCTGGACTAGTGGACATGTCTTTCACTGTGACTAAGCCTTCCATACTAGCAGGCAGGTGGGTCATTTCTCTCTGCCTATTAAAAAATTAAAACACAAGAAAACAGCCAGTGGGATATGCGTGCGTGGAGAAGGGTCCCCAGAGCTGGGGAGACCACTGACTCTAACGAGGTTGGGTTTTTATATAAGTTTAGGGTGTTGCACTGGTGATCTCCTTCCCTTCCCATTTCTATTTTTCAAAAGTGTTTTTCTTCTCCTTTTGAGGTAGGGATTGGGTCTCAGTTTTTGCCCATGAGGACTGAAATAGCTGAATTTTGATTGGATGTGATAAGAGTAAGCAGCCTGACTTCCTTTGTGCTTTGTGTTACAATAGTACAGAGAGGTCCACTGCCTGCCAGAGAAAATGAGCCACATTTCTGAAAAATAGAAACTGCTGGGTAGACAAAAGCCACAAAGAAATGGAAACTTACTGCCTATTGCTGGCAGCAAAATGTCATTAAAGAAATTCAAACTGGAATTTTTATGATCCATTTTTCTTACCCTAGGGACCTGCGGCCCCAGTATTCTGATTCCTGCAGTGGGGCAAAGGGCTACAGTGTCTCTACGTTGTCATGAGCACTTACTAATGTTGGAAGCCTTCTCTTCTCCTTTACTCCCTTCTTAATCATCTCTTCATTTTTTTTTTAAACAGTTGACGCTTTTTGTTATTGAAGATTAGAAATCCTAAATATATCCTACTCCCAAATATTCTTACTGTTTAAACTGTCTTTTATTGGCTTTGTGTTGATATTTTCATAACTCTCACAGTGTTCAATTTATAATTTTTCTTCTTCCATCTATGCCTTTCCTCTTATATTCAAGAAATATATACCAATCCCAATTATGTGAGGATTTTGCCTGGTTTTATTCTGAGAGATTTATAATTTTGGTCTTACAATTTTTTATTTGAATTCATGTTTAGCTAATAAACAAATGTTAGTATATATGGATTCACCTTCATTTAAAAAATACTGTTTTGTGTATGAATGTCTGTGCATGTGTGTGCTGTGTGTATGAATATATATATATGTATGTACTTGTGGTATGTATGATGTGTGTGTAAGTGTGCAGTGTATTTGGAGCATGGATAGAGATAAAGAAACAACATGAAGTGTTGGTCTTGGCTTTGAGCCTTCTTGATGGACTCTCAGTTGTGGTTTGTGGCTGTGTGTGCCAATCTATCTATTCCTACTGTCTGAGGAAGCCTGGGATTATAGACACACTCTATGATATCAGAATTTATGTGGGTTCTTGGGATTTTAACTTAAATTGTCATGTTTAGGCAATGAGTGCTTTATACATTGAGCCATCATCCCAATCCTCACCTGTTTAATTTTTGCATGCCATTTTTTTTCTGTCACTACTGTTTAAAATGGTGGTTCCCCATGGAGTGACTTAGCATAATTTTCAAGCGTCTTTTGACCACGATGTATGTGTGTAATGGCGATTGTCAACTTGAATGTGAAATTGAGACAACTGGATCTGTGAGGCCATTTCTAGTAAAGATTAGCTCTGGAGAAAGACCTCCCTTAGAGAGGATAGCCTGGATAGCAATATCTAGTGGTCTTTCTGATGTAAAGCCACCACAATGTAAAGCAGCTTTGCTTTGTTTGTCTTTCCCCCCCTGATTGACATGCAAAGCTACTGCTGCTTAATCCTTCACTAACATTAGAGCTAGCATTTTTGGCCTTCCAACATGAAATCAACACCAGTGGCTGCTCAGAGGTCCTCCAGATGGACATGAAGCCTCCTGGGCTGAACAGCTGGCTATCAGGTTCTTAGCCTGGCAGACAGTTGGCAGAGATTCACTGTTGAAGCACCCTGCCCCTACTGTGTGAGCAAATCTAGTAAATATTCATTTATTGTAAGTATATGTTCATTCTAGGGTTCCTGATTCTCCAGAGAATGCTGCTTCACAGAGCGTGAGTGCTTTTCCCTCTATCATTAATATTATCTATGCATCTGTCTGCATGTCAGCACCTCCTGAATTGAGTTGCTTCAGTTTTCAATAAATACTGAAATCAAGAAGCGAGTCATCAAGTTTTATTTCAAGTTTGGATCAGGTATTTGTGGTCTTTGGAGTTTTTTGGGTTTTGTTTTTGTTTTTGTTTTTTTATAATTTTAGGCTGTCTACTGATTCTGAAAAAAATCATGAGAATTATGATAAGAATTTTATTTTTCCTCTTATGTGGGGTAAAATGGATATATTAACGGTATTAAATTTTTCAGCACATCAACATGTGCTACATTTTCATCAATTACATCATTGATTTTTTTCAATGGTATTAAGTACATTCTATTGACAGGTCTTTAACTTGTTGGCATTAACCAATTTTGAAGCCACTTATATTTGTGGTATTACAAATAGAGTTGTGTTGGGGATGGTGGCACATTCCTTTAATCTCAGCACTCAGGAGGCAGAAACAGGTAGATTTCTAAGTTTGAGGCCAGCCTGGCCTACAGAGTGAGTTCCAGGATAGCCAGGCCTACATAGAGAAACACCGTCATGAAAATGCAAACAAACAAACAAACAAACAAAAAACCCCCAAAAAAACAAAAACAAAAACAAAAAACCAAACAAAAAACAAAAGCCAAAAAACCACACACAGATTAGAAAGGAGAGTTTTTCTCTAATTAGCCTTTCAGATTGGTCTCTATTACTTCAGCATATAGAAACATGATTGGTATTATTTGCATTTGACAGTGAGTACTGTTTTACTGCAAACTACTATTTCAGTTATTACTCTTATATGTATATAACTTGTAGAGCCTTTCACATATGAAATTATAAGGATGTTATTTCTATTTTTTTATCTCCCTTGTCTTTCTCCTGCTACTGTTATTATTGTTCGTTTTCTCTAATCATAAGTCTTATATTATTAAAAAGTAATTGGAATGAATTTAGTACAAGAACCTGAGTTGTATTATTAATTTATGACTTGGGCAGTAGCCACCACTCATCTAAAAATTTCAGAACATCTCTGTGGAATATTGTAGATGGCCTTATCAGGAAAAAAAGACAAATCAACACACACACACACACACACACACACACACACACACACACACACGTGAATTGGTTAGCATCACCTCATCTTATCACATTGGCTAAAATTGGAGTCTTTGGAAATCTTGTTAGTATCTCTCCAGGTTTCTTGGAAAGTTGGATAAAAACTTAGATTGTGATTGATGCTGTGGAACTTTATCCTGAGTGATGACATTTTCATTTGAATTGTTGCTGAATTGTTAGGATCTCACCTGGTAAGTGAT
Organism: Acomys russatus; assembly: GCF_903995435.1. Taxonomy (NCBI): domain Eukaryota; kingdom Metazoa; phylum Chordata; class Mammalia; order Rodentia; family Muridae; genus Acomys; species Acomys russatus. Next base: position 72,981,917 of record NC_067156.1, on the reverse strand, counting down.
GCCCATCGATGTATTTAGTAATATCAAGTTGTTAATAGCAGTCTCCAAAATCCGAAGAGACTGGAACTTTTGATGGACCCAGTTGAATTGATAATGCCCACAGAAGTGCCTTAAGGCAACCTGATATCCTTCTGTGTACTTAGCCTGTTTGTCTAACTTGCCCTTAACAGAGCAATATAATGGCAGCATTACTTATTGTGGATTCCCCAGATAGCCAATTTTTATGACCCAGAGTGATCTATAGTGTTAATCTTGAGTATGTATTTGTTCTTTCCCCTGAACCAGAGAGCAATAAGATGTGTATGTATATGTGTTGGGATAATCACTTACTGAAATTTTCATAAATGTTGGAAGTAGCATAGAGGATTAATTCGATAAATGCTGTGTTTGTAGTTCTAAGCACTTTAGATCAGTTGGAGTAAATAACTCAAGCATCTATGAAACTATTAAAAATTTTTACAAAGCACCCCTCATTCCATCCCAGAGTGATGTTTTCTCTGACGTTCAATAAAGGCAGAACAAAACCCTTTGTTAGAGACAAAACAGATCCACTGACATCAGGAGGGTAGATAGACACTTACCAGAAAGACTGCAAACCCAACACTACAGACTATAGACAGAGAGAAGATACATAGAAGAAGCAGAGAATTCAAACTCACTTGATTCTTTGTCAAGTTAATCCAAGAGTGTTTGTTTTCTTTCTTTAATGTGACACTGATGCATTTTGGTGCCTCTTTAATGCTGTCTACCACCATTTTTTTTATGGATTACATTACAATTTTACTTCATGTACTTATGAATTTGAAAACATATCTTTGTAATTGATTTTCTTATTCAAGAACAGGTGGTAATTTTTATACTTGCTTACTTATTTTTAAGATTTTAAAAAACCTCTAATAGTCTTATGTAACACTTTTGTTAGAATACTTATATTTTATATTTTTTCTTCTTGTTTTAATAGTTAAACCTTTACATGGTGATTGAAAACCAAATAAGCAGTCTATTCAATTCTGAAGACAATAAATTGTCTTACAAGATTGCATTTCTTCTGAGAAAATTTAAAAAATGTATAAGAAATGTAAAGTCATTATTTTAAAACCCCAGTTACTGGTGCTGCTTATATCTGCAGTTTCTGTTCTCTTCCCTACGTTTCCAACTCCAAGATTGTCTCAAATTGTGTTTTCTTTGTTGCTTTTATTTCCCTCTTTAGGTTTGAATTGTTTTATTAATTTCTTTAATTTCTTTCTCTACTTTGTATTTTCCTATAATTCTTTATAGGGTTTATTCAATTCCTTCATCTATTTGTATGTATTTTCCTATATTTCTCTGAGAGATTTATATTCCTCCTTCAAGGTCTATATCCTTTTCATCACCTCAGATTTAAAATCTTGGCCTTGAAGGGGGGTAAGTACCTCCAGGGCTTACTGTGGTAGGACCACTCATTTCCAGTGGTGTCATATGGCTCTGAGTTTTGTTGCTTGTATTATTGTGCTGGCCTCTAGCCCTGTGGCTGACTCTGGTGTTAGTAGGCCTGGGGGTTCCTACTATGGGGTAGCTCTCTGTTCCCCAGGTGAGCCAGGCAGGCTGGGAGCAGGTGAAGAGTGGTCTAAACCAAGTTGTTTTCTAGGGCTCCCCAGAGGTCTTCTCAGGATGGTTGACAATGGGTGTTGAAGTCTACACATAGCTCAGCTCTATTGGGTTCTCTGTCTATGTCCCAGTTGGGGCAGGCAGGGGAGGAGCAGGCTGAGAGGGATCCAAGCTGAAAGCTTCTCACGTGCACCTCAAGCCTCCTTGGTACGGTGGACAATGTAGGTTGTGGCTCACACCTGACTCACCTCTGCTGGTTTATTCTCTGTGACCCAGATGGGCCAGGCCAGAAAGAAGTGGGTGGAGAAAGACTCAAGCCCAAAGCTGTTTAGGTGCCCCACAGTTCTTCTCCAGATGGCTGCTAATGTGGGTTATGGCCCATGTCCAACTCAGCTCTGTTTGTTTGCTCTCTGTGTCCCAGGTGGGCCAGGCTTGTAGTAGAGGGTACAGAGATCCAAGCCCAAAGCTGCTCGGTTTTCCCAAAGTCCTTCTTGGGATGCTATACCACTCCTGATAGATGCTCCACCATACAACACAGACATTTGCTCAACTATGTTCAGAGAAGCTCTATTCATAATAGCTAGAATCTGGAAACAACCTAGATGTCCCACAACAGAAGAATGGATGAGGAAACTGTGGTACATTTACACAATGGAATACTGCACAGCTATTAAAAACGAGGAAACCTTGTAATTTGCAGGCAAATCGATGGAATTAGAGATGATCATCCTGAGGTAGGTAACCCAGACCCAGAGAGATAGATACACATAGTATATACTGATGTATAAGAGGATATTAGCCACATAATACAAGATAACCATACTACAGTACACACACCTAAAGAAGCTAAATAAGAAGGACTCTAGAGAGAATGTTTAATTCTCACTCAGAAGGCCAATACAATAGACACCAGATGCAGTTGAAGAGAAGGAACAGGATGGAGCCTACCATAGAGGTCCTCTGAAGGATGTACCTAGCAGACGCTGAGACTCACAGCCAAACTTCAGGGTGGAGTTCAGGGAGCCTTATGGAAGAGTTAGGAGATAGAAGGACCTGGAGGGGACAGGAGCTCCACAAGGAGCCAACAAATCTGGGTGGGGCAAGGGATGCTGCAGAGACTTATGCAGCAACTAAGGATCATACATGGTTAGACCTAGACCCTCTGCTCAGATGTAGTAGGCAGCACAGTCTCCATGTGAGTTCCATAATATGGAGAATAGGTACTACTTCTGACATAGACTCTGGTGCCTACTCGTGGATCACTTCCTTCTGGTGGAGCAGCTTTGCCAAGCCACAGAGGAGGAGGAAGAGGATACAGACAGTCCAGATGAGACTTGATGTGCTGTGGTCAGATGTTAGGAGAGGAGGGCTTCCCCTTTCTGAGGACTAGGGGGTGGGAGAGGGGATGAATGAGGAGAATGGGGCTGGTAGGTGATGAGGGACTGAGCTACAATAAGGATGTAAAGTGAACAAATTAAAAATAAAATAAATCATCTAAATAATAAATAAATAAATAAATAAATGAAATCCCAGGCATGACACCTAGATTGAGGTATTTTTTTTTTTTTTTAACTTTGGTATTTGTGAAAGGTAAAGACCATGTAGGTTTGAGCTTCATCTAAACATCATGAGGGCATCTGGCAAAACAACAAGACAAAACACAGCACTATTCTTTGTAAGCTGACAGCATCAAGACTCACATAACCCTGCCCCCACCAACACCACGGTTCCTTTGGGCCCTGAAGGAGGCTGAGTGCCCTAGCTTATTTCCAGAACAGCATCTCTGATCTCTGGGGATCTCCTCATAAAACAGGCTTGAGCAGCCTGAAACACACAGCTTAGCTCTGCCTGGGACCTTTCTGAAGAGTCATAATCTTAGCTAAGTGCTAGATAAATGTACACTGAGTGCCATTCAACACACACACAGGGTTCACCCTATCTTCTTCTGTAAAGGATCAGTGTGCTCATCTGGAGAAGCTGCCTAAGAGAGAAATGCTTCAACAAAGTATGTTAGCAAATTAAACAAAGTATCTTACTGCATGAAACAGTGTCTTAGCACATGAAACAAAGTATCTTAGCACACAAAACAAAGCACCTTAGCAAGTGAAACTAAGTATTTTAGCTCATGAACTGAGGGAACCTGGGGTTCAAACCCCCAGAGAAATAACAAGCAATAGACACAAACTTATGGAAAGGCTAAAGAAGAAGAAACACTGCTGTCTCAATAGCAATGATTACTATGTTTCAGAAAATAGAAGACCGTTCAAAGCAGAGGATAAAGGAAATGAGTTCCTAGTCAATACCCTTGAATCAATCATTTTCCCAGGAAGAACACACAAGAGTCAGAAGGAAAAGATAAAATGTGCAACTCTATAGAAATTCTTAACACAGCAAAATGGGGTCAGAAAATGTCCACACATAAAACCATTAAGAATTTGCAGAAATATCTACCACAAGCACTTTTGGAGCAAGGCTTTTCATATTAAACTTCACAATTCCTTAGCAGTGACTGGGTAAATATATGTATTAAGAACTTGCATGAAGACACTGGTACAAATAACCTGAAATGGAAGTCAAATCAAGGGGAGGAGGCTTCTTGGTAAATGCCATAGGTATTCTGAAGAAGTCATATGCTGACAAATACAAGGGACAGAGGAAATAAAGCATGTATAGGACCAGCTTAAGCAGCATACACTGGTAGACAATATGCCTGGTAGGTGCTTGACAGGCAAGATAATTAAGGGTTGGAAAATAGAGACCAACCATGTTACAAAATGATATAAATCCTGTCTCAGCCACTGTTCTATTGCTATAAAGAGACACGACGACCAATGAAACTTTATAAAGGGAAGCATATGACTGTAGGCATGGTCACAGTTTCAGAGGCTTAATCCATTATCGTCATGTCAGGGAGCATGGCAGCACACAGACAGGCACTGGAGCAGTGTCTTAACCTTTACGTCCTGTTCAGATTGAAAATCTGGCCCTGGCATGGGCTTTTAAAACCTCGACTCTGACCCCCAATGACACACTTCCTACAACTAGGCCACAACTCCTGATTGTTCTAATCCTACCAAAAAGTTCCAATGCCTGGCGATTAATCATTCAAATACATGAACCTAGGGGCTGGGGGAGCACACTCTTAATTCAAGCCACCGCAGACCCAGTGTAACAACTGCAGCTTAAAGAGAGGTCTTCCTAAATACTTCATCTAAAAGTTGGTGGCCTCAGCAGGAAATCATCCTGATCGTTATGTGTTAGCACTTTTATTGGAGCCTTTGTTTCATTCCTATTTTCCTCTATTTCAACATACTGTAAATGCTTTATTTTCATCATTTTGGGCATTATTGTTTCTTTAGCATGTAATTATGCTTAATATTTTCCCAAACTAGGCAAAGGACAAACAATAGCAAAGACCTACAGAGAATTTTTAACTTTGTTAATCTACCCTTGTTCCTGGATAGATGCAAGATCGTATTTGAAGAATTACATAAACATACAGGGTGAGTTAAAGGATGATTTGCATGCCCAAAGCAATTTTGTGATATCTAGGACTAAGACTCCAGAACTCAAAGTCTCTATAGCAGCTGAGGGACCAGTCAGTTCTGTAGAAGCGTTGCAGGCATTATAACACATTTTGTGTAGCTACTTCCTCCAAATTTCCTCATAGTGGAAGACACACTAAAATTCAGGAAGTAAAAAGAAAACATAAAATCTTAGGAAGTAAGCAATGCTTATAATTTTCTTAGAAGCTCTTGAAACTCACATGGTTCTCATCATTGAGGAAGAGAGGAGAATTTTTCATCTACTTGTTTGTGGGGAGTGCCTGTGTTGCTGCTCTTGATATGCAACTGCCTTAAGTCCATTCTTTTAAACCCTTCACCCACGTCTGTAAAGAACCCCCTACTTAAATCACTGGCTTATTAACTTACTCTTGATTGGAGTCATTTGTTTGGTATATTATTTTCTCTATGTGAGAGGAAGAACCATTTATTTACATTCGCACAATAGAAGCCACACAACATATTTTCAATCTAGTGTTTGTTTGTTTGCTTGTTTGTTTTTCAAGACAGGGTTTCTCTGTGTACCCTTGGCTGTCCTGGACTGTCACAGAGATCTGCCTGCCTCAGGCTCCCTCAGTGCTGGGAGTCCAAGTGTGTGCCACCACACCCAGCTTGCATTTGTATTTTTAATCTTAAGAATGAAATACACACACAATCATTACTACAAAAATAAAAGCATTATTTTGTTATTTCTTTTACTTCACTTGGGGTCCAATATAGTCCTTTAAATATGCTTTCTATCTCTAAATAGATCTCTTTTCTCTCTCTCTCTCTCTCTCTCTCTCTCTCTCTCTCTCTCTCTCTCTCTCTCTCTCTCTCTCTCTCCCAGCTCCCCCACCCCAAGATTTCTCTGGGAGAAACCCTGTAGCCTTGGCTATGCTTGGCTCACTTTGTATGCCATGCTAGTTCAGATTCACAGAGTTCTGCCTGCCTTTGCCTCCCTGAGTGCTGGGAGTACAGGTATGTGCTACGGCACTTGGCTTCTAAATAGATTTTTTTCTTAAATCTCCAGCTTTAGATTGAGTTCTTAAGATAATATTCACCATATAACATTTTAATAATCATTTAATAATCAAATTATAAGCACTAAATGATCAAAGAGTCTAGAATATGAAGTAAGCTCAATATATTATTTTTGGAGGCAACTATTTTATGGTCTGCACTGAGTCATCATGAGTAAAATTTGGTATTGTGGTCATATAGTAGATGTTACATATGTATTCTGGCTTTTACAGCTTCTGAAAATTATGACAGTGTGTCATGATAATAAATCTTGATTGTCAACTTGATGGCACACAGAATCCTCATGGAAACACTTTCTGGGCATGTCTGCAAGAAAAATTAATGATTAAGTTAATTTTGACGGGATGACTTACTCTAAGTGTGATACCATTGCTTATTGTGAAGCAATAAACTGACTAGAAAAGAGAAAGCAAGCTGAACACAGTCATTCATCACTCTCTGCCTTTAGGCTAAGGGTAGGATGTAACCAGCTATCTCCCATTTCCTATTTCAGACACAGTAGCTTTCTCTGCCCTGATGGACTACCTGTTCTATAACTGTAAGTCAAAGTTAACCTTTTTCTATTTAAGTTGCTTTCATCAGGAATTTTGTCAGAGAAGCAAGGCAAGTGACAATTGCTTTGCATGTACACATTACCAGTGTTCAAGTAAGTAGGTGAGTGGCATTAAGAATTCAGTTTGATGTAACACTCAAAAATGTTATTAACAGCACAATTAGGTTGATTACATGACATTTTAATTGTGAATGTCTTGTAATTTGTGTTCTAAGAATGTTCCATGGTGATATTTAGACCAAATGTGTTATTGCTTAGTTTATTTTTCATATTTGTTAATCATTTATGATTACAGAATTACAAAATGATAGCACAGAATACATGATGTACAAACCACTACTTTAAAACAGCATAGTAAGCATACTAATGCTACATCTACTGAGTGGCCATTTTCTTTCTTTCTCTCTTTTTTGTATGCTGAGGACCTTTTTAAAAATATTTTTTAATTTTTATATATCCATTTATATTATTACACCCATGTAAAATAAACTACATACAGCAAGAAGAATAAAAAAATCAAGAATTATATTAATGTTATATTCATAGTGTTTGGCTATTTCTATTTGGCATCTATGAAGAAAACATCTTTCTTATTTTGGTGATTCTAAGATTCTGAATGTAAATCAATATCTATCATATCTCATTTTTATCACCTTAAAATATCTAGACCTAAAAACATCTTAACCCCTAAACAACTAAGCTTAATTGTAAAATGAAACTAAATGATCTTCAACCTCATCAGAATCTTGAGAGGGAATAAAATTAACTACCTGAGTTTACAGGGTGTGTGGGTTAGCAGCTTCCAAAATGAAAAAGCGACAGTGACAGTTTACTCCTGAACAGTCAGTCACCCAAAACTAAAACATTGGAGCAACATCTTCAGCCTTCTGGCCCAACATATCTATCTGACAGACCTATTTGTGAGTCAGGAACTATTGAGGACTTGCTTACCCTGTCTTGGCAGAGTTTGTCCATTGATTCTGCTGCATCCAAGATTGCCCATTTTTAGGCAGAGTTCTGTCTGTGGTACAAATGAGGACATTTTGCCCAGTGGCTAGTTTGTCACAGTTGGAGCCATCTCCATATGGAGGGCCTTTGATGCTCATCATTTTCTCTGAGGTAGACTGGGTGTTGCCAGGAGTTAATCTGTATTATTTTCAATGAATCTTTAAAAAAACTTTAAATGCCTTATTCTGTAGGTCTTCAAGGCTTTTGATCCCTAGCTAACTATCTTATCTTACCTAGATAATTTACCTCATCTATCTATAGAATTATATTTATCTGAAAAACCTAGGATGTATATTACTGTAATATAAATGGACTAGTAATTCACATGACCATGATTTGATTAACTAACAATTAACTTGTATAACTTACTTACCCTAAACAGCCTGCAACAGCACTTTCAAAGTATCGGAGGCAAACCTTATATTCTACTTGAGTCGTATGAGTATAGTGCCTCATGTAGATGTCCCTCAACAGAAGAATGGATAAAGAAAATGTGGTGCATTTACACAATGGAATGCTACTATAAAAACAGGGAAATCTTGAAGTTTGCAGGCAAATGAATATAACTGGAAGTGATCATCCTGAGTGAGGTTACCCAGACCCAGGAAGACAATTTTTGATATGTTGTCTAGATCTTGTTAGAATGTTCACAGAATTCACTCTGTACACACTCCACAATCGTGTTTATACTGATTTGGGCAACTAATATCCACATATTTTAAAAAATCAGTTATGTTCATTGAGAAATGTTAAGTTCCAACATATTTGATAACAAAATATAATTTTAAAATATGTTGTCTTTGATTTCTATAAGTAGAAAAAAGTGACGTATCTAAAATCTAACATAAAATCTTGATTTCATGTAATTAGGCAAGATCAAAGAATACATGACTCTCAATACAGAAATCAGAACTTAAGAAATCCTATAGATTTGTAATAAAAATAGTCACTAACAACAGATGAAATATTAATATGGTATATTAAGTTTTTAACAATGCAGTAGAACATGATTAAATTGTTGTAGAAGAAACTAGTGCCATAAAACAATTAACAATTTTGAAAGAACTGAATGATTTGATAATTGCATTAAGGATCAATTTTTCTTTTTGCTTTTAATATCAAAAACATCATTCATAAAATAGTGATTCTAGAAGATAAAATAAATAAAATGGATCTGAATAATTCATCCCATATGAGTGGGAAATAGAAAACAATGCTTCATTCCTGCTGTTCATAATTAGAATAATTCATGCTCAAATATGTTGTTTATGGCCTTGAAATTAGCTATCAGGGGTGTTTCAACATATATACATTGTAATTCACTAGAGAAAAATAAGAACAAAGATAAGTAATGAAACAAAGGAGAAAAGGGCAGATGTGAACACACACACACACACACACACACACACACACACACACACACACACCGCCTTGCTGTTTGCCTTTCAGTTTAAGGTCCCTTTACCATGACATCATTGTAGACTGAGAACAAGAAATACAAGCTAAGCAGTTATCTCTCTATCTGGGGTACATCCAATGATACAATTTATGACAGGATTGTCATGGAGTATTACAGGGGTACTTTATACCACTGTGCTCACAAAACATTGTGCTTGGAGCCAAGTTTCCAAACTTCAGTTTTCATTAGAGAGAGAGAGAGAGAGAGAGAGAGAGAGAGAGAGAGAGAGAGAGAGAGAGAGAGACTGTAAATACAAATAAAATAAATTATGATTTTCTATATGACTTGTGGTTTGATATATCAAAATAAAATTATTAATATATTAACATTACAATATTGAAAAATTACATTTGACAATATCACAATATTTTTATGCTTCTGATAATATTATTTGGAGTACACTTTTGTATGTATTTGATAAAATTGGTATAAGATTAATTGTATATGAGAAATACCACATTTCTTCAAATGGCTGAAGTTTCCAATACATTGACATATATATATATGTATATGCATATATGCATGTATATAGATATTTCCACAAGGATTCCATTTTATGTTTGGAATATTTGTGCTCATAAGAAAAAGCTTTTAAAATTATTCTGCTGAACTTAAAGCAATTTTGTAATTGATGTCTTCACTGGCAGAAAACACATATTGATAGTCTAAATTACAGCTATTATGAACTAATAATGACTCTGTATGATTTTAAACAAAGAAATCACATGAGTACATTGGAAATAATGACATTATTTGCTTGTCAAAACATGTCATTGTTTTATCAAATTGAGGTCCACAGTGACTCTTAAAAAATACGAGAAAGTGGATACAAAAAAAAAAAAAAAGAGACAAAGCCTTATGCTTGTGATATTTTTTTTATCTATATTATCTTAAATAATGTGTACTCCAACTTTAGCAAAATATTGGCTGAAGAGCTCTAGCACACTGACCATTGCACATATGGCTCCTATGTTTTTTGTCCCTTTATTCTTCTCCGTCATTCCCTCTACCTTGCCAAACCCTTAGATTACACCCCTAAAGCTAGCCATCAAGATGGCTTATGTGGCTACCTCTTCAGTAGGCTGGCCAGGAAGTCCCAGCTATCAAAGTATTACATTTCAGCAATCAAAAGCTCCCATTGGGGTACTCTAGTTAACACGCTTAATCAAAACAAAACCAACTCGTCCTAACACAAAGTTTCCCTTTCCTTTTATACACTGTCATTTGCCTCCTCTGATCCTGACTCCCCGAGACAGGGTTTCTCTGTGTAGCCTTGGCTGACTTGCTTTGTAGACCTGGCTGGCCTTGAACTCACAGAGATCCACCTGCCTCTGCCTCTGCCATTTAGCTTTAGGTCAAGCCTGTCTCCTCTCTATACAGAGGTAGTTCTTTGTCCCTTCAGGGTAAATATCCCTTCTCCCTCTCCCTTGCTCCCTTTTTTCTCTCTTGTCTTCTATCTCCTGTCTTTGTCTCTTATCCCATGCTCTTTGTCCCTTGTGCTGAGGACTTTATCTTGGTGTGTCCTGGCTGTCCTTCCATTCATTGGCATGTTGAGCTGGTGAGGTAGCTCAGCTGCCCACTCGCTAAACATGTCTGACACCTTGGGATTCATCTCTGAAACCAACGCAAAGAAACAGACTCAACCAGTCAAGGTTGTCTTCTGACCCACATGTGGGATTGGGGCTAGCAACAATTTACGTGCATCACACTCGAATGTGTGGTTGTGGTTGTTGATGATGATGATGATGATGATGATAGTGAAAGAAAAATATTGTATGCCATTAGGAGTACCTATTAAGCTTTTGAGAATGGTTAATTTTATGTGACTAAAGCAAATACTAGGACAAAAATAAAAATGGCAATATTTCATTTGGTTGAGAAAAATAAATGTTTTCCTAAGTTAGTTTGGCCCACACTATCCATTTCTAATTTGATTTGTATTACTCCAATGGTAATTGGAATAATCACCATTGTGATTAGAGATTAAGCGGTATATTTGAATGGCATTGATTAAATCACAGAAACAATTTCACAATGAGAATGTTTGTGTGTGTATATATTCTTTCTAAAGACACTATCATCTATCTATCTATCTATCTATCTATCTATCTATCTATCATCTATAATATATTAAACAATGTTACTCATTTAGCAAAAAACATGTTTGTACACACTTGTTTTCTGGGAGATTAAATTCTAGAGTAAATCTCTCTCTCTCTCTCTCTCTCTCTCTCTCTCTCTCTATATATATATATATATATATATATATATATATATATAATACATATATATTCTATATAGATACATTCTATATCCATGTGTATATATTCTCTCTGAATATGTATATATACATAAATATAGAATATATAGAATGTGTGTATACAGATAAAGATCGATAGATGATAGATATGGAGAGAGAGAGAGAGAGAGAGAGAGAGAGAGAGAGAGAGAGAGAGAGAGAGAGAGAGAGACTTGCTCTAGAATTTGATCTCCCAGAAAGCAAATAGAGCACATAACTTCTTTTGCTAAATGAGTTATATTGTTTAACTTTGCAGTCTTTAGAAGTATCTTAGGAGGAACACTTGCATGCTGGTATGGGCTGCTGGATGGTCCCTGTGTCTGTTTTCTCAATTGCAAACTATATCACCCACATATTAGATCACTGTAAAATCAAATGAGCAGATGTAGATGTGTGCAGCTGCTCCTCTGCTTTATCCATCAAGATCATGTTGGTTGACTGATTTCGGAATGCGGTCTCCTCAACCCTTTCACACGGAGTCTTTCTTTGTTAACATGTAAAACTGTAACTCATACTATCACACCATACACCCTATGTTTCCAGTTGTTGATGTTTTGGATTTTATGTTAAAGGAAAAAAAAACATTTGTAGTAAAAGCAAAAAAAAAATATATATATATATATATATATATATATATATATATATATATATATATATATACACATACCCTGAATGTAAATTAAAAAAACAAAACAAAGCAAAACAAAACACTTCTCTAGTTATTTACTACTCCCCAGGCTATTTAAACTGCAGTTTGAAAGAAACAAAATATTATAACCATATCCTATGGAAATATTTTTAGGGTAAAGAAAAAGGTATTTGAAATATATTTACTTTTACAAAATTATAGTGACCTAGGCTGTCACATGTTGTGAAAATTAAATCTTAAATTTATCAATTAATAACATTCAAAATCGTTTGTGAAAAGTTTTCTATATTAAGTTTTATGAAATATATCAAAAGTTCTTTTAAAATTCCTTAGTTGAAAATGTTTTTTTTGTTTGTTTGTTTATTGATGCTATAAAGTACATGCCTAAAAATAGGAGGTTGCTGACAATACAGAATAAACCTGGATAACCAGGATCCGAGAATAGACACTTAAAATGCATACTATAGTAATTAAAAGCTCAGCTCATGAAAATCTGTTAGAACTCAGGACTATAAGGAAAAGGCAGATAAAGCAGGACAAAATGAGCATTCTTATAAACTTGGAAACAGTGGGAGGAAACTTGTTGAACTGCTTCCTGTAGTGGCTTCCTGTGGTAAACTTGACTTTGTAATAGGATTTGGTTCTTACAGTCTTAATTATAGGAGATGAAAAATAAAACAAAAGTCAGGTCTTGGGCTCACATAAGGCAAGAAGCCCACTTCTCTCTCTTCTCTACATCGGTAGAAGACTTAGAAATCCACTCATCATCAAGCACTGGTCCACCCTAAACAAAGACTTGAAAGGGGAATTCACATTCATCTGAGGAAAGGGCATGGAAGGGAGGTGACATACCACTCCGCTGTAGAGCATTTTCCATTGCATGTACTGCTGGGAATTGAATGTTAGTCTCAGTTCTACAGGATGGAAATGAATCCTTCAGTTTTGCTGTTGAAGTAAAGCAAAAGTAGCGTAGGGGCCATGTTTGCAATCTGTAGGTGAGACCCCAGAGGAAACAGAAGCCACCCAGAACACCGCTCCGGATGACCAATGCAATGTGCATATAGCGTCCAACAAATGAGAACAATGGACCCTGTTCTAACGAAGACAGCACGCTGTGACAGTTTCCAAGTGAGAAAACAAATGTTGATTTTTGGAAATGGGGGATGTATTACTCAAGGCCTCTAGAGGAATAGAACTTACAGTATGAATTATTATATGGTCCTCTATTAGAGTCCACAAAGGAGATTTACTAGAGTGGCTTACAGCCTGTGGTCCACTTGGTCCAACAATGGCTGTCCACCGGGAAAAGTTCCAGAAGTAGTTCAGCCTGCAGGGATGGAAGTCTCTGGTGGTCTTCATCAGGTTCCAGAATTCTAAGGAAGTGGGCTCTACGCTAGTGAATTAATGATTTTGTCAGCAGGAGCCAGAGCAAGCAGGTGACGCTGACAAGCTTCCTCCTTCTGTACCATTTATATAGGCTGGCAGCAGAAGGCATGGACCAAATTAAAGGTGGATATTCCCACCTCATAGGGTCGAGATTTAAAGTGCATCTTCCAACTTTAAATGATATAGTTAGGAAAAAAATATACCTAAAGGCAGACTCAGCCACTTCAGTGTTAGTTAGTTGCAGATGTAGTCAAGTTGATAATCAAGAAGATCCATCAGAAATGACTTTTAAAAGTGTTCAGGAAGGTGAATTAATATAGAAAAATACCTCAACCACATACCAGAACACCAGTTAATTAATAGTCCTTTAATTGCAGTAAAAGCATGTATTAGGCTAATTTTTAAAATAATAAGATTTCTTTAAAAAGATCCCATAGGAAGTCTAGAAGGAAAAATATAATTACAAAAATATAGAATGCAAATAATGGGCATGTGTTGTCATACGCAGAGAAAAAAAGTAATAGCAGCAGAAATAATAGTAAAACAAATATTTTAATATAGCATAGCTCAGAGTTTTCTTTTTCATCAAACAAAATAATTTTCAAGTGAGAGTCATAAGGAAAATTATAAAACGATAAGCTTTTGATATTAAGAGAAATCATTCAATTTAATGAAAATATTTTTCACCTCATTTAGTGTTGTTTTCCCTCTCCTCACAAAACCTGGACTTACTGTTTTCTTACTAAATATAGCTGCTTTATTGTCACAGAAAACTAAACAAATGTTCTGTAGCTAAAGTAAACAGGAAATGCGAGCTTTACTTTCCATTTAAATTGGTTAGTGCCAGATGGCTCAAGTGTTAACAAACATTTTAAAATGATCATTATCAACTGGTTTTGACCAGTTCACCACACATTTCAGCTATTTTCAGAGTTTTGAGAGCAGGATGTTTGGGAAGAAGAGACATTAAAATCCTGGCACTAATGTATATGTTATATATTATGGCTGCTTTGTAGACTCTCACTGTCACAGAGTTCACGGCATAGGCAAGATGGTGTTCCCACGCACAGAGCCATCATCTGGACCCCCCTACTTAGCAGCCATGTGTGTGGATCAACAATGTGTCAGCCAAGTGCCTAGAACTGTGTGAATTTTTTTCTCAACTTACTCTGAGTCTCTGAATCATTTTCTTTTCTTTTTAGTATGTGTTCCTCTGACACTAACTGGGGCCATTACTACGTTGAACTGCTGAGTGAAACAGTGAATATAACAGTGACATGATGAGGCTTTTCAAGTAGAAGCCTTATTGGATAAGTAAAGAAATCGTGAGGATCCAGGATGGTACCTAACGCCAGCCTGGAAGCCAGCACCTGAGCCAGGCATCACTGTAAGTAGGAGGCTTGGGCTGCTTAGCAAGTTCAAGAACGGACAAGCTACACACCAAGAACCTGTTGTGAGCCCACTCAAAATAACTAGTGAAGGTTATCTGCATTTATTGAGTGTGTCAGGGAGGGCTAGAGAATTAGCAAAGGATCGCGCTACCTGACCAACGAAGGTGTAAATGTCAAGGTGAGTGGTGGAGAACTCACATCACTTTCTACTCAGTTAGGACTGCAGTTAGTTAGGCGCACCGCAGCCGCCATGGTTTTTCCTGGTATCAACACACTCTCTTACGTGTCTGCAGGATTGCTCCTATTCTGAGAAGAATGGTTTGCAAAATATCCACGGTGTCATGCATCTACTTGTTCCAAAGGAGACTATGGGATAAGTAGAAATGGGAATATTTCTTCTCCCGGTATCTATTATCTGAAAAATAGTTTCCTCCTCATTGCTAAGCGATGGAGAGATAAAAATACAAGGCGCAATCCTCTAGGGCTCTGTGTGGAATATGAAAAACAAAATATTTTTTCTGTTTCTATATTCCCTAAGCAGGTAGTGAGTCCTTTAAGTAAGGCAGCAGACGTCCTACAGCCTGAGACAACCTTGCTTTCAACTGTGTTTACTGTCAAAGCAGGAGCCTGTTGAGATTCGTTCCTTGGGCTGAATTGTACTTGATAATAAAGCATCAAAAAGCAAGTTCCAGAACAGGAGGGCTTCGTTCCTCACAGCTCCTGCTTCAGTGATGCACAACCCTTTTTGTCTTTCAAACTACTTCCTTGACAAACTGAAAAACATTACCATCGATAGAATGAACTTTAATCCCATCCCTTTAAAAGACTGGGATGGATTCAGTGCTACTCACCATCTTCCTCCTGCAAGAAACAAGGTACAGAAAAGTAACTTTCCAAAGTCAAATGCTGGTGTGTAGATTTCAGTTTTAGTGCATTACTTTAGAATAAAATATATTATTGAAGTAAGCAACGTTAGGGCAAGTGAACTAGACATACATTTCAGATTATTTTTTCTGTTAAATAAACCAAGATAAAAATGTGGAGCAGTGCGTGCACGCGCGCGCGCGCACGCGCGCGCGCACACACACACACACCACACACGTCTAGGGGTAAGCACTGTACTAGAAAGTGAGGCAAACAAAAGTGCAGTGAACTTTGATCCTTCAACCCACATGGCATGGCTCCACAATGGATTTGCCCTGTCCACACACCTTGCTCTTGTGGTTTTGTGCTAGGCTATCTGGCACACATTCCTATCATCCGGTTTCCTTTTTTATTTAACTTCAGCCACCTGTGATGCAATTTCAGATGTTTGACGCTATACCTTCATGAGGGAAACCTCAGGTGAAGAGTGTGCGATGTGTCTACACATGTCTTTAACACTTCCTGTAAGGAGCCCCCTCCCCACTACACCTTTTATCATGCGCTGCCCTCCTGTCTTTCAATGAAGCTGTAGTACACATGTGCACTCACATTTGGCTGATTTGTCACAGCTGTGCTGTCCATATTATCTTAGGCAATTGTTTAAAATAATTTTAATATTCACCTTTGCTCTGTAGTTTTGAAGATGGCAGAGTACAGACAACCAACCTTTCTCCTATGTATCCATGAATCCGATTAAAATAAATCTGACATATAATTACAGAAACATGTTAGGAATGTGTAAATGTGTAAATGCAATATAGTAATAAGAATGTGAGGGAATAAATATGTCAATATGGAATGCTGGATTAATAAAATAAAACCCCAACAGACTACACACGGAGCACAGGGAATTAGGAAGGTTAGGAACTCTGTTCATCAAAAACAGAGACTATCCTTAGCTAAAGACAGAAAAACCTTCTGGGACACACAGGCAACATGAAGCAGATCAAGCAAAATTACTACCTTGTAATTATCTGAATTCTGTAGGAAGGAGGAACAGATCCCGAGGGAAGCTGCAGTCAAACCACGCTACAGGGACAAGAAGCGAAACGAGAAAGAACTCAACACAAGTTCCCACCTGTGAGGGCGCGAAGCCCAGAGCACACCTACAGACCTCCCACGCGGGCTGAACTGAGCAAAACGTGGTTGCTCAGACTTTATTGAAATGGATGCCAACAGGCGACTTGAGCACTGATCAGACGAGCAAACACAGCTGAAGGCACATCAAAAGTTCAGACGTGGTGGTATCAGCATCTATCGAACGTAGAAACCTGCCCTCCCAGGTCTGGGGAGATGGCCCAATGGTGAGAACATCTGCATGCCATTCAACTGCTCCCATTTGTTTACTATCCTAAGGAAAGCTGCTCTGTGTAATTGTTGAAAGGCTGCGATGACATCCACAGGACAGACAGTTCACAGGTCAGTGTCCGGGTCACACGGGGTATGTTTCAGCTGATAAGGAACTGCAGCCCTCTCCCAGCTTGGTGGCAGTATTTCATAAAATGCCGCTCCAGGTTGAGTGAATCATTCTCTCATTCTCGTTATCGCTCAGTAGTTTTTCATCTCAGATACCATTTTCTATTTCAGTTTGGAAGGACATTTTTCTTCATGACGCGCTTTTAGCAAATATGAGCAAGGTCCTATTAATATTAATAATATTTGGTTACTTAGTAGACATGTAGTGAAATCTTTTTTCAATAAAAACTCAAAAGTTTTAATTGTTGACTCTTATAACTGTTTAATTGTATTAAAGTCACAAATCTGTGTCCCAAATAGACTGTCCCATTCTGAAAGCCTATCTGCAATAAAAAGGAGTGTATATCACACTGAATCCCAGCAAACAACTCTTCAGTACTCTGCACTGCTCCAAACTTAATAATATAGTTTCATATTTCACTATAGTTTCTATTTGCATCAGTAATAACCAATGCTGGTGAACATTTTGGAGTGTCTATTCGCCACACGCGTGTATAATATTTTCATAGGTGAAGAAATGTATTTAATTAAATATATTGATATTTATTTCTTTTCTGTTGAGCATCAAGTTTATTTGTACCATTTCAGATATTTTATTAAAATTATAAATAACAAAATTTAAAATTCCACATGTAAATATTTTGGCTGAAATTTTTGTTTATTTCTTATTGTCTAGCAGTATTTTACAAAGCAACAGTTCTAAATGTGGGTTCATTTTATAAATAAAATAACTTTTCATATTGAAAATAATTTATTAACAAAACCAGGACTATCCATTTAAAATTATATTAGATGCCTCCCTGACACTTAGATTTTTACTTCATCACACATATTTTAGTTTTAAGAATATAAAAGCTACATATACCTTGTAATATGCAGCTATAATTTTTCTTTCCTTTTTCTTTCTTTTAACTAATTAATTAAAATTTATTTATTTAAGAAAGAGTATTAGTCATCCAACCTGTCCTAGAACTTTCTAGATAGTTGGCCATAAATTTGACCTTCTGATTCATCTACATCCACTTTCCAAATGCTAGCTTTACAAGGACTGCACCAGTACCCTGGGTGTGCAGTACTGGAAATTAAACCCAGGGCCTCATCATATTAGACATGTATTCTACCAAATAATCTATATCCTGAGCCCTTAAAATGTGTTTTTTGGGGGACTAAAGTTTTCGAGTTTATAATTTAAACATTTTGTGCTGAAATATAATTGCATAATTAATGTTGTATATTCAACTGTTACTATGCTAATCTAATATTCTTACTAATACTATTTTTACTTATCACATAAAGGCTTTTGTGGATTCTTCATGATTTCCCTTCCACGTAGACCATCTGACAACAAGCATTTTTCTTTTCCTACATCTTACTTCCCTGCCTCTCTACACTGGCTGGCGCTTGCAGTAATATGACAAACCTCTTCCCTTGTAACAATATTTTCTCTCTCTTTGCAACAGAGACCACTACCGAAAAGCGGAGGATGAATCAATATGCAGACTTGTGGGGCTCAGTTCCAGTGGATACATCCCCAAAACAGTCTCACCTAAGACTTCGGGAGCAGTGCTGAAAGAGGCAGAAAGGCTGTAGCTAAAAGATACGAGAGTTTGTGCTGAAATTGCATCTTTTAATAGTGCCAGAAGCTACGCCCATAAAGCTTTACCAACATGCAGCCGAAACATGAACTGAGTGAGGACAACAACAGATATGCTAGAGTGGACAGGGAAAGCCCACAAAACATCAAACATATACAAAGAACTACAGGTCACTCAGGGTGCTAAGAAAGGGGGAGTCGTCTTCTCCAGGCCAGCGCACAGCAGTTGTTTATCCAATACCAAGTAGCCCTAAAATATACATGCAAGAAACATGATACAGATTGAGCATGTTATGAATAGGATCATGTATGTATGTGTGCACTATGCATCATTACAGGAAGGAAAGAGAAATGAATGGTGTAATTACAGTATAATCTTTAAAATTAGACCTACTCTTTTCTCTAAAGGAAATGGAGCGGGAGTGGATCCAGGGAGAGGGGAGCACGGGCGGATGGAGCTAGAGGGAGTGGAGAGTAGGGCAGCTGTGGTTGGGATGTGTGAGAGAAGGTGTCCTTTGGCAGAGAGGCCCTGTGGGCACACACAGGAAGGGGAAGCCGACTATCCAGATGAGACCTGATAGGCTGTGGTCAGACAGTAGGGGAGGGGCAGGATTCCACCTGTCAGAGGCCTAAGGGAGGGGAATAGAGCTGAAAAAGGAGGGAGGGTGGGAACAGGAAGATAAGAGCGAGGCGATGTAAGGTAAATTATTTATAATAAAAAGCTGCAGTTATGCTGGAACCAATGGCAGCCCGCTATGTGGTCCTTCAAGGTAATGACATGTCATGATAATAGATACATTGTATAGTCTATATTCCAGGAATTAAGATTGAAAACATGATGAAAGTGAGAGCAACATATTTAAATGATTTGCGTTCAGTGTATTCATCCATCAAGATATAAATGAAACCCCATGATAATGTAAGAAATTAAAGGTTTCATGTAACAATTATTCAGAATATCTTGGAAAAAAGTAGAACAATCGCAGTTCAGGAGTGTGAACCTTGCCCTGCACATGACAAGAGTTTTAATGTATTTAGTCAGGATTTTTTTGAGTTTGAACTTTTTAATGCAATCATTGAACCACACACGAATGTTACATTTGGGTAATTAAAGTTAATTTCCCCTTTTTAAAACAGTTTCTAATATCCAGCGCAATGCTGACACTTTATCTACAGAGACAAGTGGATGTCTGGCCTCCTATGCCCCTCATCCTGACCCATGAGGCCCTGCTGCTCGTCTCTGGACTAATGATGTTGAGTTGGTGGTGGCTGGCTCATTTTGAATAGTCTCCTGGGAGATCTAGAGTCGGTGTTTGCTTATTCACTGTTGACTGCACAGCAGAGGCATTTACTAGAATTTTCAGAGCAGAGGAATTCTTGTATTATTTATTCTTAAAATGTTTTACACTTAACGTTCCTCCTAGCTTTATACTTTGCAACTAAGGAGATTTAACTGCTTGTTTAGAGTTACATATCAGAAATGGTTTTTAATGATTAAATAATTATATGATATGTCACGATACTTGCAGATCATTTCAGTAAGAGTCATTTTTGCTATTAGAGAAATAGCATATGGGAATCATGACCCATAGAAGCAGGATCCAGGGAGACTTATGTTGCTGTTCTGGCTGTTGCACATTGTTTTAACAGCTCGAGCATGTACAGCCAATGCGCTGCTTGTGCTGCTTCAAACAGAAGACACTGTAGCCAATCATTTCCCAAATTACTGGGACAGACATCAGTGTCCATCTGCAGATGCTAGCAGATAGTGTAATGCCAAGTCCTTCCTCTTTTATTTAATTCTTAATTATTCTTCATAATTCAACACTCTAAAGTACATGTACTTTTCATATATATATGGAGCACACACATAAGTTTTAAAGAAAGTGCCTATACTTAGTAAGTGACTGGCAAAAAAGTTTTAAGGAAGGTGTGCTTAATGGGGATGGAGAATTAACTCAGCATCAGTAGCACTTGCTGCTTTTCCATAGTCTTCAATTCTGTTCCTGGGTCACCTTTGTCAGGTGCCTCACTGGCACTTGTAACTCCAGTTCCAGGGTATACAGCACCCATTTCTGGTCTCTGAGGGCATGCACTAACATGTAATATACTCACTCATATACACGTAAATAAAATAAAAATAATAGTAAAATTATATGCATTTAAAACTTAACCAGACAATACTACAAATGCCCTATATTAAAATTGGTTCTCAGTTTTAGAAAAAATAATCTTTTTCTTAAATAATATGCTGTTACTTTATATATTTAAAGGAGAAAAAAGGAATACGAATCATGTCTTGAGCCTGGCAACCGAGTCACTACTTTAAAATTTCTTGCACAGTTCATTTTATACCTGAACTGAGATCTTGAGATGGATTCGTTAGGTTGAAGGTTACCATGGCAACAAGTCATTATTTCCAAAAGTAATTTGACACATCTCAAGATTTTGGCCCTCTGTATCCCTACACAGTGCTACAAAGCAAAAAGTGTTAGTTAACTTAAGAAATATCTTCAGTGGAGACAGCGAGGGCAAACTGCAATATTGTACCTCAGAGCAGCTCACCCCAGAGAGAACTTAATTGAGAATTTTAGGAAAAGTAGTCTGTCAGGGCACAAACTATGCTGACACCATGTCTTATTTTATTATTGTATATCTGCTGAACTTCTGGGAAATTCACATATGATTAGTTGCATTTTTTTCAGATAAAATTAAAAGCAATAAAATACAAGCAGTAATCAATTTAAAGCACCGTTTTTATGTTCTTATTTCTGATGCTAAATCACAGAGAGTGTCTTTTACCACATGGCCAGTAAGTTATGCAGCTTCACCTACACTATGTCACCTGAAACGTCTGTCTGTGAAGCTTAATGAAGACAAGGAAAGAGATTTTCTGCAAAGGATGGTTGTGATGATGTGCTGACTCCCCCATCAAATATCTACTAAGTCTCAAAGTACCAAATACTCACACTGCTTCTAAAGCTTCGGGAACTAGAGGTAACCATCAGAATGAAAACTGACATTTAAACAAGTGAGCATCCACCCCTGTGTGGAGATGCCCTTAAGAAGGTGCATGCTATGTTTGGACCTTAACTGTGATGGTGGCAAAGACATTTCTGCTATATCACGTAAGCCTATGTATTTTTACTCAGTGAACTCAAATATGTTTTCAATGTTTGTGATTCCACTCTTGCCACGGAGGCCTGACCTAGTTTGTGCATTCCCCATGTCCCTGTATCTATGGTCATTAATTGTTTATCTCATCTGACTCAATGGAAAATAGGAAGAAAATGACAGAAAGAGGTTTTTCCCCCAAATTATAGGCATATGATCCAACTATACTGCTATATGTTCAAAATACTTGGCATCCTACTCCACAGGTGATTGCTTAGAAATGTTCCCTGCCATCCTACTCACAATAGCTAGGAAATGGAAACTACCTAACCAGTTCAATGTCCTTCCACTTGTGAGCAGATGATGGATATGGGGTACATTGAATACACAGTGGCACAGTGGAATAATATTCAATTTTAAGGAAAAATGAAAACATCAGATTTGTAGGTGAGTGTTTTGATCTAGAAAATATTATATTGAGTAAGATAATGCAAACTGAGAAAGACAACTGCCATGTGTTCACTCTTATCTCAGGGTCTAAGCTCCAAATCTTCAGATTGGATTGTGCATCATGAAATGATCACATACATGATTAAGTATAAAGACCATAAAAATAGGAAGGGGTTGGAAGATGAATATCAGGTGCAGACAAATATATGAAGTGGGAAACATAATGGTGAAGGGACTCCAACTGAAGAGGAAGGGAGGACAGAATGAGGGGAAGGACAAATAACACAAAGGTTATTTGGTAAAGTCTCAAGGAATCACACACACACACACACACACACACACACACACACACACACACACACGCTTTGCTATCTATGAACTAAGACAATGACCAGCTAGGCAAGACATGTATAAAAATATGGTGCCAATGGTAACCAGTATCTGATTGGAGTTGAGGCCCACTCAGCAGGAGAAAAAGCATTCTGAGGACTGGAAACCAAACTAACATTTCAAGGCTCTTGTGGCCATGGATGTTAGAAAATAATTTGCTATCTTGAGAACTTGTTTGGATGTTCTATCAAGGGAGTGCAACTACTTCTATATCCAGGAAAGTTAACCCTCTTCAGCCAAGCATGCAGCTTTGGGAGGGGCACACACGGAACAGTGAGCGAGGAAGCCAGCCATGTCAGGCAAATGTTAATCAAAATGATGATGCCGAGATTCCATCTCACACCTGTCAGAATGGTTAAGATAAAAAACACAAGTGAAAGCTCATTCTGGTAAAGATATGGAGCAAGGAGAACGTTCCAGCATTGCTGGTGGGAGTGCACATTTACAACTACTTTGGAAACCCATGGTGATTTCTCAGGAAACTGGGAACTGATTCACCTCAAGACCAAGCTCACTCATTCCTGGGCGTATACCCAAAAGATGCTCCATCCTAGCTTTATTCATAATAGCCAGAAATTGGGAACAACCTACCCGTCCCTGAACAGAGAAATGGGTAAATAAACTGTGGTACACTTACACAATGGAGCACTACTCAGTTGCTAAAACCAACATATCATGAAATCTGCCAGCAAATGGATGGGACTAGAAAAAGTCACCCTGAGCAAGGTAACTCAGACACAGAAAGACAAACATGGTGTGTACTCACTTACAGATGACAGTCCTAGCTTGGGACCCATGCTACTAGAAGGAACCCATCCCAGACACTGACCAGAGGACTAGAAACCAGAGAGCTATGTCCAGAAAACTAGGATAGAACCAAACACAACTGGGGAAAACCAATAAAATGCTTCCTAATAATATTCTACTATACTCATAGATTGGTGCTTAGCCCAGTTGTCATCAGAGAGGTTTCACCCAGACACTTATGTAATGGGGGAAATTTCATGCGATCCTACGCACTGTCAAAGAACTTCAGGTCACTAATAACTTCTCAGAGAAGGAGAGTTAAGCTCTTCTAGGGAGGAGTCCCATTACTGCTTGTCCAGTACAAAGTGGTTAGTCTTGAAAGCATAGCCACACAAACAACAACAAAAATAGACTCATTAGGTTGTATTTGTACATATTCCTGAATACAAGTATATGTATGTATGTTTCTAACAAATGTAGTCAAATAAAAAAATGCTATCATGTGCAGTTGGGAGAATGGGACAGGTTTGAGGGAGGGTTTCTGTGAGGTCCTGGATAAAGGAACAGGATAAGAAAGTAGTGTAATTGTATTTCAAGCAAAAACACAAGATGGCTCAGCAGTTAAGAGCACAGTTGGCACTTCCAGAGATCTTGAGTTCAGTTTCCAGCAACCACATGTTGGTTCACAACCATCTATACTGGGATCTTATGCCCTCTTCTCTCATTCAAGTGTACATGCAAATATACTTATATACATAAAATAAATGAACTCTAAAAAAGCACAGAACAATTGGGGGCAATGCTGAGTGAAGATATTCTATGAAGATTGCCATCCATCCCCAGTCAAGGCTCATGAAAGGAAGACTGTTTACAGAAGCAAAGAAAATTAGAAAAGAGAACCCCATTGTGAACGGTTTTATTTCTAAGGAAAGCAAATTTATAAATATTAAAATGTTCTCAATATCTGCACAGGATTTACATGGCAATATATTATATATATCACAACTAAATGACCTAAATTTATTGTCATTTTCAATGAAATAACTATGATATCAACCTAACAAGTTATGTATGTGAAAGGATTTTCTGCATGGTATAGTACTGAATATTTCTCCAGGATTTTAGGCTTCCTGAGGTCAGCATTAAATCCACATGTTATGTTTTTACATGTACTATACACATATAATATACATAGAAACATACATACATACATACATACATACATATTCTGGGTTACTAGGTAAATTGAGTGAATTAGCACGTTTCTTTGGTCATTTTCTGAGTGACATGGAGATAATTCAGATGTAAAACATGTGATATGTCTTAAGGCTTCTAAATTGTATGTCTGTTCATCACATACAGGGCACTTTTTGGGGGCTCCTCTCCTTCTGTGTTTTGTGAACTAACTTTGGGTAGGGGGATGACATTTGTTTTTTGTTACATTATCAAAATCCAGGAAAAAACACTGTGATGATTCCAAACATGTGTATTTAAGTTAATTAAAATAATTTTAGTCTTATATGAGTTAAAATATGAGCATGATTTATTTACTTGTGGCAGGGTCTGCTGTATTTCAAACTGGCTTTGAATTGTCTATGCACCTGTGCATGGCCTTGTAATTCAAAACATTGTATACCTACCTCTAGAGTCCTGGAATTGCAAGCAAGTGTCAGAATCACAGGTCCTTATGGCCCTAGTGATGACTCTCAGGGCTTCGTGCACACCAAAGAAGCACTCTGACAATAGAGACATACTTTCCTCCCAGGGAGAAGATATTTTAAATTAGTGAAAGTTATTATTTTATGGCAAATTTTCTAATTTACCCAGTAAATATTTAATAGAATGGCAAGCAAACCAAAGGTTGAGTAATTAAGATGGAAATGATACAGCTATAGTTAAATATTGAATATTTTATTATTTTTAAATAAGAGGATATGAATAACACAACTTTCATTTAGTAAAAATAAAAAAACAAGAAACTATAGGAATTGTGGTTGCAAACTTTAGATGGGGTACTCAGGTAGCTGATGATAACTTGTCGTTTCTCAGGGTGTCTATTTGGATGGCTCTAGAAAACACTGACATTGATCCAGTAGAAAAATTAAGAATGTTTTGTTCTCATATAAGTTGGCTGGACACCATCCTGAGCTTGAGGTTACATACAGAGGAAAAATAAGAAAAGAAAAGTGATTGTTTTGGTGCTGGGGCTCAGTTCTTTTGCTCTCTGCCTGAGAACCTCATGGATTTTGAACCTTGTCTTTTGTGTCGACAGCTCCCCATAGCCTAGGCCCTTGACCTCTAACCGATACTCATTTCACACACTTTTCTGCTTCTACCATTACTGAATTTGTATCGAGTCAGCCAGACAACTTCCTTTGGTCCTAATTTGTAGATAATCTTTCATGGAGCAGATGAACTTCGGGAAACAGGGAAGTGATTTTCTCAGTACAGAATCCTTTCTCATTCTGCTTCCTGTTCCTTCCTCCTGACCCTCCTGTGCTCTCTTACTCTCACTTTCATCTGTCTTTTTCTCTGTTTCTGTGTTTATCTCCCCCATCTCTCTCACTCTACACTCTACAGTCTGTCGCTCTAGGGGATCCCTGAATAGCTAGTCCTACAATGATAGATGTTAGATAGTTTTATTCCCTTTCTCTTTCTACAACATATTTGAAACTAACCTTCAAGTATGATATTTTCTTCTTTTAAGCTACATTCTGGTCATTCTATATCTTCCCACCTATACATGTGCTGTGTACTTTTCTATCTCATTCCTTGCTTATGATTTTACTACTCACATACAAGACACAAACATTGCTGACACCAATCGCGTGAACTATCCAAGCATGAACGATAGTGTTTAACAAATATAATAAATAGGACTATTTTCTTAGATTTTATTAATTTAACTTCTAATGTTTTTAAGATAATGTACATTTTTACTTCATATTTGATGATTTTGTGTATGATCTTTAGCTACTTGTAAGTTACAATTTGCTGAAATTACTAATTATAGTTGTCATTTTGCCTGTATAGTATGGTTTCTGATTTTGTATTTATATGGGGTATTTTTAGGTTTCAAGCCTGGGACAAATGTCCAACTGAGGTGGCTATTTAACACATCAAAGTGTACTTAGCTGCCATGTTCTTGCAGCACCTCTCAGTCCCTACCTGTTACAGGGTATGGGGGGCATACTGATGCTCCCTACCTTAAACTTCTCCAGCCCAGGCCTAGACTGCTACTTCCCCCAGGTGCCCTTCCCTGTACAGTACCTTGCTGCTTTGTTATGCAAGTCTCCACCCTCTCTCTTTTATCCCTCTGGCCTCTTGGTCCAGTTCTTCCCTCTCCTCTTCCTCCTTTCTGCACATGGATCAGCTCATGGTCATGGTCACTCTGGACTCTCCCATGTTATCTACAGTAAACCTTCTCCTCCACCATACCTAGGAGTGGTAATGCCCTTCCTGTTTCATTTGTATTTTTAGGTTTTTGTGTGTTTGTGAGTGCCTGCATGCATGTGAGTGTGTGTCTTCTTTTTTTGTTTTTGTTTTTTTATTATATTTTTTGTTGTTTATCTGATTTTTTTTCTTTCCTAAAGACACACGGAGAAAAGGAGAGAAAGTACTTGGGTGGGTGAAGAGAGTACGTGATCGAGGAGAAGTTGCCATAGGGAAAATCTACATCACAATTTGTTGTGTGAAAAACATGTCTTTCAATTGAAAGAAGTTCCACAGTAAGTAAATAAGTCTAGAGTAAATGAATGTTACATTTTTAAAAGTTGAACTAGTATAAATCTTTTTATTATGTTTAGAAATACACTTTAATACATATTAAATGCACTTCTTTAAAATGATACAGATTTTAGAGAATTTCTTTTCCATCTGCACTACCTGGAATCATTTCTTTGATTCCCGAGTCACAGATGCTACATGCCACCCTAGCAGACGAAGCCCACTCTTTATTAGTATTTCTGTGTCCAAGTGCTGTGTAATTAATATTATTCATATGGGAAACCAACTGAACAAATACTTTTATTCCTACCAATTTCCTATTTAACCATCAACCAAATTTATATTGCAAAGAGTATAATGTCCAGTAACTGTACATGGGCACTATTTAAAATGTAGAATCATCCATCTGTTTTATACTTGTTCCATGAATAAATCAGCAGTGTGAAAAAACAATGCATGCAGGTGAATATATATTGCTGACAACATGTTGGACAATCTTGGCATTTTTCCAAAAAGTATTTTAAAGTAATTGTCCATGATGTAAACTTTAAAAAAAAAATCTTAAGAGTAGTTTCCCAAGCCCTCATAAAGAGATAAAATAATTTGACCCACATAATTAATTAATTAGTAATCAGACATCTCACCTAATTCATTGTTCTGGTAATGCAGTGGAACAAATAAGGTTCTGTGGATGAGCAAATTGTCAGACTTTCTGAAGGATGTCCCGCAACACAGAGGTTCTGAACAGTCTTTTAGATGGTCTCTACCTCATGCCTGCAAATTTTGTCTGCAGCTGCCAGTGCCTGCAGTTTGCAGGCTCATTTCAGATATGGACATTTCAGAGAATTGTGGAGGGGACTTTGTCTCCTCTTCTGGAGAAATGCACTTGGGTTTTTGATAATAATTTCTTGTCCTAAGAAAGTGCCTTTATCATCGTGAATAGGCAGGGCAGTGCTGGCACAGCTGTGAGGTGCCAAGAACCACAATCTAAAGGTAGACCCCAAAAGGCTTTAGATGTAGAAGGCAGAACAACCTGCTTCCTTATCTACTCCAAGGAAGTGGGAAAGATGCTTACACAGGATAGCATTTAGTATGGCTTATTTACTTAACAATTACTTGAGTGTTGGACATCTAAAACTTGACAAAACTGAAATTGCAGAGCTAGAGATGGCAGATAGAATGTTTGCCACATTAGAGTTTCATAATTTTAAAATGAAAGACATAAATATAACCACTCCAGTTTTAAATTTTTATCTTATTTTTATTTCTTTAATGAAATGAATGAACTTGGAGTGTTCAATTTTTCATTGATAAATAAGTGAAGTTTTATCTCTATGTGATTTATAATAAAGATATGAAATTATATTTTCCAAAATAGACCACATTCCTGGAGTAAAATCAATTAATTTTATCCTCTATTCCAAGCAGTATGTATCCTTAAATATGGCGATTGGAAGAATTTATCATGCAGTTTCAACTTTTTCATACCTCCTGGGTCGTATTACTGATGCAAGGAATCATCCCAACTGCACACAGGTCAATGACAGGCCTGGATTGTAGCAGGAAGATCTCTGTTCTGACCTAAACATTTTTTCTTATTTATTTCTCTTTCTTGGTGCATCAAAAACCTGAACTCTGCCTTAGGCCTTGATATTACTTAACATATTATGGAAGGCTGGGAGCAAGCCACCTCCTGGCCTCTGACAACATAAGACAGATAAACCACTCAGTTTTGCTCAGTTTAAGTTTGAGTTCCTATTATTGCAGCTGTTTCTGCTGCTTCCTCAGCAATGAATCAGGGCTGCCAAACTGTGCACTGAACATGTTTTCTCAACTGTAAAGAGTAATGGAGGAGGCAATACCATAATAAGTTTTTGTGGTGTGGTGTGTGTGTGTGTGTGTGTGTGTGTGTGTGTGTGTGTGTGCGCGCGCGCGCACGCATGTGTGCGATTTAAAAAAAATAAACATTTACTACTGCTAGTAGTGTTAAAATATTAGAATGAAGGAATCCTAGGAATTCAGTCAGCTATTAGAACAGAGTCATTTTTGTATGGATTTATGTATATTATTATTGAGGAAAAGACAGGCATGTGTAAAACTTTTCTAATTCAACCTCATATGATTTTTCAAATGAGATGCTGATAACTGCAAGGGAAATAATTTTCTCATCATAACACACTTCCTAGAAGCCAGGAGCCTTAGGCCTGATCTCCTGACTACTGTCCTGTATGTCCCCCACACTTTGTGAGTTCATTGCATCATTGTTTTATGCCAGGGATTTGCTTATTCCATGACGTCAGCGATTTTTATATGTAATGCATTTACAGTCTTCATTTCTATCTTTATGAGGTCATGTATATTTTACTTGGGATCAATTTGGGGGCTTAAAATGACATTTAAAACATTCCTATATTTTAGAAAAAAAATCCCCACAAATTGTTCATATGAGTGTGTGTTTTAATTAATGCTTTTAAGCAAATGACAGTGCAAGCTAATAAAACTATAAATAAAAATGGGCAGAAATGACAGCTTGAGATCCAGCCTGCCTTAGCACCATTCTTGCTAATTGCTGCCATCGCAAATTAATGGAAGCCTTTTAAATCTCTTGACAGCGGTTATGCAACTTTCTACAGACAGATAGAACTCTAGGCAAAGCATAACAGATGCGATCATTAATATGCAGCTGTGTGTGCTTCAAAGCCCTGCGTTTTGTGAGTCTTTCCCTACCTCATTATAGGTCTCATTGCCAAAGCAGATCAATGAACCTTCCATCTGAGTTTGAGCGGAGTGGCCCCATTTCAATGGGTCTCAGTCCTTTCTATGCAAGCTTGAAGAAGCTAAAATATTTGTGTTCTTTAAAAAGCACATTTTCTTACAAAAAACATATGGTTAAATCATTATTATAAATTCTGGGAATAATATTATTTTAATTGTATTACCATACTTACCGCAGGAGTGTTTAAAATTCTGTTTATGTGGAAAAAGCCCACCTATCTATTTATTATTTAAATCTTCAGTGTGTTAAGAACATTACTAGTAAATATCATATTAGTTTTACTTCAATGTACAGATTCTTAAAGTGATTTGTCTATTAGATATTAGATGGGTTATTGCTATCAGAGCCACAGGACTGTGAGGATGAGACTGTGAGCCATAGGACTGTGAGCCACGGGACTGTGAGCCACGGGACTGTGAGCCACGGGACTGTGAGCCACAGGACTGTGAGCCACAAGACTGTGAGCCACAGGACTATGAGCCACGGGACTGTGAGCCATGGGACTGTGA
Source organism: Acomys russatus (assembly GCF_903995435.1). Lineage (NCBI taxonomy): Eukaryota > Metazoa > Chordata > Mammalia > Rodentia > Muridae > Acomys > Acomys russatus. The sequence goes on along the minus strand of NC_067156.1, from coordinate 72,951,293 downwards.
GGCATGGGACTGTGAGCCATGGGACTGTGAGCCACAGGACTGTGAGCCACGGGACTATGAGCCACGGGACTTTGAGTCACGGGACTGTGAGCCACGGGACTGTGAGCCATGGGACTGTGAGCCACGGGACTGTGAGCCACGGGACTGTGAGCCATGGGACCATGAGCCATGGGACCGTGAGCCATGGGACTGTGAGCTGACACCTAATGCAGATAGTTCACAGTTAGTTGGGCTTATGTTTGTTGTGTCCCACCTTACCACAAATAGGAATGATGAATTTTATAAGGACAAATAATATATATGATTATGTACATCTTTCAAAGCATCTATTTATCTTGATGGAAAAATATATTATCCATCTAGCTAGCTAGATAGCTTCTATATAATTTAAATAATTGAAAAGGATAGGAGATCCTTAAACAGAGTTCTGTAGTTAAGTTTCAGAATTAACTTCAGTGTTCTGGCAATTAAAACAAGAACATTAAATTTTTTAGTATGGTTCCTGAGTTGAAAAGCATCTACTTCACTGAGATTCCACTGATAATAAGAAAAACAGACACAAATTTTCTAGGACAGCACATGTACTATTCTGGCTCAGACACAGCATAGCTAGCTTGAGGGTTTTTTGTTTGTTTGTTTGTTTTTGTTTTGTTTTGTTTGTTTTTGTTTTTGTTTTAGCGAGGTGCTGCTACAGTGGGTCTTATGCATCTGAAAAGAAACCTGGTAAAATTGTATTTAAATGACTTAATATCTTTCAAGGATCTCTCTAAAAACATTGGGTCACACTCTAATATGTCTTCATGAGTTTTCAGATTTTTAATTATCTTCTTAATATCTTATTTATTTTAGTGAAGAAACTTAGCTCTCAAAAGAAGTAGACTCAGAAACAGTGGGACGTTCTCACATGATTTCTATAACACTGTTCAGACAAACAAAAATATCTTAGTTTCTGCATGTAGTGGACTGCAATGAACTCATGAAACCAGCTAAGAAGTTTCTCAGGAGTTAACATTTGAAAGCCTGATGTCCCGTGAGGGCATTGTGGGATATTGCTGTGGAGTAGCTTCTGAGTCCGCATCATTAAATTACAGATAACATATTCATTATTTCTTAGCCTGTGAGCATTTTGACTGTGTTAAACATTCTGCATGTAATATTTCTAAAAAGTAAAAAATTCTCTCTGATGGAATTGAAGACAGGTATCTTAGTTTTACAATGAAGTTTAGTTGCTTAGGGGTTAAGATGTTTTTAGGTCTAGATAGACCTTGATAATGAGAAGATGTGATGGAGATTGGTTTACATTCAGAATTTCAGAAACCAAGATGGGAAAGATGTTTTCTTCGAGGCTGTCAAATCAAATAGCCAAAACACTAAGAATGTGATAATTATATAATTCCTGATTGTGTCATGGTTCTTCTTGCTATAGATAGTTTATTGTATTTATGTGTAAAAATATAAATATATATGTAAAAAATAAAAAATGTTTTAAAATTATTTACTTGGCTGCTATGACTAAAGTAAAATGTTCTACAGATTCATTGCTCATGTTGCTTCTCTGTTCCCTATAGTCTTTATAAGTCATATCCAAGGGAATCATATAGTGTCAGAGCAGCACAGGCCATTTAATTGGGCGTCCAGCTTCCCACTCTGCTCTCCTTTGTCAGTGAGGGGTCTACACCCTGCAAAGGATGCAGAAATGCAGACTTCTCATCTAAGGCATACATTCAATAGTCTCTTTTTAAATGGATAAATACCCACACTAAGACTAAATTTTTGTTTTTAAATTATATGTATTTATATTTGTACAAGTAATAGTTGTAGGATCCTTGGAAGTGGAGTTACAAGCAAGTCACCTAGCATGGGTGCTGAATACTGAACTTTGATTCTCTGGAGAAGCAACAAAACCTCTTTTAACTGCCAGACCATTTCTAAAGTCCCAGCATGGCTGATTTCACCAGTTCAATCAGTAAGAAATCAATGACTATAACTAACGATAAGGTAAAATCAATATAACTGTATACCATGACCAAAGATAGTTGAAACTTTTTTTTGTTTTCTTTTGGTACTATGAGTAAATATGAAACCAAAGAAAAGGAGAGTTATCATACATGTTGTTGCTACCAAAATATTAATGAGTTGCTCCCAAGGGGTTTGCTTCAAAAGGTAGGTCAACTCAAAGTCAAAATAGGAAAGAAAAAGACTCATGTCAACATGGGTGTCATTTGACATGGATATTTACTTAGGTCCATCGCCTCTGCCTGTCTGATCCACAAATGTGGTGGGATCAACAAAGAAATCATTGAGACACTTTGTATAGGGGACTGTACAATGGGAAAACATTCCTGTAAGTGTGCCTGAGTCTTGGATAAACTGTAAGATGAAAGCGTGTAGTGTTACGATTGACGTCACCTTGAGGGGATTTGAGGCAAGAAAATATTGCATGACACCATTGATGACCCAAGACATAGAGACTTTCAAAAACATGATCATAGGCACATCAGGCTGTCTGCATTGTCCTTACTGCTGCTGCTTGTGTTGGTGACTTGAAGCCAGCATCTTCAAGAATGAGCAGACTGTGAGCATGGCCTTCTACCTGACATGTTTGGCATCAGCAAAGTGAACTCTATCATGTATCCACACAGCCAGGAGAGATATGAAGAAATTCCTAAGATTGTCAGTATCTGCATCGACAAAACTGACTACAAACTTGATGCACTAATGGTCTTGTCAGTTTGTGTTTGGGATGATGACACCATGCTGGAGGCAAGGTCAGGGAATGGAAAGTCACCCACAAAGATTGTGGTACCAGTAAAAGCACACTGCTGGGAGCATTGAATTGTGCAACAAAGCCCTCTGGCTACCCATGCAGGGTTGTTATGAAGTCGGTGGTATTTGAACTGACTTGTGAACATAGTGGGGACTGTTGTTCTTTGACCTGTCATGGTTGGTAGCTTTGCTTCAGTCAATGTCATAACAAAATTAAGTGAAGGCCTTTCTCCCATAACATATGGGAGCTTCAACATAAGATTTGTACCTGCAAAGATATTCTATGGGGCATCATTGTTGGTGAAGGCAAAAATGATCCACTAATGGAAACAGCTGGCTTTACCACTTGGAATTTTCCTAAATTATCTAGACAAAACTAGTGCAGACTATGTCCCAGCACTGAATTGTCCCTCGCAAGCTTGTTGAATTAAAAGGAAGACTGACCACTGTTCTTGTAAGTGGGATGATGGCCCTAAATTCTTTAGACATTGTGGCTTAGGCACTGTTGACAGAGACCGTGGCAAGCCTGTGTGTCTGGAGCACCAGACCATCCTTTTCTGTGTTGCTTTGCTGTTCCCGATGTGAGGCAAACAGTTGTAGATATCTTCAAACCGTAAACTGGAAGCCTGCTGGAGCTGGGGAGGTCACCAACGCTACCTAAAAAGATGAGAAGGCTAAATGAATATTTTTCCCAAAGCATTGCACTCCTGTCTCAATCAGGAAGAATAATCTCAGAACTGTTTATTTTATATCACCCATTTATTTTTAGTATTAAAATAATGATTACTGATAACAATGCATTGCAATACCTTAAGAAGTAAAGGAGGGTGTTTTGTGGATCAGATTCTCTCTTTCTCTTCCTCTCTGTCTCTCTGTCTCTGTCTCTCTCTCTCTTTCTGTCTTTCTGTCTCTCTGTCTCTGTCTTTCTCTTTCTATAGACATAAGATACTAGATTTTAAAATCAGTACTTTGTTTTTAATTTTTATTTATTTATTTTATGTATATGAATGTTTGCTTGCATGATCATCTATGCATGCATGGTGCCTGTGGAGGTAAGAAGCACTTCCTGGGTTCCCTCACATTGGAGTTACAGGTGTTTGTGAACCAGCATGTGGCTGCTGTGAGTTGATCCTGGTTCCTCTATAAGAATAGCCAGTGCTCCTAACCACTGAGTTATCTCTTTTTAGTAGAAACAACTGGACAAAAACTAATCTGTCACAGAACTTTGAAACCTATTGAAACAGATTTAACTAGGAAAAAAGAGGAGAAAAACCAAAAAGGAGGATGGAGAGAAGAAATGACGGCTGTACAGAGAGCTCCTCAGCAGCAGCGTATCTTCTTTGGCTGTTAGGTGACTTAGTATAATCCATTCTGTAGAAGTTATATTGTATGTGAATAAATAAGAGAAGGAGGTATCACAAGTACAGAGTTGCATATGGTTTTTTCAAACTATAACAAAGTATGTCTTTTTGTTTGTATGAATAATAAACAGAATCATAAATGGCACAAAGTTTCAGATGACACATGCTAGATGATTGACGGGCAATAGATGGGTCATTTGTGGTAGTCAGTGTATAAATAAGAAAAGAGAGATAGAAGATCAAGAAAAAAATCAAAGATATGCAAAACAGAACATGTAAAATTGTAAAATGCCATTTAAGCCAAGACATGTAGTGAAAGGATTTGTTGAACTCTTTAACTTCTGTACTTCAGCCCCCAATCTTCCTGCAGGAAACACACGCTCCCAAGAGCAGATAGTATAAGTAGACATACTTTTTCAAAAATATAATACAAAACATATTTTTGTAAAGATGCAACATAAACAGACCCATTTCCTGTTCTTGAAGCGCACACACAACCTCGTATTTACAGCCCAGTAAAGTCATTCCCAGATGTCTTCCTTTTTAACCATCCATGCTTTCAAGCAGAGTTGTGAATGTGAAAATCTCTAACTGAAAAGAATCCAAGTGCCTCCTTTACAAATTGCTTGTTATTTTAATAAGGGTTTTACTGACAGAGTTTTCTACTTCTAATAAAAAGCATTTATTAAAAATCAACAGTACCACTTTAACATACATAGCACATTATATTTTATTGAAAGGATACCAATAGATTCATATCATTTACAAGATTATTTGTTTTATTTTATAACAGACAGAATATCTCCATGAGGTGAAAGCTGAAAATAAATCTCACAACCTCAGCTTCCCTACCTGGAAAACTGAGTCAATCGTACCAGAAGGATTTATATAAGTTGGCTGTGTTTTATACTCAACATTCCATGGCTAAACAGATCCTAGATGCTTCTCCTTTGTGTTCAGCCACAATTGGTGCTATTTCTCATTAAGTGGGGTCTGTGGATAGAATTTCATCCTTTAGAAATGTATGTTCAGGTCGTAAATATCCACAGTGGAGCCATCTTTTAGTCTCTGTTTCTCTGTCTCTCTGTCTTTTTCTGTCTCTCTCTCTGTCTGTTTCTCTGTCTCTCTGTCTCTCTCTCTCTCTCTCTCCCTCCCTCTCTCTCTGTCCCTCTCTCTGTCTCTGTCTCTCTCTGTCTGTCTCTGTCTCTCCCCCTCTTTCTCTCCCTCTCTTTTTCTCTCCCTCTCTCTCTCCCTCTCTCTATCTCTGTCTCTGTGTCTCTGTCTGTCTCTGTGTCTCTGTCTCTGTGTCTTTGTCTCTCCCTCCCTCTCTCTCTGTCCCTCTGTCTGTCTCTGTCTGTCTCTGTCTTTCTCTGTCTGTCCCTGTCTCCCTGTCTCTGCTCTGTGTCTCTGTCTCTCCCTGTCTCTCTGTCTCTGTCTCTGTGTCTCTGTCTCTCTCTCTCCCTCCCTCCTCTGTCCTCTCTTTCTCCTCAGTCTTCTTTCAAAACAGCGGGCCTCCTTAAGATATCAGTCAAACATGACAAAACAAAGTGCAATAAGACAGGTACATACCATCACATCAAGGCTGGAGGAGACAGCACAGTAGGAGGGAAAGTGTTCCAAGAGCAAGGAAAAGAATCAGAGACAGTCCTTGCTCCTGCTGTAATGATCCCCACAGGAACCCCAAATTACTCAACCATAACATACATACAAAGGACCTGGGTAACATCTTTCTAAGCTCCCTGATCTCTGTGAACACCTGTGAGTCCTGGTCAGGTGATTCTGTGGGCTGTGTTCTCCTGGTGTCCCTGATCCCGCTGGCTCTTCCAATCCTTCCTCCCCGTCTTCCACAGGACTTCCTGAACTTTGCCTTATGTTTGGCTTTGGGACTCTGCATGTGCTTCCATCAGCTGCTGGATGAGGTCCCTCTGGTCTTCTTGATGACTACTCTGCTGGGCTCAGATCCCAGAACACTCTGAAGGCAGGACAAACTAGGTCGAAGGTTTTGTGGCTGGGTTAATGTCCAAATCCCTCAACTAGAGGCCTTGTCTGGTTATAGAAGTTGGTTAGTTCAGGCTCTATGTGTCCATTATTAGGAGTTTTTGCTAGGGTTATTCTTTTTTAGATTCCATGGAGTTCAATGAGGCCATTTTTGGAAATAGATTCCCACAGCTCTTACCAAGTAAAAATTACATCATATTGCATTAGCGTGGGCCATTAGCTTATCATGGATGTTTTTATAATGAGGCTGAAAGACACAAGATACATATAGGAAGAAAATTGTGTGATGATGGCTCAACTTTTAGAAGGATGTGCCTGCAAATTTAGGGAGCCACCAGCTTGTCAACAGTCACAGGAGTTGGAACAAGAAGAAAGGGCTCCCTTCCTAGAGACACTGGAGGGAGTTGAGGCTGCCCAGTGCTTTCTTTCTCTCTTCTAATCTTCAGAACTACCAAAAAAAAGTCTATGGTGCTTTAATACATCTAATCTATGGCAAATTTCTTTGAAAGTCCTTAGAAACATCTATCCTTTCCTACTAACTGAATTCTTGTGTGTTTCCATTGTTCTTTTGTTTTATAGTTCTACTGCTGTGATGGAACAACTTGATCAAGGCATCTTACCAAATGAAAGCATTGCTGGGCATGGTGGCGCATGTCTTTAATCCCGGCAGTCAGGAGTCAGAGACAGATGGAGCTCTGTGAGTTCGAGGCCAACCTTGTTTACAAAAGGAGTCCAGGACATCCTGAGCTATACAGCTACACTCTCCACATGTACTGTAAGGAGAATACCAACAGTGGAGTCAGGAGGTGGAACTGAGATGAATTAGGGACGCGACATTTGAAAAGATAAAGACCTCATTTGTTCTTTTAAAAAAATCTGTTTCTTCATTACTGAGAATTTCATGCATGTATACAGTGAAATATGATCATGTTTACCCCACATTTCCTTCCTACATCTCCCCTAATACATCCTTCTCCTAACTTCATGTCTTTTTCTTTTTAATAACCCAGTAATCTTGGCTAGTGCTGCCCATATGTGCATGGGCCTGTACACTGGAGTATAGGAGAGGCTGCATCCTCAAATCACAGAACACTGTCCTCCCTCAGAAGCAACTACCTTGTGATAGGTGACTGGGACTATTAGTTGCCAAAAGCTCCTTAACAAGGGGCAGCACCTGGAGATCATATGCCCAAACTGTTTCAATTTTGGCTGGCTTGATTTTACTATCTAAGTACACTAGGCACTGTAAGTTGCACCGTGGCATGCATATGTAACGTCCAGGAACAGCATTGCGTAGCAAATCTTTTTCCTCTTCAGTGTTCCCCATGCCTTGTGCAAGGGGGTCATATAGGGGTGCAGTTTAGGGCTGATTATTCAAGGACCCCTGACTAGGGCCAAGAGCAACTTCTGTTATGGCTATAAACATATATATTTAGAAGGCACCTCAACAAGATGACGATTTAGCAAAATGATAAGAGCAGGCTCTGTCTTATTCCTGTCACCTCCCTAGACATGGGATGTTGACCAGGATTACAGTACCAGGAATGGAATTCCCTCCTGTGGAGAAGTCCTCAAATCAAAACAAATCAAAACAAAAACAAAACTAATGAAAACCAATTTAAAAAAACCCCACATTTAGTTATTTCATAACAGTCATGTCATTATTGCAATAGTGGACATAACTGCCTGGCATGTAATTATTGCCGTGTGCAGGGCCTACACTGGCCCTTCCGTTCCCAGTATTCTACTTCCCTACTTTGCTTTCCCTATACCAGATTATCCTGTTTCCCTTGGCATAATTTCCAAATTTAATATAATGACATTAAAAAGTTGTGAAAGATGTGGTTTGAAAATACTCAACTGGGTCCAGATCTGCCAGCCTTAATGGTCTAAACTATTGTACCCACCAAGGACAATCCATGCAGGAAACCTAGAACCCCTATCCAGATCTAGCCAGTGGATAGCACATTCTCCACAGTTGTGTGAAGAGCAGGAACTGACTCTGACTTGAACACTGGTGCCCCCTGTTTGACCACTTCCCCTTGGTGAAGAGACCTGGTGACACTCAGGCGAAGGGTAAGCAGGCTACCAGGATGAGACCTGATAGGCTGTGATCATATGGTAGGGGATGAGGTCACCTTCTGTCACAGACCTAGGCAAGGGGAATAGGATGAAAGAGGGAGGGAGGGGGAATGGGAAGATACAAGTAAGGGGATAACAGTTGAGATATAATCCGAATAAATTACTTAAAGAAAGAAAGAAAGAAAGAAAGAAAGAAAGAAAGAAAAAAAAAAAAAGAAAGAAAGAAAGAAAGAAAGAAAGAAAGAAAGAAAGAAAGAAAGAAAGAAAGAAAATACCCAACTGCAAGTTGTTTGGGGAAGATAGCATCTATGCACTTTACTACCAGGAGGTGAAGTGTCCTGGTGTTGTATACACTGCCTGTCCCATTTGGCCTGGGACAGGGTGGCACTTGACTCAGTCAGTGGAAAGGTGCCAGTTTTCAGAAGGTGTGGTTTTAGGCTCTGATAGTAAAATGGGAATGGAATGTAAAGTTTCAGGACAAAAATAGAAGCGAGAAAGAAACCAGGTTTTAAAACTGTGTAATTTATCAATATGTATTACAGCGATGGGTAAGAATTAAGATATCATCATTGGTATCTAAAAAGAACCTCTGAGATTAGGCAAAAAATCCATTCAAGAAGGACACATTTGTATTTAGATCTAAACACATCAAGTTTTACCAATGCACATTTCTTTGTGTTTTTGGATTATCAGTGAAATACTCTTTCACGTATACTAAAATAAAGTTAAAAAAAAAAGAAGCAACATGGATAAAAATATAATAAAACTATAAGGGAGCTATACTAGTAAAAAATAAAACAAAATGCCTCATTATGGGCCAAATAAAAATTCTTGACTAAAGTGCCAGACTAAAAGCTGCCAGCAGGCACCCTAAGGCAATTTAGAAGATAAAACAAAATTTCTTCATGGTAAGAAAACTTCTTAAAAGGGGGGTTATAGGGTGTGCATCCTGGTCAGAGCTTAAAGGTCATACACCTTATAAATTCAGCAAGTATTTATGGAGGTCAGAGAGACAGGAGCAAGAAGCCTCAGGCTGAAGCCACAGGACAAGGGCTTGTGGGTTTTACACCCGAGGAGAAGGCAGGCTTTTATCCACAGTGCAGACTCTGCCTCTTCCCCAGTCTGTACCCTGCTATGTCTGGAAACTGCTGAACTCTCGCCCCAGCCTGCCTGAAGCAGAAGATGGTGTTTCATAGCATGTTGGAATGCCTGCTGGCCATGTCTGGGACGGGCTTTCAATCATAATTTGATATCAGTAAAGCCTCATCTTATATTGCCAACTGATAGGCAATATTTATATCTTTAAATCCTATGTCTTATACTAGACTTTCCAGTGGAAGTTTACCTTTCTCCTACAGTGTACACCTAATGATAGTATTGGACTTGATGTGAAGCTATCTTTTCAGACCTGCGTTTACTCCTCTGGTGCAGGTACTGAACACTCTAAGTGTGACTCCCAGTTACAGAAAACATATCTGTAGCATCCGTAAGCATTCGGCTATGCCACTTTTCATGGCTCAAAATAGGGTAAAAGAGTAGAAGTGAGTTATTTTAATAAAGTCAAGAAACTGGGAGTGAGAATAACCATTAAAAGATAAGACGAAGAGCAAACCGGTGGGCCTACCCAGATGTCTTGGTCAGTAGAGTGCCACCACGAGAACACAGGGTCCCGAATTTGAATTCCAAGCACCTACACAAAAAGTTGTCAGTTAGGCTATTGCCGTTGCTCTTGGTTACCCACCATAATTAGATGATAAAACTCTGTTGTTGAAGATATTGCCTGATCTGAAACGGAATGAGAAACCATCTTCTTTTTAGGCAGTTGACAGCATGCCGGAAGGTACTGTGCATATTGCTAGGGAAGAGAAGCCACCCGTGGCTTAGCCAGTACTGGACCCAGAATTCTGCAACACTGACCTGAGAGAAGATGTTCCCACCAGTTCAATGATAAAGTGGTGAATACTGGGGCAACCGACCACTTTCACCACTTCTTGACTAGATACGAGGCCTGATCACAACAGGGATCTGTTCACCTGGACTCGAAACCTGATCAAATTCCGTTACTGGGGAGATCTTTGGCACCATCGAAAAACCTACTGCTATTGTGTTTATAAATGAACACATTTCAGCCTAAATTCTAAATATTCATATCTATATCTATAGATCGAGCTGCTCTCAGTTTTGTTCAGATAAGTTTCTTTTTGCAGTTGGTAGTGATTAGTGCAGAGACACTTAACTTGTAAAAGTGCTGACTAGGTCTGAACACTTATCAATGTGTGAGTCTTGTGGGTGAACTGTCCTCCATCCCTGCTCAGAGAACTTCAGCAAAGAGGGAGGGTGTTTCTCAGACAATTTGATTTCATTTCTATATCCCCTGTATCCACAGTTAGTGATGTCTTCAACCATATAGGCTTACACACGCACACACACACACACACACACACACACACACACACACACACACACATACATACAGAGCGTTGGTTAGAGGAAAGTGTGAGAGAACACAAAACTGTCAGGGGAAAGCAAATTTTTTGATATTTAAAGAAATAAGTGTTGTTATTTATCCATTCTAAAGAGAAAGAAAAGTTTATCAAATGTTAGAAAATATTCACTCTTTCTACAATTATACCCACTGTGCGTTTTTTGTTTTTGTTTTGCTTTGCTTCATTTTTTGGGACAGAATCTCTCTATGTTTTTTAGGCTAAAGTTGATCTTCTTTTCTTGGCCATAACTTCTCAAGTATCTGGGTTTAAATGATTAAATCATTCAACTGAGCTCTATTTCCAGTTCCTTAATATTAAACACATTCAGTCATATTTTTAAGATTAAGCTATTATAGAGACATTAATGCTTATTTGTAATACTGTAGTAGGAAGGAATGGATACAACTAAATCATAATATTTTTTGATATGATAGTAATAAAAACAAATAAATGATGAAATTAAAAATGGTTATCAGCTCTGAACTGAATGTCTAGTAAATCTCAAGATAAAATTCATATGCCTTCACAACTTAATAGTTCAAAATTCAAATGGAAAAGTATATTTTAGGAGAGACCTTGAAGCGGTATAACTATAGACTAAATGGTCACTTATATCGCTTTTCTGGACTTGAAAGCTCCTAAGAACATACTATAGTTGATTCTGGGCTTATTACATTTTGCAGTGTGGCTTAGTCCCTGTCTTAGACTCCACAGTATGTTTAGTCAGAAGACATTGGGAAAATGTAAGATGAAAAGTTATCTGGGAAGTCAAGATGAGGCATTTAAGAAAGTGAACTTTGTTCTGGATTGGTGCCCCCAGAGAGCATCCTATGATTGTGTATCTTAATTAATCATATTAAAAAGAAAAAAAACTAAATTAGCTTGAACCACTAGTAACCGTCTTTGTGTCTGTGTTTTCTGAGACAAGGACTTGTTATATATATCTTGAGTTCACTAGGCAGCTCATGTAGGACTTGAAGTGTGTGATTCTCCTGCTGCAGCCTCTGTAGCAGCCAACATCACAGGAGTGCACTGCCTTGCTCATCTCAGCTGCTAGCCTTAACTCAGATTGCACTTCTCACATGAAGACAACTGTCCTGTAGTTAATACATTTTAGTATGCCACTTAAGTAATGTAACGGTTATAAGATACACTCATATAAAGTATCATTTCTTAGTATCCACACAGTAAAAACGTTGACAAATTCTCTTAAGTTAAATTTCTTTCTCCATAACTTGATTTTCTTCTCTGATAATGCACCCCATTGTTGATTTTCACACATTTCTGAATGCAGGAGGACTAGTTTTTAAGTATTTTTCATCTTTCCTTTTAAAATGTATTAATTTAAAAAATCAACATAACTGTATTGTATTTACATTTTTCCTTCTCTCACTCCTTTTATGAGATTCCATCCGTGCTCCCTTCAAAGCCATGTCCTCTTTTTCTTTATGTATAATTTACACTAGGCCATCTCTCTTGTTTCTCCATCTCTGGTCTAGTTATGGGAATACTGGAGTGGAGCATGGCAAGAATTTCACATAAACTGGTAGCATGAGGCAACACTGACCCTTACTGAAATCCTCTGTGAGAAGTTATTCTTAAAGCATCAATGCCATCGCTAAGTCCCGACGGCCAACCTTGAGTTCTGTGGTACTTTAGGTCTTCCAGATAATTAATTTATGTTGAATTACTTGCACTTAAAGGAAACATCTTAACATTCATTCTTGGCCGAATGTCAAATGCCACAGTCACCAGCTATATATTCACTAAGTGATGGTAGGAGGAAAATGCCATTTGCACAGCGAAATTGAATGAGTGCCAAACAAATAGTGTCACAAATTGTTATGATAACTGACTCCTACAGAGTATTTACTTTGCAGCTCACTATCACCTACAGGAAGATAATTATAGCCACTTGGAGTTTACAGAAAGCAAATAATATTAGATGGGTTCCATCAGTCATCGATAGAAAGAGTCATCTGAATAATAACTAACGGCGGTGACTGCCTGCTATAAGAAATTATTGAATATTGCATGAGATATAATTATGGGCATTAGTATACAATCCATTTTAGGTGTGTGTTTGGCTCTTTTAGATTTCTTGATGATTTAACATAGTAATCTTGAGCATTATTTTAGAGATACAGATCTTTAGAATGTTTTTGTATTAAATAATTACAATTTTATACAAAGAAGAATTTCATGAATGAAGCTTCTGCTGTGTGAACTATGGTAGCAAAATATGCAAATTCTGGCATGCATCAAGGAAAGTCATGACTTAGCTATCTTATGCCTTAACCCTTGTGATGCTGTGGTAAGCCTCATATTTTTATAGATATAGAAGATAGAGATTACTGATATCAAGCTGTACCTTGTCCTAAGTCAATAAACACTGTATGAGAACCGAGCTTCTCCAGGCTGTGCCTGGCCCGGATTGACACTGTTTTACAAATGGCTTTTGAGTCTATCTTGAGTATGGAGCTTGACTCCATTTCTGTGTGGATGTGTGAATGGAATGATATACCTGACAGACCACCATTGCAGACTGAAAAGAGTAGAAAGTGCTTCAACCTAAATTTTTATCTGGGAAAATTGGGAGTATGGAGGTGCATGAGCTATTAAAATGATATATAGAAAGTAAAGCACAGTAACTTTTTGTACACACCAGACTAAGAAAAAGAGTCTCTCATCTGGGTCCAGGAAGGATGTAGCCACCAATACTGGAATGATGACAGCATCCACCAACCTGCCTTTAATTGTGTCAGGGTTCTCTAGAGTAGCAGAGCTTAGAGAATGATTGTCTCTATACATTTGGAAAGAGGATTTAGTAGAACGAATTGCAGGCTGTAGTCCATCTAATTCAACAATGGCTGCTTACGAAAAGAAGGTCCAGATACCTAACAGTTGTTCACTTCATGAGCCTGGATGTCTCCAGCTGTTCTTCTGTATTTGCCAGAGTCCAGAAGGCTCTAACACCAGTGAAAGAGCGGGCTTGCTAGGAAGTCGAGAGCAATCAAAGGGCAAAAGCTTCTTTCTTCCATGACCTTCTATAGGCTTCCAGAAGAAGGCGTGGCCCAGATTAAAGGTGGGTTTTCCCATTTCAGAGTATGTGAATTAAAAGTCTTCGCTCCTCAAAGATTCAGATTGGCCACAGGTCTTCCCACTTCAAATTAAATAGAAATTGCCCACAGGTATGCTACTTTGTTTCACGGATTTAGTTAACTTTAAGGTATCCAAGTTGATAGCCAAGAGTAGCCATTTACTGCCTTCTGCCCTTCCAGTGTATGAAGCAAGTGGTGCACAAATAGCGAACTCCCAACTGCCTTAGGTGCCTCAGCTTGGCTTGGTCCCCCAATAGTGATGCAGCTTTCCCATACTGCCACCTGCTTGTCCTCCTGTTCAGTCATGGGTCTACATCTGTAGTCCATCTGTCATCTGGACACAACCTTGCCATTTCTTCTTTCCAGCTGAATTTGACTCTGAATATCAACTATGGTCGTGAGAGCTGGCTCTTCAGTTGACACTCTCAGCACGTTCTCCATCAAAACCCCAGCTCAGTATGGTTTGTCATCAATACGTAAGCCTTATTACTGTCCCAGCTTGGCCTCTCAGGCCTCTTTGAAATTCCTCAACACTCTTTACCTCTTTAGCCCTTGGAGATTATTCCTTTACTGATGATAGATAGACAGGCAGATAGATGATGCATATACTTATTGTACAAAGTATATTATGTGATGGGAGAGTTGTTAATGTTTAAGATTGGAATATTAAAAACGTGTCCCTACTATAGCCACAATAATAAAGGAAAGCAATTTGGGCAAACTGATGCCATCAAAACCAATTTTTTTCATATTTAATGAATTTTGTCACTGTGGAAAGGCATGATAATGTTAGTATGTGTTTCTGACCCTGTATGCACATAACCAAAACTGATATCATGAAGTGGGCACAAAACAGCAGCTGTTTTGCATTAAAATTGAAGTCAAACTTGTTACTTTTTGTGTAGAGAATGATAATATTGTGTCCTTAAAAATTAAGAGTTAGGGTTGGATTTGTGGCTCATCAGTACCACATTCCTTACTACTTTAAGGTAATTGCCATTAGATCACTCAGAAGTGAGCTCTTATTTTAGTCAAATCCATGATGTATCGGTTTATTAATGTTAGTGAGTGCAACTAGATATCTTATAAACTCATAATTATCTAGTTTTTAGCTATATCAACATGTGCTCTTACAAGTACATACATATCTAGTACAGATGCGTTATATATGCCCGCATATGTGTGGGAAATTATTTCAGAAGCCATTTTCTCTTCCACACTTGATGGAATTTGGCAAGTGGCTCAGCATCAGTTCTTCCTCAATGATGTCTGAATGTGTTCATTCCCCTGTATCCTGTTAGTGTCATTTTGAGCTGAGCACTTAAGTTTCTGACAATCATCTGAGCAGAAAAATGCATTCTTATATATATATATATATATATATATATATATATATATATATATATATATATATATATATGTGTGTGTGTGTGTGTGTGTGTGTATTTCTAATGGATATTAAATTTCTCCTTTTGGAGATTGACATTTTATTTGTGTGTTTTTGTTTTCTAAATCAGTGAATTTTTGTTTTTTAAATCAATATGTCTTATAAACATATAGAAAATATTGAAATATGTTTTCACTGTAAGCTCTTTCACAGTTAAATGTGCTAGAAACACTTCTTTCATTGTGAGACAGCTTTTTCTTTTTTTTACATCTATAGACCCTTTTATTTTGTTTGATGTTGCTGAATAGCAGCTCTTATTTCTACTTTTCTGTGCTTATATTTTCCTAAGGAATTCATTCCCTATGTTGATATTTCTTTATAAGTGTAGATATTTTATTCTCCTTATTATGAGCTATGCATCACTGAAATTGTTTTTTTTTTTTTTTCTGTTGTCCTATTTTTCTGTCCTAAGTCCTAATTCAGATCTCTAAAGACAAAAGAGTAGCCAGCTTCTTACTTCAGGGATGCTCCAGCCTTGCAATCCCTTCTTTCTATTTATGCTCTGTGAACTCTAAAACCCGTATTTTAGGCTGTATTGCCCAACAAAACCATCTTTCCCATGTGTGCTTGGAAGCCATCATGGCGCGCATGCCCGTCTTATACCATAGCCCAAGAGCTCACACCAACACTTCTGAGGAGAGTGAAGTAAGGGATGGAGTAGGACAGACACATGAGCATTGAGTTTCATGCAGAGTTGGGGGTCATGGTATCAGTGTGATGGAAAACCAGGTTTCTTATTTTGTGGCCCCTCCTCTTGACAGTGGCAATAGTAATAGCAGAGACTTGTTCTATCTCTAACAAGCTGACACTGAGACTCTGGTCTCTTATCTCAAGGCACAAGCAATGCTAGTAGATGAAAATTCTCTCCACATGATTATTTCAATTTTAACTAATAAATTATTTCCTGTAATGAAGAACATGGACCAAGAAGTACCCTGATAGTAGGATTCTGTGATCTTTGGAAGGCTGTGTCTCACACCAACACAGTGTGTTTTTTTGAAATGCTCTCAGTGTTTTTGTTTTTGGGCAAATTCTATATCTTAGTTGTTTCAGAATTTACTTTCCAAGTCCCAATAAAACTCCTGTGGAATCTTTATTTAACATTATAAAATTAAAACACAGCTTTACTGAGTTATTGTTCTTTTTAATCTCTTATCTTGATGAATAATAAGTATTTTTTAACTAAACAAACATTAAGGCCATGGCATAAATAAAATTAATCCATTATGCATCATTTGAAAATGGTTAGAATATGTTAATTAACCTTTTTAATTTTTACATGTTTAAGAAAATCTGTAGAGTTTATCTTCCCTTCATTTACTTTCCCGTAGACACCATTTTTAGATGTTAGCATTGGAGATGCATTTCATAGAAGATTATAATTTCGGGTTCATCTACTTTGGAAAAATCCATTAAGGTCTAGTTTCCTTTCTTTTTTTTTTTTTTTTTTTTGTTTGTTTTTTGTTTTGGCTTTATTTTCAGCCACAGTTCTATGGTCACCATTAAGAGAGAAATGAGAATATATTATATACATGTATGAAAAATTTTTACAAACTCTAAAATTAATAAATAAATGTTAGAAATAGAAATATATGCATATATACATGTGTTTATTATTAAGGACTCTAGCATAGTGGGTAAGCCCCTTGGTGGTTGAAGGGTTGTATGTCCCTTTCACAGGGGTCGCCAAAGATAATCAGAAAACACAGATTTTCATATTACGATTTACTACAGTAGCAAAATTACAGTTATGATGTAGCAATGAAAATGATTTTATGGTTGGGGTGGTTACCACAAAATAAGAAACTATATTAAAGGGCTGCAGCATTTGGAAGGTTGAGAACCACTGCTCTAGGGGGTAGAATATGGTAAAGCAAAGAATATTTTAGTTGTTACACATTTTAGGTTTCCAGTGGCCAGGATTAAAAAAGAAAAGTCTATTAAAAAGGAGTAAATAGGCTGAGTTTCTTAGGGAGATAAAAAATAGAGTAACTTGGATATATAGATTGCCTAATAGAAAATTGCACATAGGTAAATTTCATGGAGTGTCCACAATTATTCTTATCTGACTAATGCATTACTTGGAAGAGATCTAAATAGAATGACCAAATTAAAAAAAAAAAATCTATTTCGCCTGACAATGATAGGTGAAACCCTCACTTTTATTAGGATATTCACTTTTGTTGATGAACCTATTTAGATTCACTTGGTTAACTCTAACAGAAAAGCAATCTTTGACTACATCAAACCGAGTCTTTAAATATGGAAAGATACAAAGAACTATAAATAGACTGGAGTGCAGTAATGCTTAGCAAAGCGGGATGAATAGCAAAGCCGTGTCAGCCCGGCCCTTACAAACCCTTTGTCAGGACGCCTCTGATGTCTACCCGCAGCAGCGACAGTTCTGTAGAGTTTCCGGTTATGCTGATTTTATTAGGAAACGATTCTGAAGCCGTTAATTTATAAACGTTGAGCTATGATAAGGATGAGATTACAGAATCTTCACAGGCAAGAGCAGTAACTGATGGACACTTTATAGCTCACCAACCTAAATGAAGCTTTTTAAGTGTTGGGAGAAGGGGACTCGGAGGAGCAATTACTTAGCGCCTGACCTTTTCTGCTATAACACAGTGGTATGCAAAAATAGGCAATAATTCCGTGTAGAAATGCGTTGAAAAGTTTAACTGCAGTCTCTTTAAAACTACAGCTCTCCGGCAGCATATCAAACATTACACACTTGCAAGAGGCAAATGATTTTTTTCTCAATCAAATTATATGAGGATGAATAATTTTATACTATATAATTAGTGATCTGGATAATTCAATGAGCCTGTTTTCTTCAGTTGACTTCTTTTCACAAGTAGAGCTTCCATAATGAGGAAGGTAGTTTTGTCAAACAGTTGCCAGATATGAATAGCATTAAAAATTAGTCAGTTAACTGAAAAAATATTTTCTATACACATAACAAGTTATAGGCAGGATAATGTCAGTAGTTTGACAACATTTGTAATTTTTTTCATGAAAAGATTGTAGGAAACAGTATGGGTATTACCATTTTTAGCAAACAGGAACTGTTTTGTAATGGAAATATCTAATTGAAAGTTTACTTCTTATTTACATAAAATAAAGCTTACTCATTAACTCTTTCCAGAAGTGTCTAAATGTTAAAAGCCACACTTATATTTAGCTTAAGTTATTAAAAAGTTAGATCTGACTTTACTTGTTCCTGTCTCCCACTCCATCTCATTAACAAACATAGCCTAGTGCTCTGACTAAACAGTGCACTTACCTGGCAACAGGTGTTTATTCACTTACAAATAGAGTGAGATGTGTATGCCTGTCATATTTATTTTCTTAGATAATTGCACATACTGATTCGTGCTTGAAATCTTTGACATGTTACACACTTCTCTTTTTCTCCAAGTAAAATATAGCAGGGATAGTTGCTCATACAGCACTGTATTAATTTTTAGTAGCTTCTCTTTGGAGCTTAGCTTCATGGCTCACTGACATGGATCTTTTTTTATAAACTCTTGCTATACATTTCATTTGTGTTCTTTCTAAATTTTTAAGTAAGCATTCTATTTATAGATGAATGAGAAGGAGGTAACTTTTCTTCTAGCTGAATACATTTTGTATAATAGAGACAATTTCTTTTCATGTGTACTCCCTGTTTGTATATAATCTGAAACAATATAGTTTAACTTTTCCTGTTTTATAGATTAAATTACCATACTTTCATTTTCACTGTCAACTTGAGCAGAGTTGCGGTCCCGAGGGGGTCACACCTCTGGGAAGTTATCAAGGGACGTTTGCAGAATGGTTGAACTGAGGAGTGAGGACAGTCCCTGGATGTGTGTGGCACCACACACTTACTAGAGTCCCAGACTTTAAAAAGAGCAAGCGGGAGGATGGCAATATCCATCCGTCGCTGCTGGATGATGTGGACGCTATGTGACCAGTTTCTTTACACCCCTGCTGCCACAGCTGGAGCTGCGGTATTCCAGGGAGGTGACCCTCCCACGGTGAACTATGTTCCCAGCTCTGAGCTTAAGTTGCCTGGGCCAGATGTAGTTTCCAGCAAAGAGAACAGTAACTGGTATAGCGTGATAATTGGTTTTCATCTTTTCTCATGGTACACAGGAAGCCTATTTCCCTCTCCTCCACTGGTGATGCTGTGCTTGCGGGCAGCAGGATGCTCAGTGGATATAAGTTAAGGCTTGTCATTGCTCCAGCAGTCTGGGACATACCATTCTGTGACTGTTCCGTGTAACAGAACGCTGCTCTCCGATGCTACCGGCTCGGAAATAAAACACCGAGAAGAGCATGGAACACACGTGTCCGGAGGGACCAACTGAAGCCGAACACATCTCCTGAAGCAGAAGTGCCCATCTAAGCCCAGCCAACTCAGTCAATCTCTAAAACCTCCAACGAAGAGGAGAGAGCTACAACAGTCTTCTACCTCTGATGCCACAGAGGCTGCTTTGCTGATACAAAGCTCCTTCACCGAAATAGCTAGCTAATGAACCCAGGCTCTGGCCTCCTTTCATTCCACTGAGATGAGGTTCTCTGCCCCGTGCTCTCATGGTCTCTCAGTTCCACATGAGCATGTCTCGAAAGTTGACTTTCCATGTTTAGCAGTCGATATCTCACCTGGGCCAGTATTTTCCTTTGATTACTAGAGCCTGACTATAATTTGGAACTAACACTCTCAGGGGATAGTCACAGATATGGGGGCTCATCGACACTGTCGGCAGAAGGGTCTTAGGCACAGAAAAGCCCGATTTCCAATCCTAAACCTCATCTTGTTTTAACTCCCAGGCTGTTCAAAAGTTCTTTCCTGATATTAATTGTGTCACCAAGAGTGACATCAGATTCGGGTCTGACAAAGTCGTTAAACCAGCAGAGGGATACAGAGTACACAGAGGTAAAAATATGAGGGGAAGGGAGTTCAATGATGTCAATTCCTTGAAGACTGCCTATATATAAGTGTCATGCTTTTTAAATTATATGTAGGCCTTGATTATGCCTACATTTTCAAGTATTTTTCATTTTCCTTTAATAATTTCAGTGTTTCAAGTTTTACTTTATGGCATTTGGTTTATGTTTGTGGGTTTGTGTTGTTGTTGTTGTTTTGTTTTTTCTACAAGGTCATCCACGTGGGTGTAATTTCACTCCCCTACACGTAGACATCCAATTTTCACAGAATCATTAAAAAGCTGTCTTTGTGCAGATGCTCACTCATATTTAAAAATGTTTGTCTTGTAGGAGCTTACAGTGGAATGGTGTCTCATCAGAGAACAGGGAAACAGAGTGGAGGCACTGCCCTGTGCTGTTGTGTATTGGGTTTTCCAATGACAATAAGAGAAGATTCTGAAAGTTTATGCTATAAATAAATGACAAATATTTGAGTACATAGATATGTCTGGTCTAGTTTAAATTGTATATAATGTGTGCATCATCACATGCACATGCACCCAGTTTTGTTATTTTTAAAGTCTGTTGTCATATTTCTTGTTGTATTTGTAACAATCACAGATAAAACCTTAATAAGTAAATTCTGATTTTGACACGTTAGAAAAAACAAGGAAGTCTTGTATAGTAGTATATGTCTTTGATCCTAGCACTGAGGAGACTGAGGAAGGAGGATTGTCCTGAGTTTGAAGTCTCTATGCACTTCCTTGTGAGTTCTAGACCTGGCTCTATTACAGAGTAGGATCTTTTCTCAAACTGAAGATGGCGGGGGGTGGGGGGTGGGGGGGGGGGGAGGGTGTCAGGGGGGGCGGGGGTGAGGGGGTGCGAAGGTAGGGGGAGGAGGGGGAGGAGGGGTTGGGGGGAGGAGGGGGCGGGTGAAAGGGGAAGAAAGAGACAAGCCAGAGATTATGTAAGAGACAAGCCAGAGATTATGTAACTTTGATTTGATTTTTAAATATTGGATACACAGAATGGAAAAACCAGGAAAGTAGATGCTTGGCCTCCAATTTGTATACTGCCAAGCAGGTCTGGCTCTGTGATGTCCAGGGCACTGAAGAGCAGAGACCATTTTTAAGCATCCTTGAAAGACAGGTGTCCTGGACCTTCACACTGTAGCAGACAGGTAAGATCAGAGATTCAGGAGAGAGCCCAGGGGTCAGTACAGGCTATGCATGTAGAGTCAGTGTGTATATGGTCAGCCTGCTTTCCTTTAGTGCAGGCCAGGATCCGTCATGTGTCCTACACTAACACCTCCCATTTCTCATAGCAAAGTGGGGGTAATGTTCCAGAAAAAAGGTTGCTTCCGTTCTGTCATAATGTTCAGAAACTGTCCCCAACTTTCATTTTTTCTGTTTGGGCTCAGAGATTATTTTGTTACCTGTTCCACCCCAATTTTTCCATTTGTTTCCAATTTTAATAAAATAACAAGTAGATTATTCTATAATAATTCTTCATGAGAAGTAGTCGTTTGCTTGGAATTAACAGTAGGCAGTGCTCATGGCTGAAGAAAAAAACACTTCCTATTGGTCTAGAGCAATTGTTCTCAACCTGAGCCTGACTCCTCTGGAGTCACATGTAAGATATCCTGAACATATTACTAGAAAAATTATAGGTATGAAGTAGCAAAGAAAAGTACTTTAGGGCTGGGGGTCACACAACATGAGGAACTGTATTAAAGGGTGGTGGCATTAAGAAGGCTGAGAAGGCACTGTTCTTGAGTTTGTATGTGGCACCCAGATATGTGCAAGACTTCCGGATTCTAGAGGCTAAAAATCTATTCCGGTATGAAATTGAGGGAGGAAACAAAAGGAGGGTGAATTCGAAAAGCAAAATGTTTTTCCAGCTCCACGTTAAGCATTCTCTGCCTAAATTCTTTCACAACTTTAGTGAAACTAGTTTATATACACATGAAATTTCAACAATACATTTTTAAAAATTGCTTTACAAACCCAGACTGAAGAATCTAGTGGGTTTTGTTTGTTTGTTTTGTTTTTTAAACTACTTTTCTGGAGTTGTGCAGCCATCAACACAGTTTTAGATCTTCACTTCATACAGAAACCATGAACCATTGTTCTTTCATTCCTACAGTCCCTTGCAGAGATGTAGGCTGCTACTCTGTATCTATGACTCTAAGCCTTGTCCTTTTCTGGACATTTTATATAGAAAGAACTTTAAGATTTTAGGTCTGTGGAGTTTTTTTTTTTTTTTCACTTTTGACAGTATATCAAAATTGTAGCAAGTACCTATATTTCATTGCTTTTTATTTCTGAATATAGCCATAATATTAACCTATACAATATTTTATTTGCATGTATCAGTTGCAGGACTGTGGTTTATGTGTACTGCCTGTAGTTACAAGGTGTATATGTGTATATTCGTATCGCCACATTGGTAGATTGTTTAAACTTAGCTTAACATGACCCAGTTATTCCTCATACTTTCTATTGGCTAGAACTATAAATGCAGGCTGGCCTTTACTTTACTCAGCCACACAGAAAGCTAAAACAACAGTGTAAACTGGGACACTCCTGGAAGCTTGAGGTTGAAGGTGTGGGGAGCTCTGCGCCCCACCCCCCAACGCCCGCAATTGCTGACTGTTCTCCAGTCTAGGCTGACACAAGGACTTTATGAGGAGAGGACAGATCTCACCATTTCAAAACACTTCCACATTAAAGGATTTACCAAGAGTCAATCAAACTCAACCTGGTACTACTCTGATTAGCTAAAAACTTAACATTTGTTAACTTTTTATATGGACTTTAGTTTTTAAGGACCTTATATCTATAAGATTTCTGTAATATATCAAATACTTTAATGAAACCGTTGGAGCGAATCATAGTTGTTTCCATTGGATTGTATGTGACACGCCTATCAAGCTTTGAGGAGTTTTGAGCAACTTAGACTCTTCAGCCTGTAGTCTCTCTACGATCCTCAGCGGTTACTACCCGTCCACGGTGTAGACGTTTTCACTTCCTTGCAAAAGATTTCATGCCATTTCAAAATGCAAAGTATCATGACCTCAGAAGTCTTAATCAGAGTGAATGAAAATCTTGGTGTGAGCCCTCAGCAGATCCCCAAAAGTAAGCAAAGCGGTTCAGAGTCTGACCCCACGGCAGGCAGGACATCACAGCTTCTCGTCAATGAAAAAGACAAACCTCTGCTGTGCACTGGTTTTTAAGCAGTAGAATTACTGAAGTTTTGTTAGCTAGACTTCAAGGCCAAAAACCAACCAACCAACCAACCAACCAACCAAACAAGGAAAAACAGCCCAAACAACGAAACAAAAACCACCCAGTCTTCTAGGTCTTCAATTCTATCCTCTGAAGTATCTGGCTAGTTTTCTCACACCGTTTCCGCCTGAGAAGAGAGCGCAAAGCAATCTTTTCACTTACTGTGTCCCTGTGAGTGCCACACAGAGAACGGTAAGTGAGCCATGCTTTCAGTCTCTCTGGGCTTTTCTCACCTCTGCTCTTCTTTTCGGTCCTCCCACCCTCTAAGGAAGTACCCACTCCTGCTTTCTCACTTCGTCCTCTGCAGACAGTCCTTGGCGTAGGATTATTCTAGAGACTTTGATTCCTAAAGAAACGAGAAGTCAATACACATTCAGAAGGAAAATGTAGATTTAGTCCCTAGTCAGTGGTATGCAACGGTTGGCAGCAGCAGGAACTCTGTGTCTGTGCGGGCAGTGGTGTGCACTCTGGCTGAGTTGGGAAGAAGCAGAGAGCTGCAACTCCCAGCATACTGTGCCCTAAGTTATATTTGGAAGGTGGATCGTTTTAACTTAAAATCTTACCAAATTTTGATGGGATCCTCAGATTGCTGCAATACATTCATCAAGGTGAAGAGCATCTGCATTTTGTATAGTCAGGGTCTTGACCATTCAAACAATCATATACTAGCTTTTTCTTTTGCTCAGTGTTAAGTTTGGGAACTTTATCTATGAATTTGCTTAAGACTTCTTATGAATAAAATGCTGTCATTATAAAATTGTTACATAAACTTAAACTTTTATGAATATATAAATACTGAAAAATTTTTACAGGATTAATTGTAAATGTCCAGGAGACATGAGGAATTGGTTTTTTAAAAAGTACTAAAACCAAGCAGGAAATACCAACAATTTTTCTAACACTGCACCTTCATAGACACTTGATTATAGAAATTACAGTGTTGAATCTCAGCTATCATTTTCAGTTTGCTTGCAGTATCTTTCTTGAGTTATCAAAATTAGATTATGTCTAAAGCTCAATGAACTATAAATATTTTATTATTATTTATTTTGTGGTTGTAGGGCCATAAAACATGAATTAACCTTGCTCACTTTGCATATTTATAATTTTGTGACGTGAATTAGGAAACAAAAGCAAATTTACGCATTTACCTCAAAACAAATTATAAAATATGGTTACATCAAAAGCCTTTTCTTTTTACTATAACTTCAAATAAAAAGAACAAATATTCTAGGCAAAGCAGGAGCCCCAATTATGAGCTCTGTGAGGGAAAGGAGTCTCTTGGCGTATAAGCAGCCTGCTTGGTTTTGCCTTAGCTTTGATCTTCCCCTGTCTTCTTTCCCTTCTCCACTGATGTTTCTTTATTCTTTATTCAACAAGCATTTAGTGCTCACTTCCCGGGTGCCAAGCCCACTACCGCAGGGTGAGGACACTAATGAGACGAGACATCCCCGGGATCATGGCCATGAAGGAGAAGACAGATAAACAAGCACAGAGCTCTCGGGCAATGTGACCGGACTCTAAATTAATGACAGAGCTGTATTTGAGTCTGCAGGAAACCTGTTTACTTTTTAGGATTTTAAAACACTAAGCTGTAGAAATCTTTTGCTGAAGGAGGTTAAACAGCACACTAAATTAGACTAGATATCCATGTACCAGGAAATCCACCCTGAACACTGCTGATACTTAGATTTTAGTAGACCCTTATGAAAAAATATTCACTTCCTTTCCTACAATGCCATCCCCACTGAACAGATGCTCATTCTTATATATATATATATTTAGGATTATAATTTACGTACAACATTTCTCTCTTCCCTTCCTCCACACAAACTTCCATACACTCCTCTCTGCTTTCCTTCAAATTCAGGGCCTCTTTTTTTTTTTTTTTTTTTTTTTTTCTCTAATTGATGTTTTTCATGCATATATATATATATATATCTATCTATCATATATTACATATATTTGTAGATAAAACCTATTCATATAATGTTACTGGTATGTTTATTTTCAGGGCTGGCCGTCTGGCACTAGACAACCAATTGTTCTGTGCTTCCCTGGGAAGAACCACCTCCTCAGCTCCAGCTTTCTCTGTTGCCTACAGTCCTTTGTGTATGGTGGAGGCATGGGACTTTTTCCTCATCCAATTTAGCATGTTCATTGGTATCATCCTAGATCAGCTTAGAATTGCATAGGCAGGCTGTTGAGAATTTAAGGGTATAGCTTCTGATGTTACGAGGAGACACAAGCTCGCAGAAAACTCCATTGTCTTCTGGGTCTTAACATCTCCCCTCCCTCTCTTATGCAGTGTTTCCTGGGCCTTATGTACAGGATTATTTTGTAGATGTATCTATCCTTCGGGACTGGGCTCCACCACTCTAAATTTTGATTGGTTGTTGTTTTCTGTAACTATCTCTACCTGTTGTAGAGATGTTTTCTCATGAGGGGTGAAAACTATACTTATCTGTAGATATTATAATGACAAATATTTATGGATTTTTGTTAGGTATTATTCTTGTTTAATAAATTAGATATTGCAGGGTCTGCTCTAATGACCATGGTTTTATTAGTACTAAGCAGTTAGATGGCTGGGTTCCCAGTACCAGGAATGGTATTTCTCTTGTTGAGTGGGTTTTAAGTTCAACTGAAGAGCTGTTGGTTACCCCAAAGATATACATGCCAGTACTGCACCCATTTGGTTATCATGGCATGCTGGTCACTGATGTGGTTCATAGGTGCTTTAGCTGGCCAGGACTGCTTGGCTGCCTTTCCCCCCTGGGTGCCTGAACAGAGTCTCCTTGTACCGTAAAAGCTAGTCCTCAGTGAGGGTACATTCAGGTCAGTTCTAAATCATTTTGTTTTATGTTCAAGCTTCCAACACTGAGCAAGAAACTATCACAGTGTTTGGACTTATGCATTTGAGTGATTCAAGCCCCCACTATAGGGAACATATTCTCCAGGTGTGTTTGTCCTTCCAGCTATTGCAATATAGCAATAAGATGGCTAAAGCAGATGCGATAACCATACTGCACATACATATATATGAACAAGAATTATCCAATCAAATTGTAGACAATCAGAAGAGCAAATACCATTCAGATTTTGGGACTATTTTTTCACAGAAAAAAATACCATACATATAGGCATTTTCTCTCTTCTCAATGAGCTAGTGTTTTGATTTAATTTTCATGTGATACTATAATTTGAATTAAGGCATTCCCACAAAATATATGACATTTTTTTGTGTTTATGTGAAGTGGGTTATGGAAGATGTCAGTACTTTAATATACAGATTAATTTAAAAATACTTATCTCACAAGTGAGAGAGAACATTGCTTAGTCTTTCTGAGCATCTCAACAGACTATAAAGGCAGAGTAAGGGAATTCTTATTTGTGTAAAGGGGATAGCCATCTTCAGAGGACAGTCTCTTTATATGTCAGTACTTATTGATTATCTGGCAATTTGACTCAAAGAAAATTGAAAGCAGGTCATTGATGGGGTGAGAGGAAAATCTGAAGAGAAAACATGGTCTTTTCTATCACCTATTACCAATATTCAACAACTGTTAGTGTTCTTATTCTGTTTCTCTTCATAGAAATGTGACTAACTCTACATTGACACCATCATGTCAGACTTTGCGGTAAGGTACAGCTTCAATAATGAGAAGCATCAGAATGTCTAATGAAACTACAAGGAGCTGACCTCTTAGGACTGGGGATGTTGGTGTAGGAAAGTTACACACATAATATTTTACACTATCATTTGTTTTGGAAGTTGTAATTTGGTACATAATTTCTTTACTTTGATCAAGTTTTTAATTCAGACAAATTAATAGTTAGTTAAGCACACCATGTAATTTCATACTCCATTTATGTTGATTGATTTATAGTCTAACAAAAATTATCACACAGAATTATAAACATAATTTAAGTAATAAGGTTTGGTGTTATCCTACTTGTTCTACATAAAGTATTGCTATTCTCATAATTAAAATTGCACAACCTCCTCTGGAATCAAGAAGGATGCCAACAAAAGGTTTTGGACAGAGAGTTTCACGCTTTTGTCAAATGAAATCTTCAAGATACAACATATCTCTTCCCATTAAGTTTGCTGCATTTCAACCTTTCTCTAGCCTCTCTTCATATATAATTTTATGAATGTATTTTAAGTAACAAAATATTATGTGAATTAATTTTAAAACACAATCTGATTTGGAATCAATGTATACTCCTCCTGATAAATTAATCTAGATAAAGTTCCAGAAGTTTATACCTTTGAGGCTTCAGTTTCCAGCCTCCACTTGCTAACCTAGGCCTAGAATGTTATCTTCCTCTGAGACGTCCTTCTGAATAAGCTTACCATTTCTGAACTCTGGCTTGCTGGTTCAACTCAGCTGTTCTGTCTTGAAACTCTTCTCTAAACTGGCTGATTCAAACTGGCTTCTTCCTATTAAATCGCTATCTTGAAAAAATTGCTTCTGAACTTCACAAACCTAACTGCATAAACTTAACTGCACTCAACTGAACTGCACCAAATGGCACTGAACCATACACTCCTCCAGAACTCTACTGTACTTTCTCCAAGAACTCCCTGCTATTTCTCTGTGCTGCTCGTAAGTAGCTTTTCTTTCCTGTCTGTTCTCGTGAGAGTTGGGCTGATCCTATCTCTGACTCATTCTGTCAAATCTTTCTGTAATTCATCACATTGTCTGTCTCTCAATTAGATGCCATTGTTTGGGATTAAAGATGTCTTCTAAATGCAAGCCAGAGTGAATAAAGATGTATATTCTAGCCAGAGGGACTAAAGCATATTACTAAGGGTGTGTCTGTCTGTATTCCAGATGGGTCACAAAGACCTAGGTCTTTGGATGTGATCCCTTGCCAGAGTAGCCATGCTGCTGGATTAATATTTCACTACACATGACAGTGAATAAATATGCAAAGAAGGAAGAATTGTTGGATGATTTCCTTATGATTTTTTGTGGGTATGAATAAAATGGAAAAGCTATGTAGGAATCATGGCTGTGAGCTACTTTCCTCCATTGTACAAATCAATACATATTGTTAGGTATTAAACTGCTGAAATGATTGTGCCACTTAATGTAATCAAACATAATATAAGATTATGGTGGAGGTGGTTTCAATTTAGCATATTGGTATTTGAATTTGTTTTGCTCAGTGTGAGTTTTCAGCCCACGTCAAAGAATTCAAGGAGGTACAAATATATGACATTCGTTGCCCTGTATTTGCAATGTGATAGTTCCGTGTTGCTTTGTTCTCACTAATGCAAATTCACTCTAATGGAGATCCATCTCATCTGTTTGTTACCAGCATTGTAGGGTACTATTAAGTCAGCAGCATGGCTGCTCTTGCAAGGGATCATATCCAAAGACCTTCTAGATCTATGTGAAATGGAGATGTTCTCTGGATTTCAGGATGATTTGGCTGAATTACTGACATGTCCATAGTACAAACTTTTAATACCAAACAATGAAGATAAGGTTAGTTTATAGAAGGAAGCAGCCATGTTTAAAAGTGAAATCAAATTGAGAGGCAGACAAAGCAATGAATCAGAGAAAGGTTTGACAGAATGAGTCAGAGACAGATATACCTTACTCTCATGAGAAACAGGACAAGAAGAAGAAGCAAATTAAGAGCAATGTAGAGAAAGATAGGAGTTTTTATGAGGACAGTTTTACAGAGAGAGGTTGCAGAGAGAACAACAAGACACAGGGAAGACATAATGAGGCAGAGAATGAGAAGACAAGAGAAACCAGTGTGAATCAGTCAGCTTGGGGAAGAGTTTAGATCAGCTGAGTTAAGCCATCCAGAGAGAGTTCAGGAAGAGCTAGAAAGGCTTTGAAACAGCTCTCATCTCATCCTATTATCTGAGGAAATAAAAATCTACATTTACAAGCACTATACCATGTGTCTTTACTGCATTATCTAAGTTACAAGTCAACATATTAAATATAGTGTTCGTGAAGCTGTCCTAGCATGTGACCAGGGACTCTTTCAGGTGGGCTTCCAACTTTTTAGATAAGCATTTACATAAGAAGATAATATAAGTTCTTTATTATCAATTGTGATTGGGGATTAAGATCTTGGTAGTAGGATAATTGTTATTAAAGAGCCATTGCTTTTTCACTCATGTCAGAGCTATAAAATGCATATGGTATATTGACACATACACATATCATCACTTTTGTAGATAGGTTTACATATAATTTAAGGTAATGAGGCATTTATTTATGTATAAATATCCATTGAAATATTTATTTGAAAGATCACATTCAATACCTTTTTTTTGAATACAAACGTAGTTTCATTGAGCAGTATTCCTAATATATGATGCGATATTAATTCTCCTGTGTCAGGACTTGTGTTTCAGATAAACTTGTCTACTGAAAATTACCTGTTCCTCAAGATTGAGGTAAAATATTTCATGCATGAACATATTTATTGCCCCTGTGAATTCACTGCACTTTCGTCAGATACCTTATGTGGTTTATTTTAATCACATTTTTATTATTTTCATCATCTGTATAAAAATGAATTTGATTTTTAAATGCATTTATGTATAATTGTGCCAGTGATGTCTTTTGCTTTATCCTGTTCAGTATCCATTTAAAACTGACAACCCTCTTATTCCAACACATGTGACCTTCTCAGGATGAAGACTCAACCCTGGCATCTTCTTTTTCCCACTGTTGCAAAGGCATATGTGAAACAGACTGCATTTGAACACAGTACTTCTTTCCTGATGATGAGTTAACTAGAACCCTTCATTAGAACTGAAAAGAGGTCACCTACAAGTAAAAGCCAAGCTTGATTTTAGCCATTTAAATGGTTAGTTACATGTGTTCATATTGCTCCATCTCAGAGAGAGATGTGAAGATGTACACAAAAAAGGTTGATTATATTATCAGAATAATTGCTGAATAAACAGAATCTTTCAACTTTTAGGATCAGTCAGTCCATAAAGTGAAATGTTTTTTCTTATTTTACTTTGAATTTGGAGTCTATTACTTAAAATACTGATATAACGATCAGCACCAGCATTCAGCAAATTATAAGTGATGAGCAAGAAAATAGTCTCTTTCCGGAGGGATGTTAAAGTTCCTCCTCAGCAAGGGTCCAGCTGATGCTCTCTAATGAGCAATGAAGCAGAAGATTAGGCCACCACCCAGTAAATGCTCATCTCTGGTCAGGAGGAGGCTCAAGGCTACATACAATTCTAATAACAGAGTAAAATATAGCAAGATACTGTGCTGTGTTACCTAGTTCTTAAAAGCAATAAAATATTTTACTATTTGATCACTTCTCACATACACATTATAATCTTGGATTCGAGGCCCCCATTTTATCTTTCTTTTACCTTTTTATCTCTTTCTCTTATAATAAATCCTTCTTCTTTTCAATTCCCTCTCAGAAACAAGAGCAACTTCAGTTTCATGCTTTACTCCCCAGGAACCAAAATAATAATTGAATAGCAAGTAAATTTCTAAAATAATAACAATAATAATGTTTAGGAAACCATGATCCCAATCGCTTGTCCTCATTGAACCTAAATTTAGACATTTTTTAAAACTACAAAGAAGCAAAAGACAATATTATGAAATAAATGACTGAGAAATGGGAAAGCATGAAGTCTCAGGCCCCTAAACCTTTCCTAGTCTGTTTCAAGTGGAGAAAACAAACAATCCTGCCTTAAAGCATCAGCCACGGTGGTGAAGATAAGTCCAAGGAAATAATTCAGTATTCCATACCACCCAGCCACTCTCTTTTTGTACCTATTAGAGATGGTGAATGAAGGTGAATACTCCGGTTGAAGTCCAGAGACCAATTTTTAAGAACAGTCTTGAGTATGTCTGTAATCCCAGCACTCAGGGAGGCAGACGTAGGGAGATCTCTGTGAGTTCCAGGCCAGCCTGGTTTTTACAAGTCCTGGAGAGCCAATGATAAACAAAGAAACCCTGGTTCAGAAAACCAAAACCAAACCAAAACAAAACAAAAAAAGCAGTCTTGAAACTAAGAACAAGATGCATAACTCTTCCGTGACTGATAAATTATCTATTACTACATACTAATAAAACCATCCCTGGTAGTTGGTAGAAGAAATAATTTGATTATTTTAAAATTTTATTTTTATTGATTTATATCTTTACCTTTATCTCAACATTTCTGTGGTGCATTCTGTCTTTTAAAGATGTAAATTAAATGTTATGTCACAAAGTCTTATTGTAGTTTGTGTGTATGTGTGTGTGTGTGTGTGTGTGTGTGTGTGTGTGTGTGTGTGTGTGTACATACACATAAATGCCAGTGGTGGTTTGAATAGAAATGACACCAATAGGCTCATATAATTTAATGCTTGGCCCAAAGGAAGTGGCACTGTTAGAAGGTGTGGCCTTCTTGGAGTAGTTGTGGCGTGTTGGAGAAAGTGTGTCACCATGGCTTTGAGATCTCGTTTATGCTCAAGCTACAATCAGTGTGGACAAGAGTCTCTGGTTGCTGTTGGTGGATCAAAATGTAGCACCAATTATCTTTAAACTTTTCCACAAAATAGAAACAGAAGGAACATTGCTAAACTAATTCTATGAGCCCACAGTCACCTTGATACCTAAACCACAGAAAGACTCTACAAAGAAGGAAAATTTCAGACCAATTTCTTTTATGAACATTGTTGCAAAAATACTTAATAAAATAATCACAAAAAGATTCCAAGAACACATCAAAAATATTATTCACCATGACCAAGTAGGCTTCATACCAGGCATGCAGGGGTGGTGTATTATACAGAAATCCATCAATGTAATCCATGACATAAATAAAGAAAAAAAATTACATGATCATCTCCTTAGATGCCAAAAAAGCATTTAACAAATCCAACACCCATTCATGTTTAAAGTCTTGGAGAGACCAGGAATACAAGGCAGATACCTCAACACAATAAAGGCAGTATACAGCCATCTATTGCCAACATCAAACTAAATGGGGAGAAGCCTAAATCAATTCCACTGAAATCAGGGACAAGACAAGGCTGTCCATTCTCTTCATATCTCTTCAGCACAGTACTTGAAGTTCTAGCTAGAGCAATAAGACCACTAAAGGAGATCAACGGGATACAAATAGGAAAGGAAGAAGTAAAACTGTCACTATTTGAGGATGACATGATAGTATATATAAGTGACCCTAAAAATTCCAAACAAGTTAAAGACTTATATGAATAAAACTTCAAGTCTCTAAAGAAAGAATTAGAAGAAGATATCAGAAGATGGAAAGACCTCCCATGTTCATAGATCAGGAGAATCAACATAGTAAAAATGTCCATCTTACCAAAGGCAATTTATAGAGTCAATGCAATTCCCATCAAAGTGCAAAGACAATTCTTTACAGACATTGAGAGATCAATTCTCTACTTCATATGGAAAAACAAAAACAAAAACAAAAAAACAGAATAGTTAAAACAAACAATAAAAAAAATCATCTAGAGGAATCTCCATCCTGTATGCCAAGCTGTACTATAGAGCAACAGTAATAAAAACAGCATGGTACTAGCATGGAAATGGGCTGGTTGATCAGTGGAATCGAATAGAAGACCCAGAACTGAAACCACAAATCTATTGGCATTTGACTTTTGACAAAGAAGCCAAATCCATACAATGGAAAAAAGATAGCGTCTTCAACAAATGTTGCTTGATTAATTGTATGGCTGCATGTAGAAAAATGCAAATAGACCCGTATTTATCACTGTGCACAAAACTAAAGTCCAAATTGATTAAAGACCTCAACTTAAAACTGGGCAGCCTACATATATTAGAAAAGAAGGTGAGAAAGAGCCTTGAGCTCATTGACAGAGGAGACAACTTCCTGAGTAGAACACCAGAAGCCCAGGTTCTAAGGTCAACAATTAATAAATTGGACCTCATGAAACTAAAAAGCTCCTGTAAGGCAAAGGAAAGAGTCAACAACAACTCTGAGATTCTGTCTTACATCTATCAGAATGGCAAAGATCAAAAATTCAAGTGACACCACATGCTGGAGAGGATGTGGGGAGAGAGGAACACTCCTTCATTGCTGGTGGGAATGCAAACTAGTACAGCAACTTTGGGAATCTATCTGGCACTATATCAGAAAACTTGGAATAGGGCTTCCTCAAGACCCAGCTATTTCACTCCTTGGAATATACCCAGAAGATGCTCCAGCACACAAGAAGAAAATTTGCTCAACCATGTTCATAGCAGCCTTATTCATAATAGCCAGAACATGGAAACAGCCTAAGTGTCCCTCAGTAGAAGAATGGATAAAGAAACTCTGGTACATTTACACTATGAAATACTACTTAGCTATTAAAAACAAGGAATTCCAAAATTTGTGGACAAATGGATTGAACTAGAAATGATCATAATGAGTGAGTTAACCCAGGAGCAGAAAGAGTCAAATGGTATATACTCACTTATATCTGGACACTAGCCCAAGGGGCATGTCCCATGAATGTCTTCACTTATCAGGCAGTGGGACAGAGGGGAGGACATCCTATTGGGACTCCAGGTGAGAGAAACATGGGAGAATAGCAAAGTAGAAGGATCCAGAGGATTCTAGAAACCTACAAGAAGAACATTATGAAGGGCAGATCTGGACCCAGGGGTCCTGCTCAAAGTATGGCACCAGCCAAGGACAATACATGCAGTAAACTTCGAACCCCTACCCAGATCTACCCAATGGACATGATGTTCTTCACAGTAGAGTGGAGAGTGGGGTCTGACTTTCACATGTACTGTGGTGCCCCATATTTGACCACGTCCCCTTGATTGGGAGGCCTGTTGGCACTCAGAGGAAGGATAACAGGCTACCAAGGAGAGACTGGATATCCTATGAGCATATATAGGGGGAAGAGGTCCCTCTCAGTCATAATCATAGGGGAAGGGAGTAAGGGGAAAATGGGAGGGAGGGAGGAATGGGAGGATACAAGGGATGGGATAACAATTGAGATGTAATATGAATAAATTAATAAAATATATTAAAAAAATAAAATATAAAATAAAATAGTACTTAAAAAAAAGTAATAGTCAACAGAATAAAATGACATCTTACAGACTAGGAAAAGATCTTCACCAACCCTACATCTGACAAAAAGCTAATATCCAAAATATATAAAGAACTCAAGAAATTAAACACCAGCAAGCCAAATATTCCAGTTAAAAATTGGGTACAGACATAAATAGAGAATTCTCAACTGAGCAATATTGAATGGCCAAAAACACTTAATGAAATGCTCAATATCCCTAGTCATTAGGTAAATACAAGTCAAACAGCTTTGAGATTCCATCTTATACCTATCTGAATGGCTAAGATCAAAAATTCAAGTGAAGGCACCTGCTGGCAAGGATTTGGAGAAACGGGAACACTCCTCCATTGCTGGTGGGAGTGCAAACTTGTACAACCACTTTGGAAATCAGTCTGGTGCTTTCTCAGGAAATTGGGAATAAGTCTACCTCAAGACCCAGCCATAACACTACTGGGTATATACCCTATAGAGGATCCACCATACAACAAGGACACATGCTCAACTTTGTTCATAGGAGCCTTGTTTGTAATAGAATCTAGAAACAACCTAAATGCCTCTCCACCAAAGAATGGAACAACAAACCATGGTTCATTAGACAATGAACCATATAAAAAACAAAATTTGAAATTTGCAGGCAAATGGATGGAATTAAAGACAATCATCCTGAGTGAGGTAACGCAGAAAGACACACATGCAAATACTCATTCATAAGCAGATATTAGCCAATTAATTCAGGATGATCACATGCCAACCAAGGTCCATGTGGAATGTGTACCTAGATTTTCTGCTCAGATGTGCTAGATAGGCAGCACGGTCTCCTTGTGGGTCCTACAATATGGGGAGTAGGGACGACTTCTGACATGGACTTGGGCCTCCCGATGTTGCTCACTTGCCAGGCCACAGAAGAAGAGGTTATAGGTTATAAAGGACACTGGATGAGCTGGAGTCAGACATTAGGGGAGGAGGGCTCCCCTTTCTAAGGACTAGGGGAGGGATGGAAATGGGATGAGGGAGGGGGCTGCAATCAGATGTAAAAATTCAAACTGCAGAACAAGCAAGTAACATATTGCTAATCTCACTACATGGGAATACATCTCTGAGACTGGCTGAGATATGAAGGTCTATGCGTAGACAAGGCTTCATGTTGGTCACAGATTCTCTGTGACTCATAATTAAGGCCATTCTTAGTATGGCATGAAGGAAGATTTGCAGATGTCTTACTTCTGCTCATACAATGAGCAGAGGACCAGCCTTAATTCCTCTGTGCATCCTGCACACTTCATACCATCACAATGTTAGAAATGTATAATGCTTGTGAGTAATTATGTTTTCAGAGCAAAAGAAGCAGAAACTGATGCTGAATCAGACCTGGCAGGATTCAATCCTCTCAGCATGCTGCATGCTGACATCCTGTACTCTCCATGTTCCAGCCCCAAGTGCCTCAGTTGCTGTTACCTATTAGAACAGGACAGCTTCCAGGACAGCATTGTAGAAAGCTTCTGATACCAATTGGTCCAGCATTTCAGGCTATCCTATACAGGACTTCTATTAAGCCTGGAATTTCACAACATTTGGAAAATGGATCATAAATGCTATCCCTGGCTTACTTAACCATTTTCTTCAATTTGGGGTGGGGCTTCAAAGGTATTCACTGCCCTAAATCAGCCTGAAGAAACCTTAAGAGAAGGATGTCCCATTTCCTCTAAGGGGGGTTGGGTAGGTTTCTGTTTACTCTCTTGGTCTGCTGATGCATATTTTCATCGGGAGTTGGTTATTAAGTTATTATTGGTCTTATACAGAGAGGAAACTATGTTGGACTCAAGAACATCTCTCTTTTCCCTTATCTTTCTCTTGTAGATTAGGAGATAGGTCCTGAAAAGAAAGAAAGGCGAACAGTGGGGTATAGAGGGAGGATAGAACAAAAGGTAGATTATTGACTCTGCTCCTCATCTCAAGGCCTTACTTACTACTCACAAATAAGATTATTTATAATTCAATGCTATTGAATTTTGTATATTGATGTAAATCATGGTTATGTCAAATACTAGTCTAATTTATCACAAGAATATATATTCTAGGTCTAATAGATGGGCAGGATTCTATAGATATATAAAGTAAAATAGTTAAATAAGATCTACAAAAGCCTTAAAGACCTACAAAATATGGCATTAAAGATGTTTTTATTATTCTAAAGATTCTTTAACAACAAGAAAAGTTAACTCTTGGAAACACCTAGCCTACCTCAAGGATGATGAGCATCAACTAACCTCCTTATGGAGTTGGCTTCAAATGTGGCAAATGAGCGACTGGGCAAAATGTCCTTGTTTCTGCCACAGACATAATTCTGCCTAAAAATGGGCAAGCTTAGATGCAGGCAGAGTCAATGGCCGAACTCTGCCAAGACAGGGTAAGCAAGCCCTCAATAGCTCCTGCCTCACAATTATGTCTGTGAGATATATTGGGCAGAAGGCTGAAGATGAGGCTCCAACACTGTAGAGAGTAGTGTAAGTGTTCAGGCAGGAAACTGTCTCAGCCATTTCTTCATTTTGGAAGCTTCTAACTTGCCCTTCTGATTTCCTCAGGTATTTAAGTTTTATTCCTTCTCAAACCTCTGATGAGGTTGAAGACCAGATAGTTTAGTCTTACAAATAAGCTTAGTAGGTAAGGGGTTAAGATGTTTTTAGATCAAGATAGATGTCTTAAGTTAATAGAGACGAGATATGATAGATAGTAACCTTCATTCAGAAATTTAGACCCAACAAGAAAGGAAAAATGTTTACTTCAAGTTTGCCAAATTCAAATAGCCAAATCACTATGAATGCAACATTTATATAATTCCTGATTGTCTCATGGTTCTTCCTGCTGTATGTAGTTTATTTTATTCATATGTAATAATATAAATGTATACATTAAAAAAGAGACATAATAAAAAAAGATGCAGAACTCTCAACTCCTTCTCCAGAGCACCATGCCAACCTGATGCTACCATGCTCCCTGCCATGATGATAATGGGCTAAATCTCTGGAACGATAAAGCAGACCCAGTGAAATGCTTTCATTCATAAGTGTTACTGTAGTCATGATGTCTTTTCACAGCAATAGAAACCCTAACTAAGACAAGGCCAAAAGTAGATATCTGCTGTCTTTGTCAGTAGTTGCCTACCTAAATTTTTTTGAGGCATAATCTCCCATCAATCCTGAAGCTCTGATTTTAGACTTACTGGCCAGCAAGACCCAATGAGTAGCCTTCTGGTCTCCCCTGCTGGAGCACTGTAATTGCCAACAATAGCTCACAGCTTTTCCCATAGATTCCAGGGGATTAAACTTAGGCACTCACACCTGTTTTTCATACATTTCCAGAGCTGAAGATGTGAAAGAAAATGGGCAATAGCCCCTGCTTTCATAGTCCCCATAAATAATGAGATGATGGCTGATGGAATAATCAAAGAAGAAGCTGAATTTACAATTTTCTGTTTTTGAAGATAATTATGCTCTTCCAATAATTTAAAGACGACTCTTGTGTTTATGTTCTTTCCATGTCTAAGCAGGGCAGAGCACATGAAGTAAATTGAAAAGATAAAGGCATAAGACATATCAGAAGAGTAGCATTACAGATTTGTTTTTCAGGTGAATCTCACATGCCTCTATGTCCAAATAACACATTAATGAAGCACCTGTGTCTTCTCAAGTTCCACTGCAATGTACAGTTTTCTGTAACTTAGCTATTTATTTGTGCCTCGAATCTTGTAATTTTTACTATTTATGGTTTCAGTACAGAGACATGTTCATAAAGAAAACATATTAATTTAAAATGTATATTATACGTGTTTTTCAAATTCAATGAACAACTTTCATATTTAACATTTGGAGATTAGTATTGTTATATAGTAATGTCAATCATTATCAGCATCAGAAATGACATCTTTCCTAACCACGATTTTCTTTTGCTTCCATTTCTTTAGTTCTACCAAGTGTTTTGTAGTTACATTTGTTGGAAGACTGACACATAGGTTTATAAAAGGCAGTACTCACAAAAAGACCCTCCCATCAAATAAGTTTCGTGAAGCATGGGTTAAAAGAAGCATTAAGGGGCTATTAAATCCAGTCCATTCACCTATCTTAACATGGAATTCTTTCTCACAGACACAGAGGACAAGATCTAGTCATGATTCTCTGGACACACAGAACCCAGAGCATACACACAAACACCTGTGGGATGGTTTTTACAGAAGCTAGCTTACAGGACCCTGGAGGAAGATGAGAACCCTGAGCAGTTACTGGTGTGACTCACTCTATGTCCACCAGCCTTAGAAACACAATGCCTAGCACCTGAGACCGAAAGGTATGCTTATTCCAGACCCAGGAGACCCAAGAGCAGTCAGTCTTACCCTTTTCCCATTCAGATCCCCAGTGAGGTGGAAGGTGATTACTCACACTGAAGATGCTCTTATTTAATTAGAGTATTGATCCGAATGTTTATCTCTTCCAGAAGTATCCTGAAAGTCAACCTTAGAAGTATTGTCCTACCTGCTGTCTTATCCCAGGCAAATTCACACATAAAATTAACCATTACCATGGATGTTCTGAAAAGCAATGACATATATAAAGAAAAATAATAATACTGCTCAAGTATTTGTATCAACGTAGAAGGGGTCTGAGAGAATCAGAACCGCAGCTGGACATCTCGAAGTTTCAGGAGTAACAAGCTTCAAGAACCTTACACTCCTCCAAGGTGGGGGTACTGCAGAAACTGGTACACCATTCAAAGACCATGCATGGTGAGGACCTAGACCCTCTGCTCAGATGTAGTAGACAGGCAGCATAGAACACAACACCATAAATATTTCTAATGCAATGATATGTGTTTCTAGAAATAAGAATACATTTGTATGTGGTGTTCTCAGATTAATATTCTCTCATAACACAGGAATTTTATTTAAAATGTAGTTTCCAATTTAAATCTTTACTCAGAAATTAAGTACAATGAATTAGAAAGTAGGAAGAGAAAAATGCAATGTAGTGCAGCACAGACCTAAAGCCTCTGTGTAAACTACCAGGTTGAGTTCCTTCAGTAAGCAAGTCCCACTGTAAATGACCATTATTGACCAAAATTGTTACATACTCAAATACTTTAGAGTTAAAATGTTTCCAGTTACTTTTGAGTCAAAAATGTTTAAATAAAATGCTCTTACTAAAATGTATTTAACTATTGCATTTAACAGTTATTTATTTATTATCCCTTATAGTATGCCAAAGTGTTCAGGGTATTATTTCTGTATGATGCTTAAGAGGAATCCATGCATACAATTTTACCAGTTTAAAAATATGGCCCTATTATGAGAAGTCCACAATGATCCGAACACATCCTCCATTAGTGGTGCCTTGATTACTGGTTTTAATCAAAGATTCCCAAGTAATATCACCAGGAGACATAAACAAAAATAGTGAATATAATCTCGCCATGGTTTTCTTTATCGCATGCATTAAAAAACTAGTGAGACAGCAACTAATAAAAATAATTTGAAACATTTCTCTGAATTGTCCTAGAAATATCACAACACTCATTCTCATTGGTTTCTTCTTTAGGTTGCAAATTATTCATAAATTCAGAGTGGGTATTATGCGGGCTGATTGTGCAAGCTGGCCATTAACAATCAGTTACCATTCGACTTCCTCCCTCTTTCTCCGAGATACTCACTGGTTGCAGCCTCTTTTATCACACAATTGCCTGGCATTTTACTGGCCGATGTTGCCATTTTTGAAATGTATAACTCCTCACATTTATTTCACTTCTTTTTTAAATAATTCAAGCAATATGGTTAGAACTCTATTAAATATTTATACAGAATATTAAATATTAATTTATATAAAGCAAAACCAACTTAACATCTCTACACTATTGCTCGAATTGCTGGTTTTCCTTATGAACAGCCCTTGCCTTTCTAACTTTTTCACTTGTCCATGCCACCCACATTGACTCTAACTAAAGTGTCCACTATGCCGCATTAACTTTTTGTCAAAACCACTTGACATCTTAAGATGTCATACCAGCATGCATTCCTTCTCTTTTCTAAGGCTCTGACTCAGCTTATCCACAGATCGCTCACTCTGTTTTCTCAAACTTGAACACTGTACTGGTATATGTCTCTGAAATGAACACATCCATCTCTGATGAACCACCTGCTTCCTTATTATAGACAGAGACACAACTACTAAATGTGGTTGTGTGAAACTAAGTCATTTATATATTTTGTATGTCTGTGTGTGTGTGTGTGTGTGTGTGTGTGTGTGTGTGTGTGTGATAGAGAGAGAGAGAGATATGAAGAAGACATTCTCTTTACTATTAGAATTCTGATTTTGATTTCTTGTATGCTACATAGAGTTCATTATCCATTCAATGTTTTTCAGTTCTTCTGGTTTGTGGCCTGGACCTTTTAGCCTGATAATTCTGGGTCAAACTACACTGCACCTATATGAGTATAGGATAACTTCTCATTAATTTTTATCATGGTATAGTAACACACTACATATTGTAGACTTGGAATTACTCTATCCCACTTGTAATATTTATTATGTAGTAGCAGCTGAATTTCCAT
Source organism: Acomys russatus (assembly GCF_903995435.1). Classification (NCBI taxonomy): domain Eukaryota; kingdom Metazoa; phylum Chordata; class Mammalia; order Rodentia; family Muridae; genus Acomys; species Acomys russatus. Next base: position 72,910,185 of record NC_067156.1, on the reverse strand, counting down.
TTATTTCAGAGTTAATAAATAACTCCAGACAGAGGACTATTTAATAACTGTAGATAACTTTAATAACCCAGATACACATCTTGACACACAGTTTAATGCAGTTCTTGCTGTTTTATCCCTTGGGAACTATGATGCTCAATCAGCACACATTTCCAAGCAAAGAGTTGGCTAGTAAGTCAGTTCAACAGAGGGAAAGACCATTTTTGCTTGTATCCTGAAACACCTAAATCCATGGACCTTGACCGTGAGAGGAACAGTACCGTATAATTCTTGCTGAATTTGTAGCATATACCACATCCTGGAAATACTAATCTGGGTGCACAGTGAGTTTCCCTAGAAGATGTGGTATGAAGCATTCAGAAGTTCATTGTGACAGCTCTCCAGGTCATCTAAGCATTCCCTAGAAGGTAGACTGTAAGCACAAGACAAGGAATTTCATGCTTGTGGGCAATGGACTCACTTCACTTGCTGAGCAGTTCAGTCCTTGGTCAGGTACACTCTTATGCAGAACATAAAGGCAGAGATGTTCTGAAAATCCACTGATGGAGGATTGGCTTGTACAGGGAGTTTAAAAGTCTACACACTTAAGAAAGAAATATACTACTGATAACGGTGTGTTTCTTTTGCCACTGAGCACTCTAACACAGCTATTTCTCCCAAATAAAGAAGGTGGTCATAAAAAGCTGTAATTGGATTTTCCATAAGGGAGAACTGATGCAACCGACTTCATACATCGTTGTCATAATTATCCCACTGGTAAAGGACAGAAAGTGGCTGGGGTGGAATGTGGAAATTGACATAAAATAATGGATTAGACACTCTTTGGATTATTTTTAGTTTCCTCTCAACAGGATTTATCTTTGATAAGTGTTTATAATGATCAAAGACATAGGAAATAATATGTAAGTACAGGACAGGCAAGGCTACACAGAAAAACCCTATCTCAAAAAGCTAAATTATAAACAAACAACAGTGCCTTCAGTTCTAATAATGCCTTATTCCTCTTCTCTCCTCCATTTCTTCTATAAAATGATTCTGTGTGATGTGATGGTGGTTTGAAAAGATGGGTTTCCCCTCTTGCAGCAGAGGAGGGTACGAGATATTCATGATGACATAGATAGAACATCCAATGTATTGTACTCATTAGTCTGCAGTAATCTCAAAGATTTGTGTAGAGTATATTCACCTGCTGGGACAATTAAATATTTCTCAGTAAAATAACCTTGCAGTTCACCTACAGTTACTTTTTAATGAAAATTACCTTCAAATTGACAGTCACACATGTATGGCTTCTGGCTGTCACCGTGGAAGCTTAATGTTGCATACCCAGGGAGTGCTGCTAGGCTTCTCGTGTTCACCCTGCTCACAATTAGTCACCTAGTGCAGACTTGCAAGGGGTCCTGGAATTCCTGATTTAGTGTTTCTCTCACTGTAGTGTATTGAAAGTGTCTGGAAATGATTCTGCATGGGACACACACCAGAGTTTTGTTTAAAGTCTCCATGTGTTTTTTGAGGTCCCCTTCCCTGAGCATAACATCCGGTGTCTCCTTGAGACTGAGACAAACTTGCATTATCAAGAAGAACGACGAATCATTGTGATGCAGGTGGTGATGAGACCACGCATTGGAAAACACTGAACTAAATGAAATGAGGTTTTACTTTTACAGCTCAGGGAAGAGCTCATGAGAATTCTCAGCAAGTAGAGATGCACAGAAAAATGACTGCATGAAGCTAAAGACAAGAGTTTTCCTGATTAAAAAATCAAAAGCACTGTGTTTAAATATGAATTACCCTGCTAATGCTCACTATGATAGTGCACATGCCTTATATGCCTCATTAAAACGCACATTTTACAGACTCTCTGGCACGTGCATAGATAATTTATGTAATCTAATTGCTCAGGACCTGGGGATTTCACTGCGGATACCAGCTGTGGCTGCTGTCCAGGGGAGAGGGTGCTGAGTTCCAAGGGCTCAGCATGCTCTGCTTGATGCTATGCAGCGTTTAATTGGTTGCTCAGAAATATAAGGCAATAGGCATTAATTAGCCTTTAAATATTTTCCTTGAGTGACAATTTATTCATTAATCTGGTTTTAAGAAGAATTCTAAAGGATAGAAAGGAAACCGATTGATTTGAAAGCAATAAAGATATGTGGCTCAGGCTCAGACTAGCTGTTTTACACACATGCTTTTATTTTTAAACCTACTTGGTGGGAGGTACTATCTCCATTTTATAGAACAGACACCTGGGACAAGGCAAAAGAAAATAATTGTCTACAACAACAATACAAAATTCAAAACAAAGACTACACACATTTTGTTCTCAGCAAATTATAGACTATCTATCAGTGTGTTTCCCTTTAACCAGTCTGTCCAATATCATCCTACCTACTTTTCAACTTTTGCTTTTGTTATGGTTACATATTTACCATTAGCCTTCACTGAAAAACTGGGTTCTGGGATGGTGTCCTTAAACTTCATTATTCTATAATTTAGATCTGTTCTACAAAGTATAATAGTATTTTAAAGATTTATTTATTTTTAATTATTTGTGTGTTGGGTGGTGGTGCATATAAACAGGTGCTGGTGGCATCTGAAAAGGCACCACATGCCCTGGAGCTGGAGTTATAGGCAGCTGTGACCATCACAGCATTCATGCAGTGAGCCAATGTGGGGTTCTCTGCAAGAAGTTTGTGCCCTTAAATGCTCAGCCATCTTTCCAGCTTTGAGTAAAAGAGTTTTAAAGTGAGAATTTCTCATTGATGAACCCATCAAAATCTGTCCTATTATATGTGCATAAGTTCAGGCTTAGTGGACTTAATCTTTCTTTACATTGGCCTGTAAAACTATTGAAAGAACTTGGATATAATTAGATTCTTTGACTCATGTTGTAATTTCCCTCTAAAACTCTCGTTTAAGAACTAGTAATTAGGAGGCATCAGAGTACGTGAGAAAGTCGTATCACACTCTCCACTCAACTGTGGAGAATGTCCTGTCCACTGGCTAGATCTGGGTAGGGGTTTGATGTTTACGGCCTGTATCGTCCTTGGCTGGTGCCTTAGTTTGAGTGGGACCCCTGCGCCCAAATCTGCCTATCATATTGTTCTACTTGTAGGTTTCTAGGATCCTCTGGATCCTTCTATTTTGCTATTCTCCCATGCTTCTCTCATATTTGACCACGTCCCCTGAATGGAGAGACATGGTGGCACTTAGAGGAAGGATAGCAGGCTACCAAGAAGAGACTTGGTACCCTATGAGCATATACCGGGGGAGGTAATCCCCCTCAGGAACTGTCATAGGGGAGGGGAGTAAGGAGAAAATGGGAGGGAGGGAGGAATGGGAGGATACAAGGGATGGGATAACAATTGAGATGTAATAAGAATAAATTAATAAAATAAAATTTAAAAAAAGAACTAGTAATTAAATATTGAACTTGCTTTATATATTATGAGTTCAATCATTGTCATCACATTCATTCATTCATTCATTCAGTCTGTCTGTCTGTTTCTGTCTCTGTCTCTCTGTTTCTGTCTCTCTCTCTGTCTCTCTCTGTCTGTCCCTCACTCTGTCTGTCTGCCTGTCTGTCTGTCTGTCTCTCTCTCTCTCTCTCTCTCTCTCTCTCTCTCTCTCTCTCTCTCTCTCTCTCTCTCTCTCACACACACACACACACACACACACATACAAGGATGGCAGGGTCTCATGTAAATGAACCTGAACTCTGGATACTCCTGCTGTTTCTTGTGGGATTCTGAAATTATATTCTGTAACCAAGGCCAACCACTAACACATAGATGACCTGTTGCCTACCAAAGTGGTTGTTATACCTTTGACATTACTGTATTTATTTTACCATTTTCTGAATTGAAGTGAAAAAGTATCCAATCGTGGAGATGAATAAATAAAAACATCGTTTGAGTATGAAAAATATACTTCCTATTACTGGAAATCACAATATAATGGGATACTTTAGTAAACAAACTTTCAAAATTTGTATGGCAAAAAGGCTCACTTAATAGATTAATTTAGCTATCCCACAGTCATTAAATGATTTTTAAATGATGGGTATATCTATGACAGTTTCTCCACATGTTTTAGTTTAAAAATATATATAAAATATATTTTAATAATGAATATTTACTAAGACTTTAAAATATCTCATTTTACTTAAAAATATATGTGATAGAATTTTCAGAAGAGCATATTTCTTACAGATTTAATAAAATAATCTTTAAAATTATTGACATCATCCTTCTTATTTTATGAGAATATTTTTATAATATTATATTTCAAACTTGGTGCTTTAGTTGAATCATGTCTCATTCGGTGTTCTAAGGTAAAATATCCCTTATGGTTTGAATATGATGAAGTGCCCCTACAGTCTCTTTGTTGAAATTGTGTTCACAAGGGTAACACTGCAGAGAGACAGTAGACCAGGATGGGCTTAGTGAGACCTCATTGTGTGATCGAGTGAGCGCCATGAAGGATTACAGTGGAAAGTGACTCTCTCACTTTCTTTGGCTTCCAGGCCATGCATGCCACACCTGATCCTCATGAAGCCCTCATCTGTGGCCTAATTGCAACCGAGTCTTTAAAACTGTTAAAGAAAGCACACCTTTGCCTTTATGAGTTAGTGGCCACAAATATATTGTTATAGTCACAGAAACCGAGTTAGATTTCACTAATTTGGAAGCAGTACACTGGGGGTCAGGTCTGGCTCTGCCACTTCATTTACCCCAGTGCAAGTCAGTCACACCCAGGACCTCAGCATCTGTGCTCTGAAACAGGCAGTAACAGCACATGCTTCTCGCAATTGCGGGCTTTTAAGGAGCTCATTCGTAAAAGACGCTTAAGTATTCTACAGGACATTGCCTAGAAGGTATGTGCAAAGCTTTCAACAGAAATTAAAAAAAAAAAAGTGACGTAGAAATGGTTAGTTGCCCATCGTGTGAAAATTGTTAGTTTCATTTTGATAAGCATGTAACTGTTCTGTTTATCATTACCTATGACTCGGTTCTTACACAACTAGGATTGAACAGAAATATATAATCACAAATATTGAAAAAAACTTGTTTCTGTGTGGAAAGGGGTGGATCTATGTTATGGCAGGAGTAAACTCCTACATTGTAGGGTTTGTGTGGTAAAAACGTCAACCTCACCCAGAATGATCTACTTTCACCCATTGAACTGCAAATTGTATGATGTCAGTATGTTTAGTTGCAGAGTAATACTCCATCTTGTAAATGTACTATATTTTATTTATGCATTGTTTGGTTGAAGAATATCTAGGTTATTTCCAGTTTTTGGCTATTATGAATAAAGCTACTACGAAAATAGTTTAGACCCTCTCCTGGTCTCCTCTAGGACATCTGCCCATGGCTGAGTCCCTTACTTCCTCCTCTTGCTCCTCCTCCCCTGGCTGGCAGGAAGTCCCGCCCTATTCTCTCCCCTGCTTAGGGATTGGCTATAAGCGGCTTTGTTGGCATATCAAGGGACAATTGGGGAGCAGTGTTTACACAAGGAAGGGGTAGAGGAATCAGCATTTGAATTACACAATAGCCTTATGCCTGCAAGAACTTACCTGGGAATCTGAACATCTGATTACCTTTGCTTTCTTCCTGCACTCTTTATTATCGTTAATTAACCGCCATCATTCATTAGCGTTAATCATGGTCCTTGTTTATTTTTACCTGCATTTTAATCTGCTTCTTAGCAAAACTCTTCCAACTGATATCAACACTTCCTTATGCTTTTTTGTAGAAAAGGATGAAGACAGTTCAGCTAATTTTTCCAGCATAAAAGCAAACAATCCCTTCACAATGGAAAAGTATCCATTCTGCTTTTTTGGTAGGGGACTGGAGATACAGACCGGGGTTAAAAGTGTCTACTGTCCTAGTACAGGACCTGTGTTCCGATTCCATCAGCCATGTGGAGATGCTCACAAACTCATACAATTCCAGCTCTGGGCAGTTTAATGTCCTTTTAATGATTCTGCAAGCATCGCACTCATACACGAATATATTTTTATATACAACTATATGGATAAAAATTTAAAATAAATATGATCTGAATAGATGCGCTTTATCCTCCATTTTAGCACAACTGTGAATAGTCAGTGAGTAATTTTAGACTTTTCTGCTATCAGCACCCCTCAGGTTATTTGCTATCCGCACCATTCTCGGCAAGACTGAGCCTCTCTTGAAGGCTTATAGAGCTCTGCAATAAATACACAGGTGTATAACTAACACACAGAGTACTGACATATACTGATATTAGGGTGAAGTTTACTGCATTATTGTTGCTCTAAGTTGAATAATGTAACTCCAATTGCAATAATAAATTATGATGGGCATTGCATCAACCCTACATGCATTCTACTTGTATTCACCCTCAGCCAGAAGTTGACAGTTTTGTTTCTTACCCCTTCAGAGACTCAGCTCTCTAATGATTAACACACTACCTGCTGTGTTGTTTCCTACTATTTCACCACAAGCCACCACCTGTTGACAGTCAACCTCCAAGAGTAGTGGGAGGCTTATTGAAGTGAAAACTCTTACTTAGGGCAATGTTCCTAAATTATTCTAATGTTTACTTGGTCCAGATGTTGCTTCATATCTCTCAGGATCCAAGAGTCTACTACCACTTTATTTGGTAGAAATGAAGCTAATTGAAAAAGCAAAAAAGAAATAAAGGGAAAATAATCTGTTGTGAATATAAACTGAACCATTCTTCTATATAATAGTTAATTTATCCTAAAGCTCAACCTGCAGCCTCTGTTTTGTAAGACAGTAAGTTAAAAAAAAAAATATATATATATAAAACATTTATATATAAACCAATATATAACCATTTACATACACACTTATTTATCTATTTATATATAATCATATATATCCATATATAATATGTATTTTATTGTTTTTCAATCTACGTAAAATGATTAAGTCATTAACAAATTAAGCTGATTTTTCTTCTACATTAACTTAAAAATAATTTAGATGTGTTTTATCCACCAAATTACAAAATATATAGGAAGTCATATATATTTTATAAAAAATTTTTATTGACAGAGTTTTTCTGGGTGTAGCCCTAGCTTCCCTGGAACTTTATTTGTAGACCAGATTGGCCTCAAACTCACAGACATCTGCCTGTCCTTGCCTCCTGAGTGCTGGGATTAGAGGTGTGTGCCACTACCCAGCTAGGACATACCCCAAATTATGGGACACAATGAAACCAGTGCTAAGAGGATGTCATATTTTAATTAACTCTGTTGTATTGAAAATAACTGTTTTCTGAGTCAGTCCTTAATGACATTATGGCCTTTTAATTTGAAATGTTATATGCCAATTTTGGGGTCATCTAGTATTCATATTGATGTTTAATTAAATATAGCTACAAATTTTATAATGCAAATGAGGTTGGATAAGCACAGAGTAACTAAATGATAGGAAACATCATTTTGTTTTACTTCATAGGTTTGATTCTCATTGGCACTTTAAAAGAATGATGAAAAGTGATTAAGGGACTTGGCCATTGACATAACTTTAATATTTCAAAGAATAATGTAATTTTTGCCTTAAAGATCATTCCTCAAGTTTCTAATTATCCCTACAGAGTAATATTGGAGGAAAAGACTTCACGTTGACATTAATGGGATGGTTATACTAAAGACAAGCCTTCTATTTTGCCCTTTATATCTTAGATGTTTTTAAGTGAAAAGAAAAACATTAACTCTGGCTTGGGCAGCTCTAATTTTATTAGTCTTTTTCTTCAGTCTCAATCAGATGTACTTATTAGTTATAAGTTATGTTATACTTCTGACTGCACACAGATGCTTTGTATTATGACATGGGTCTCATCACTTACTCAAACTTGAAGATATCACTTTGCATTTTGGCATATTTCCTTGGCCATTTATACTTTTTGTCTGGTGAAATTATACTTCTCTGGTGTTTTCAAATTCTGGTTTTATTGTTGACCCTTCTCACTGTGTATTAGTACTGTCTAATACGTCAATATTTTCACAGTGTGATATACAAAACATAAATACATGATAGATGTTGTAAATTTGCTTAATTTGACTTGGAAGAGAAATTGGTCCATTTATATGAGTTCAAAATAAGGGTTCAGTTATTTTTCTCTCTGTAATTTTAAACTTTGAGACAAGCCCTGATGATCCAACATTCTCACATTTTCATTGTCTCAGCATGATTAGGAAGGCTCACTACAATCCACAGTACTCTGCATTATCAGTACAGTTGATCATTAAATATAATGATTTCTGATAGTTATCAATCACAAGAACTATTTGAAGTAAACTAAGTAAAAGACCAATCAGAAAAGCTGATTTTGTATGTGTGTATGTGTGTGTGTGTGGGGGGGGGTGTGTGCGCGCATGAAGTTTTGTTTGGTTGTTTTTCAAATCTTTCTTTCCCCATTTCCAAGGGCTGGTAACACAGGCATGTTTCACTACCCTAGAGACTACACTGTGTTTTTATAAGATGGTGTTACAAGCACTATCCTTGGCTGATGTCAACAAATGTCTACTCATCCCAGACAGAGAAGGATTAACAACCAAATTAAGGATATCACCAATGTTCAGCTTGTTGAACCAATGAATTTTATTTGGATTACTTATGAACATGAATGACTCATAGAAAGCTGCATTGTGAAAACCCCTGCTTGTTGCGTGTGGCAGCTTGCAGCTCACAAAAGTTGGAAATCTTTTCTGAATTGCACAGCTTGCAGCCAACTCCGTATATGTGAGACTGTCTCTTCCAGGTAGCGTAAGTAGCCTGAGCCCCTCTCAGGGCTATCACTGATGTCTATGTCTTCCAGGCACTGCCACTGGTTTCTGATTCCTGGAGCTGGCTTGGCTGGTCTGGGAGTGGCTCTGAGAGGTCCTTACTACCAACACAGTTATTGAGGAAGAGGTCTAGTGTATCTGATTAGTTCCTAGGACATCCTGAAGTTTTTGAGTTACTTATTTCCTGAGCTTAATGAGCTTTCTTGTAGGATGAAATGTATTATCTTCCTTTAGAATGGCCTATTTCTATCTGAAAGAGCTTCCTTCCAAGGTAGAAGACTTTATCTTTGAAGAAGTAGCTGTACGAGCAATGGGCACTGTCTCACGAGATCTCTTAAGCACCAAGTGATACCTGACAGAATGGCCCAGCAGATAAATGCACTTGCCCCACAAAAATTATGACCTGAGTTCAATCCCCAGAATTGACATAAAGGTGAAATTAGAGAACTGAACACACAAAGTTGTTCTCTGTTATCTGTAAACAAGGCATGATATGGTGTCCTAGCCCACGTTCACATATGTGCTTATGTGGGCAAACGCATGTGCGCGCGCGCACATGCGCGCGCAGACACACACACACACACACACACACACACACACACACGCATATCAATTTAAATAATTAAATGATTAAGTCTTCCACAAGCTAGTATTTACTTACTGATTTTAGCTTAACATTTAAGGAGTAGAATGGGAAAGATTTCAGAGGCACTACATGAAACCACATCAGTGTTCACTCTTCCAGTGGCCTTCAGTGCTTCTGAATCCATCACAAAATCCCAATACAATTTCTGACATGTTGATGAATTATAGAGGTTGTAGCCAAGATCATTAATGAAGGTGGTGAGACTGGAAGCTACAGATCTGATCACCAAGACTTTGTAACCTGTTATTGATTGCAAGATCATTCCAGAAACACTTCCAATCTTCCGTGGTCTGCTCTTCTTTGGCAAGTTCAGTTGTTTAAGGCTGAGCTGCAGTGCTCTGGACAAAGAAAAATTAGGACCAGCTGTGTGAGAGGCATCTGTTAGATTGTGATCCACATTTGTCCCCAGCTCGTCCTACCTCTCAGCCTGGCCATGGATCATTGGTCTTGGTGTTTAATGCACATGCATTTAAACAGTTTGTGACTTATTCCAGATATTTATTGCATTATTCAGTAGGTTGGAGGTAGGGAAATATAAACTTATTGGTAGTAGAATATTTGGCAGTCAGCCAAAATAACTTTAAATGGAGAATGATCCAGTCTGCTTTTGAAAAACATACTCAAGGAACACAGTAATATACATATAGTTGTAATTGTTAAAGAAATGATGTTGAAACTGAAATATTAATATTTGGAATTTAACCTTCTCAGAAAATTGGAACAGTTTCTGTTCTAGGATGAAACTGGTAATTCATAGGAAAACCTTTATTTACTCTGTATATTATTCTATAATATTTTGGAGTAAAATATTTATAAACTTTATTTGTTTTGAATGTGGTGATATTTACTCTGTAATTTGTCTAAAAATAGTTTTTGTTTAAATTCCCCATTTTTGGAGGGTACAATCTAGTCTTTTACATTATAAAATATTTACAATTTAAACGTAGTTTACCATCATATACGTATTACATTTAGATATAACCGGAGTTGCTCATGAACTTTTAATTTTAGCCTTAAATATAATTAACTGTAAGAAAATGCACGTTAATGCATATGTTATGTCACATTACTCATTTCAATAAATTGAAAGATAACCAGTAAATATTATAGTGCACATAACATGCTAAGTATGTGGCATGCATGCTATACAATCTGGCATGGATATATGTATGCATATGTGTATTTATAGCCAAAACATACATGTGTCTATTTGAATCTTTGAATGTAAAAACAGAATCATTTTGACAATGGGAACCACTGTTTTATTTTTCATTTCTATTCATTTAACTATTCTGTTTTTGTGCACTCTTCATATGTAGATGAGAAGTAAGGGAATGGTTCTCTTTCTGTGTATGGAGTATTTCATGTATAATAATGCCATGCTGACCCATCCAACGTGGCTAATGACAGAGCTCGCTTCATTGGCAATGTATATATGAAAATGCAGATGATCCAGTTTATAGGAAGAGAGAGCAAAAATTATAGCATATATCATGAGGCTTGTAATTGCTAATTTTTATTATTGATTATTTGAGATTTTTGTCTAATAAACATGTCTGTTCTTTCTTGCCAAGAATTGGAGGATGAATGACTTTAACAAATGATTGATATGTTAATTTGTTTAGCTATAGCAACAATTTTATCATATATGTACATACTTAACATTCTACTATATTTCCTAAATACATACAATAAATGTATTAAAATATGAAATCCTCCAAAAGTGGTTTTATCAAATTACAATTTGTTTTAAATAAAACGTCTTAAAAACTAGTTTTAATGGTCAAATATTATGTTCTCTTTTCCTGTTTTGATATTGCCCAGGAACACAAACACTCTACACATTATTCAACTTAACAGTGTCCTTGTTTTCTATAATTTAATTAAGGGTCAATACACACACACATATGAATTGAACATATTATCCTTAATACTTATAATGTTAGAATTTGTTTCAATCAATACTCGGAAAACAACTTGATTAATGTTTCTTTTATAAATGCTTTATAGAAATATTATGCTTATAGAATGAGCCGTGTCTGAAAAGAGCCTTGTATTGTTTCCCTTGACTTTTGTAAAATGTCTCAGATATCTATATAATATCATCCTGATTTATTAAAAAATTATCTCAGACACTTGGACTATGAGAGAGTGTATATGTGATCAAAGTGATTCAGGGTAAATGCTTAGACCAGATGGCTTCAACTTACCCCACGGACAGGCTGTTTGGAGATTAAGCTCAGTCCTGTGGCTGGGCAGATATGCCCACTAACCTAGATGAACATTTCTGGTGCTCAATGTTCTGTATAGGTACTTCTCACTTTCCCTAGCACAACTTCCTTGAAAGAGCACAATTGGGAGCTCATGTTTGATGATTTCCTAGCTCTAGCATCTCCTCCCTTGGATGACAGCAGGACTGGTTGGTTGATTGTGGTACAAAGGATTGATTGAATTCAAGGTCTTGCACATAGCAGTCAAGAACGTTGTCCTGAGTAGCATCAACCACTGAACTTTCCTTGACTGATACTTTGTTATATTCAACAATCTCCATGTAGATGTCTTCTCTGTTTTAGTCTCCAGATCAAACAACACTATATTGAGAATTGAGAATTCTTCAGAGTAATCACTGTCCTTTGCGAGATTCATCCGATATTGAATTCTCTGTAGCAACACATGTGGTAAGTAGTAAGAAATCCTACCACAACGCTGGTGCAAGCAGTAGACAGTAGGGAAGCTGCTTCCGTCCTACGGCTAGCCAGCAAGCAGGGCATTGTTACCGCGCTTGAGAAGACCCTGCCAGTGACAGTCAAGGTGGGTATAAATGTAAGGCTTTTCAGACTCACAGTTCAGGTCTTCCCTGCGTGCCCCGGTGGGAAAATGGCAAAGTTACTTTCGTATTTGTGGGATGGAGGTATTCCACCCAGCCATCAGAGAATCTGGGTTGCTCACTGTCCAGAAAAAAAGCCGTATCCAAAGCCCTTCACTTAAATGAAATAAACCTGTGACTGAGAGTGGATCAAGACTCTGCTGTGGGTTAGGAGTAGCTACAAGTCTTGTTACGTGAGCTGAGAAAGATCAAAGTGTCTGTGTTGAGAGTTGATCTCCAAAACACTTGGAAGACAGGGATCACATTTTAGTCAGTTTGAAATCCATGTCTGGCAGCATTGAGGCACCATCAAACACCAATTAGTTTAAAAAAATCAAGCAGTTTTTAAGATTCATGAGTTAGAAGTTTCTCTCTCTCTCTCTCTCTCTCTCTCCTCTCTCCCTCTCAACTCTCTACTCTCTCTCCTCTCTCTCTCCTCTCTCTCTCTCTCTCTCTCCTCCTCCTCCTCCTCTCTGCTGTTGTCTCCTATCTGTCTGTTTGTCTCTGTTTCGCGCTGTCTCTGTCTGCTGTCTCTGTCGTTTCTGTCTCCTGCCTCCTCTGTTTCTGTCCTGTCTCTGTGCTCTTTGCTCCTGTATCTCTGTGCTTTTGTTATATTAGTTTGTTTTGTTTTGCTTTGGTTTGGTTTTGGTTTTTCAGAGAGGGTTCTTCTCGGTTGGCCTTGGCTGACCTGGACTCATTTTGTAGACCAGGCTGGCCTCAAACTCACAGCGATCCACCTGCCTCTGCCTCCTTAGTGTGGGGATAAAGCAATGCATCACCATGCCGTGGCTGGCTTCATTTATAAACAACATCTTCAGAAAAAGATTATCTTCAGGGGTCTTGGCCTTTATACTCAGAATATATCTTTCAGATCTCCATCCATTCATAGAAATTTCAATATCAAAAGCATCGTCAATTCCCAGTATGATCTTCTTGGTGCTTGCTTTAAAAATCTAATGTAGGGAAAATTTTCGTTATGTTTATTCACACTATTTCAAAGACAAGTTTGTTGTTGTTGATGCTTCCCTCTTCTGTCCGTTCCCCATCTTCCGGCTGCAACTTCTATCTCGTAGCTTCTTCTCTATTTCTTGGACAACTTATATGCTTCTAACTTGCTAGGCTAAGACTGTTAATTTGCATAAGGAGCCAGAGAAGCCTTGTTAAATTGTGTGTTAGATTAGACCCTTGCGTGTTAAAATTCTCTGGTGGTTTTCCATTTCATGAAGAGTTAATTAGCCAAACACCTTCTCGGTTCCTCCAGTAATAACCCATGTAACTCCGGATGCTCAGCTTTCTGGCCTCTCTACTTACTGCGTGGCTTTCGGCTCACGTGCCTCGGTGTGTGTCCGTGCATGAAAAAAAACCCCATTTTTACTTTGTTCTTGCATTCTGAACATGCCATTTCAAGTGTGCCAGAATGAAAACCTGTCAAACACCTGAATCTGAGCCTTGTACAGTACCTCCAC